>NC_091986.1:191716940-192341940 GCF_044704955.1 Pristiophorus japonicus | reverse complement strand
AAGATCCTGAGCACTTTTAATATCTGATTTGACGCAGTTAACTGGAGTTGCACTCCAAGCAGCGTAGAAATAAACCAGTGTGACACCCCCCCCTCACTCTCCACGTTCTGTCTGGAGTCGGGTCAGACTCCAGGTTTATATTGCATCATCAATTGTTAAAGCACAGCTATTCTTAATGGACTGTGGGGGAAAATGCTTCATTGGAAGTCACTATCATTTGGCTTTTATTTTACCAGGTAGTTGAAATGTATTCAAGTGGAGGAGATCTGCACTTAGAGCTTCCAACAGGTCAACCGGAAGGCCCGAGAAAATTATGGGTGAGTATCTTCATCTCCGCCTGAGAACAGATGGATAAATGTGAGACAAATCTGATTATTTTTCTTCCTATCTCAAAAGTGTAATGCTGTATTGCTTAATTTAGCCGTGCTTTGGGATAGGAAGTACCAAGCAAGCTGTTGCCTTGTTTCATGCTACGGGTATTCACCATTCTATGTCATACCATTTCACAAACTAAATATGTTTTATGTTTGAGGCAACACCATGTAAGTATGGCTCAGAACTGAGAATCTCATACCTGTAATCTCTCCAGTATTAAGAACCTTTTTTGCTTGCATCTCTGTGGAGCACCTTGGGACTCTACTTTATTAAATGAAAGTTGCTGTTGGGGCTGGATCTGCTTTCAGGCTAGTTTGAACTTTTGACTCTTAAGTCAGTGGAGCTACTTCTGAGGCCTGCCATAGTGACATTGCCTGATAGACACTGGAGGAAAGAGGACCTGAAATGGCAGTTCTTAGTCAGACAAATTTGTCCAGTTTCTTTTAGAAGGTAGAAATACATTTTGGTTATGAGTTGCATAGCAAACTAGTCATCAGGGGGCAGGTATAGGATCTTTGTCGATGAATTTTCCCCATTATGATGATGGCAAAATAATGTCTGGGTACTTAAACTTACTGTAGTACCTTTAGCCGGTAGAACAAATGTAGGGTGATGGGGGTTTGGATCACCAGTGGCATGCGTCTGCACTCTGGTTGTCCAATTGGTGAGTTTGGCCAAGTCATTTGGGTGAAGTACTGCGTGGAGGCCAAATGCTTCTCCCAACGGCAGTAGTGCTGAAAATTTTAAGTCCACCTTGCAGAAGCCACCTTGCAGAAAAGGTTTGAAACTTTTAAGCGATGGAAGAACGCCCAAGAGACAATTTTAGGATTGTTCCTGTGGGAATTGAGTTGTGGCACATTCTTTGGGGCGTTTAGCCACTTCTCAAGTTAGCTCCTGAATTTGACAGATGGAAAATTATAAGTGACGCTGGTTCATTATGGGACGCCTCCTAGCATCCATTTAGAGTGTTATTGAAGTGGTTATACAGCAGGTCAGGTCTGCCTGTTCTTCTAGATGCAATTAACTATGCAGGCCACAGAGAAGGGAAAACTCCACAGTAGTTTGCCAATCAGTTGCAGTGTTTAACTGGATCTGGTAATATATTTTTATAACGTTTTATGTGTGGGCATATTGGTGCACGGAATGAACTTGCCAAACATATGGTTGAATTTGAATCTCATTTTAAAGGTGGTGCAGTCCAAGACTGGTGCTCTGTTATTCTATGCAAATTTTAAATACAGTTCTAAACAGAAGCTCTTGTTGTTTAAATACATAAAGGGGAAGTGTTAGCTGGAGCTGTGGAATATATAAAATGGGTATTACTTGATCTACTTTGTTCTGAATGCTAGAATTTATTATAAAATACAGTACTTAAGTTTCCATTTCCAAGCTGAACTAGGGAATGTGGTATTCATTAGTTTGAGCAATCTTTGCCAGATGGTGGTAACATTGTGAATTATATAGGCACTAGTATGGGTTTAATTAATACTTGTTAAAAACTCTCTTCATTTGGGACTCTCAAATAGAGCGCAAAGGAATTGCAAATATTCTTTCTGTAACTGCAACTTAAATAAAACTCAGAGGTGAACAGATAAATGAAATTGCCCTATCCCTCTTCAAAAAATATAGAATTGCGAGGATGCCCTCGACTGTAATTTTTGGCTCCAAATTGATGTATCCTGTACTACAATCATGTAATGGGAAGATGTATGAAATCCCTTCATAATTATTGTTCCATAATGTTGCACTCCATCCAGCAGCATCCCCAAAAAGAAACCTTATAAACCCGCTCACTCATCACCCCTGTGCTTGCTGACCTACATTGGCTTCCAGTTAAGCAACGCCTCGATTTCAAAATTCTCATCTTTATTTTCAAACCTCTCCATGGCCTCGCCCCGCCCTTTCGCTGTCATCTCCTCCAGCCCCACAACCCCCCGAGATGTCTGCGTTCCTCTAATTCTGCCCTCCTGAGCATTCCTGATTGTCATTGCTCAACCATCGGTGGCCGTGCCTTCTGTTGCCTAGGCTCCAAGCTCTGCAACTCCCTGCCTAAACCTCTCCGCCTCTACCTCTCTTTCCTCCTTCAAGACGCTCCTTAAAACATACCTCTTTGACCTGGTCATCTGAGCTAATTTCTACTTATGTGGCTTGGTGTCAAATTTTTGGCACATAATACTCCTGTGAAGCGCCTTGGGACGTTTCACTACATTAAAGGCGCTATATAAATACAAGTAGTTGTTGTTGCTCCCAACACAGCAGGTCTTGCAGATCATTGTTGACTATATGGTTGCTCTGCGGGGGGGTCTTAAAGATAATATTTTTTGCTATGCTGCCCAGTATCTTTGTGTTTCTTTGTTTTAATATAAATACGGTCTTACGTTTATTTTTAAATAGGAGATTCCACCCTACGAAACAAAAGCTGTGATGCGAGCCAGCTTTTCTTCAAGAGAAGCAGATAATCACACAGCTTTTATCAGAATAAAAACAAATGCATCAGACAGTACAGAGTTTCTTATTTTACCGGTTGAAGTGGAAGTTACAACAGGCGAGTCAGAAATGGATATTTTCCCACATTCAATTTCCAATGCGTGATCTTTTACATGAATGTAAATGTTAACTCTTGTTGCAGCACCTGGAATTTACTCCTCGATAGAAATGCTAGATTTTGGTACATTACGAACTCAAGGTGAGCTTTTAAATTTTATTAATTTAAAAATAAAAACATTGGTCATAATTGATCTGTTTTGTATTCTTGGCCCAAACACTCAGCTGGTTCCATCTGTCCTTTTCCTTGCCATAAATTTTACTCATTTTCCTCTGCTTTTTTTCCCCCTTTCTGATCTGTGTCACTTTTCTGCACTGCTTCTTGTTGGACTGATCCTTAAGGTCCATAACCAACTGTATTAGTCCCAATCAACACTGCAAAGTACGGGCCTGAATAGGCTGCTGCTTATTCTTTTGCACTTGGTCCTGGTCAGCTCGCACTATAATATCATTTGTTTTAGTTTATATTCTTTCACCATTACTGTCAATTGGCTTAATCTTGTTTAAAGTGTTTGATGGTTAAGAGCTTATATTTAATTTTTATTTATACAATATTCCCTCTGCTGTACGTACTGTGATTTTTAATTTGGCTTCTATTTTTTATTAAACAAAGTTCTGCCTCTGGATGGGGAGTGTCGGACTTTTTCTGGCTTACTAATTCCTGCTCTTGGAACAGTATAACTGGCTGATGGAGAGATGCCAGTCACTCAGACCACCCTTCTCTCGAGTGGACATTTGGCCCAGAATGGCCTGCAGTGGGGAAAAAAAAGACTTTAATTGTAGCGTTTAAATATCAGCAATCAGATAATGCATGATTAGCAGCAAAATACTTAATCATGTCATTTCTCTGCAGATCTTCCAAAAGTTTTAAACCTTCATTTATTAAATTCAGGAGCAAAAGATGTACCAATAACAGTAAGCTCTCACTTTCCATGACTTCAGACTATACAATTATGCATTCTTTCATATTTTTGCTTTATAACTAATGCATATTGGTTCTTCATTTCTAGAGTATTAAACCATCCCCACCAAATGAAGCTGTTACAGTAGACTTTAAGCCAATTACACTGAAGGCATCAGAAACTAAATATACCAAAGTCGCAAGTATTGTATTTGATGGTAAGTATATTCCTAAAATAAGCTTTTATTAATCTTGAACTGTGTAGCCTCATATTGAAAATAAATTATTTTGCCACTTTACCACTGTACCTTTTCTTGAGAAAATTCTGTACAGTTCAATCTTATTGGCAGTAGGTTGGAGCAAAGAAATTCAGACCATTACCTGTGCGAATCATACTGATTGATTGATATTTGGAAAAATGGACTATAATTATGAATATTCTCTGAACATACCATGTATAGATAATTGCTCCCTTATAGTAAGATTTATGTTTATTCCACTTTCCTTTCAGTGGGTTTCTTTATGCTTTGCACTGGCAGGAGGGTCGATAACCAGAGGACACTTAGCAGCTTATCCATCTTGCAGAATTACTCCTGCAGTGCTGTAGTCAAAGAGAAACTTCTATAATTTAATATTGCAAGGTTGCTTGCATATTTCCCTGTTTGAAATGAGCGAGAAATCATTCACCCTTTCCTGAAGACCAGCAAAATATTACATACCAATTTTCTAACTTTCTTCCTTTGCGATTTATACCTCTTGGTTTGCCTCCAGTGTTTCTGAATCTCCTGGCACACACTGATGAAGGCATGGACTCTCAAACATGCTCTGTGTTAGCTCCTAATTGCACTGAAAGGCAATGATTCACATGAGGCAGACTTCAACTTATTAACTTCAGCCGTATAAACCATTGGCAATTATCACGGACTGTCTATTCCCATTTGCTACTGATTTAGTTTTGTAATTTGTGACATTAAATTGTATTCAGGTCTATTGGAAATGTTTGGTCCATTGTTCCAAGGGTGCATAGCTTGTTCCTCTTCACAAAATTTAACATTTGGGTTGGACATTTGAGATTCATTTTTTAAGTGTGCTGTATGATTTTGGTTCTTGCTACTCAGTCCAATAGCTCTTTAAGTCTATCTAGGATTGAATTGAATTTTGCATGTGGGGATTTTTCCCTCCCATTATTAATTCTGGATGCTGGAATCGTTCACCTTGACTTTGCATGCATCTTCCTTGGCAGGCTTAATTATTTTCACTTCAAAGCCCTGTTTTAGCTCAAATCAAGTTTGAAGCCAAATTTGTAATCTACACATCCCAAAATGTTGCTTGACGTGTGGATAGAAGACCTTGATATATGCCATTAGGCCCAACAGATACCAGGGGAGCGTGCTCATATACTGTGTCAAAATGCTGTAAGACCTTTCATTCAGAAATAGGGGAGACTTGCATATATTGTCTAGCTGAGTTTCAGACCCATTTTGCCATACCAAATGATGACTTGTATGAATTTTTTTTTAACTGCAGTATTCCCATGAAGCACACTTGCAACTTTTCTTGCGACCTCTAGCCAAAATAAATTTCACATGCCTCATTGTGAATTATGATTCATTTCCTCTTGTTTACCACCGGGATGCCCTTAAACGGGAAAAGAGCTGCCTCTGTGCCTTGCCTTCATTTTACAACTATTTTGGGAGTTGCCCACCTATCTGAATAAAACAACTCTTTGGGAGTGTACATACTTTGAATTCTTCGGATGCAATCCATTTGCTATTAATCTGTGCACTGTTAAATGTGCGTACTCTTACACACCTATTATTTACACCAATGTATAGTAATACTTGCACTAAAATCTGGAATTATTTGATGGAGGCAATAAAGATTTGTTAAAATGTGAAGCTGCATTACATGTTTGGGATTATTATATATATGCAACTTTGACTCAAATCTGACTTTGAAAAAGAGGAAGCTTTGAAGTGCTTTTATGGCAGTGTTCAAATACTAAGAGATGGAAGATTATCAAGTAATATAGAAGTAAAATGGACATATAGCATAGAAGATGGCCATTTGGCCCATCGTGTCTATGTCGGCTCTTTACAAGAGCTACCCAATTAGCCCCACTCCCTTGCTCTTTGCCAATAGCCCTGCAAATTTTTCCATCTCAAATATATATCCAATTCTCTTTTGAAAGTTACTGTTGAATCTGCTTGCACCACCTTTTTCAGGTATGCTTCCAGATCATCATATCTCCCTGCATTTTTTTGTCAATTATCTTAAATCTGTATCCTCTGGTTATTGACTCTCCTGCCAGTGGAAACAGTTTCTCCCTATCCACTCTATCATACCCCTTCATACTTTTGAACACCTCTAATAAACCTCCCCTTAACCACCTCTGCTCAAAGGGGAACAATCCCAGCTTCTCTCGTGTCGTTACACAAAAGGTAATAGAATTGTGGAATAAGTGATTTGAACAGACGATTGAAATGGGCTGTATAAAGAGGTTCAAGAAGTAATTATATATTCGAGAGAAGAGCTTGAGGAATGTAGTGAGGTGAAATTGATTTGTGACCTATTGGATTTGTCCTTTTTCCTATTTCTAAAACTTGCGTATACGTTTGTTGCAAAGCAAATGTTTGGTACAAAGTAAATGCATAGTCAGATGTGGCTCAGTGGGTAACGTTCTTGCCTCTGAGTAAGAAGGTTGTGGATTCAAGTCCCACTCCAGACACTTAAAAACAAAAATCTAAGCTGACACTCCAGTGCAGTGCTCAGATGAGAAGTTAAACCGAAGCCCTGTCTGCTCTCAGGTAGACATAAAAGATCCCATGGCGCTATTTGAAGAAGACCAGCGGAGTTATCCCCGGTGTCCTGACCAATATTTATCCCTCAATTAACATAACAAAAAACAGTTTATCTGGTCATTATCAAATTGCTGTTTGTGGGAGCTTACTGTGCGCAATTTGGTTTCCGCGTTCCCAACATTACAACAGTGACTACACTTGAAATGTACTTCATCGGCAGTAAAACGCTTTGAGACGTCTCTCTCTCTCTCTCTCTCGCTCTCTCTCGCTCTCTCTCGCTCTCTCTCGCTCTCTCTCTTTCTCTCTCTCTCTCTCTCTCGCTCTCTCTCTTTCTCTCTCTCTTTTTCTTTCTTTCGCTTTTTCTTTCTTTCGCTCTTTCTCTTTCTCTTTCTCTTTCTCTTTCTCTCTCTCTCGCTCCTCTCTTCCTACATTCCTTTCCGTTCTTACCTAACTGACGTGTCGAAAAAGTGCTTCAAATCAAAAAAAAACCTTGCGTTTAAGTTTAAAAAATGACTTGAGTAACCACTGGTTTACATTTAATTTCAGCTTCAAAAGCAAAAAGAACATTGCAATTTTCTGGGAAAATAACAGTGAAAGCAAAAGAGAAAAGTTATTCAAAACTTGAAATTCCATACCAGGCAGAAGTGTTAGAAGGGTAAGTGTGTTTGAATTTGATGATGTTTAAAAGAGGCTAATCAATGACAGCTGCTTTCCTCGAATAGAAAATTTGTAATTGCGTTTATATATTGATTACCTTTTCGAAGACTGACTGCTTCTACTTGCATTGCCCATCTCTGCCCATCTACTGCTGAAACCTTTATCTGTGCCTTTGTTACCTCCAGACTCGACTATTCCAATGTTCTCCTGGCCAGCCTCCCATCTTCCATCCTCCAGAAACTTGAGCTCATCCAAAACACTCCTGCCCGGATCCTAACTCACAGCAAGCCCCATTCACCCATCGCCTCTGTGTCTGCGCACCTGCATTGGCTCCTGGGCCACCAACGCCTTAATTTTAAATTTCTCATCCTTTGTTCAAATCCCTCTCGGCCTAACCCCCCCGGTCTCTCTGTGACCTCCCTCCCCCCCCCCCCCCCCCGGTCTCTCTGTGACCTCCCTCTTCTCCCCCCCCCCCCGGTCTCTCTGTGACATCCCTCTTCTCCCTCCCTCCCTCTTCTCCCCCCCCCGGTCTCTCTGTGACCTCCCTCTTTCTCTCCCCCCCCCCCCACCCTGTCTCTCTGTGACCTCCCTCTTTCCCCCCCCTCCCCCCCGTCTCTCTGTGATCTTCCCCTCCCCCCCCGTCTCTCTGTGACCTCTCCCCCCCCCCCCCCGTCTCTCTGTGACCTCTCCCCCCCCCCCCCCCCGTCTCTCCGTGACTTCCCCCCCCCCCCCGTCTCTCCGTGACTTCCCCCCCCCCGTCTCTCCGTGACCTCTCCCCCCCCCCCCCCGTCTCTCCGTGACCTCTCCCCCCCCCCCCCCGTCTCTCCGTGACCTCTCCCCCCCCCCCGTCTCTCCGTGACCTCTCCCCCCCCCCCCCGTCTCTCCGTGACCTCTCCCCCCCCCCCCGTCTCTCCGTGACCTCCCCCCCCCGTCTCTCCGTGACCTCTCCCCCCCCCCCCGTCTCTCCGTGACCTCTCCCCCGCCCCGTCTCTCCGTGACCTCTCCCCCGCCCCGTCTCTCCGTGACCTCTCCCCCGCCCCGTCTCTCCGTGACCTCTCCCCCCCGTCTCTCCGTGACCTCTCTCCCCCCGTCTCTCCTTGACCTCTCCCCCCGTCTCTCCTTGACCTCTCCCCCGTCTCTCCTTGACCTCTCCCCCGTCTCTCCTTGACCTCTCCCCCGTCTCTCCTTGACCTCTCCCCCGTCTCTCCTTGACCTCTCCCCCCGTCTCTCCTTGACCTCTCCCCCGTCTCTCCTTGACCTCTCCCCCGTCTCTCCTTGACCTCTCCCCCGTCTCTCCTTGACCTCTCCCCCGTCTCTCCTTGACCTCTCCCCCGTCTCTCCTTGACCTCTCCCCCGTCTCTCCTTGACCTCTCCCCCGTCTCTCCTTGACCTCTCCCCCGTCTCTCCTTGACCTCTCCCCCGTCTCTCCTTGACCTCTCCCCCGTCTCTCCTTGACCTCTCCCCCGTCTCTCCTTGACCTCTCCCCCGTCTCTCCTTGACCTCTCCCCCGTCTCTCCTTGACCTCTCCCCCGTCTCTCCTTGACCTCCCCCCTGTCTCTCCTTGACCTCTCCCCCCCGTCTCTCCTTGACCTCTCCCCCCATCTCTCCTTGACCTCTTTCCCCCCCCCCCCGTCTCTCCTTGACCTCTCCTCCGTCTCTCCTTGACCTCTCCCCCCCGTCTCTCTGCGACCTCGCCCCCCCGTCTCTCTGTGACCTTCCCCCCCCCCCCGTCTTTCCGCGACCTCTCTCGCCGTCTCTCCGCGACCTCTCCCCGCCGTCTTTCCGTGACCTCTCCCCCGTCTTTCCGCGACCTCTCCCGCCGTTTCTCCGCGACCTCTCCCGCCGTTTCTCCGCGACCTCTCCCGCCGTTTCTCCGCGACCTCTCCCCCCGTCTCTCCGCGACCTCTCCCCCGTCTCTCCGCGACCTCTCCCCCGTCTCTCCGCGACCTCTCCCCCGTCTCTCCGCGACCTCTCCCCCCGTCTCTCCGCGACCTCTCCCCCCGTCTCTCCGCGACCTCTCC
Source organism: Pristiophorus japonicus (assembly GCF_044704955.1). NCBI lineage: Eukaryota > Metazoa > Chordata > Chondrichthyes > Pristiophoridae > Pristiophorus > Pristiophorus japonicus. The sequence goes on along the minus strand of NC_091986.1, from coordinate 192,332,641 downwards.
CCCCGTCTCTCCGCGACCTCTCCCCCCGTCTCTCCGCGACCTCTCCCCCCGTCTCTCCGCGACCTCTCCCCCCGTCTCTCCGCGACCTCTCCCCCCGTCTCTCCGCGACCTCTCCCCCCGTCTCTCCGCGACCTCTCCCCCCGTCTCTCCGCGACCTCTCCCCCCGTCTCTCCGCGACCTCTCCCCCCGTCTCTCCGCGACCTCTCCCCCCGTCTCTCCGCGACCTCTCCCCCCGTCTCTCCGCGACCTCTCCCCCCGTCTCTCCGCGACCTCTCCCCCCGTCTCTCCGCGACCTCTCCCCCCGTCTCTCCGCGACCTCTCCCCCCGTCTCTCCGCGACCTCTCCCCCCGTCTCTCCGCGACCTCTCCCCCCGTCTCTCCGCGACCTCTCCCCCCGTCTCTCCGCGACCTCTCCCCCCGTCTCTCCGCGACCTCTCCCCCCGTCTCTCCGCGACCTCTCCCCCCGTCTCTCCGCGACCTCTCCCCCCGTCTCTCCGCGACCTCTCCCCCCGTCTCTCCGCGACCTCTCCCCCCGTCTCTCCGCGACCTCTCCCCCCGTCTCCCCGCGACCTCTCTCCCCGTCTCCCCGCGACCTCTCTCCCCGCGACCTCTCTCCCCGCGACCCCTCTCCCCGGCGCCCCCTCTCCCCGGCGCCCCCTCTCCCCGGCGCCCCCTCTCCCCGGCGCCCCCTCTCCCCGGCGCCCCCTCTCCCCGGCGCCCCCTCTCCCCGGCGACCCCTCTCCCCGGCGACCCCTCTCCCCGGCGACCCCTCTCCCCCGCGACCCCTCTCCCCCGCGACCCCCTCCAGCTCCACAATGCTCCAAGAATGCAATGTTCCTCCAACTCTGGCCTTTTCACCCTCCCATTGGCAGCCATGCCTTCAGCTGTCCAGATCCTAAGCTCTGGAATTTCTTCCTTCAACTTTTCCATCTCTCCTCCTCTAAGATGCACCTACCTCTGACTAACCTTTCAGCCACCCATCCTTTGGCTTCATGTCAATTTCTGTCTGATTAACTTCCTGGGAAGCGCCTTGGGATGTTTTACTATATTAAAGGCACTATATAAATGCTACTTGTACTTAATTTAGAATGAATTAATGTTTTTAGAAAGGATGGATCTTCCAGCCAGCCCGGCTTTTTAGATAAAATAGTTAATAGTTGGTGTCAAATCTGACTTCCCCTTCCCGCCCCATACTAGTCTTTTGCCAATTCTGTGGCTGAGAATATGACTTGTAACTTTGAACATTGGGAGCAGACACACATTATGTCCAGTGAGCTTTGTGAATGACCTGTAAGTCTTTGTTGATGTTTTGCTTGCATAATTCTTCTCTAGAAGAAACCAATTATTTCTTGAGGTTTTAGTGTAGTATGGAATCAGTTCTGAGTTCTGTATGCTTACAACTTTATCAATGAAGTATATACTTCTACGGTTGAAGATTATATCAAAAAATATTTTTATTTATTGCTGATCTCTCAGCGGGCTCAGGCTGTGAACAGTTGACAGACCAAGAAAGTCCCAGATTGGGTCGCCAGGCTATACTCCCGCCATTGGCGATAGGGATTCTACAGTTGGCCTCAGTGCCACTGGGTAAGGGTTTCTGCTCCTGCTCGATATCCAGCAACCCCTGATTAGAAAGAGTCCTTTCCATGTCTTGTGTACAGTGTTGACAGTCTTACCTGAGATCATAGTGAGTGAGCAAGTCTTAACCTATTTTTTGTTTTCCTTGCAAATCAGTGGTTGTAGCCAGAAATGTAATTTGCATCTCTTTTGGAAATGATTTGGTTATTTTCTAAAGACTGCTACAACAGCATAGCTCAGTGATAGCTCACTTGCCTGTGTTAGGTGGTCTTGGGTTAAAGCTTGTGTGTAGTACTGAGGGAGGTGCTGCATTGTTTCCGGTATTCACCTTTCGACAAGATGTTAAACCGAAGTTCCTTCTCCCTGTTCAGGTAGATGTGAAAGATTTCATGACACGACTGAAAGAAGAGTGGGGAGGTTCTCTCAGTGCCATGGCCAGTATTTATTCCTGAATCAACACCACCAAAAACAAAATAAGCTGATTATTATTTTGCTGTTTAAGGGAGTTATGTTTATATGCTAATTGGCTGCTGCATTTTGGCGGGCATAACAATAGTGACTGCACTTCAAAGTTAAGTCATTACCTATGAAGTGCTTTTAGGTTTCTGTACCATTTTGCTGATCCATTGAAGTCTTTAAGTATTGGGCCAGACCTGGGAAGGGCAGCAGATTTCCTTCCCTAAAGGGCATTAATGCACCAGTTGGGTTCTTGTGACAATTTGATATCTTAGTCACTTGTACTGATACCAATGTTCCTGTTGATTCTTTTTTTTTGGCTGTGTGGCTCTTTTAACGGGCTGTGCAGCCATTCAAATTTCCGCACATGCGCGTTTTTTCCATTCAAAAGCCATGAGCCGGCTGTGCAGCTTAAAGGGAACACTGACTGATACCAGCCTTTTATTTTTTTAAAGAGGCACAAGACGGATACAACAACAAAGGAGACCCCACGTTTCACTCCCCACCCCGCCCCCCCCTCAACAATTATGTAGTTGCAGTAATAACCAGTACTGAGTTTAACATCTGGCACCTGGTGGTTGTCATCTGTTTCAGTACTGAATACTAATCACTTTCTTTTGATTGAGCTGCTGAGTGACTAAGCTGGAGGATGGTAGGTTAGGCACTTCCTGATGAATTGAGATCACCTCCTTGACATGGCTGGGCTAGAACATTAAAACGAACATCACAAGACAGAATTATCAATATTGCGGAGAGAAAAAAAAGTAAAGCTTTTTATGTGATTTGCAGGTACTTAGGATATGATCATGCAGCAACACTGTTTCATATCAGGGACAGTCCTACAGATCCAGTGGAGCAACCAATATATCTAACAAACACATTCAGTTTTCCGATCATTATACACAATGTCTCTTTGCCAGAAGACGCAAAGACAATGTTCAAGGTAACTGAGCATCTTCATTATGCCATCAATTATTTATTTGTCTGTGTTGTTTGTCATTATCTGGTTATTTCTCCTTTTTTGATCTGTAGATTGTTGAATTCAAGGACATTTATGTTATACACTAAGTATCAGCTGTGGCTCAGTGGGTAGTACACTCGCCTCTGAGTCAGAAGGTTGTGGGTTCAAGTCCCACTCCAGGAACTTCACGTAAATTTAGGCTGAGACTCCAGTGCTGAGGGAGTGCTACACTGTCAGAGGTGTCGTCTTCCAGATGAGACGTTAAGCCGAGACCGCCATCTGCCCTCTCGGGTGGACATAAAAGATCCCATGGCACTATTTCGAAGAAGAGCAGGGGAGTTATCTTCGGTGTCCTAGCCAATATTTTGCCCCCAATCAACGTACCAAAAACAGATTATCTGGTCATTATCACATTGCTGTTTGTAGGAGTTTGCTGTGTGAAAATTGGCTGCTGCGTTTCCCACATTACAACAGTGACTGCACTCCAAAAGTACTTAATTGGCTGTAAAGCACTTTGAGATGTCCGGTGGTCATGAAAAGCGCTATATAAATGCAAGGCTTTCTTTTTAATTTGTTACCCATTTTTTCTTTTCACAGATTAACAACTTCAGCGAGCCAGTTTCTGTTCCTCCGCACAAAGCACTCTATATATGCTCTCTCCTTTTCACGGCAACCACTTCCTCCATTCATATAGACAGCAACATCCTGCTCATCACAAATGCGTCAAAGTTCCATCTGCCTGTGCGAGCCTATACAGGGTTTTTAGATGTAAGTACACATAAAGGAAAATAAGTTTTCAGTGTAGAAATGTTCATGGTTACTTTCTAATGAGGTTTAGTTAGCATAGTAAGTGATGAATATTTATGTTTTACAATGAGTTTTGTACGTTTTATATATACCAACCATATTTTTTTGTTCTACATTTACTTTATTCAACAACAGAATTCAAATTGAAGAAAATCAAATTCAAATCAAACACTCATTTGTCTTTTTCATTTGAGCTGCAAAATAGTGCATATTTTATAGAATTTTTTGAAAGGCTAAGTTTCATTCAATATGTTCTACTATGTAAAGAACAGCTTATTGCTTTTGTTCCAAAGAATGTTGTGGTATTAAGGAGGGGTTTGGGGATGAGCTTCCAAATTAATAGGGAATGCTTTTACTTTCTTAACCAGCAAACATTATACTGGTGCTGCAGAGTTTACTGATCTTTTGTATCTTTATACCACATGTATAAGTTGAGAACAGTTTTTTTTCCAGATTTTGTGTCTGCTTCATTGCTGTGAGCATGTTTTAAATGGGATGCATGTCTGGAATGTCTGGAAAATTGTTTCTGTTGTGTTGTATGAAGTCGTGTCACGTTGTATACTCATCCACGGTGAACTTTTGACACGGCTGTCTGATTTCTAGCCTGAAATGTGCACTGTTTACACGTGTACAGAAGACAGTTTGCAATTATCATGTTGCCATGCTGTGGGAGCGACTGTCCATACTGTTAAGCTTCATAATCGAATCCACTTTTGTACAAGTAGGGTTTACATTTTCCTAAATGAACTGCTTAGTTTGGTAAAGCAAGTTCTTAAAAAAAAACATTTACCGACCTGGGTTTGAAGTAGAATATAAAAACAGAAAATGCTGGTAATACTCCGCATGTCAGGCAGCTCTGTGGAGAGAATGTTTCAGGTCATTGACCCGTAGTCAGAAATGGCCTGAAACGTTGACTCTGTTTCTCTCTCCACAGATGCTGTCTGGCCTGCTGAGTATTTCCAGCATTTTCTCTCTTTATTTCAGATTTCCAGCATCCAATGTATTTTGCTTTTCTATTGAAGTAGAATGTGATTGACTTGTAACCTTATCATTTTTTTTTAGATTTGTATGTTGTGACCATATCACATTTACACGGGCTATTTTTATGTTAATTTTGCAGTACTTTGTACTTCCCCCAAGTTTAGAGGAACGCATCATAGACTTTGGTGTTTTGAGTGCCACAGAAGATGGCAATATTATTTTTATCATTATGAACAGCAACCCGATTGAGGTGAGGAGCCCATTTTGAAACATAACTTAATTGTTTGAGACCTCTTGCACCATACTTCATAGGACTGATTGTTCTGATTTTGATATTTTAATCTCTTCAGCTGGCAGTGAAAGCCTGGTATGTAGTGGGCGACGGCCTGAGCATTGAACTGCTGGTTGTAGAGAAAGGCAACAGAACCACAATAATTTCCAGCCTTCCTGATTTAGAAAACTTATCTTCAACAGAACCATCTTCTGTAAGTCTTTATTTCTGATCCTATGCTCCTAGCTTCAGGTAACTTTCTTCCTGGTTTATGGATGTGCTTCCAATAAGATTGGATCCCAGTTTCAGTCTTTCAGGGTGATATCCCAAATGGGATTTAACATTTAATCTGATATCTTGTGTAAGTGTATTGTTTACTCCCTAAAAGTTTATAGATTAAGATAATTATTAATGCTTCAAAAACAAATTATACCAACCAAGCAGAGGGGTGACTGCTGCAGTGAAGCATTTTACTTCATTTTGGCATCCAGTGTCGGCAACAAAGATTAGATATACCATGGGCAGATGGACAAGGAAGCTCTCATTTCCCTGCCCCAAGAAAGTGCTTTAACCCTAACTTCAGCAGTCACTCATATCCAAATGTTTGCATTTCTCAAAACAATGCCAGGAATAATTATGGCCAATCTGAGAGTGCAATTTTGTGCTGAATTGTGGACAGATTTCTGTTAATGGGTCAATTCTGCACTAGGTTAAGAATGCCATCTCCATTCATGTACAGACTGCCCTGTTAATATTTGTGAATTAAGTTGAGATCTTTCACGTATACTGCTCGTAGGTTATTCCAAATTTGACTTCCAACAATGTCAAAACTTTGACAAAATCAATGCGCTTCAGATGCCCCCCCAGTACTTACTTGGCCTTGTTAAGATTTGGATTAACTGGATACTTTAAGGGCATGGTCAGTCACACAAAAACCCTTAACTGTTTGAACATTTGCAAATGGACACTTATTTCAATTTGTAACTGTTTCCCTCCCAATGTACCCAAGTTAAGATTTATATACATTTATGTTAAAATCCAAATACCATCCCATAATCCATTGTTGCAGGTACTGCTGTTACAGAACTAAAGCATGCATTTTAATTGCAACAAATTTCTACTTTTACTACAAACTTGGCTACTGGGATTGAACGCTTTCATTTATTGGTTATAAAAATGACCAGGGACTTGAGCACAAAAATCTAGGCTGACACTCCCGTGCAGTGCTGAGGGAGTGCTGCACTGTCAGAGGTGCTGTCTTTCAGATGAGATGTTAAACCCGTCTGCTTTCTCCGGTGGACACAAACCATTTCGAAGAAGAGCATGGGAGTTCTCCCCAGTGTTCTGGCCAATATTTATCCCTCAATCAACATCACAAAAACAGGATTATCTGGTCATTATCACATTGCTGTTTGTGGGAGCTTGTGCGCAAATTGGCTGCCGTATTTCCTACAAGAGTACTTCATTGGCTGTAAAGAGCTTCAGGATCTCCTGAGGTCGTGAAAGACGCTATAGAAATGCAGGTCTTCTGAATCTAAGATGGGTTTGCCAACTCTGGTTGGACATATTCCTAGAGGTTTAATCACACGACCTCCCGCCTCCAACCACCCCGCAGTCAAGCAGCGCCCCCCCCCCCCCCCATCTCCGATATTTTTATAACCAGTAAATGAATGTATTCAAAAAAAAAATTTATTAATACCCCAATGGTTTTTCTCCTGGGTTCCTCGTAGTAGTGTCCGGGAGATTAATCTTTAATTCCTAGAGATTCAAGGACAATCCTGGGACGTTAGCAACCCTGATCCAAGAGGGTGCTGAGTATGTTTTTAAAAAATGTATATCTGTGCAGCAGAAATTAGCACTATGTGAGGAATACTTCAGATTAGGGAAAAAGCTCACGTATGTTTCATGTACAACTTTAACTGAACACTGCAGTTAGGGAGATGCGGGGAGAGGAAGCATGCAGTAAATATGGTATTTTGTGGCACTTGATGGTGTGGGGATTTTTGGTAAAAGTTTGGGATGTGCAAACATGAATACAAATTTTGGCATTAATATGTCTGCATTTTCAAACGCTGAAAAATATTTCAAGATTTAAAGTGCCGTTTAATGCAAATCAACTCCTTGTATGCTAGCTTTTCTTTGTAGTGCCAAAGCTGAGGTTGGTTGCCCATGTGGTTGTGAATGCTTCATAAAGTGTTTGGGGAAAGCTTTGTTCATTGTTAAATTCAGTGGAGCATGCGACTTGGGCATGTTTAAACATGTTTGCTTTGTAAATATTCAACACTTGAAGGACTGCTGACACCCAATAGCATTTCCATTGTGAGTCCATTTCCTAATTATGCCTTGTTGGTTAATAGTTTCACAGATGAACATTATTAGATATTTTTTGAGATGTTAGGATTAAAGGTAGGATTGAGAGGATTAGCAGGTAGGATTTATAATAACATTACTGATTTTTTTTTTGAAATCATTTAAATCATTCATCAGACCAGTCATGATTTCTCAATGTTCTTGTTTTCATTTGCCAATTAAATGGTGTAACTGTTGGCCAACAGTTTATGGTATCATTGCTTACAGGTAGTCAGCGGGTAGACTTTTATACAAGCAGGAGCACATGTGGCGGAATTGTATAATTTGACCAAAAAAATCTAATTACTCTGCCTTTATGATTAGTTCGAAGCTAATTGCTCCAAGTTAGATTCAGAGGTCAAATTGGAGTGATTGTTTTATATTTTTTATAAGTGCATGTATGACAAGTCTCAGAGAGATAAATGGTAGAACTCAGCTATTGAAGGTTCTATACTATCTCAGATCAACATGGGCATTCAAACTCCTGTTGGAGCAGTCGATTGTTTGCAGGTATTGTCCCCCATACTTTCAAAACCACCATCATAGTCATCCTAGTCCTCAAAAAACACACACACAGTTGACCTAAAAGTGTTTGCCTGGTTGCTGTTCTTTCAGGATTAGGATATGTAATCTATAACATCTATTGAAACACATAATAAAGCTATGTATTCTCCACAGGTGATATTAGCCTCGGGTTATTATGCAGTGTTTAGAATGAAATTGACTGCAAAAGAACTTGAAGGACCATATGATGGAGCAGTACAGATCACAACAGATTATGAGGTAGTATTTGTTAAAGTAAAGTTTGTTAAAAGTATCTTTCTAATATAGGCTCAATGTTTAGAAGCGAAGAAACCCATTTTGCACCAATATAGTTTAAATATTGACTACAATGTTTCTATTATATGAATCAAGGTTATAAATTGTTTATTCCACCTGAATGGATAAACTGATCTGTTCAACAGAATCAAAGCATTTCTCTCTCTCACTGTGAAAGATCTTAATTTTAAATTGGACAGGCTGTTAAGTTCCTAGCTGGCCCACATCTTCTATTGGGACATCAGTTAATGTATGTTGAATACCAGGGCTTTAAACTAATTAGTGGGGTGGAGGATTCAGGTGAGCGAAAATTTAAAAAGTCAAAGAATCAGAAGGCAATAAATCAGGGTAGCACTGGGGGAAATGAAAACCAGTGCGTGCCAGGAAGGGACAGAATGTATAAACATAAAGGTGAATCAGAAAATGGCATCAAAGCAGGAAAAAATGGTTTAAAAATTTTTTAACGCTCTTTATCCGAATGCACGTAGCAGTCGTAACAAAATAGATGAGTTGACGGCATAAATAGATTCAAATGGGTATAATCTGATAGCCATTACAGAGGCATGGTTGCAAGGTGACCAGGACTGGGAACTAAATATTCTGGGGTATTTGACAATTCGGAAGGACAGACAAAGGAAAAGGAGGTGGGGTAGCACTGTTAATAAAGGTTGAGATCAGTGTGTTAGTGAGAAACGATATTGGCTCAGAAGATCAAGATGTTGAATCAGTTTGGGTGGAGGTAAGGAATAATAAGGGCAAAAAATTGCTGGTGCACATAGTCTATAGGCCCCTAACGGTAGCTACACTATTGGACGGAGTATAAATCAAGAAATAATGGAGGCTTGTAATAAAGGAACGACAATAATCATGGCCGATTTTAACCTTCATATTGATTGGACAAAGCAAATTGGCCAGGGTAGCCCTGAGGAAGTGTATCCAGGATAGTTTCCTTGAACAGTACGTTCCGGTACCAACCAGGGAGCAGGCTATCTTAGATTTAGTACTGTGTAATGAGACAAGATTAATAAATGATCTCATACTAAAGGATCCTCTAGGAATGAGTGACCATAACATGGTTGAATTTCAAATTCAGTTGGAGGGTGAGAAAGTTGGTACTCAAACCAGTGTCCTAAGCTTAAATAAAGGAGACTACAAAGATATGAGGGCAGAGTTGGCTAAAGTGGACTGGGAAAATAGATTAAAGTATGAGATGGTTGATGAGCAGTAGCAGACATATATTCCAGTGAGAAGGAAAGACTAAGAGAAGTGATAAACATCCGTGGCTAACTAAGGAAATAAGGGATGGTATCAAATTGAAAACGAGGGCATTAAAAAATGACCAAGACTAGTGGGAGGCCAGAGGATTGGGAAACATTTAAAAGCCAGCAAAGAACATGATAGAGAGGGAAGATAGAAGATTATGAAAGTAAACTAGCACGAAATATAAAAACAGATAGCAAGAGTTTCTATAGGTAATAAAAAGGAAAAGAGTGGCTAAAGTAAATGTTGGTCCCCTAGTGGATGAGATTGGGGAATTAACAATGAACAGGGAAATGGCAGAGACGTTGAACAAATATTTTGTATCGGCCTTCACGGTAGAAGACACTAACAACATCCCAATAGTGGATAATCAAGGGGCTATAGGGAGGGAGGAACTTGATACAATCACTATCATTCAGGAAGTAGTACGCGGTAAAATAATGGATCTAAAGGCGGATAAGTCACCTGGTCATGATGGCTTACATCCTAGGGTCTTAAAAGGAGTGGCTGCAGGGATTGTGGATGCATTGGTTGTAATCTCCCAAAATTCCCTGGATTCTGGGGAGGTCCCAGCAGATTGGAAAACTGCAAATGTAACGCCCCTATTTTAAAAAAGAGGCAGACAAAAAGCAGGAAACTATAGACCAGTTAGCCTAACATCTGTCGTTGGGGAAATGCTGGAGTCCATTATTAAGGAAGCAGTCGTGGGACATTTGGAAAAGCATAATTCAATCAAGCAAAGTCAGCCTAGTTTTATGAAAAGGAAATCATGTTTGACAAATTTGCTGGAGTTCTTTGAGAATGTAATGAGCAGGGTGGATAAGGGGGAACCAGTGGATGTGGTTTATTTGGATTTCTAGAAGGCATTCGATAAGGTGCCACACAAAAGGTTACTGCACAAGATAAAAGTTCATGGGGTTGGGGGTAATATATTACCATGGGTAGAGGATTGGCTAACTAACACAAAATGGAGAGTAGGGATAAATGGGTCATTTTTTTTGGGTTGGCAAACTGTGACTAGTGGGATGCCACAGGGATCGGTGCTGGGTCCTCAACTATTTACAATCTAAATTAATGACTTGGATGAAGGGACCGAGTGTAATGTAGCCAAGTTTGCTGCAAAATACAAAGATGGGTGGGAAAGCAAATTGTGAGGAGGACACACAAAATCTGCAAAGGGATATAGACAGGCTAAGTGAGTGGGCAAAAATTTGGCAGATGGAGTATAATGTGGGAAAATGTGAGGTTATCCACTTGGGCAGAAAAAATAGAAAAACAAATTATAATTTAAATGGAGAAAAATTGCAAAGTGCTGCAGTACAGAGGGACCTGGGGGTCCTTGTGTATGAAACACAAAGTGAGTATGCAGGTATAGCAAGTAATCAGGAAGGCAAATGGAATGTTGGCCTTTATTGCAAGGGGGATAGAGTATAAAAGCAGAGAAGTCCTGCTACAACTGTACAGGGTATTAGTGAGGCCACATCTGGAGTACTGCGTACAATTTTGGTCTCCGTATTTAAGGAAGGATATACTTGCATTGGAGGCTGTTCAGAGAAGGTTCACTAGGTTGATTCTGGAGATGAGGGGGTTGTCTTATGAAGATAGGTTGAGTTGGTTGGGCCTATTCACATTGGAGTTCAGAAGAATGAGAGGTGATCTTATCGGGATGAGATAATGAGGGGGCTCGACAAGGTGAATGATAGGATATTTTCACTCCTAGGGGAAACTAAAACGAGGGGACATAGTCTCAGAATAAGGGGCCGCCCATTTAAAACTGAGATGAGAAGGAATTTCTTCTAAGGGTTGTAAATCTATGGAATTCTCTGCCCCAGGGAACTGTAGAGGGTGGGTCATTGAATCTATTTAAGGCAGAGATGGCCAGGTTTTTGAGCGATTAATGGGAATAAAGGGTTATGGGGAGTGGGCAGGGAAGTGGAGCTGAGTTCATGATCAGATCAGCCATGATCTTATTAAATGGCCGAGCAGGCTCGAGGGACAGGTGACCTACTCCTGCTCCTATTTCTTATGTTCTAAGGCCATAAATATAGTGTGTAGAAAAGTTTTTATCAAGTACAATTGGTGAAGGCCTAGTGTTATATACACATTACTCAAGCAATCGAAAAGGGTGTGTTGCAGCTGACCTGTATGTTGTCACTTGTCAGTATCAAGATTGATTTTTCTGTGCATGGTTAACCTGCCAAGCTGAAGTGATGCTTGGCTTGTTGTATTATGTCTTTGTACTCTTTGCGAGCATGGTCATATTGTCCTGGCATCCATTACCCTATCAATATTTCATAGTTTGAGTAAAGGTTACTTAGTGGCTGGACATTTACTCTAACTCTAATTGCTATATATTTAACATTTATAATGTATGTCAATTTAGATATAATGGTTTATGGCATGAGGCTTTTTTTTAAAAAAAAATATCCTGAATTTTGATTTCCCAACAGCTAAAATGTTGATTGTTAGACATTGTGAGAATGGATTCCTCCATCTTTCCTAAAGTTGCTGACTTCTACTGGGTTACGATTATATACGTGCTGGTCACCCTGTAGTATGCTGCCCAAATGACCACTCTTAGCGTGAGCCCAGACAGTGAGTGTCAATAGAATATTCAACTGGGGGGGCTATGTATCATGGCAAACCCTGGTCCTGTACTCACTTGCCATCTACATGTGCATGTTCCAGCAAGGGTCACTGAATAATGGGAGTCAGACTTGGGACCTTCTGATTTGTATTATTTGTCCAGGTACTGCCTTGACCAACTGAACATTAAGGGAAACCCAATAGTACCGGTGGTTAAAATCATATATCTTTAGGCAATTGCAAGTGAATCTCTGGAAATAGAAAAATTAAATTGATCTAATCTGGAAACTATATGGGAATGTTCTGCCTAAGTTTCCTATTGCCCTAGAAACTTGCATTCTATCCTTTACATATATTACAAGATCTTTATTCTTTTTAATAATAAAACTTGTGCTGTACTCTGTGCTGATTCTTCCCCACTCCCCCTCCCCCCTTCCCCTTCCTTTCCTCACCCTCTCTCACACATACCCTGGAAGCATTTTGCAGCAGGGATCTGAAGAATTTATTTGGGGGTTAGTGTAGAGATGAGGATTTTATTTGGGTGAAGGTTACTTTCAGCAAATTCCTATATTTAGTGATTACCTGCACTTGTTACAGGCTAACATCCTTTTTTTTTTGTTTTCACAGATTTTAACTATCCCAGTAAGGGCACTTATTGCTGTGGGCTCGTTAGTTTGCTCACCGAAGCACATTGTTCTTCCATGCTCATTTCCAGTAAGATAATACTTATTTCTGCTATTCTAATATTGTAATATTTTACTGTTTGTTCTTGCTGCTGGCTAAATGGCAAAACAAATGACAATTGTTTGCTGAGTAAGCTTGAAACAAGTTTTAATTGCTGACTTTTGAGTAATTCTTTTGAAGGGGAAGGAAGGCAAGAGGAAAAGCTTGGATGTGACCTATATTATAATAGTATATACGTGTTCTAAATCACACATCTAGTGCATTGTGAAGCCGTGTGATTGTCAAGGGTTTGTAATTTCCTTTTTTTCCCCCCAATTACAATGAATATTTTATCTTGCAGGGGAAAGTAGTTCATCATAGTTTAAATATAATGAGTTCCTTCTCACAGAAGGTGAAACTACAAAATATACATCCTCTAACAGAGGATGTGCGATTCTACTACAAGAGGATGAAAAGTAATAAGGATGATTTAGAGTCAAAAAAGAAATCCAAGGTTTGTCTTTTATTTTGCATTGTATAACATGCATGGATTATGTTGCGTTCTTCTAAGCACATCAGCTTGTACATTTCCACTATTCAACACTTTCGACATAACTTAACTACCTGCAGTGTTTTTATTTTTGTTGCAGTGCTAAGTCAAAAATTGTTTGCTTTGGTGTAACTTAAATTGTATTGGCCTGCTTTATTAATTATATTTTTATCTTTTTTTTGCAGATAGCAAATATTTATTTTGATGCTGGCTTACAATGTGGGGATTATTGTTATGTGGGATTGCCTTTTTTATCTAAATGTAAGTAATTATAATTAATCTTTGTAATTTCACCAAGAAAATATAAATGTGGAAAATGTAGGTAATAGTTTCTGAATTCGGAGCATAATTTTTCTTTTTCTACCGCCTCCCTCTCTTCCTCTCTTTTTACCCCCACCTTTCCCAGCGGAGTTAAGATTGCAGCATAGTCTCGCAATGCAAGATGATGCATGGGATGCAGACTGGGATTTGTATAAGAATTTGTACAAAAAATGGACAGAACTTAAAGAAAACTCAGGGCACAAGTGAGTTCCTTAAACTTACTCAGCACTAAAATGTTTATTGTTATTTAATTTAAAGACTACTGCTATTGGTAGACTGGGTGGCACAGTGAGTTGGGGCCCCCTCCTGTAACCAAGTCCTCTGGAACCGTGGGCGACTGTTGTTCACAATTTATATTAACGATTTGAGACTTTGGAATCAAAAACACAATTTCTAAATTTGCGGCTGACTCCAAATTAGGAGGGATAGTCACCGCTGAGGAGGACTGCAACTACTTACAAGAAGACATTAATAAACTTGTAAAATAGGCATATAATTGGCAAATGAATTTCAACATAGATAAGTGTGAAGTATTCCATTTTGGTAAGAAAAATAAGTCGATCACGTATTACTTGCAAAATAAGCCTCTAAATGGGGTATAGGAGCAAAGGGATCTTGGGAGTACGATACACAAATCATTAAAAGTTGCAACGCAGGTCAATACGGCCATAACAAAAGCAAACTAAGTGCTAAGGTTTATTTCTGGAGGGATAGAATTAAAAAGTAGAGCAATTATGCTAAACTCGTATCGAACCTTAGTTAGAGCACACTTTGGAGTACTGTGTACAGTTCTGGTCGCCATATTATAAAAAGGATATAGAGGCACTAGAAAAGTGCAATAAAGATTTACAAGGATGATACGAGAACTGCGAGGTGAAGGATGAACAGGCTGGGTCTCTCTCCTCTTGAAAAGGGAAGGCTGAGGGGTGACCTAATAGAGGTCTTTAAAATTATGAAACATATGGATAGAGTAGACACACAGTGTTTCCACTTGTGGGGAAAAGCAAAACAAGATAGGCCATCAATACAAGATAGTCACCTTTTGTTGGTTGGCGCAGATATAATGGCAAGTACTACAGGGAATAGAATACGGCCAGGGTGATCTCCTGGACTAGTTTCGATCGCATGTATGGGTCGGAGAGGAATTTTCCCAGATTTTTTTCTCCCTAAATTGGCCTGGGTTTTTATCTGGTTTTTGCCTCTCCCAAGAGATCACAGAGCTCCAGTTGGGTTGGAGTGTCGATGTTTTTAATATAAGTGGTGTGGGGTGGACTGGTGCGCTTTGCCTTTCCGTTATTGTTCATGGGTTTGTATGTAACCTTTGCGGCTCTTTGTCGGCCAACGCGGACACGATGGCCGAAATGGCCGCCTTCTGCGCTGTAAATTTCTATGTTTCTAAGAAATCAAATAGAGAATTAAGAAAAAACTTAGTTACCCAGGGCCCAAGTTTCGAGCCGCGCCTAGAACGGCGCAGTCCCAACCTGGACGCCCGTTTTTCGCGCCACAAAGTGCGCCTAAAAAAACCCTCCATATTCTCCACCTCCCTGCTGGCCCTCGGCGCAGCGCAGCAGGAGCTGTAGGGGGCGGAGCCAGGTCCCTGCGCTGAAAACAGTGCCGGGACCTCTGCACATGCACGCTACAGTGGGCACGCAAGTGCAGTAGCTCCAGGCGCCCGAAACTGTTTGGGAGGGGCCCGAAGCACGCAGCCCCTAGCCCTGGCCGAATGGCCTCACTGGGGCTGCGTGCATAAGGCTCCTCCCACGGCCAGCTCTTGCTTCCTCCCGACCCGACTCGACTCCGCCCCCCCCCGCCCCCAGACTGGCCCTGACACTGACACACCCCCCCCCCCCGACCGGACCCGACACCCGCTCCCCCCGCCTCCAGACTGGATCCGACCTGACCTCCCTCCGCCCGACCTGACCTCCCTCTCCCTCCCCCCGACTCGAACCGAACCGACCTCCTTCCCACCACCCCCCCCCCCCCGACCCGACCCAACGCCACCTACCTGTAAATCTGGTGCTGGGGACGGGTCCTGCCCGAAGTCTCGGGCCCGGCCCGTTCAGCCTCCCTCCCCCTTCTCCTTTGCCCCCCACCCCCCCCCCCCCCCAATCTCCTTCCCCCCCACCCCCCCCAATCTCCTTCCCCCCCACCCCCCCCCAATCTCCTTCCCCCCACCCCCCCAATCTCCTTCCCCCCACCCCCCCAATCTCCTTCCCCCCACCCCCCCAATCTCCTTCCCCCCACCCCCCCAATCTCCTTCCCCCCACCCCCCCAATCTCCTTCCCCCCACCCCCCCAATCTCCTTTCCCCCCCAATCTCCTTTCCTTCCCCCCCAATCTCCTTTCCTTCCCCCCCAATCTCCTTTCCTTCCCCCCCCCCCAATCTCCTTCCCCCCCCAATCTCCTTCCCCCCCCCCCCAATCTCCTTCCCCCCCCCCCAATCTCCTTCCCCCCCCCAATCTCCTTCCCCCCCCCCCAATCTCCTTCCCCCCCCCAATCTCCTTCCCCCCCCCAATCTCCTCCCCCCCCCCAATCTCCTTCCCCCCCCCCCCAAATCTCCTTTCTTCCCCCCCCCAATCTCCTTTCCCCCCCATCTCCTCCCCCCCCAAATCTCCTTTCTCCCCCCCCCCAATCTCCCTTCTCCCCCCCCATCTCCCTTCTCCCCCCCCCCAATCTCCCTTCTCCCCCCCCATCTCCCTTCTCCCCTTTATCCACCCTCCCCCCTTCTCTCTCCTTCTCCCCCCTCTTCTCCCCATCCCTCCCTCTGCTCCCCCCCTCTCTCCCTCTACCCCCCTCCTCCCACTCCGCTCGCTGTCAGAAACACAGACACTGACAGACAGAGAATGAGACACACACAGACAGACAGAGAGATAGAGACACACTGAGGGGGTCATCCCAGCATGCTGTTGGAGGGCTCCCGGTGCTGCAGTCGGTAAGTAGAAAATGTTTTATTTATTGATTTTTTTTGATTGATTTATTGGTTGATTTTTGATTTATTGGTTGATTTATTGATGTATTTAGCATTTATTATTGATGATGACTCTTTATTTGTAAAACTGAAGTGTTTAATGTTTGTAAACTTCCCTTTAAACACCCTCCCCCCCCCACCATTCCCTACGCCTGATTTGTAACCTACACCTGATTTTCTAAAGTGTAGACAAGGTTTTTTCGAGCGTACAAAACTCTTCACTTACTCCATTCTAAGTTAGTTTGGAGTAAGTTTTCACTCACGAAACTTTGAAATCCGGCGTAAGTGGCCGGACACGCCCCATTTGAAAAAAAAATTCTGTTCCAAAGTGAAACTGTTCTAACTGACTAGAACTGGAGCAAACTAAATGACGAGAATTCCAATTTCTAAGATACTCCATTCTACACCAGTTGCTCCTAAAAATCAGGAGCAAATCATGTGGAAACTTGGGGCCCCAGAGTGGTGAGAATGTGGAGTTCGCTACCACAGGGACTGGTTGAAGCGAATAGCATAGATGCATTGAAGGGGAAGCTAGATATGCAGATGAGAGAGAAGGGGATGGGGTTATGCTGTTACAGTTAGATGAGGAAAGATGGGAGGGGGCTCGAGTGGAATAAACATCAGCATGGACTGGTTGGGCCGAATGGCTTGTTTCTGTGCTGTATATCTATGTAAAAATTTCAACCCAGTTAATGAGGTAAATTTCCTTTCCTTGGGTGTTCTAATTGAAATGACTTTGGGTGCCGTTACCCTATTTCCCAGGAGGCACAAGCTCACGGTAAGAAAGAATCTACTAAATGACAGTCTTTTTTTCGATGGTCATGAGGATGCCTGATGTGGGGAAACAATAGAGGATGTTGTACAGAAGTTGGGGGCCAAGATATATATGTCTGGTAAAATTACAGGGAACTTAACTCCACATCTAAGCTGCTGATTTGACATCCTGATGCTGGTTAAGCTTTTAAGAACATAAGAATTAGGAACAGGAGTAGGCCATCTAGCCCCTCGAGCCTGCTCCGCCATTCAATAAGATCATGGCTGATCTGGTCGTGGACTCAGCTCCACTTACCCGCCCTCTCCCCGTAACCCTTAATTCCCTTATTGCTTAAAAATCTATCTATCTTTGACTTGAAAACATTTAATGAGCCAGCCTCAACTGCTTCCTTTTATTCCGTAAGATTCTTGTTTGCATTCTGTAGTAGCTCCCTGATGAGTTACTGACTGACTTGAGGTCAGGCCTGAGGTAGGGAATAACTGGGAGGAAGGCTGTGCCTGGGAGGCAGGGTAAGCATAATAGCAAGCCAACAGATAGAGGAAGTGAGTTCAAGGCAGTTTGGATCCGAGGTAATTTTAATGCCTTGTTCAAGCTTAATGTGTGGCTGCCTGAAACTAGATAGAATTTAGCTGTGGTAAGTAATGGCAACTGAACATTTTTTGGCGTATCACCCCTGGTATCAGTTTGCCCTCTGTCACATCACTTGCCTCATTGGTTCACAGTCCTAAATACAATTGAATACATTGGCCTAATCAAACATGGAAATGTTCCTGCAGATACGTGATCAGTGCAGACATAGACACAAAAAATGTTGTACAGATAATGATTAACCTAATGTTTTATAAATGAAAACAATTGGAATATCAAGTTCTTGTTTAAATTAGCTTCCATTTCCTAGTGAAGTGGCAGAAGAAGCAGTATTGTTATACGCCGCTTAACCATGTATTGCAATAATTTTAAATGAAGTTGCATTGCATTCCTAGTATTGAGTAAAAAGATGGTGTGTGTATTTAATATTTACATGTATTTTTGACTAGTTTTTGAAGATTCTTTGCCTATTTTCTTTAGGGTGGATGTTGTCTTTGAAGTAGATACAGACCTTCAGAAAAATGTTCAAGCTGTAATCACATCAGAGCTTGTGTGGCCATCATTGATCAACGCAACACGACATTTAATTTTCCCACTCACAAACACAAATAACACATCAGTAAGTACAAAAGTGAATTTAAAAATTGTTTTCTATGTATAGCTTTAGAAAATCTTATCTGTCCTGCAGTGATTTAGATAAGTTGGCAACTGTTGTTTCATTGTAATAAATTTATTTTCTATAGGAACAAGAACTCATTTTAGAAAATCCAGCAGATGTACCTGTGTTTGCTCAACTTCTTCCTTTAGCATTGTATCCCAATCCTTCATTTGTTGCAGATGTGTTAATGGAAAGGTATGCATTTAATTAATTTCATTATTTCTCCCCTATGGACTATTTAACAATAGGAACCAGCATAACAAACCCCCATCTTGCTCTTCCCCATCATCTCATACTGGAAAGTGATCAAATCTGGTCACTATTGCGCCTCTCCTCTTTCCCCCCCTCCACCCCCCCCCCCCCCACCATTCAAGTACAGAAATATAAGTTTCATTATGTGTCCTGGCAATGGTCAGTTAGATGGGGATTAAGCCCCTGCCTTGGTTTGTGTAGCTCAATGCCATACTCTGATCCATTTATCTATTAAGCCAACAGGGGTAATTTCTAATTCCATGTGACTCTTCTAATTACGCGAGGAGGCTGACTTGGGGAATAGGATTTTCTGCCAGTTCTGTCATTCTGGCAGACACAGTTTTGCTTTGAATGGTGCAAGTGTAATGTGCAAGATATAGATGTCTTTCTGGGCTGATGTATTCAGTGGTAAGCTGGACATAGAAACATAGAAAATAGGTGCAGGAGTAGGCCATTCGGCCCTTCAAGCCTGCACCGCCATTCAATGAGTTCATGGCTGAACATGCAACTTCAGTACCCCATTCCTGCTTTCTCGCCATACCCCTTGATCCCTCTAGCAGTAAGGACTTCCTCTAACTCCTTTTTGAATATATTTAGTGAATTGGCCTCAACAACTCTCTGGGTGAAGAAGTTTCTCCTCATCTCGGTCCTAAATGGCTTACCCCTTATCCTTAGACTGTGACCCCTGGTTCTGGACTTCCCCAACATTGGGAACATTCTTCCTGCATCTAACCTGTCTAAACCCATCAGAATTTTAAACGTTTCTATGAGGTCCCCTCTCATTCTGAACTCCAGTGAATACAAGCCCAGTTGATCCAGTCTTTCATGATAGGTCAGTCCCGCCATCCCGGGAATCAGTCTGGTGAACCTTCGCTGCACTCCCTCAATAGCAAGAATGTCCTTCCTCAGGTTAGGAGACCAAAACTGTACACAATACTCCAGGTGTGGCCTCACCAAGGCCCTGTACAACTGTAGCAACACCTCCCTGCCCCTGTTCTCAAATCCCCTTGCTATGAAGGCCAACATGCCATTTGCTTTCTTAACCGCCTGCTGTACCTGCATGCCAACCTTCAATGACTGATGTACCATGACACCCAGGTCTCGTTGCACCTCCCCTTTTCCTAATCTGTCACCATTCAGATAATAGTCTGTCTCTCTGTTTTTACCACCAAAGTGGATAACCTCACATTTATCCACATTATACTTCATCTGCCATGCATTTGCCCACTCACCTAACCTATCCAAGTCACTCTGCAGCCTCATAGCATCGTCCTCGCAGCTCACACTGCCACCCAACTTAGTGTCATCCGCAAATTTGGAGATACTACATTTAATCCCCTCGTCTAAATCATTAATGTACAGTGTAAACAGCTGGGGCCCCAGCACAGAACCTTGCGGTACCCCACTAGTTACTGCCTGCCATTCTGAAAAGTACCCATTTACTTCTACTCTTTGCTTCCTGTCTGACAACCAGTTCTCAATCCATGTCAGCACACTACCCCCAATCCCATGTGCTTTAACTTTGCACATTAATCTCTTGTGTGGGACCTTGTCGAAAGCCTTCTGAAAGTCCAAATATACCACATCAACTGGTTCTCCCTTGTCCACTCTACTGGAAACATCCTCAAAAAATTCCAGAAGATTTGTCAAGCATGATTTTCCTTTCACAAATCCATGCTGACTTGGACCTATCATGTCACCTCTTTCCAAATACGCTGCTATGACATCCTTAATAATTGATTCCATCATTTTACCCACTACTGAGGTCAGGCTGACCAGTCTATAATTCCCTGTTTTCTCTCTCCCTCTTTTTTTAAAAAGTGGGGTTACATTGGCTACCCTCCACTCCATAGGAACTGATCCAGAGTCAGTGGAATGTTGGAAAATGACTGTCAATGCATCCGCTATTTCCAAGGCCACCTCCTTAAGTACTCTGGGATGCAGTCCATCAGGCCCTGGGGATTTGTCGGCCTTCAATTCCATCAATTTCCCCAACACAATTTCCCGACTAATAAAGATTTCCCTCAGTTCCTCCTCCTTACTGGACCCTCTGACCCCTTTTATATCCGGAAGGTTGTTTGTGTCCTCCTTAGTGAATACCGAACAATGTACTTGTTCAATTGGTCCGCCATTTCTTTGTTCCCCGTTATGACTTCCCCTGATTCTGACTGCAGGGGACCTACGTTTGTCTTTACTAACCTTTTTCTCTTTACATATCTATAGAAACTTTTGCAATCCGTCTTAATGTTCCCTGCAAGCTTCTTCTCGTACTCCATTTTCCTGCCCTAATCAAACCCTTTGTCCTCTGCTGAGTTCTAAATTTCTCCCAGTCCCCGGGTTCGCTGCTATTTCTGGCCAATTTGTATGCCACTTCCTTTGCTTTAATACTATCCCTGATTTCCCTTGATAGCTACGGTTGAGCCACCTTCCCTTTTTTATTTTTACGCCAGACAGGAATGTACAATTGTTGTACTTCATCCATGCGGTCTCTAAATGTCTGCCATTGCCCATCCACTATCATTCGCCAATCTATCCTAGCCAATTCACACCTCATACCTTCAAAGTTGCCCCCCTTTAAGTTCTGGACCATGGTCTCTGAATTAACTCTTTCATTCTCCATCCTAATGCAGAATTCCACCATATTATGGTCACTCTTCCCCAAGGGGCCTCGCACAACGAGATTGCTAATTAATCCTCTCTCATTACACAACACCCAGTCTAAGATGGCCTCCCCCCTAGTTGGTTCCTCGACATATTGGTCTCGAAAACCATCCCTTATGCACTCCAGGAAATCCTCCTCCACCGTATTGCTTCCAGTTTGGTTAGCCCAATCTATGTGCATATTAAAGTCACCCATTATAACTGCTGCACCTTTATTGCATGCACCCCTAATTTCCTGTTTGATGCCCTCCCCAACATCACTACTACTGTTTGGAGGTCTGTACACAACTCCCACTAACGTTTTTGGCCCTTTGGTGTTCTGCAGCTCTACCCATATAGATTCCACATCATCCAAGCTAATGTCCTTCCTAACTATTGCATTAATCTCCTCCTTAACCAGCAATGCTACCCCACCTCCTTTTCCTTTTATTCTGTCCTTCCTGAATGTTGAATATCCCTGGATGTTGAGTTCCCAGCCCTGATCATCCTGGAACCACGTCTCTGTAATCCCAATCACATCATATTTGTTAACATCTATTTGCACAGTTAATTCATCCACCTTATTACTGATACTCCTTGCATTAAGACACAAAGCCTTCAGGCTTGTTTTTTTTTAACACCCTTTGTCCTTTTAGAATTTTGCTGTACAGTGGCCCTTTTTGTTTTTTGCCTTGGGTTTCTCTGCCCTCCACTTTTTCTCATCTCCTTTCTGTCTTTTGCTTTTGTCTCCTTTTTGTTTCCCTCTGTCTCCCTGCATTGGTTCCCATCCCCCTGCCATATTAGTTTAACTCCGCTCCAACAGCACTCGCAAACACTCCCCCTAGGACAGCTTGTAGTGGCCCAATAACAGGCAGAGAAAACAAGCTCTCAACAGTAATAGGCGAATTCCAGTTTACTGGCAAACCTGGGCCTTAAGTGCCATGTAGTACAGGAGCTGTGAGCTTTACTGGCTATATTGATTGGTTTTCTTATAAGCAGTTTTGAATTATTGACGAAAAAGATGAAAAAATGAATGTTCTAGTGACAGCATCTGAACAATGTAGATTGTGGGGGAAAAAAACCTAAAATAAATTAAGCTGTCACCTTGGGAATACATCAGCCTTCTTGGAAAGGTCTGAACTATGGCTAAACATATTTTATGGCTTCAGGAAAGTAGGAAATTACACATTGCATGAATAATAAAATGCAGATATAACGATTCCATATAACTTGAGATGTTTAGTACTAAAAGAAGTTTGAGTTTGACATTTCCTTTCAATATCGTCCTATGCTGCACTATAATTTCACACTAACATAATGTGAAGAGTGCATCTCTGCAAATCATATATGTTCGGAAAATCTAACATTCACCAGCTCTCGCTTGTTCATTCATTGGGCTCAAGTTTCCACATGAATTGCGCCTGATTTTTAGGAGCAACTGGTGGAGAACGGACTATCTTAGAAATCGCAATTCTCCACATTTTTTTTTCTGCAGTTCTAGTCAGGTAGAACAGTTCTACTTTGGAACAGAATTTTTTCTTCAAAAGGGGGCGTGTCCGGCCACTGACGCCTGATTTAAAAGTTTCCACAGTGAATATGTACTCCAAACTAAAGTAGAATGGAGCAAGTGAAGATTTTTGTAGAACTGAAAAAATCAGGCACAGGTTACAAATCAGGCGTCCAGAACGAGGGGGGGGGGAAGGGAACTCATTAAATTCTACAATCAATCCTTATTTATACTTATACAAATATTATACAAATAAATCCCACCTGAATAAACATTTATAAGCAAGGAAAAGATTAAATTAACCATTTTCCCACCTGTGTGAAAGTGCTTCAGCCAGGAAGAAGGGAGCCGACCGAACGCGGGGTGGGGGGAGGGAATGGAGCCGTTCCAGACGGCTGGCGGGAAAGAGAGAAGGCTGCAGGAAGCCTCAGAAATTGAGGAGCCATTTCCCGACGGCAAAAGGCGGAGGTCGTCGGGAAACGGCTGCCTCAATTTTCTGAGGCTTCCTGCACTCTTCTCACTGCTACAAGAAGCCTCAGTGCTGATGGCAATGTACTTTTATTAAAAAAAATTTTAAAAAACTAAACAGCTACAAAGAACTACAAAAATGGCCACGAGTGCCAATGTTTTTTTCACACTGAGCATGCGCGAACGCTCCAACGCGCACGTGCAGCGTTGCCGGCAGGAAAAAAACTAATTTAAATAGTACCCGCCCCCTCCCACTTACAAAATCGGCGCGAGTGTAGGCTCCGCCCCCCTGGGCGCTGCGCCAGGCAGACAAGGAGCTGCAGAACGCTCCAGAATCGCAATTTTTTTTTTTTAGGCGCCGTTTTAGGCGCGAAAAATGGGCGCGCAGCTCGGAGGGGCACCTGTTTTTTTTCTTGTGGAAACTTGGGCCCATTGTTACTACTTAATTCCAACCTTGAATCAGACTCATGTGCTACACAGTGGACCAGTAACATTATTACTAATATATTTGCAACTGCTTCCAAGTTGGATTTTAAGAGCAGTTGGATATGAATTTCGAATGGTGATTGTTGAATAATTCTGACTGTTATCACTTGTGGTGTACATGTTCAGATAAAATGATCTAAAACATGCTGGATAGTGATGTGAATAATTTAGTGGAAATTTCTCCTACATTTACTGTAACTTTCATTCTTAATTTCAGGCTTCACTTAGGCAAACATGCAAATCTGGATACAAAAACCTTTGAATTTAAGATCGTCAGTAACCATGTAAGTAAAGAAAGTTTCCCTCCATGAAGAACAAACGCGTCTATTTGATGGTTAAATCCTGGGAAGAGAGGGTTGTCCTAGGTGGAGAGATTGAGTAGATTGGGCCTATACTCGAGTTTAGAAGAATGAGAGGTGATCTCATTGAAACTTAAGATTCTAAGGCAGATTGATAGGGTAGATGATGAGAGGTTGTTTCCCCTGGCTGGAGAGCCTAGAACTAGGGGGCATAGTCTCAGGATAAGGGGTCGGCCATTTAAGGCTGCGATGAGGAATTTCTTCACTCGGAAGGTTGTGAATCTTTGGAATTCTCTACCCCAAATGGCTGTAGATGCTGAATCATTGAGTATGTTCAAGGCTGAGATAGATTTTTGGACTCTAGCGGAATCAAGGAATATGGGGATCGGGTGGGAAAGTGGAGTTGAGATCGAAGATCGGTCATGATCTTATTGAATGGCGGAGCAGGCTCAAAGAGCCCTTTGGCCTACTCCTGCTAATTCTTATGTTCTTAAAGCTTTAGATATTCCAATCAAATTGGGTTGCCTCCTCAGGTTCTATTAAAAATTGGTTAACTAATATAAAAACCTGAGTCTGGGATTTAATGGGAAAGGGGCAGCTGTTAAGGCCTCTTATGAAATAAATATAATGGTCTTAATGGAGCTCTCAGAAGATACGAATTTTCCGCTCAGAATTCAGTGATTGACTCTATAAATAGCTGTTTAAACAAGAGACATGATCGTTGACTTTTTTTTTAAAAGAACTGTCATGCTTCTTGATGGATACTGAAGAAAAATGGATTTTGCTCTTAAATTCAATGAGAATAATTTGTTTTGTATTTGCCTTTCCTTGATGGATATATTAAAAAAAATGTTAACATAGGAGAAATTTGGATTAAAAGAGAATACTTTTGGCTTCCCCATTGGTTTGTTGAATTTAGTGTTAAAACTCAGCCATACAAATCAGGAACATCTCAGATTTGATCTGAATACCTACTGAATAGGGAGAAAATTGGTAAGATGAAAAATAAATTTTGTATTCTAATACAGGATTTTATCCATTTACAACAAATGCAAAATTCATTGGTTTTGTAAGTTGCAAGCAAACTCTGCTTTCTTTGGAATCATAGGGCCCAAGTTTCGAGCCGCGCCTAGAACGGCGCAGTCCCGACCTGGACACCCGTTTTTCGCGCCACAAAGTGCGCCTAAAAAAAACCCTCCAGATTCTCCAGCTCCCTGCAGGTCCTCTGGCCCTCGGCACAGCGCAGCAGGAGCTGTCGGGGGTGGAGCCAGGTCCCTGCGCTGAAAACAGTGCCGGGACCTCTGCACATGCGCGCTACAGTGGGCGCGCAAGTGCAGTCGCTCCAGGCGCCCGAAACTGTGTGGGAGGGGCCCGAAGCACGCAGCCCCTAGCCCTGGCCGAATGGCCTCACTGGGGCTGCGTGCATAAGGCTCCTCCCACGCCCAGCTCCTGCTTCCCCCCGACCCGACTCGACTCCCGCTTTCCCCCGACCCGACTCGACTCCCGCTTCCCCCCGACCCGACTCGACTCCTGCTTCCTGCTCCCCCGCCTCCAGACCGGACCCAACACCGACCCGACTCCCGCTTCCCCCCCCCCCCCCCGCCCCCGGACCGGACCCGACTCCCGCTCCCCCCCACCGTCCCTGGACCCGACCCGACTCCCGCTTCCCCCCCAGCCTGCCCGGACTGGATACGACCTGACCTCCCTCCCCCCGACCTGACCTCCCTCTCCCTCCCTCCCCCCCGACCCGACCCAACGCCATCTACCTGTAAAGGCCCGGCCCGAAGTCTCGGGCCCGGCCCGTTCAGCCTCCCTCCCCCTTCTCCTTTCCCCTCCTTCCGCCCCCCCCCCCCATCTCCTTTCCCCCCCCCCCCCCATCTCCTTTCCCCCCCCCATCTCCTTTCCCCCTCCCCATCTCCTTTCCCCCCCTCCCCCATCTCCTTTCCCCCCCTCCCCCATCTCCTTTCCCCCCCTCCCCCATCTCCTTTCCCCCCCTCCCCCATCTCCTTTCCCCCCCTCCCCCATCTCCTTTCCCCCCCTCCCCCATCTCCTTTCCCCCCATCCCCCATCTCCTTTCCCCCCCTCCCCCATCTCCTTTCCCCCCATCCCCCATCTCCTTTCCCCCCCTCCCCCATCTCCTTTCCCCCCCTCCCCCATCTCCTTTCCCCCCCTCCCCCATCTCCTTTCCCCCCCTCCCCCATCTCCTTTCCCCCCCTCCCCCATCTCCTTTCCCCCCATCCCCCATCTCCTTTCCCCCCCTCCCCCATCTCCTTTCCCCCCATCCCCCATCTCCTTTCCCCCCCTCCCCCATCTCCTTTCCCCCCCTCCCCCATCTCCTTCCCCCCCCCCATCTCCTTCCCCCCCCCCATCTCCTTCCCCCCCCCCATCTCCTTCCCCCCCCCATCTCCTTCCCCCCCCCATCTCCTTCCCCCCCCCATCTCCTTCCCCCCCCCATCTCCTTCCCCCCCCCCCATCTCCTTCCCCCCCCCCATCTCCTTTCCCCCCCCCATCTCCTTTCCCCCCCCCATCTCCTTTCTCCCCCCCCCCATCTCCTTTCCCCCCCCCCCATCTCCTTTCCCCCCCCATCTCCTTTCCCCCCCCATCTCCTTTCCCCCCCCCCATCTCCTTTCCCCCCCCCCATCTCCTTTCTCCCCCCCCCCATCTCCTTTCCCCCCCCCATCTCCTTTCCCCCCCCCATCTCCTTTCTCCCCCCCCATCTCCTTTCTCCCCCCCCATCTCCTTTCTCCCCCCCCATCTCCTTTCTCCCCCCCCATCTCCTTTCTCCCCCCCCATCTCCTTTCTCCCCCCCATCTCCTTTCTCCCCCCCATCTCCTTTCTCCCCCCCCCATCTCCTTTCTCCCCCCCCCATCTCCTTTCTCCCCCCCCATCTCCTTTCTCCCCCCCCATCTCCTTTCTCCCCCCCATCTCCTTTCTCCCCCCCATCTCCTTTCTCCCCCCCATCTCCTTTCTCCCCCCCCCATCTCCTTTCTCCCCCCCCCCATCTCCTTTCTCCCCCCCCCCCATCTCCTTTCTCCCCCCCATCTCCTTTCCCCTATCTCCTTTTCCCCCATCTTCTTTCCCCCATCTCCTTTCCCCCCTTCTCCCCTTCTCCCCATCTCCCCCATCTCCCCCTTCTCTCCCTCTGCTCCCCCCCCTCTCCCTCTACCCCCCTCCTCTCACTGTCAGAAACACAGACACTGACAGACAGAGAATGAGAGACACACACACAGAGATAGAGACACACTGGGGGGAGGGGGGGGCATCCCAGCATGCTGTTGGAGGGCTCCCGGTGCTGCAATCGGTAAATAGAAAATGTTTTATTGATTTTTTTTTTTTATTATTTCTTATTAATTTTTTTTGATTGATTTATTGGTTGATTTATTGATTTATTTATCATTTATTATTGATAGCTCTATTTGTAAAACTGAAGTGTTTAATATTTGTAAACTTCCCTTTAAACCCCCCTCCCCATTCCCTATGCCTGATTTGTAGCCTACGCCTGATTTTCTAAAGTGTAGACAAGGTTTTTTCGAGCGTACAAAAATCTTCACTTACTCCATTCTAAGTTAGTTTGGAGTAAGTTTTCACTGACGAAACTTTGAAAACAGGCGTAAGTGGCCGGACACGCCCCTTTTTGAAAAAAAAATTCTGTTCCAAAGTGAAACTGTTCTAACTGACTAGAACTGGAGCAAATTAAATGACGAGAATTCCGATTTCTAAGATACTCCGTTCTACACCAGTTGCTCCTAAAAATCAGGAGCAAATCATGTGGAAACTTGGGGCCAGAGAATGGTTACGGCGCAGTAGGAGGCCATTCGGCCTGTCGAGCCCATGCCGTCTCTCTGCAAGAGCACTTCAGCTAGTCCCACTCCCCTGCCCTTTCGCTGTAGCCCTGCAATTATTTTTCCTTCAGGAACATATCCAATTCCCTTTTGAAAGCCATGATTAAGTGCCTCCACCACCCTTTCAGGCAGTGCATTCCAGATCCTAACCACTCGCTGCATAAAAAAAGTTTTTCCTCATGTCGCCTTTGTCCCAATCACCTTAAATCAGTATCCTGTGGTTCTCGACCCTTCCGCCAATGGGAACAACTTCTCTCTATCTACTCTGTCTAGACCCCTCATGATTTTGAACACCTTAGAAAGGATGTTTGGGCCATGAAGAAGGTGCAGAGTAGATTTACTCGGATACCACCAGTTACTAGATAATTCAGTTATTGATGAGTGACTTGGAAAATCTAGTACTGTATTTGTTGGAGTGTTAAAGGGGGGATCTAATAGAAGAATGGATAATGAAAGATCATTTTAACTGCTTGGTGAATTGGTACCAAAAGGACATAGATTTAGATTTAGAATTGATAGATTGAGTAGACTGGGTCTTTTCTCGTTGGAGTTCAGAAGGATGAAGGGTGATCTTATAGAAACATTTAAAATAATGAAATGGATAGACAAGATAAAGGCACAGAGATTGTTTCCACTAGTCGGGAAGACTAGAACTAGGGGGCACAGCCTCAAAATACACGGGAGCCAATTTAAAACTTGAGTTGAGAAGGAATTTCTTCTCCCAAAGGGTTGTGAATCTGTGGAATTCTCTGCCCAGGGAAGCAGTTGAGGCTACCTCATTGAATGTATTCAAATCACAGAGATAAATTTTTAACCAATAAGGGAATTAAGGGTTACGGGGAGCGGGCGGGTAAGTGGAGCTGAGTCCACGGCCAGATCAGCCATGATCTTTTTGAATGGCGGAGCAGGCTCGAGGGGCTAGATGGCCTACTCCTGTTCCTAATTCTTATGTTCTTATGTACTAAAGGCATAAAGAGGAAGAAGCGAAGATATATTTTCACACGAGAATGTATTACCGCAAGTGGCTGTTGAAGTCCAGTTAGTCGTGGCATTTAGGAAGGAAATGCACAAACACTTTGGAAAGGAAAAGTACTACAGGGTTGAGAGTTGATAACTTGGATGTGGAGCTGGCTTCCTGTGCATAGATTTCTGATTCTTTGAGCTGGTAGCGTGAGGGAGAGACATTTTCTCTGCACATCTATACTCCAAGCCTATTATTAATCAGCATTCAGATTAATAGTTTCTTTTTTTCTGATGTGATAATTAACTTCCAGTAATTGTCAAAATTCTGCACCTCCTGACAATCATCACAGTGCTATGATTGGCTGGCTGTAGAGAGAATTGCAAACTCCTGAGACACGCCTCCATGCTACATCCTGTGTGGATGCATGTCAATGATGCTGTCCCTGTTGACCAGAATGGGATGTGAGATCAAGAAGGATGCTGTTTTCTCACTACTTAACTGATATTTCTAAAGAAATGTGCTGGCTGCTGTCCATGAAATTGGACTGGCTTAAGAACAGCAAGTAGCACCTAATTCAGGCTAGGGTTTTTTTTTGTTCCGAACAAATTTGGTTTGAATAACTTTATCTCGTTGAATAACTGGTGCTTTTTAAAGCGATTTTTGGCTTGGTTATATTTTATGATTTTAGAAGTAGAGGAACAAGTGGAAAAATTGATTCTATAACTGCATGCTTAGAAGGCTGAAAATATGTGAAGCTGGTGTGTGAGACTGTACATGAAAAGAGGAGCAATACTTTCTACAATCAGGTGGGGGGTGGTTCTTGGATTTCATTTAATTTTTAGCGCATAGGCGGAAGAGAGGAGAAAATAAACTTTAGAATAGGGAGGGGGAAATGAGAGTTTTACTCTGATACAAATCAAACTTGTTTTTCTTTCCTTCTCCTTCTCACCCCTCCTTTGTTTCCAGACATCTGTTAAAAGTTCTTCAGGATTTGTGGAAGGTTCTGCACGGCAATCTGTGCTAAATGTAATCTTGAAGTCTGGTGAAAGAAGAGTTGTGACAATGAAGTTTACACCAATTCACAACAGAACTGTGATGTCCTTAATGATTATAAGGTATGTTTCTTTTGCTGTATTGACTTTAATTTTTGCTTCCCTATGTTGTCAGATTTTCTCATTTGTAGAATGTTTTAAAGCGTATCTTTGTAATTTGACTTTTTTTTTTAAAGCTGCTAAAATATGTATTTGTAAACTCAATCCATATAATCTGCCATTATAATTTGGTCATACCAATGTACACTTCAGGGCTATTGACCATTTGAATTGGGAAAGTGTAACTAATGAGGCTATTTTACTGATAAAACAATCACAGATTAAATTCCCGAACTAATTATCAACTAATTCTTTACCGTGTGCAGAAACAATCTGACAGTAGTGGATGCAGCGGTGGTACAAGGCCAAGGAACAACCGAGAGCCTGAAGCTGGCAGGGAAGCATCCTGGTCCAGGAAGTTCTTTACGTTTCAAAATTAATGAAGCTTTGCTTAAAGATTGTTCAGATAGTAAGTAATTTAGCGCTGATGAAAACATGTAAAAAAAAAAGTATGCTTTTATAGTGGGTATAGCTGATATACTTGTTCTAGTGAAATAATAAAAGAAATTGGAACAATGTTAAAATAGGATCCTTCTAGTCCTATGAGATGTTGCTAAAGCAAGTTACTCTGATGAAACTAATCCTTGAGTAAATCATTAAAGAGATTTCATTTATATAGCTGCTTTGATGTCCTCGGGACTTCCCAAAGCACGTGAACCAATTAATTGCTTTTGAAGTGTAGTAACTTGTTTTGTAAGTAATTATAACCGCCAATTTGCACACAGCAAGGACCAAGTAACAACGGGCGAGGTACGTGGCCAGTTTTAGTGGTGCTGTTTGAGATAAATGTTGGCCAGGACAATGGAGTAACCCTCACTTGAGCACACAAATCTAGGCCGACACTCGTGCAGTGCTGAGGGAGTGCTGCCCTGTTTTTCGGATGAGACATTGAACCGAGGCCCCGTCTGCGCTCTCAGGTGAACGTAAAAGATCCCATGGTAGGGCACTATTTCGAAGAAGAGCAGGGGAATTATCCCCGGTGTCCTGGCCAATATTTATCCCACAATCAGCATAACAAAAAGCAGATTATCTGGTCATTATCACATTGCTGTTTGTGGGAGCTTGCTGTTTGCAAGTTGGCTGCCGTGTTTCCCACATTACAACAGTGACTACACTCCAAAATACTTCATTGCCTGTAAAGCGCTTTGAGACATCTGGTGGTTGTGAAAGGTGCTATATAAATGCAAGTCTGTCTGTCTTCTCTTGTAGTCCAGCTGAACAGGCAAACTAGGCCAAGGTTTAATGTATGACCAGATGGATGGCACCTCCAACCTTGCTGGTAACCCAATGATTCTGCTTAAAATTCAATTGTAGTAAGGATGAAACATTTTTTTAGTTGCAGTAACTTAAAGAAATTGACTGAACGAAAGGATTTATTGCAAATGTTTGTAAAATTTGTTGCAAGTAGCATTGCAACATCAGATACTTTGATGATCTTCTGAGGGCTTACTGGATAAATGCATTGATCAGACTGGTACTGTGGGGTAGATTTTCGGCTTTGCCGTTTTCGGGGCAAAAACTGAGGCGGTGCAGCAAATTTACCGCCCGATTAACATTCGCACTTTGTGGAGCAAATTTTGCCATTTGGGCCTTGCAGCGCAAAGGGAGGCGTTGTACTACTATCGCAATGCAAAAATGGGATCCTCGCCAACTTTAGTGCGGGGCTGGGAGTGCTCTGAGAGAGGCCTTGGGGGGAGGGGGGGGAAGAAAAAAAATTCTCAAACATTCAAAAAAACATTGGCAACACCCTTGGAACATAAATCACTGCAAAAATATTTAATTTGAGGGGAGGGGCCAGGGCCTGCACGAGGCAGCTCACACTGTGATATGTGTGCACACTGGGTCCGTGCAGCAGAGCAGGTCTCCAGTCGTCTTGGTTAATCATTGCCATTGGACCAAGACCTCGCTCTGTCAAGCCCATGTGGTTGCTGGTGTGCAACGGCCACCACACTAAAAAAAATTCACGTACTGGCATCTTCCACCCTTCAAGATGTAGTTCGGGACCTGGTATATTAGGTCCTTCATTGACACACCTGTGAACTCATCCCTTTTTGGCGTGAAGAAGGGAGGCCAAGACATCGCCGATGGATGAAGGGAGGCCAAGACGTCGCCGATGGATGAAGGTCGACTACGTCATCGTTCGAGCCAGGGATCACAAGGATGTGCGCATCACCATGACAGGAGCTGACAACTGCTGGACGGACCAACGCCTAATCCATTCCATCATCAACATCAATATAGGCCCAAAGTGGCGAGCAGGAGAAGCAGTGCCATAAAAGAATCAATGCCGGAGCACTCAAAGACCTAGCCAAGAGAACCCTATACAGCCAGTGCCTCACCGCTAACCTGATGACCCCGAGACGCAGAATGCCCACAGCGCTTGGTCTGCCCTCCAGGTCACCATAACCAGTGCCTGCGAAGAGACGCTCGGTCACTCAACCAGGAAACACCAGGACTGGTTTGATGAGAATGACCAAGAGATCCAAGAGCTAATAGATCGCATGTGCAGAGCATTTCTGAACCTAAAACAACAACCGAACTCTGGAGCAGCAAAGCAGCATTACTGACAGCTTAAGACCGAGGTCCAAAAAAAACCTGCGACCTAAAGAATAGCTGGTGGGTGGAGAAAGCACAGGAGATTCAGCAGCTGGCCGACAGCCATGATGTTGCGAGAATTCTTCACCGCAGTCCAAGGCCACCTACGGCCCAAGCAACCAAGGCCCCACCCCACTTTTGGCCAAGAACGGGGAGACACTCATCAAGGACACCGAGGCAGTCGGGACCCGCTGGAAGGAACACTTCGAAGATCTCCTTAACCGAGACTCTGCCTTTGACTCGAGTGTCCTCGACTCCAGCCCACAGCATGCTACCCGCCGCCATCTCAGCAAAACCCCAGCCCTCAAGGAGGTAATAAAGGCCATCCGCCAGCTCAAGAACAACAAGGCAACTGGAGCGGATGGAATCCCCGCAGAGGCACTAAAGTATGGCGGAGAGGCACTATTGGCATGAATGCATGACCTCATCTCTCTCATCTGGAAGGAGGAGAGCATGCCGGGAGATCTGAGATGCAGTAATCGTGACCATCTTTAAAAAGGGGGACAAGTCCGACTGCGGCAACTATAAAGGAATCTCCCTGTTACGTCACAGTCATCGCTAGAATCCTCCTCCACCATCTTCTCCATGTGGCTGAGGAGCTCCTCCCGGAGACACAGTGCGGATTTTGTCCACTACGGGGTACAATGGACATGATCTTTACGGCATGACAACTGCAAGAAAAATGCAGGGAACAGCACCAACCCTTGTGCATGGCCGCCTTTCACTTTACAAAGACCTTTGATACGGTCAACCGTGAGGGACTATGGAGCATCCTCCTCCATTTCGGCTGCCCCCAAAAGTTCACCACCAGCTCCACAATGACATGCAAGCTGTGATCCTAACCAACGGATCCATCACAGACCCAATCCACGTCCGGACTGGGGTCAAGCAGGGCTGCGTCATCGCGCCAACTCTCTTCTTGATCGTCCTCACTGCAATGCTCCACCTCACAATCAACAAGCTCCCTGCTGGAGTGGGAACCAGTGGGAACCTGTTCAAACTTCGTTGTCTCCAGGCCAGATCCAAGACTGTCCCAACCTCTGTTGTCGAACTACAGTATGCAGACAATGCTTGCATCTGCGCACATCCAGAGACTGAACTCCCAAGTCGTAGTCAACATCTTCACAGGTGTACGAAAGCATGGGCCTTACACTAAACATCCGTAAGACACAGGTTCTCCACCAACCTTACCCTGCCCCACAGCACTGCCACCCCCCCTCCCAGTCATCAAGATGCGCGGCCCTGGACAATGTGAACCATTTTCCATACCTCAGGAGCCTATTATCAGCAAGGGCAGACATCGATGATAAGGTTCAACACCGCATCCAGTGCGGCCTTCGGCCCCCTGAGAAAGAGAGTGTTCGAAGATCAGGCCCTCAAATCAGACACCAAGCTCATGGTCTACAGGGCTGTAATGATACCCGCCCTCCTGTATGGCTCAGACATGGACCATAAACAATAGAAACCTCAAATCGCTGG
The DNA here is from genome assembly GCF_044704955.1 of Pristiophorus japonicus. NCBI lineage: Eukaryota > Metazoa > Chordata > Chondrichthyes > Pristiophoridae > Pristiophorus > Pristiophorus japonicus. Next base: position 192,298,369 of record NC_091986.1, on the reverse strand, counting down.
AGAAATACCACCAACGATGTCGCCGCAAGATCCTGCAAATCCCCTGGGAGGACAGACGCACCAACATTAGCGTTCTCGATCAGGCCAACATCCCCAGCATCACTCAACCAGCTCCGTTGGGCGGGCCACATTGTTCGCATGCCTGACACAAGACTCCCAAAGCGAGCACTCTACTCTGAACTCCTGCACAGCAAGCGAGCCCCAGGTGGGCAGAGGAAACGTTTCAAGGACACCCTCAAAGCCTCCTTGATAAAATGAAACATCCCCACCGGCACCTGGGAGTCCCTGGTCAAAGACAGCCCTAAGTGGAGGAAGAGCATCCGGGAGGGCGCTGAGCACCTCGAGTCTCGTCGCCGAGAGCATGCAGAAACCAAGTGCAGGCAGCGGAAAGAGCGTGTGACAAACCAGACTCCCCACCCACCCTTTCCTTCAACAACTGTCTGTCCCATCTGTGACCGAGACTGTCATTCCCGTATTGGACTGTTCAGTCACCGAAGAACTCGAGTGGAAGCAAGTCTTCCTCGATTTCGAGGGACTGCCTATGATCCCTTTTGGCGTGGAAGCAAGTCATCCTTGATATGAGGGACCGCCGATGATGGTGACCGCTGTGTTTTCCCTGGCGGTCATTGCAGGGCGTGTTTCGGGGTGTGCAGGTTGGGTGATTGATGAAACTTCCGGCGGTGCTTCTAAGCGCCGCCGCAGAAACCAACAAAGGATCGTGCCCGGACGTAAAACAGCTGACTGCCCCAATTTTCGCCACAGAGGGTCAAAACCTGGTGGAAACCGGGTTGTAAATGATCCGAAAATCCAGCCCTATATGCCTCTCAGACCATGGAAGGTTCCCGGTTCAAATTTGGCCCCTGCTGTATTAGCAGATTGCTGCTGAACTTTAATATTGCTATAATTAGCCTCTACTACTGAGCTTGAGAGGAGAAATTGGCTCCAGGCCCTGACCTAATTTAATTACTACTATAGGAAGGATTGACTTGGCATTAGGACACCCATGGTTAGATAGCTTGCATCACTAACCATCTAGGCTCACATGAAGAGTGGTTGGGTCAGATACTGGATGGATTTCTCGCACCCATGGAATCGTACTCCAGCAAGAGTCATTAAAGGAAGGGAAAGATTTGTAGGAAGGCTTGCATGTTTGCATATTTCATTGAATACAAATTAATTTTTTTTTCAATTGCAGAAATGAAAATGAGAGAACCTAACTTCACGTTGAAGAGAGTTTTTAAAGTAGAAAATACAGGACTACTTCCAGTTTTTGTCAAGTCTATGGAGATAAGTGGATATATCTGTGAAGGATATGGCTTCAAAGTTGTAAACTGTCAAGAGTTTGCACTAAAACCAAATGCCTCTAAAGACATTATTATATTGTGAGTCTTTTAATTTCTTTTTATTTTGGTTTTGTTTTGGATATTTTTAAAGTGCTGTTCAGTCCAAGGATCCTTGGCAATGCCTACACTGCCATTAATTTTGAAATGTGACTTAAAAAAATATTAACTGTGATTCAGTTCACTGACCAAAGCTGCTTTGATTATTGGGTTTAAGTATGGTCCTAATGTTGACGAGCTTACAACGTATGGTTTTCACGGACGACAGCAGCCCTTGAGTAAACTTGCCTATATTATAGCCAGCGGCCGTTTTGATAGAAAAAGGACCAGGAAGTTCAAAAAAAATTGAGTGCAAAGGTCTGGTTCATTCAATGTCAGATAGCATAAAAATAATTGATTAGCTATAAATCCATAAACTTCCTAACATCTACTTTTAGCTACCCAACATCATTGCAGCATTACATGGGTTAAGGGATTATAGCTTGCTGTGCAGTACCTTTTTTACCTTTTTTAATCTTTTTAATCTGTTAATGGTTTTATGATCATCTATTCATATGGAGCATGTCATTCTTATTTTCAGGTTTACACCAGATTTCACTGCCTCCAGAGTTATCCGTGAACTAAAGCTTATCACAGCAGGAGGCTCCGAATTTGTGTTTGTATTAAATGCATCCCTTCCTTATCATATGTTGGCAACATGTGCAGAGGCCCTGCCTAGACCCAACTGGGAGCTGGGACTGTACGTGATCATCTCAGGAATAATGAGGTAACTATTCATCACTGCTGTGCACTCTTTCAAAATCTTCTGCTGAATAAATCGCTTAATGCGTGTGCCTTGATAAAATTGATCATCTTGAACGCACCAAGACTTCAAATAGACCATGTTTACTCCCTCCCCCAACAAGAGGCTATTCACTAATTGATTGATGGACAACAGGCAAGCAGGGGTTTGAGACCTTATAAATGTAATCACAAGTAAAAGGAGTTTCTTGTGAGCAGCACAGAATATAAGCCTCAGTTGCCGACAATGTCTGAAACTAAGAAAAAGACACCCTCCCAAACTTCTGTTGTTAAATAGCCTATCTTCTGCCAAGTAGGAGCTACCCTAGTAATCTTGTACAGTTGGAGAATTACTTGTCCTCGGACTGCTCCCCTTTTGGGTTTCCTTATCTGCTTAAAAAGGGAGTTACTTTGTGTTGTGCGGCTTAAATATTATTTGGTTTGTAATTATTTTGCTTTCTTTCCCAGTGTTTTGTTCCTTTTGGTGATTGGAACAGCTTATTTAGAAGCTCAAGGAATATGGGAGCCCTTCAAAAGGCGCCTGTCTTTAGAGGGTTCCAATCCTCCCTTCGACATGGGAAGGACATTCGATCTCAGGAGAATAGTTGGTATTTCATCAGATGGAAAGTAAGTATAATGGTCTTGATCGGAATGTTTTCCTCATTGTGGATTTGCAGGAATATATTGCCTGCATTGATTTGATTCCAGTTTATTACTTCTAACATTGTACCTTTTCCCACATGATATTTTACTTCTTTTATTTACATATAGATCTCCTGTGATGTTTCTCTGAGGTGTTATATGCCATGTAACAAAATGTGTTATCATGGTCGTTAATTTATAGTGAATAACTCAAGTTCTGTTCTGTCAAATCTCCAAGTGGAGTAAAGTGTCATAATATATTATCATTTATGGTATAAATGTTAAAATAATCAGACAACCAAAGTTGTCGTCTTGGAATTTTTAGACTCAGAGCCAGAGTATCCTAGAGATTAGAAACATAGGAATTGTTAGACGAAGAAAGATCAAAGCCCATCTACCATCCTGGTAGTCGCATGATACAGCAACAATGAAGTTGTTGACCAATCATGGCAATCAATCTCTGTCCGTTTACAACAGATCCAGATATGAAGTGAGGATACCCCCAGTGATGGAAAGCTTTAGGAGCCATAGAACCAAGCTCGCCTGTTCCTCCCGAGCGTGCTATACTTTACCATATGTCATGTCTCAAGTTACTCATGTACTGTATCCCATAGTATTATCTGAAATAAATATAACTAATTTGCATTTTAAAGAATCAATATCTGCTTCCACTCTCTCACTAGAGAGCCTATTCGATAGATTTACTGCTTGCTCATGGGAATAATGTTTCCTCAGATTAATTTACCCCCTTCAAGTGAAAGCTGTGCCTCTGGTTCTACATGGGTACAAGTTTAAACAAATTCCAAGATCTGGAACCTGGTCACACTTTGTGCAACCTCAGTCACAGTACTTGATGCCTTATACTTTTTTGCTTAAGAAGGTTATAATTTACTTACCTGTTTTCCCCTCTGTCTCCTTGTTGAACTTTTGATGCGTTTTGAAGTTTCAAACTGGGAGCCACAACAATAGGATGTTCTCTTCTGCAGCATTAGCAGCCTGATGTTGCCATGTCCTTATTGTCCTTGGTCACTAGATTACCAAAAATTATTGGTTCTGTTTAGTATTCTAACGAGAACATTTCTTACACAACACCATCGTTGTGGAGTGGTTATCTGTAAAGCATGCACTCCCATGTTCTGCCACCAGGGAGCTCATCTCCTGAAGTCCCAAGGGATCCCAGCATCCCTTGGGAGCACTGTATATAAACCGGCACCTAAGGCCTGTTCCTCACCCTGGAGTGTCTTATTAAAGACTGAGGTCACTGTTACTTTAACCTCCCTGTGTGCAGTCTCATCTGTGTTAGGAAGACAACAGATGGCAGGTTATTTTTTTTTTAAGGTGCATGTCCCAGAATTTTGTGTCTTCCTGTGACTCCTGCTAGAAACTTGGCACTGTAAAAAGTCACATTTTTGTGTTCATAACACACCTCCATTGTATATAGAGACTATTGGGTAACTATGAGTGATTATAAAGCAGTCATCTAATTAAGAGATCATGCAAAATTACAAATAAAGAGAAAAACTCACATTTATAAATGTTGTATGAACTCCCAAGGTTTAATTGTGGGCTTCCTCACTTCAGATGTATCCTTTTTTTTTTCTGTGAGCAATGACTGATACTTGACTTCTTTCCCCTCCCCCCCCCCCTCCTGATAGAGACGGTTTATTTGCCATTAGTGGTAATATGTGCTCCGTGTCAATGCATTTCAAATAGAGATTGATTTATTTCTGTTGCCATTACTTTACCTCCACCACCCAGAAAACAATTGTTTGTTAGCAATTGTTTTTAAAAAGAACGTTTTTAGGCGTTCTTTTTGAAACAGCGGGAATTCCCGCGCAGCGTGTAGTTACATCCCATCTTGTGGTACTATGTTCTAAGGGTCAAGATGGCTCCAATTTTGGTTCTTGGTCTGTGCTGAGTTAACCAATGTATTTTAGGGTGCCAGTTGTGTGCTACAATTAGTCTTGATATCTGTGAGCTAGGAAGGGTAAATATTGGCCCTGCTGCTGTTACTTAATTGCTATCCAGTAATCTCGGCTGGAAAGTGCTTTGAGCATCATCTCGACTGCAGCAAGTCACGCATAATAATATTATGCCCCTTTCCTCTCTGGCATGGTTGTGTTCTGCCAATGTAGACTCTCTAGGCTAACCTCACGTGAGTGGGATATTGAAGGGCTGCTGAAGCCTATATTGCCGAGTTGTAGAATGAGGCCGAGACAACTTTAATGTGTATATAGCGCCTTTAACATAGTAAAATGTCCCAAGGGGCTTCACAGCAGTGTTACAAGACAAAACAAATAAATTTGACATCGAGCCACATAAGAAAAAATTACAGCAGATGACCAAAAGCTTGGCCAAGGAGATAGGTTTTAAGAAGCGTCTTAAAAGTGGAAAGAGAGGCGGAGAGGTTTCGGGAGGATATTCCAGAGCTTTAGGGCCCAGGCAGCTGAAGGCACGGCCACCAATGATTGAGCAGTTATAATCAGGGATGCTCAAGAGGGCTGAATTTGAGGAACGCAGACATCTCGTGGGGTGATGAGAGGAGAAAATTGAAACGGGAGGGAAAAATTATGTAATTGGATTTAAAATTATTACATTGATTTCGATACAAGTTAAGACTCAATCAACAAAGTTTTTGTGCTGAATAAATGTTACTGTAGTGTATAAAATACTGGCATCGTTCAGTTTGTACGGTCATTGTATTTCCTGATTATTAAGCAAAACGTCATGTCATTTCTGCTTGAGTCACATGGTAATCTATTACTTCCATTTTTGATTGCCTGGCCCTTTTGATTCCTAAACTACTAAATCTTTTCCCCTTACGTATTTTGGTTTTGTACTTACTTTAAAGTTAAATGCATAGCGGTGTGTTTTGGAGCAATAATAAGACTTTCTGTTTATGCCCATAAACTGCTTTAGTTTCATTTGTGGTTTATCATGTTCTCTGAACCCCAAAAGGTGTTACTATCTGTTAATACGCTCCTAAGTGTCTGTCCATAACATTGTATGTAATTGTCATCATAGTAGTTGCAGGATCTTCTAATAGTATCTTACAATTAACTTAATTTATGTGATCTAATAAAATAATGAACACTTTCAAACAATTGTTTTTCAGCGCAGCAATAAAATACTGAGAAATTACTATCTGCTCAAATATAGATTTTGGATAAATAAGTGAAACGGTCTACAATTATGCAACTTCTCATGCGTGTTAAATTTTGTTTGCTGTCTTCAGTTTAAATGCACTTGGATCAGATTCAAATCACAATTCTTCAAGAGGAGTATTTGGAGGAGGTGGTTCTTCAAGACCCAGTGTAGCCAACCACAAGCAGTTCTCCGCTGCATCGCAGTTGCACAGTAACAGAAACTCTTTAGACTTTGAAAGTCCAAAACTAAAAAACAATTTTGCAAATAACTCAAATAGCACTGGTAGAACATCTACCCCAACAGCGTCCATTACATCTACAAAAGCAAATGCCATTGCCATTGAGGCAAATCCACCCCAGAGCCAGACAAACAGGCGGTCGAAGACATCAAGACAATGTCACCAAACACACCAGCAACCAACACAAATACAACTGGATCTACAGTCATTACCACAATTACCAGCAGTGCCTCAGCAACAGGAGCAGCATAATGAGAACACTGTGTCACATCTGTCACCTCCTGTTACTTCATGTACAGACAATGTAAATACTAGGCACAGCTCAGAGGACTCTGATATCACCAGCCTCGGAGATACAGCAGACAGAGGATGTGAACTACCCGAATCCCCATCACCAGATGTCTTCACAGAACAGCCTCCATCTCCAGCCTCAAAAAATAAAGGTAATACAGCATTCTGTTTGTGTAGACCACAACTTGCATTTATATACTGCCTGAAACATAGAAAGCAGCTTCAAGGCACTTCACAAAAACAAAACACAAAGTTACATTGAGCCAAAGGAGATATTAGGAGGACTAACCAAAAGCTCCGCCAAAGAGCTGGGTTTTAAAGGAGGAGAGGGAGGTGGGGAGGTTTAGGGAAGGAATTCCAGTGTGTGTGGCCTAGTCGGCCGAAGGCATGGCTGCCAGCGTGGGTGAGGGGAATTGCCAAAGTCATAAGAATGGAAAGTTGTGGGTGGAGTGGGTGCTGGAGCTGTTGGAGGTGATTACAAAAATAGGGAGGGGTAATGCCATGAAGAGATTTTGAATTTGAGGTGTTGGCGGACCAGAAGTTATAGATCAGCAAGGGTAGGAGTGATGGGTGGGCAGGACTTGGTGTGGCATAGAATACCAGCAGCAGAGTTTTGGATGAGCTGTAGTTTAGGTAGAGGATGGGAGGCTGGCCAAGAGAATATTTGAATAGTCGATCTGGACATGACAAAGACTTGGATGAGGGTTTCCATAACAGATAAGCTGAGGCAGGGATGGATGGGAGAGAAGTTAGAGGTGAAGTTAATGGGGGAGGGAAGAAGGAGAACAATGGAGGGTATTGAATAAATGGTTATCAATCTTAATGAGCCCATGAGCTCACACTTCGTTTATTAATTCACGGGATGTGGGCGTCCCTGGCAAGGCCAGCATTTATTGCCCATCCCTAGTTGCCCTTGAGAAGGTGATGGTGAGCCACCTTCTTGAACCGCTGTAGTCGGTGGGTGAAGGCACTCCCACAGTGCTGTTGGGTAGGGAGTTCAAGGATTTTGACTGAGCAACGATGAAGGAACGGCTATATTTCCAAGTCGGGATGGTGTGTGACTTGGAGGAGAACTTGGAGATGGTGTTCCCATGCGTTTGCTGCCCTTGTCCTTCTAGGTGTTGGCGGTTTGGGAGGTGTTGTCTAAGAAGGCTTGGCAAGTTGCTGTAGTGCATCTTGTAGATGATGCACACTGCAGCCACATTGGGCCAGTGGTGGAGGAAGTGAATGTTGAAGGTATTGGATGGATTGCCGATCAAGCGGGCTGTTTTGTCCTGGATGGTGTTGAGCAGCTTGAGTGTTGGAGCTGCGCTCATCCAGGCAAGTGGAGAGTATTCCATCACACTCCTGATTTGTGCCTTGTAGATGGTGGAAAGACTTTGGGGTGTCAGGAGGTGAGTCATTAGCCACAGTCTACCCTGCCTCTTGTCGCCATAGTGTTTATTTGGCTGGCCCAGTTAGGTTTCTGGAGCCGCCATAATGTTGATGGTCGATTCGATGGTAATGCCACTGAATATTAAGGGGAGGTGGTTAGGTTCTCTCTTGTTGGAGATGGTAATTGCCTGACACTTGTGTGGCGTGAATGTTACTTGCCACTTATCAGCCCAAGCCTGGATACTGTCCAGATCTTGCGGGCAAGGTCTGCTTCATTATCTGAAGAATTGTGAGTGGAGCTGAACACTACAATCATCAGCAAACATCCCCACTTCTGACCTTATGGTGGAGGGAAGGTATTTGATGAAGCAGCAGAAGATGGCTGGGCCTAGGGCACTGCCCTGAGGAACTCCTGCAGTGACATCCTAAGGCTGAGATGATTGACCTCCAACAACCACAACCACCTTCCTTTGTGCTAGATATTACTCCAGCCAGTGGAGAGTTTTCCCCATGATTCCCATTGACCAGTTTTACTAGGGCAGTCACTCTCCCCTCACCACTGTCCATATTTGGACCAAGACTGTAATGAGGTCTCGAGCAGAGTGGTCCTGGTGGAACTCAAACTGAACATCCATGAGCAGGTTTTTGGTGAACTTGTTGAAAGTTAAGGTGAAGGAGCCAGAGGAGAGGATTTTAAGGAGCTAGTTGGTATTGGAGAGAAGAAACTAGGGTCTAGACATTTGGTAGGTTAGTGCCTGGTGGGGGTGCTAATGGGGCACTAGAGGGTTAGCGTCCAGGCACGATGAATGCAGTGACGCCCGCGAACTTCAGTGCCAGTTTAGCGCTCGTGCTAACTAGGAGCGTAGGAACATAGGAAATAGGAGCAGGAGTAGGCCATTCAGCTCCTTGAGCTTGCACCGCCATTCTATAAGATCATGGCCGATCTGATCTTGGGCTCGGCTCTACTTCCCTGCCTGCTCCCCATAACCCATCACTCCCATCTTTCAATTATCTTTCAAAACTCTTAGCGCCAGGGCCTCTCGCGCCTCGCAGATCGTGACATCATAAAATGCGCAGTTCCCTGTTATCGTCCCGGATGGAAAATGTACTTTCGCCCCCTGCTTTATTGCCCGTGCGCCAATAACACCAGCAAGAGGAGGTGCTGTTAACCCTTCAGGAGCTGTTGTTAAAGGGAATGGTTTTCAGCTAGCATAAGCTTTATTATTTGCACCAGTCCGGTGCCTGCACAAAGTTTTTAATGTTTCATTGGTGCAAGATGTCCAAGCCCTCCACTTTGTGAGTGTTTTGGGGCTGTAATGGCAGTCAGCCAAATCATCTTGACAAACAGAACTGCCGACAGCTAGCTTGTGCAGCATCATTGGCCCTTCCCTTTTAAGCAAGGAAAGCAACTTCTGTGATAGAGTGCCGTTACCAATGCACTCAAAATTGTTTAGCGCTCTGCCGTTACCGCCCTGCTCTCTGACATTAACGCTCTAGGAGAAGTGGTTTGAGCTTGTTTTAGTGCTCCATATCCTCTTGGAGCACGAAAACTAAATTTAAGGGAGGCGAGAATGATTAGCGCTTGGTGCTAATTTTTCAACTTTTAAAGTTTTAGTGCCCCGAACAGGGCTATACAGAATTTCCCCCCCTTAGGAATTATCTTTGATCCAGAGTACTGGGTGGTTTTGGTAGAGAAGATTGAGGCCCACTGACGCTTGATGTGATCCAGCCAAATTTGGTGATGAATGGCCAAATCTGTATCACACCATATACACTCCAGTCTGCACCACTTAGACTCGACGGAGCAAAGATGGGGCTACAACAGGGAAATAATCAAGAATAGACAGTTAAAGTTTTGGTAAAAGTGGTGCGAGCAGGTGATTGAACTGCCCAAAATAATTGGTGCGCTTAATACAGTTTAAGCGGCACCTTTTTAATTGACACCTAATAGTTATGGCAAATAGAGCCATTTGTCCAAAAGAGGTGGCTGTCTGGGATTACAGGAAAGATGTGATTGCACTAGAGAGGGTACAGAGGAGATTTCTGAGGAGGTTGCCAGGACTGGGGAATTTTAGCTATGAGGAAAGATTGGATAGGCCGAGGTTGTTTTCTTTGGAACAGAGGAGGCTGAGGGGAGACTTAATTAAATAAAATTATAAGCAGTCTGGATAAAGTGGATAGGAAGCCCATATTTCCCTTAGAAGAGAGGTCAATAACCAGGGGTCATAGATTTAAAGTCATTAGTAGAAGGATTAGGGGGAGTTCAAGAGATCCCTTTTCATCCAGAGGGTGGCAGGGTCTGGAACTCACTGCCTGAAAGGGTAATCGAGGCAGAAACCACAATCACATAAAAGATAGTTGAATATGCTCTTGCGATGCCATAAACAGCAAGGCTACAGACCAAGAGCTGGAAAGTGGGATTAGGCGGGACCGCTCTTTTTCGACCGGCGCAGACACGATGTGCTGAATGGCCTCCTTCTGCGCAGTAAATTTCTATAATCTATAAATGCAAGAGTTTTAGGAATAGAAAATAGTGTATTTTACACAAATGCATTTCTCCTGTCATGAGAAGACTATACATTTTATTTTTCCAGTTAAGAAAAAAATCCTGGTCTAGTATCTTCAACTTTTAAACCAATGTTTCCTTACCGACACTGCCCCCACCCTCCCCCCAAAAAAACTTACTCTAATGTGATGCCAGACTTAGCCATAAAATCTGTTGTTCCTGCTATTGGCATTTATAAAGAAAATACAGAAAATGCCACAATTAAAAACTGTTTGGTACACAAGGAAGAAATACAGCTGAAGAATGCATGCATTAAAATCTCGAAGGGTTGAGAGGCTGTCCCTTAGGATAACAATGTGGGGAAACATTTTACAAAGTTTAGCAGGCAGATAATGGGGAAGAATGTTCAACTTGTTTAATCAGGTAATGGTTCAGTTGGCTATCCAAAATGGGACACGGTGAAGTATACAGCTGTTAATGAGGTGGGGGGGGGGGGGGAATAAAAACAAGAAGCGGGAAGAGAAGGAATCAAATCAACAGGTAATTGAGAGGGAGTAGCTGGAGAGAAAGATTCAAGGGATCGCTCTAACCTGCAGAGTAATGGTGAGTAGATAGTCTTATCAAATGTCAATAATCAGAATCCAAATGTAAGTTCTCTGGGGAGGGGTAAGAGTTGACCAGTTAATTACTAGGATTGGAGGTTGCTGCCAATTATTGTAGACTGTATTCTAGGAAGGTTCTCCAGACGTGAAGAAATTTAGCCTGATTTAATCGTTGTAGTGCATAATCTACTCTGGGCCGATTTCCAATACATGTGGAAATAATTTTGACATCACGGTCCACTTCCATTTAACTGAGTCACCCTGTCTTTGTAGTATATCAAAGCTCAGTGGAACACACTAGGATCCAAAGGTAAGCTCTCCAACATGAATCCTGGCACATGATGGGGGAGGGTTAAGTTCATTAGCAATTGCTTTGATATTTTAATTGTGATAGCCCTCGATAATCAAACATTTTCTTCGGTCCAAATTGGCAGCCTGAGTTCGGAAAGAAAAGTTTATGAAGAGAAACCTTGCCAGCTATTTTCCTGGCGCTAACCTATGAATAGTATTACACCTGGATCTGTTTTGCGGGTCACCTACTTTAAATGCCTGCCTAGTAAAAAAAAAAAAATAGCGTGTAACCATCTGCACAAATGAGGCCTTCTCCCTCTTTGTACTCGTGTGTATGCAGTGAACTGCAACTTCAGTTTTAAAATTAACCAGTGAGTTCGCATTTTGGCACCGGCAGCTTTCATTTTGGCCAGAATAGCTTCTGATAAACCAAGAAGGGCTTCCATAAAACTACAGAGACTTATTAGTGACTTACGGACTAACTGCAATCAGTGTGAAATGGATGACCATTTACTTGTTTCATTCATTGCCCCTGGTGGCTACTGATCTTTGCTGGATGGTTGGCTAAATATCAACAGCTGGAAGAACCAGCTATTGTGAACTTGGAGCAAAGGGAACAGTTTTTCAAGCAATATAATGTTCTAAGATTGGCTGTAATTGCTGAAGTACACTGACGGCAGGACATATTAATGGCAATTGATATTGATGGAAACGGAATTGAGTTGGATATAACACACTCTTGCGATGAGCTGAATAGACATAACGCACTCTTGCGATGAGCTGAATAAAGAGCCCAAGTTTGCTTCTTTTTGATTATGGCTGTGTAAAACACTTGCAGCTGTCCATTATTCTGTAGGCAAGACTAAATTGCTTACATTCTGTAGACAAGACTAAATTTCCTTCTTATTTTTTTAAAAAACTGCAATTAGTAGAATATAATACAGCCCTTCATTTTTGAGAAATATTGTATCTCATTGGATAAAGTTACTAGGGACTAACTGGGACCAAACTGTAGCTACTTTTCTGACCTATCCTGAATTAGAGAAAATTGATCGATCAAAATCAATGATATCTGAAGGCTGGGGCAGGCGAAGCGGGAGGATGGAGCGGGGAGAGTGGCCGATGTCTCGGTGCAAACAGTCCACCCTGTACAGAATGCAGTTGGTGCAGCATTCTGTAGGGATGGAGGAGTGTGTGCACACAGATAAAGCTGAAGTTGATATGACAGAGGTCATTAGTGGCCATGGAATGATCAGCCGTGATCTTATTGAATGGTGGTGCAGGCTCGAAGGGCTGAATGCCCTACTCCTGCACCTATTTTCTATGTTTCTATGTTAATTGCTAACTGATTACTAACCAAAAACTAGTGATAAAAGCCAGCTTGCGGCTCCCAACGGATCAGCTTCTTGAGCCGGTCTTGATTACTGAAAAAAATTGAGCTTCATTGGGCTGAATTGGCTCGGCTCTTAACCTCAACTTTTATTTGAATCTGCTAGTGGAGATGTTGGGTTTCTCAAGTTGATTTAATTTATGAGTACAGTTCCACTCAATAGAATTTTAAATGCATAATACCAATTGTTGATACCAATTCCTAGCATACCAACAAGTTTGATAATTTCTTTAAAAAATTGTCATCCTTATGGGTTGACTCTTTACTTTTGATTTGGGCAAAATATTATATTCCATCTATTTAAAGCAACATTAAAATATTTTTTTTTTCTCCTTCTACCATCACTTCCCAGTGCCATGCACCACTCCTGTCCAAGAGACTCAATCTATTCTCCAACATCTATGAATGCTAATGCAGAACAAGCTGCAAGATATAGGAAAGTGGCATATTTTGTCTTGCTTTCTGATTTTTATTGTTCCTCCAGCCACACTGTAGGAAAATACTTTGTATTTGCTCACTGCTTTCTTTAGTCACCCGAGGATAGTTCGCTGAGTAATCGAATCCCATTGCAGTGTCGGAGTACATTACACCAACTCAAGTCTGCATAACCAACTTTAATGTCCCTGCATGTTCCGGTCATTAATCACACTGGTTTGAATCTTAATTGAATTTTCCTCTGACATTGTGGACACTTTCTTATCTTCTATCACAGGGAGAGTAAAATTACAGCGCAAAACTAAAGCACAGAAAAAACGTGAAGAAAAAGACAGACGGGTGAAAGGAAAGCCACAGGAGGATGAATTAAAAGATGCCGATAATGATGACAGCTCTTCCACCACCACGGAAACGTCCAATCCAGACGTCGAATCACCTCTCAAAGAGGTTAGTTGCATTCTTTTTATAAAATATGGACAATTGTACCTTGACACAGCTAAGTGTGAAAAGCCTGGTCTTTAATAAAGTTCTATTATAGCTGGAAGAGGGGTTCAAACCTCTAAGTAGAACCTTTCATATGAGCTGCTCCAGGCACAGTGATTTAATTCTGCTTCTCTTTTCAAATTATAATATTGAGAGTAAATAACTAGCAAATACCCTTTCCAGTCAGTACCTTAATCTTTCTTGCCATCATGTAAGCCATAGTCTGTGCTTCCCCACAAAACCTCCACCATTGACCCATTGTCCTCTCCAGCTCCTGGCCCTCTCCAATCCCCCGTTCCTCGCTAAGAACCTTCAGCATGTCAGATCCGAGGTCTGTGACCATCTCCCATGTAACTTATTTAAATCTCTCCATTTGTGCTTCCATCCTCCTCAAAGGGCCAAAACAACCCTTACCAAAGTCATGAATTAGATCCACTTTGACTGAGGCCATGGTTCATTATAACTGCCCCTCACATCCATCCTCGACCTTTCCACGGCACTGGATACGATGATCAAGCCCCTCATCGAGTTCCATGGGACTGCCCTTATATGGTTTCTTTCTTGCTTATCCAAATACGGCCAATGCATCAACAGCACCGGCTTCTTGTAAGTCCTCCATACAGTCACTTCCAGATTCTGCCCAGGAATGTATCCCTGAGCTCCTCCTCTTCATTTTCTCCGTGCTATCCCTTGGTGACAACTTCCATATGTATGTGATGGTGCACAGATTTACCCCTCCATCACTTTTCTAAACGCTTGGACTGACTCCATACTATCAATTTGCTTGTCTGACATCAAGTCCTAGAAGAGTCATGATTTCCAGCAGCTCAACATTGGGATGACTGTGGCCATCATCTTCAGACCCTGATCCAAACTCTATTCCCTTGGCACTGTCTCCATCCCTCCTTCATAGTAAAACAAAAAAAGCAAAATACAGCGGATTCTGGAAATCTGAAACAAAAACCGAAAATGCTGAAAACACTCAGCAAGTCAGGCACAGCATTGGTGGAGATAAATAAATAGGTTAATGTTTCAGGCTTAATCCTCCATCGTAATGAGAAGATATTTCAGATGAACAGTTTATAAGAAGGAACTGAGCAAGGGAAAGGGGATTTACAAAAAGCACATAAGAAAAGAAACAATGAGCTGGTAAGTGATTAGGTGGAGAACAAGAGGTGGTTAAATGACATAGCAGCACGAGACAAAGGTTGCAAAGTGACTAGTAGAACGATACGGTGCTGTTCCTCAAACTTGCATTGAGCTTCGTCAGAACAGTGTAGAAGGCAAAGGGCAGAGCTGTCTGAGAGATGGAAAATTGGGGTGGCAGGTGACTGGTGGAGCTCAGGGTCACGCATGTGAAGAGAATGGAGGAGGTTCAGCAAAATGATCATCTGATCTGCGTTTGGTCTCCAATGTAGAGACTGCATTGAGAGTTGTGCAATACACAGTATACTAGGTTGGAGGAAATGCACATAAATTGCAGTCTCACCCTCATCGGAAGCAGAGTTTGGGCCTTGGATGGTGCTGTGGGAGATGGTGCGGGAGGGAAGGAGAGTAGGTATTGGAGGTGAAAAAGAGTGAACTCAGGAGACATGAGGTAGATTAGGTCATTTGTTTTGCTGAACACTTTGTATGCACCTTTGCCTTACACATAGGTATAAGATACTCCTCTCACCACTGTATAATCGATTAAGCTTTTTAAACTGGCTAAAGTAGCAACAGAAATAGAGATCGATGTGATGTTGGAGTCCAGAGCAGACAGTAAGACTGGTGATGAGAGGAATACCTTGCATATATGGAACTGTTGGTGAATTACTTGATGAATGTGTTTGGGGAGGTAATTGTGCTAAAACTCTTAATGACTTCAAAGACTGCAAACCAAAATTGACTAGCATTTTTTATCTTTAGTCTCCAGATTCAGATAAGAAAAAAGGGAAAACAGTGTTGTCTATCAAAGAGAAAGATGATGCAGATATGTTTCACATGTTAAAATCTAAAGGAAAGAAACCCCTAGGAACTGTCAAAAAGGACACCCAGAATGACATTAAATCCAGGTAAAGCATTTCTAACATCAAACTTATAATATAAATGGACAATTTTCTTTTAAAATATTAATTGGCTCTTTTTTTTTTAAAGTTCGCTGGAGTTGCCATATACTACTCCATTAGAGAACAAACAGCGCAAAACCTTTCCAGCCAAAATAGTATCTTCAACCTTGACGAATTGCCCAAAACTGAGGAACCTACCAAAAAGAGGTAGGGGTTTCTCGTGTCTCTGAAAATGTTTCAAATTATAAATTCACATTAGGATTGTGCACAATTTCTTTTTGACGTGGAAAGCTTTTTTACTAATTATAATTCTTAAAACATTTTTTTTCCTTTAGTGCCTGGTAAATTAGTAGATGGAAGGCCATCACCACTGGTAAAGTTCCTTTCAAGTGGTTCTGGTCAGGAAATGGGAAATAGCAGCAGTTCAGAGGGCGAGAAAGACTCTCCACCACCTGAATGGGACGTTGTGCCTATTCCCAAGTCGAGTAGCAGTAAGTGATGTCTTGCTCTCCTGGGATTTTTTTTTTTAAATATGGGAATAAAAGGCTATTCAATGTCATTGCTTCTGCTTGTCAAAATGCTATTTGGCCTCTACATTTGTTCAGTTCTCAACAAGTAGTGGTTTCACAATCTTATCCCAGCAGAAAGAGATGTTGTTACGAATGAATCGAGGAATCTGTTTTTAGATACAGATTGATGCATGTGGCCTGACCTATAGTTTTGCAGTCCATAGTTTAGAGCCTCCCTTTTGCACCAGAATTCTACCTGCAGTATAATTATTGATGCCCATTCAGTTACTGTTTAAGAACCATGAGAAGGTATTTTCTATTTTTCTATCAAGGGGTATGGAGAGAAAGCAGGAAAGGGGTACTGAGGGAATGATCAGCCATGATCTTATTGAATGCTGGTGCAAGCTCGAAGCCAAATGCCTACTCCTGCACCTATTTTCTATGTTTCTAGAAGTGGAATAAGTCATACTGGAGAGGCCTTTATGATAGGCAACAAGAGATACACCTGGAGTTTTCTTGATCTTAAAAATCTACAAATGATAAGGTTTTAAGCAATTCATTGCACCCTTTCCAGTGACTATTCTTGACGCTTTAAGGTGTGACGTGTGCATCGCATTTTGTGGTAGTAATAATCGGTTTAAGGAATGTTGCAATCATTGAATTCTAGTCTAGTAAGTTTAGCTAGCCTAGTAAGCTTAGTATTCACGCACAATCATTGAAACAGGGCAATAAGTAATGTGGTTTGTTGAATAATTGAGTTCCTTTTTTAAAAAAAAAAAGATGTTTACAGATTTGCTTATGAGGTAGCACCAGCAGTTTCTATCTAATCGAGTAAATGATTTTAATTACTGATGACTTGGTCATTGTTACACATTTTTCAGGTTCAGACAGCCTTCAACAGCTCTCCATCCAGACCCTTAATGCTGATGTCTTCTTGAAGAGACAGAACTCATCTATGCCTGGACCTCCATCTCCTCCACTTGGATCATTGCACCCCTTAATTTTTCGTGCTCCCAGTTACAGTAGCATCGTCAACAATAGGTATAATTCATTGCTCACAAAATCACCCTATCTTATCTTTTGGCAACTTTTTGAGTGCTTTAATTGTCTCTGCTCAGAACCTATATTTGTGACGACAGATGAATTCATGTATGTTACAAAATTAATACCATTTAGGATTCTGATCATATAAGCTTAAAGAAGCTTGTTGTAAGCATAAGCAATGAATTTGATACAGGTTGACGGTTCATATGTGATCTAGAAGTTTTTGCAGTTTGAATGTGCTCTCTTTCTCTCTAGTTGCGGTTGAGCTGTAGTCAGTGAGACATTGGATGTGGAATAAATGTGTTTTTAAGACACTTATTCCCCTGCATTGCTATAACTAGAAAAGTTTTTCTCTTGATGTTCTCTGGCAGCCTGTCCATACACAATGCATTCTCTCCCCAATCACTTGATAATGCGTCATCAGCTTTTAAAACAATATTTCTCCTCCTCAAACACCAAGTTCCTTTTGTAAATGCGCCCTAGTAACGCACATTAGTCAATAAATTAGATTTGACTAAAAGCCATTGAGCTCATGAGGCTTTAAATAAGAATATACCAAAAATTAACCATGAAATAAGGCCATGTGGCCTACTGAAACTCATCCTTCTAGTATGCAAAGATTTCCTCCTAAGGAGGAACTCTTTTGGGATTGTTAGGTCCAAGGTGAGATAACTATTGATTGGAGCCAAGTTAATCCTCTGACAGACTTGGTAATCCACTGAGTAGGTCCCAGGTGATCAACCACCCAGATGTAAAGTATTTTACACTGGCTAAAAAAAACACCCAGCGTGGTTTATTGATCTGATCTAGAAGGGTAAACTTGCCACTCAGGACTGAAATTCCTCTCCGATATCCTGCAAGCCAATGCTGTAACTGGTAGACTGGTCTCAGCTATAATAACATAGAAAAGCTACTAGTGCCCTGTGCTGATTTTCTGTGTCATTTTAGTTAGAAGTATCAAAATTGTTTCTAAGGGCCCAAGTTTCCACATGATTCGTGCCTGATTTTTAGGAGCAACTGGTGGAGAACGGACTATTTTAGAAATCGCAATTCTCCACATTTTTTTTTCTGCAGTTCTAGTCAGGTAGAACAGTTCTAGTTTAGAACAGAATTTTTTCTTCAAAAGGGGGCGTGTCCGGACACTGACGCCTGATTTGAAAGTTTCCACAGTGAAAACGTACTCCAAACTAAAGTAGAATGGAGCCAGTGAAGATTTTTGTAGAACTGAAAAAACCTGTTCTACACATTAAAAAATCAGGCGCAGGTTACAAATTAGGCATCCAGAACGAGGTGGGGGGGAGGGGGAAAGGGAACTCATTAAATTCGACAATAAATCCTTATTTATACTTATACAAATATTATACAAATAAATCCAACCTGAATAAACATTTATAAGCCAAGAAAAGATTAAATAAACCATCTTTCCTACCTGTGTGAAAGTGCTTCAGCCAGGGAGAATTCTGCAGCCGTTCGTGCCACTGAGCAGGAGCAGGAGGAGGAGGGTGGGGCGGGGTGGGGGTGGGGCGGGGGCGGGTGGAGGGGGGGGCGGGGCGGGTGGGGGTTGCGGGGGGGAAGGAGGAGGAGGAACAACAACAACAACAACCCAGTTCGGGGGTCAGGCCTTGTCGGGGAGCAGGAGCTGGCCGTGGGAGGAGCCTTATCCACGTAGCCCCAGTGAGGCCATTCAGCCAGGGCTAGGGGCTGCGTGCTTCGGGCCCCTCCCACACAGTTCGGCGCCTGGAGCTACTGCACTTGCGTGCCGACTGTAGCGCGCATGTGCAGAGGTCCCGGCACTGTTTTCAGCGCCGGGACCTGGCTCCGCCCCCCCCCCACAGCTTGTGCTGGCTGCGCCGAGGGCCTGTAAGTAGGTGGAGAATACCGAGGATTTTTTTAGGCGCGAAAAACGGGCGCCCAGCTCGGAGGGGCGCCCGTTTTTTTTCTTGTGGAAACTTGGGCCCTAAATGTTGCGCTTCGCTAACTTTCATTTATGTCCTCTGATTTGACTTTCTGGGTTTATGTTACCTAGCATTTTAATATTTTTAAATTTGGATATAGCATGTCGAATTTCAAGATAAAATAGAAGACCTGCTAGTAATTATAAAGCAATGTTGTCCACTGCTGACTAGCTACAGGTGCAGCTACTGCGACGCTGTTTTAGCCACCTGCACTCATTTTAATTTGAAATGTCTTGCACACAATACAACTATAATAACTTGTATTTATCCAGCACCTTTAACACAGCAAAACGTCCCAGGCACTTCAAAAGTGTTATAAAACAAATTTTGACACCGAGCCATGTAAGGAGAAATTAGGGCAAATGTTCAAAAGCTTGGTCAAAGGTTTTAAGGAGTGTCTTAAAGGAGGAGAGAGAGATAGAGATAGAGAGACGGAGAGGTTTAAGGAGGGAATTCCAGAGCTTTAGGGCCTAGGCAACAGAAGGCACGACCACCGATGGTTGAGCGATTAAAATCAAGAGGTCAGAATTCGAGGAGTGCAGATAGCTTGGGAGGTTGTTTTTGGGCAATATTCCCTGTAAGCTGGGCTTTGTTCTGCACAGCCAGTTTCCTTTCAATGCAGGGTCCGTTTAAATTTCTGCGCATGCGGGGTATTTACAGTGTAAAAGCTGGTGAACGGCCTGCGCCGAACCTTGCAGATAACTGCGCTGCTGTGCATGTGCGTAGCTTAGCGGGAACATTGGTTGTGGGGCTGGAAGGGGATGACCGAGATAGGGAGGGGTGAGGCCAAGAAGGTATTTGAAAACAAGGGTGATAATTTTAAAATCGAAGCGTTGCTTAACCGGGAGCCAGTATAGGTCAGTGAGCACAGGGGTAATGGGTGAACGGGACTTGGTGCGAGTTAGGACACGGGCAGCTGAGTTTTGAATCATCTCAAGTTTATATAGGTAGAACGTGGGAGGCCAGCCAGGAGTGCATTGGAATAGTCAAGTCTAGAGGTAACAAAGGCATGGATGAGGATTTCAGCAGCAGATGAGCTGAGGCAGGGCGGAGATGGACAAAATAGATGGTTTTAGTTATGACGCGGATCTGTGGTCGGAAGCTCAATATTACACCAAGGTTGCGGACAGTCTGGTTCAGCCTCAGACAGTTACCAGGGAGCGGGATGGAGTCGGTGGCTAGGGAACAGAATTTGTGGCAGGGACCGAGACAATGGCTTCCCAATATTTAATTGGAGAAAATTTCTGCTCATCCAATACTGGATGTTTGACAAAGAGTCTGACAATTTAGAGACAGTGGAAGGATCGAGAAAAATGGTGGTGAGGTAGAGCTGAGTGTCATCAGACAAGTGGAAAATTACTGTTTTTGGATGATGTCGCAGACGTGCAGCATGGAGATGAGAAATGGCGGGGGGGGGTGCGGCGGCAAGAATAGATCCTTGGGGGAACACCAGAGGTAACGATGAGGGAATGGGAAGAGAAGCCATTACCGGTTTTAGAACTGAATAGGGCCATTTTAACTCTCCTGCATTAGGGCCATTCTATTTAACTATATTAATTAGCAATCTATCTATTTCCTCCTTTCTTGTTTCAACTGAGTTTGTATTCATTAGAATTGGCACAAATAGGGGTTTAAATTAGATTTTATTGTCTGTTCTGTTTTCTTTCCTTTTACTTCTGGTTCTACACAAAAAAACATGTTGCTAGAAGAGAGCATTAGCTATGGGATGGGATGGGACTGGTATATTCCTCCATGTGTCTTTAATTTGACCAATGATTCATTCTCCATTATGTTCCATCCATTTTCCTCAACATATGAACAATGACGGACAGGTAAAAACCATCTGGTCTATTGACCCTGTCCCACACAATTGCGATACCTTGTGTATCACGATATATACACCCCACCCGTAACCATGTGATCTCCTGAGAGGCAAAAAAAAGGTTTCAAAAAAACCCAGGCCAATTTGAGGGGGAGGTGGGGGGGGAAATCTGGGAAATTCCCCTCCGACCCACGTAGGCAATCAACACTAGTCCAGGAGATCAGTCTAGCCTTGGATTCCCTGCAGTACCTGCCTTCTGTAAAAGGTGATCTCCATCCCGGCTAGAAACAAGTCCTTCTCTCGCTGGAAGGAATTCAGCGAATCAGCATCCACTACATGAGACAGCAGCCTCTTCCAGAGATCCACTGTTCTCTGGGGATTTTTTTTTGGTCTTGCCTTCAGCTGGCAAGGCCCTGAACTCTGAAATTCTCTCCCTAAAGCTCTCCGCCTCTCTACCTCTCTTTTTCTCTTTTAAGACGCTCCTTAATACATACCTCTTGACCAAACTTTGTCATTTGCCCTAATTTCTCCTTATGTGGCTCATGTCCATCTGGTGCTGTGCCACATTGCTGACAACATATTTTCTTCATCTGTTTGCTAACTGTACAACCCTCTATCTAAGCTGTACAAAACAAAAATGAAAATCAGAATATTTTTAAGCGTGCACAAACTTTTTTGGTCTTGTTTTTTTTTTTATTTTTCCCTTCCTGTCCTGAAGGTGATGATTCATCCTGGATGAAAATCCAGGTCCCTGGTAGCTTACCGAAATATAATTCTTTGTGTTAAACTTGCTGACACTAAAGACTTTCATCTATGACAGCTAACTTGGCACAATGCAGAGATGAAATTTTGGACCTTCATCTGGAATACTAAACCACACAGCTCAGCATATCCAAGATTTGATTCCTAGTCTGAGCTGATTTAGCTGATACATCAGGGTCAACCTCTCCGTGCCTAGGCTAGGAAGCAGAAAATCATTCTGGATTCCTGCTTCTGGTCATTATCCAGTGACCCCATGCCCAAAAGTGCTTTCCTGGTGTGAACAGGAATGGACTTGGCAATAATAGTCCTCCCTGTATAGGTTCGCACATTACTAGAGAACACACTCAAATCCATTGTTTAACTAGTGTTCTGGTGGGAAATTTTGTAGTCAAACCTCATTAAACAACAAAAATTATTGCTCATTTTAAAAACTAACATTTTTATTTTGAACGTGTAGAGCGCTGTCTGTATTTTCTCATGATTTTTAACATTTTGAATGCTTAATGTAAACTGCTCCAAAACCTTTTGAAGTTGTGGGGTGAGGAATCGGTTGAAAATGGAGTTAGCAATTTTCTGATGGGGAAATATGAACGTGGTTAAATCTTATTTTCACATCTATGTTTCCATGCAGGCAAATATGTGCATATTATTTGCATATGGTTATGAACGTAATGCTACTAATTTTACAAATATGTGGTGTTTTGATGGTTTTTTGCCGTCTGTATTTTTGAAGTGTGTGTGATAGAATTGTCTTTTTTTTCCTCCCCCCTTTTTGCTGCAGTGATGCTGGTATTAAATCGGCGAATGGTAGCAAATCCAAAATCACCAAAACAGCATCTCTCCCTGGGAAAAATGGCAACCCCACTTTTGCTGCTGTGGCTGCTGGCTATGACAAGAGTCCAGGTACAAACTACATTGTCAAACTACAGAGCGGTAGATATGGAACGCATTCATTCATTTGCTACTAGTAAATCTGTTACTCAAAATAAATATTAAATATTCAGTTCACAAAATGTTTATAATATATTTGCAGGCAGCAGCGGTCCAATGAAAGCACCTTTAAACAAAGCAGAAGCCTGTGGCAACATTCCTACCCCTTTATGTAATAGTATGGCTTCCTTTGACAGTGATGAGTCAGACACCAGGTGAGGAATATAATCAGACTAATAACTGATTTTAAGTTTCAGGATGAACAGCAGCGAGGGGTGGGGGGGATATTTTTTGACTCCATCCCTTCCAATTGTATTTTAAAAAGACAACTTCAGTTAAAATCTTAACTGAATTGCATTTTTAATTGTTTTCCAATACATTTGAAACTCCCTTATCCAGAACTTCCTCGTCCAGAACCATTCCCAGCCACTGGATGGCGCATGCGCAGAACTCCGACATGAACAAATGAAGTCCTTCCTCACTGCCGACTCATGCAATCGCTGGCCTGACCCCGCGATCCACCGCCCCCCCCCCCCACTCCCTTCCCCATAATCTCTCTGCCGCACTCCCAGCCCCAAGCCAGCCAGCCACGATATCCCTTTGCTCAGTACCTGTACCATCCAATTTAACGTGATCACCCTTTGTCCAGAAAAATCCCTTATCCAGCACAGGCCAGGTCCTGAGGGTTGCGGATAAGGGAGGTTCAATCTATATATGAATATATGTTGGGGTGAACTAACATTTCATGAAGTATAATTTCCGTGTAGGTGACTTAACATCTGAAATAGAGAACAGCTGTTCGGGAAGTATTTGTCTCTGTTGCTCCTTATATCTGTTTGCAGTGAGTTCGTTCACTTGGGGCCCTCATCGCTTTGTGGTGTAAAAAATGTGATCGGCAGAAATTCAGCTTTTTAACTCCCCATTTCAGCTCCAGCTTGCTGAGTCCGTGCAGTGTCAGTACCACCAGCACTTCAGAGTTTGCTCCTCCTAACTCGTTTTCAGCTTTTGGACCAAGCAATTCTTTCAATCTTACTGGAGGTAATTCATTCAAATTAATGAGTGATCTGTATGTTGGAATTACCTTAGTAATGTGCAGCAAAATCTGGTTCAACTTTGTGGAGATGTGTATGTGTTTTTTTCTCCTTTCATTCATACCAATGCCCCACTTTGAATATTGGTCAAGGAATTTGAATACATGAAAGTCCCTGACCTGTGTCGACTAGACTGTGAAATTACATCTTATCAGCAGCCCCAGTGCTATAATGCCAGCAGTCTCAGTGGTGTCTAACAACAACAACTTGTATTTATATAGCACCTTTAACATAGTGAATCATCCCAAGGCGCTTCACAGGACTATTATGAGACAAAAATAATTTGACACCAAGCCACACAAGGAGAAATTAGGGCAGGTGACCAAAAGTAGTCTGGTGGTGTGGTGTGCTGATGATGTCAAAGACAAAGCACACCTTGACTCGGCGAGTGGCTGTGTGCTTATCTGATTAGTTGAGTCGTACAGACCAGAGGTGTACCGGGGTTCAATTCACAGTCTGTAATGAGCTGGCTGATCACAGCCGCAGCAGCACTGCAATTGACTTCAGCGCGTAAAGTGAGGGAGGGACTTCAATTTGGCCAAAGTTTCCTGCTCCTGGTGGATGGACGTTCCAGCATGTAGACATTTATCGAGGGCAGGGTGGAGCTTGGTTGTGATGCCCCACTTCTCCCAGAGAACCCGAGGCAAACAGGGCAACCAGTGCTGTTTTGCAGCAATGCATTAACGCCATCAGGAGATCAGAGAATTCGGTCAGGGGAAAAAAAAAGTCCCGCCATCTTGAATCATGTTGAAAATGTGCCTCTAAATCGCAGCATATTTCCTGTGTA
The DNA here is from genome assembly GCF_044704955.1 of Pristiophorus japonicus. Lineage (NCBI taxonomy): Eukaryota > Metazoa > Chordata > Chondrichthyes > Pristiophoridae > Pristiophorus > Pristiophorus japonicus. The sequence goes on along the minus strand of NC_091986.1, from coordinate 192,273,902 downwards.
AAGAAATTACCTTGGGGTGATAGGTTTTTTTTACTAGTGAGCCTAAAGTTACTAAACAAGAAATAAAAAATGAATAGAAGTGTATCATTGAGATTGCAATGAGTTTGTTGTCAAGATAACTCATTGTCATGCAGTTTCTAATATGAGATTGAGAGATGCCATTGAGATTCTCCTGGAAGAAAGATTCCAGGCAAAAATTTGACTCAAAGTAGCAACCCTGTTAAATCCTTGGTCCACAATTATCCCTCATGGGGGTAATGAGAGACCAGCAGGATTTGGGGCTGTTGCTCTTTTTCCTGGAACATGGTCCCCCTGCCAGCAAGATCAACTAATCTGGCTCACATCATGCCCCTTTCTCTACACCTTCCCCCCCTCCAACCCAAACTTTTTCACCCAGAATGGTGGAATCCTCTACCACAGAAAGTTGTTGAGTCCAGTTCATTTGATATATTCAAGAAGGAGTTACGGCTAAGGGGATCGGGGCCTTTAGAGAGAAGGCGCGAGTGGGGTACTGAAGTTGCATATTGAATGGCGGTTTAGGCTCGAAGGGCCTGCACCTATTTTCTATGTTTCTATGCAGCTATCTCCAGTCTCCTAGATGGGACAATTGAGATGGCCATTCCCTTTTGTATAACTTTTCACACTTTAAAAAAAAAGAGTGAATTGATTGCCACAGAGCCACCTTGACCTAAACTACAGAGGTGACGCCAAAGGCAATATGCTGCTCCCCACCAGGAGTGATCGTGTTGACAACTTCTGCAGAGCTGATGGCTTTAAAATCGCTATGGACCTTGCCTGTAAATGCAGGCTCTGTATTGTGATAATCAACAGCTCGATCAGTAACTTTCACAGTTACATCTCAGAAGTCCTGTCCCTTTGAAAACAAACAGTTGAACTCTTAAAATCAATACAATTTCAACTTCTATTCAAATGTCAATAGAAAAATGCGTGTTTGGAGGTCAGTCTGACCTGGTATTTGTCTGATTAAAACAAGTGTATGATGTTTTAAAAGCATCTGTGGCCTGCTGCCAGATCCCTACCAATGCGATTCCAGAACCTGTTGCTCAAGGGTACATGAGCAGTCTAGCTGACTGACTCTCCACTCTTCTGTCCTTTTCATTCAGTAATACAGTTCAAATCAGAAGTTTGCTGAGGCGTGGGGTGGGGGGAAAGGAGTGTGGCGGTGGAGGAGATTGTCACTGCTGAGATGTAAAAGGCACATCATGATGCACATCATTAGGAAGTTGCACAATAAAGAAAGACTTGGATTTATATAGCGCCTTTCACAACCACCAGATAGATGTCCCAAAGTGCTTTACGGCCAATTAAGTAGTTTTGGAGCGTAGTCACTGTTGTAATATAGGAAACGCAGCAGCCAATTTGTGCACAAGCAAGCTCCCAAAAACAGCAATGTGATAACCAGATCACCTGTTTTTGTTATGATGATTGAGGGATAAATATTGGCCAGGACACTGGGGATATCTTCCCAGCTCCTCTTCGAAATAGTGCCATGTGATCTTTTACATCAACCTGAGCGAGCAGACGGGGCCTCGGTTTAACGTCTCATCCGAAAGACGGCACCTCCAACAGTGCAGCTCACTCTCAGCACTGCATTGGCGTATCAGCCTAGATTTTTGTGCTCCAGTTCCTGGAGGGAGACTTGCACCCACAACCTTCTGACTCTGAGGCGAGAGTGCTACCCATTGATCCACAGCTGACGCACAATGAACTAGTGTAGGGAGTGAGTTCATTCTCCTAAATTGCCACGAATTGAATTGCTGGCTTTGAGTAGGTTGTGAAAAAGAGTTGCAGAGCAAGAAAGCCTGATATAAGAATGGCTTACAGGACATTCTACTTTTCCAGAGTACAGCTATGGGGATATACAAATCCTAATTAGCAGTTTAACTGCCTAATACTGGGAGCAGTCCTCGTACGCTAATTTTAGGAAAAAAAATATTTGCCATATACAATGTGTCGCTTACTGTTCCAGAGAGATTAGAATAAAATAGCAACCTTTTGTCACTGGATAATATGCCACCGTGTTTTAGAAGTAATTGGATTTCCTGAAAATTGACCTTTTCTTTGCGATTAGTTTTTCTTTCAATTGTGCTTTGAGGTGCTGAGTAAGCAGGTTGTGGTGGAAATCTGAAATATAAATAGGAAACACTCAGCAGGTCAGGGAGCATCTGTGGAGAGAGAAACAGAGTTAATGTTCCAGGTTGATGACCTTTCATCAGAACTGGGAGAAGTTTGAGATTATTAGCTGCACATAAATAATGAAAATGGGCTTTTACATCACAATGAAGAAAAGTCCACCTTTAAAGCTGAGTCACAATTTGCACGTCAATATACTCGCCGCTCTCTAACTTGATAAATATATAAACAGCGCAAGTAGGATGGCCTAAGAGAGCTTAAAAAATGAGTGCAGAATGCCGTTTATGGACATAGTTGCCTAGTGCATAATGTTATGGACACATGCATATGTCTTAAACTAACCACTGAAGTAATGAGTAGAATACTTGACTCTCATCCACTTCATTTCTCACTCTGACCTGATACTAAACTTAGTTTGAGATGTTTCATGTGGTCATAATAGCTGTTCAATTCAATGACCAAACAAGGTATTGTCTGTAGTTCTGTGCATGTACAGAAAAATAGAAACTAGTGTTTGGGTGTTTTTATAAATCATATTTGATCATAATAGATATATCTAAAGCATTTCTTTCGAGTAACTACAGAAGCCATATGGTAGGATGTGACATAGTAATATTCCTTTCAGCCCTATATAATAAAACAAAATAGCTTTGTTTTAAAGACACTGCAGATGCTAGGTTGTGTGCTCGGGTCTCTGGAGTAGGACTTGAACCCACGACCTTTAGACTCCGAGGCGAGAGTGCTACCCATTGAGCTAAGGCTGGCACCACATCATACAACTGACTAATCTCTGGGCCCAGCATAATGCAGGAGCAGGGGGTACTGCTCAATGCCTAACACCCTTGTAGAGGATAGTGTGCATGGGATGCTTCTACACAGAGGTTCCCTAATGGACAGAGTTGGGTTATAAGAGTGAGTGTCCCATGATTCTGTGGGAAAATGTTCTACCTTCTAAAGCTTTTATTCCCTGCCCCTAAATGTAGGCAGGCGACGGCAAATATAAATGTGACTTTTGGGATTGGGGGACATTTAGCTGGGGTCAGGGTGCGCTTTGAGACCCCTGTACATGACAGCAATGTCCTTTTTCCTTGTACAGACCTTTCCTGGCAATATCAGCAAAAGCCTACAGGCAGAATGAGCCTAGCACATTCGTTGGGTAACTGATGAGAGTTAGATGAGGCAGAATAAGAGGAGGCTCAGTGGAGCATGTTTTTGCAAACTCTGTTTAATTCTATGCATGAAGCCAGTTTTATTTATTTTATTTTTTTTAAAGTGCATGCTCTAAAATAACGAAGTTCAGGAAGGGGGATGGGCTAGCACAGAGGTGTGATCAGATTGCGTTGGTCAGGTAGAGAGTCATGTGTAAATGCAAGTTATCAAACACTTGTCATTACAGCATTGCTTCTGGTTGGTCAGTTGCATCAGAAGGGAAGATTTAACTGTACAATTGCTGCAGAGTCTTTCTATGTCCCTGTTGTATGTGTGTGTGTGTGTACATATTGGAAGTGATCTTTTAAAATAGCCTGCTGCGTATTACCAGCGATTTCTGTTTTCAATATGATAAAAGTTTGCACCCAGCTCTGCGCAAAGCAAAAAGAAAAATACAACACAACTTGTAGTGAGTACATTTTTGCCAATATTTCTGAAGGAAAATTGGGACAACTCTGCGTTGGACAAACCCAGAATTCTCTCAAGTTAAAGTGTTTCCCTCCAGCCCAGAAACATAGACTCCCTTATGCCAGATGGGGTGGTCAACCCACCAGGATTGATTTGGAGTCTCCAGGAATTGAAGATTAATCAAAGGGGCATTAAAAGAATTGTGTGTTTTTCATTTCCTTTCATTATTTCCGGTTAAGCAATGATTTCAAAATTCTCATCCTTATTTTCAAATCCCTCCATGTCCTCACCCCTCCCTATCTCTGTAATCTTCTCCAGCCATACAGCCCTCTGAGATGTCTGCGCTCCTCTAATTCGCCCTCTTGAGCAACCCTGGTTATAATTGCTCAACCATTGATGACCGTGCCTTCTGTTGCCTAGGCCCCAAGCTCTGGAACTCCCTGCCTAAACCTCTCCACCTCGCTACTTGGTTGAGAAAGGGCTCCATAGAGCAGATTAACTCTCTTTGCATCCAGCTTATTGTCCCAGCAGTGAGTCAATAAAAGTTTAATTTGAAATGACTTAAGATGCAATATTAAATTTGCTGAAATAATTTCTGTTAACTCAGTGATGAGTGTTTTGTCAATGATTAAGGTCATAGGACTGTGCTGAAAGCATTTGGTAGGGAGTACAAACGATATTTGTGATCGGTATTTGCTGCCCATATATCCCAATTGAGTGAATTCTATTCCATTCCCCATTGCATTTTAATGATGGAGGTGATTGATATACATTGTTGTTCAATTCTATTTTAGAGGTCTTCAGCCCTCATGTACTCTCAAGAGCAACCTTTAACAATCAGGAAGTTGCCCAGAATTGGCCCGATTACAGTTCTGTTCCATCTACATCCATTTGGGATACATCATCAACTGATCCTCGCAATACCTGGCCAACTAGCACTGTTTCTCCAACTCACTCAACTTCAGTAAGTAATGCTTTTTTCAGAAATGGCAATAAATGTCAGTGCATTTGTAATGTCCAGTATAAATGAAGGATGTACAGTAGGTGCAAGTTCAAATTTATTCCACAAGTAAGCAATAATTAATTAATCAACAGAGGGGAAGGGAGATTCTGCAGATGTTAATCAAAAATAGACATTTGCTTTTTGTATATTCTATGTAAAAACAGCTAGCATCATTTTTGCAATTTTCAGAGGGAAATTAATGCTTTGCAAAGATCTTTCATTTCAACGCCCCACACCCCTTCCCATGCCCAATAGTTTCCGATAACATGGAATGCACTGTGGGAAATGTGAAAGCATTTAACAAATTAGTTTAATCAACAAGTAAAGGGAATTGATTGAGAAAATTGACTCCTCTTGTCAGAAGAAAAAAAATGACCTGCATTCATCGCTTTCTGCTGAGTATTGGATCCGAGGTTGTTATATAAGCTTAACAGGAAAGACTGACATGAGTTCTGCACCTTCTCTGATCGACTAATCGGTCAGTGGCAGGCATCCATGTTGTGATGGTCGCAGTTATCAAATACTTCCTTTGTTGATTTACTTGGAGCGCACACTGCCTGAAAATGAAGCATGCTGAGAGAATGCTGGGAATGATTGACATTTTTCTCAGCTGCCTGCTCCTGGATAATAAACAGCATGTCATCTGTAGAGTGCATCCATTTTTTTAATTTCATGGTATGGTTTGTGTTCGTTGTGCATTAAAGTTTCCTTGCTTGTGTAACCTATGCCAAAGATACTGCCATCTACAGCTTTAATAATTTGACATGAACTTGCATCTTTTTCTCCTCACTTTAGTCAATCCTTTTGGGTAACTCCAACAGCAGCCTTTGGTCGACCACTCCTTTCAGCAATCCGATTTGGTCCACTAGTCGGGACAACAGCCTGCCCTTCACTCCAACAAGCAACACCTCTATGGCAAGTGTCGATCTGACAGGAGGAGAAAACCCAGCCCCTGGCCTCATCGAAGACCTTGGCCGAATGTTTGACCCTTGGAAGAATCTTGACAATATTTGGAGGCCCACTCCCGGAAGACGAAGCTCCGATCCCTGGTCGAATAATTCTAACTTTCCTCATGAGAACTAACATGCAAGTGTCCACAGCTGTGGGTGATGCACCGAACCTGACTATAAGCACAGTATGACACCGTTTAAAGCGTGAGATATTGATCAAGCTGAGCCTGTAGTCCAGAAACCCTTCACTCAAGTTCCTTTGCACAACTCCAACAGATGTTTAACTGGAGTCACACAAAGAAATTTGTGAGCGAGTGTTCCTGGTATAGGGATCCAGTTCTCAGCCATAACTAATCACTATTTTCGCTTCCTGCCACAAGATTATGATTCATATCTGCTATAAACAGTTCCTCAATCCTGACTGTAATTATGGTTTGTATGAGATTTCTGTTACAGTTGTAATAGAAAGGCTTTGTTCGTTCATGTATTCAAGTTTAAAAAAGAAAATCACAAGTATTTGGTCATCATCTTATGTTCAGTGAAATACATCTTAAATTTATTTTCGGTTTGGAGAATAAAAGGGAACAAGACATAAGAAATTTTATGCGCATCCCTTTGTATTACATCCATATAAAGCATTGTGACGTGTTTTTAAGATAATGGAGAAAGGTTTCTCTCCCAGTATTAAGTTCAAGTTCCTCTGTTTTTGTGAGAAAAAGAATTAATGGAACCCTTTGTTTTTAAAATGCAAAGTGGACGTTTTAGAAATGGGAATGTGTTGGTAAGCGATAGGTTATAATTATGTATCCAGCATTTTGGCTTTCATTTGTATTTAAAAGGGCAACAAAATCGTCAAGATTATGGCAGAGCATATTGAGGAAGAAAGCTGTAATCACAGTTTCTTTGGTTTTCCTTTTCTGTCATCATAATGTGCTTCACGATGTGTGCTGATCGCTGTTTACTCTGGCTGGAGCACGTGGACCCAAAGTTTATGGAGGCAACGAGATCCCCTTTGTGTTCTTCGATTGAAACACGATTCTCTGGGTTGTACTTTTTGAGATAAATAAAGTTTTTCAGAAACTGAATTTTGTTATTTCACACAAATTTTATTTCAGAATGAATGGGTATGTTCGTGTGTCTGCGATCATTGCGTTAACTCCACTTAGCTAGCGTCGTGCGAGGTTTTAAAAAAGAACATAAAAAATAGGAACAGGAGTAGGCCACACGGCCCCTCGAGCCTGCTCCGCCATTCAATAAGATCATGGCTGATCTGATCATGGGCTCAGCTCCACTGCCCCGCCCGCTCCCATTAACCCCTTACCGTTTAAGAAACACTCTATTTCTGTCTTAAATTTATTCAATGTCCCAGCTTCCACAGCTCTCTGAGGCAGCGCATTCCACAGATTTACAACCTTCAGAAGAAATTTCTCCTCATCTCTGTTTTAAATGGGGCGGCCCCTTATTCTAAGATCATGCCCTCTAGTTCTAGTCTCCCCCATCAGTGGAAACATCCCCTCTGCATCCACCTTGTCAAGCCCCCTCATAATCTTATACGTTTCGATAAGATCACCCCTCATTCTTCTGAATTCCAATGAGTAGAGGCCCAACCTACTCAACCTTTCCTCATAAGTCAACCCCCTCATCCCCAGTATCAACCTAGTGAACCTTCTCTGAACTGCCTCCAAAGCAAGTACATCCTTTCGTAAATATGGAAACCAAAACTGCACGCAGTATTCCAGGTGTGGCCTCACCAACACCTTATATAGCTGTAGCAAGACTTCCCTGCTTTTATACTCCATCCCCTTTGCAATAAAGGCCAAGATACCATTGGCCTTCCTGATCACTTGCTGTACCTGCATACTATCCTTTTGCGTTTCATGCACAAGTGCCCCCAGGTCCCGCTGTACTGCAGCACTTTGCAATCTTTCTCCATTTAAATAATAACTTGCTCTTTGATTTTTTTTCTGCCAAAGTGCATAACCTCACACTTTCCAACATTATACTCCATCTGCCAAATCTTTGCCACTCACTTAGCCTGTCTATGTCCTTTTGCAGATTTTTTGTGTCCTCACATATTGCTTTTCCTCCCATCTTTGTATCGTCAGCAAGCTTGGCTACGTTACACTCAGTCCCTTCTTCTAAGTCATTAATATAGATTGGAAATAGTTGAGGTCCCAACACTGATCCCTGCGGCACCCCACTAGTTACTGGTTGCCAACCAGAGAATGAATCATTTATCCCGACTCTGTTTTCTGTTAGTTAGCCAATCCTCTATCCATGCTAATATATTACCCCCAACCCCGTGAACTTTTATCTTGTGCAGTAACCTTTTATGTGGCACCTTGTCAAATGCCTTCTGGAAGTCCAAATACACCACATCCACTGGTTCCCCTTTATCTACCCTGTTCGTTACATCCTCAAAGAGCTCCAGCAAATTTGTCAAACATGACTTCCCCTTCATAAATCCATGCTGACTCTGCCTGACCGAATTTTGCTTTTCCAAATATCTTGCAACTGCTTCTTTAATGGACTCCAACATTTTCCCAACCACAGATGTTAGGCTAACTGGTCTATAGTTTCCTGCTTTTTGTCCGCCTCCTTTTTTAAATAGGGGCGTTTCATTTACAGTTTTCCAATCTGCTGGGACCTCCCCAGAATCCACCTTTAGCGCCACCTCATGGTGAAATGGTGAAACTAAAATCTTCAGCACTTTCACCTCATCTGTTCATCCTCCACATACAAGGCCCCGTACTGAGAAACAAATGGTCGATGCCCTCCGCCACGACAATAGTGAATAGAGGGATTTCTCCCATCGAAAGCCCCACTTTGCTACCTCCTGTTTTGTTTAGGTATGTTAAATAATGTACCTTCAAAGATGTGTAGCTAGAAACATAGAAAATAGGTGCAGGAGTAGGCCATTCGGCCCTTCGAGCCTGCACCACCATTCAATGAGTTCATGGCTGAACATGCAACTTCAGTACCCCATTCCTGCTTTCTCGCCATACCTCTTGATCCCCCTAGTAGTAAGGACTACATCTAACTCCTTTTTGAATATATTTAGTGAATTGGCCTCAACAACTTTCTGTGGTAGAGAATTCCACAGGTTCACCACTCTCTGGGTGAAGAAGTTTCTCCTCATCTCGGTCCTAAATGGCTTACCCCTTATCCTTAGACTGTGACCCCTGGTTCTGGACTTCCCCAACATTGGGAACATTCTTCCTGCATCTAACCTGTCTAAACCCGTCAGAATTTTAAACGTTTCTATGAGATCCCCTCTCATTCATCTGAACTCCAGTGAATACAAGCCCAGTTGATCCAGTCTTTCTTGATATGTCAGCCCCGCCATCCCGGGAATCAGTCTGGTGAACCTTTGCTGCACTCCCTCAATAGCAAGAATGTCCTTCCTCAAGTTAGGAGACCAAAACTGTACACAATACTCCAGGTGTGGCCTCACCAAGGCCCTGTACAACTGTCGTAACACCTCCCTGCCCCTGTACTCAAATCCCCTCGCTTTGAAGGCCAACATGCCATTTGCTTTCTTAACCGCCTGCTGTACCTGCATGCCAACCTTCAATGACTGATGTACAATGACACCCAGGTCTCGTTGCACCTTCCCTTTTCCTAATCTGTCACCATTCAGATAATAGTCTGTCTCTGTTTTTACCAGCAGAGTGGATAACCTCACATTTATCCACATTATACTTCATCTGCCATGCATTTGCCCGCTCACCTAACCTATCCAAGTCACTCTGCAGCCTCATAGCATCCTCGCAGCTCACACTGCCACCCAACTTAGTGTCATCCGCAAATTTGGAGATACTACATTTCATCCCCTCGTCTAAATCATTAATGTACAATGTAAACAGCTGGGGCCCCAGCACAGAACCTTGCGATACCCCAGTAGTCACCGCCTACCATTCTGAAAAGTATCCATTTACTCCTACTCTTTGCTTCCTGTCTGCCAACCAGTTCTCAATCCACGTCAGCACGCTACCCCCAATCCCATGTGCTTTATCTTTGCACATTAATCTCTTGTGTAGGACCTTGTCGAAGGCCTTCTGAAAGTCCAAATACACCACATCAACTGGTTCTCCCTTGTCCACTCTACTTGAAACATCCTCAAAAAATTCTAGAAGATTTGTCAAACATGATTTCCCTTTCACAAATCTATGCTGACTTGGACCTATCATGTCACCTCTTTCCAAATGCGCTGCTATGACATCCTTAATAATTGATTCCATCATTTTACCCACTACCAATGTCAGGCTGGCTGGTCTATAATTTCCTGTTTTCTCTCCTTTTTTAAAAAGTAGGGTTACATTGTCTACCCTCCACTCCATAGGAACTGATCCAGAGTCTGTGGAATATTGGAAAATGACTGTCAATGCATCCGCTATTTCCAAGGCCACCTACTTAAGTACTCTGGGATGCAGACCATCAGGCCCTGGGGATTTATCGGCCTTCAATCCCATCAATTTCCCGACTAAAGGATTTCCCTCAGTTCCTCCTTCTTACTAGACTCTCTGACCCCTTTTATATCCGGAAGGTTGTTTGTGTCTTCCTTAGTGAATACCGAATCAAAGTACTTGTTCAATTGGTCTGCCATTTCTTTGTTCCCCGTTATGACTTCCCCTGATTCTGACTGCAGGGGACCTACGTTTGTCTTTACTAACCTTTTTCTCTTTACATATCTATAGAAGCTTTTGCAGTTCGTCTTAATGTTCCCTGGAAGCTTCCTCTCGTACTCTATTTTCCCTGCCCTAATCAAACCCTTTGTCTTCCTCTGCTGAGTTCTAAATTTCTCCCAGTCCCCAGGTTCGCTGCTATTTCTGGCCAATTTGTATGCCACTTCCTTGGCTTTAATACTATCCCTGATTTCCCTTGATAGCCACGGTTGAGCCACCTTCCCTTTTTTATTTTTACGCCAGACAGGAATGTACAATTGTTGTAGTTCATCCATGCGGTCTCTAAATGTCTGCCATTGCCCATCCACAGTCAACCCCTTCAGTATCATTCACCAATCTATCCTAGCCAATTCACGCCTCATACCTTCAAAGTTACCCTTCTTTAAGTTCTGGACCATGGTCTCTGAATTAACTGTTTCATTCTCCATCCTAATGTAGAATTCCACCATATTATGGTCACTCTACCCATATACCTTCAAAGATGTGTAGCTAGAAACATGTGGAGGCATAGCAACTCCACTTTTTTTAAAAAGAAATCTCAAAATAGCCTTTAACTGGTAAATGAAATTCCAGTAACCCTCCTTGCCACCTAGATCAGCTGGTTCTGGCAGGGCAGTAACTAGCTTCGTACAGACATACTAAGCATTCAATGCAACTGAGGCAGAGAAGTAATGAGAATTTGGAAAAATGACATTACCACATCATTTACATGCTCCTGCAAACATAATGAGCCTGTCCCCAGTTCCAGCGTATACTCCCTTGCAATTAATCAAAGTGACGATCTGGGTTGCATCCCCAAATTCTCAATCACCTGACCCAACTGAAGCGCTTTAAAGACGTGAACATGCATGCAATATTCTTCTTTACAGAATATGTCAGCCAAGGGTTCTAGTCCAACTTTTACTTCATTCATGCCGGATGACACTCTTAACTCTTACTTGTGGCACACCAGTCCACAGGAATACATAAAGTAATGTAGATCTGAACTGTTCAAAATATTGCAACTACTTGTTTGCACAAGCACAGAGCTGGGTGAATCGCAAACATAGTGGAAGCTGAGAATTTGGTGATTGTAGGAATTTGGTGGAGAGGAGGAAGGCAGTTTCTCACACCCAACTCCAAAGGAGTGGAGCCGCAGAACCCGAAGAATCTAAGATAAGTATCTAGGTTAAGAATGTATGGATCTAATATTTAGGTTCTTTGTGTTTAGTGGTCAGTGGTTAAACTTGAGTAAATAATTAGTCTTTACTTAGTTCGCATTGAGGAGCAAATAGAAAAATAGCAGTGTAGTTCAATACATTAAAATAGTTTAAACCTATTTGACAGCAATTCTAAAGTGTTTTTTAAGCTAATTAGAATGGAGGGACAGCAACAACCTGTGGACTGCAATTCCTGCGGCATGTGAGAACTTCAGGGTGTTTCATGTTTCCTGGAGCACCACGTGTGCAGGAAGTGCCTCCAGCTGCTTGAACTCATGAGACTTGTCAAAGCTCGACGGCCAGCTGGATTCACTGCAGGACATGTGGATGGTTGAGTGTTTCCTGGATCACAGGTTCACCCTACAGCCAGATAGAATATCAAGGGGGTGGCCACCTTGAAAGATAGGAAGAGGCAGGCAATGCAGGAATTCTCCAGGAGTTTGGTGCTCTCGAAACGATATTCAGCATTGAATACCAGTGCGGGTGCCAACACCTCGAAGGAGTGCAATCCTAAGCCTGGCACTGAGGGGAAAAGGACTTTGTTTTTAATTCATGTTCGGGATGTGGGTGTCGCTGGCAAGGTCAGCATTTATTACCCATCTCTAATTGTTCTCGAGGAGGTGGTGGACAGCCGCCGTCTTGAAGGCAACTAAATGGCTTGCGAGACCATTTCTGTAAAGTCCTGTCACCTCAGTACAGATTCACACGAGGCACGTAGTGAAGTCAAGGTCACTCTGGACCTGCACCTTTATTTCACAGCTCTGGAATACTGCACTTGCCTGAGACCTGTCCTTATATACCTGTCTCTTGCAAGTGCACTTTTGGTGGTAAGGTATGCTGGTGGTTACAGATCATATCTTATTACAGTCATGTATAGCATGTTAGGATACAGTTTTATATAATAATGTAAGATACATGACATCACCCTCCCCCAAGGTCTTATTGTCTTTATAGGTTCAGTCTCTCAGGTGGTCTACGCTCTCGCATGGAGCGTCTGAGTTGTGGTTCAGTTGTTTGCCTTGGTGTCTGTTTTTCTTTGGGTGTGGTTACTGGTATCTCGCTTGGGCTGTCTGTTTCGATTGGTGTGATTGCTGTTGACTCGCCTGGGCTGTCTGTTGGGATTGCCCTTTCCTCAGGTTGTTCCCTCTGTCTGTCCACCAGGTGTGGTGCGAGTTCCACATTGTAGTCTGCCTCTGGTTCCACAGTATTGTTGGTAAATCTGCTTTTGACTTGGTCGACATGCCTCCGGCAGGTTTTGCCATTATCCATTTGTACTACCAGTAGCCTGTTTCCTTCCTTGCCCGTTACTGCCCCTGCAAGCCATTTGGGACCCCTGCCATAGTTTAGTACAAACACTTTGTCCCCTATCTCATTCCATCATCCCCTCAAATTTCTGTCATGGTACTCAGTCAGCTTACGGCGCTTTGCCTCAACGATTTCGTGCATGTCTGGGAGGATTAATGAGAGCCTTGTTTTTAAAGTCCTTTTCATCAACAGTTGCGCGGGGGTGTCGAGGAAATTTGGCTTAAATCAACTCAGGCGGAGACTTTCAGAATTTCACTTCGAGAGAAAGAATTTATTTTAAAAGCAAGATATCTTGGAGAGCTTGCTTGGACCGTACCAAGGCAGAACTCTGTCGTACAAGCAAATTGCACTTATCTTTATACAGAAATTGAATACAGAAATAAAAAAGGAATCTTATTCATTAGTCCCGCGAGTACAAAGGTCGTCTCGGAAGGTACACACTCTATCTATCCTTGCATAGTTTCTCTCTGTTCACAGTCTGATAAGCAAAGTTGAAAGGCGACTCCCTTTTAATACCAGATGGTCACCTAATTGCATCTCTAAGTTTCAAGGCTAAAAAGCGTGGCTATTTTTCTAGTCTTATTATTTTAAAAAGCATAGCAAGTAAAAAGAATTTAACCCTTCCCTCTTCTATAAGCCATGGATTCATAGATTCTTTCTTCCACAGGGGGGGGATCCCAGTCAGTGAGTGCAGACGCGATCTGAATGCCAGCAGCAGTCGTGGCAGGCGACCCTGCAGCGTGGGACCTTGGATTTTAAGCATGCCTTGTTTAATGATTTGCACTGCTTTCTCCGCCTGGCCGTTGGAGGCCGGCTTGAACGGTGCCATCTTGACGTGATTTATGCCGTAGTCAATTATAAAATCTTGGAATTCTGCGCTGGTGAAGCACGGACCATTGTCACTGGCCAATATGTCAGGGATTCCGTGCGTTGCAAACATGGTTGCGAGGCTCTCCACAGTGGTGGAGGTTGTGCTCGAGTTTAAAATGGTGCATTCGATCCACTTTGAAAATGCATCGACAGCTACGAGGAACATTTTGCCCATGAATGGGCCCGCATAGTCTACGTGCACTCACGACCACAGTTTGGTAGGCCAGGGCCAGGGGCTCAGGGGAGCCTCCCTGGGGGCATTGCTGAGTTGGGCACAAATGGTGCACCTTCGGACGCAGAGCTCCAAGTCCGCATCAATACCAGGCCACCAGACGTGGGATCTGGCTATGGCCTTCATGAGAACGATCCCCGGGTGCTCGCGGTGGAGTTCCCGGACAAATACCTCTCTGCCTCGCAGAGGCATGACTACTTGGCTGCCCCACATCAGGCAGTCTGCTTGTAGTGATAGCTCATGCATGCGCCTGTGAAAGGGTTTTAATTCCTCGGGGCAGGCATCACGAGCCTCTGTCCAGTCACCGGTTAGGACACATCTTTTTACTAAGGATAACGTGGGGTCGCTGGCCATCCAGGCTCAGATTTGGCGAGCTGACATGGGCGAACCTGTGGATTCAAAGGCATTGATTGCCATGACTATCTCACAGTCCTGTTCGTCAGACGCTTCCGTGGTCACCAGGGGTAGCCTACTGAGCGTGTCGGCACAGTTGTCTGTGCCTTATGGTATAGTCATAGGACGCCAGCATGAGTGCCCACCGTTGAATTCGCGCCGAGGCTTTGGCGTTTATTACCTTGCTCTCGGATAGGAGGGACATGAGGGGCTTGTGGTCGGTTTCTAACGCGAACTTGGCCCCGAAAAGGTATTGGTGCATCTTTTTGACACCGTACACGCACGCGAGCGGCTCCTTCTCTACCATTCCGTACCCGCGCTCCGCCCGCGAAAGTGACCTGGAGGCAGAAGCTATGGGTTGTAATTTGCCCGCACTATTGACATGTTGCAAAACCCACCCGACCCCATACGCTGACGCATCGCATGTGAGAACTAGCTTTTTACCTGGGTCAAAGAAAGTCAAAACACTGTTTGAACACAGAAGGTTGCATGCCTTATTGAAGGCGCGTTCCTGGGCGTCCCCCCAAAACCAATCGCATCCCTTCCTGAGTAGCACGTGGAGAGGCTCCAGCAGCGTGCTTAAGTTCTGCATAAAGTTCCCAAAGTAATTGAGTAG
Organism: Pristiophorus japonicus; assembly: GCF_044704955.1. Lineage (NCBI taxonomy): Eukaryota > Metazoa > Chordata > Chondrichthyes > Pristiophoridae > Pristiophorus > Pristiophorus japonicus. Next base: position 192,258,878 of record NC_091986.1, on the reverse strand, counting down.
CCCGAGAAAGGCGCGCAGTTCTGAGACATTCCGGGGCCTGGGTGCCAGGCGAATTGCTTCTGTTTTGGACTCTGTTGGGCGGATTCAATCAGCGGCAATCCTTCTGCCCAAAAATTCAACCTCGGGTGTGAGAAACAGGCACTTGGATTTCTTGACTCGTAGGCCTACCCGATCCAACCGCTTTAGTACTTCCTCCAAATTACGGAGATGGGAGTCGGTGTCCTGCCCGTGATAAGTATGTCGTCTTGAGATACAACCGTCCCCGGGATGGACTTGAGCAGACTCTCCATGTTGCGCTGGAACATGGCAGCTGCCGACCTGATGCCGAATGAGCATCGATTGTACATGAAAAGGCTTCGATGTGTGTTGATAGTGGTGAGTAGCTTGGGTTCCTCGGTCAATTCTTGCGTCATATATGCAGATGTGAGGTCTAGTTTTGAGAAAAGTTTACCTCCAGCCAATGTGGCAAATAAGTCCTCTGCTCTGGGCAGTGGGTACTGGTCCTGTAGGGAGACTCTGTTTATGGTAGATTTGTAGTCCCCACAGATTCGTATGGATCCATCAGGCTTCATGACTGGGACGATGGGACTTGCCCAGTCGCTAAATTCCACAGGTGATATAATGCTTTCCCGCAGAAGCCTGTCTAGTTCGTGTTCAATCTTTTCCCTCATCACATAGGGTACAGCTCTGGCCTTGTGATGGACCGGTCTAGCATCCTGTGTGATGTAGATTTTGACTTTGGCCTCTTTGAAAGTGCCCACACCTGGCTGAAAGAGATGTTCAAATCACTTTATAACTGTTGAGCAGGAGGTCTGTTCCTTTAATGACATGGCATGGACATCATCCCATATCCAGTTTAGTTTTGCCAGCCAACTTCTCCCCAGCAGTGCTGGGGGGTCTCCGGGGACAATCCACAGGGGAAGTCGGTTCACTGTCCCTTTGTGTGTGACAGAGAGTGTGGCGCTGCCGAGGACTGGTACGATTTCTTTGGTATAGGTCCTTAGTTTGGTGTCGACCCTTGTGAGTTTTGGTCTGTCTCTTTTATGCGGCCACAGTTGTTCAAATTGTTGAGCGCCCATGAGAGATTGACTCGTTCCCGTATCCAGCTCCTTGTTGACAGGTATCCCGTTGAGTAGGACCCTCATCATTATAGGAGGCGTCCTGTTGTAGGAGCATCGACCATTGATCGTGTTGACCCGCTGTACATCGGTGTCCCGGGTACTGTCCCCACCATCTTCTGGTCCGCTCTCCGACCCATCCAATTCGTATACCAGCCGAGCTGCCGTTTGTTTGCACATGCGGGCCAAATGCCCTGTATATTCGCAGTTCCTGCAAACAGCCTGCTGAAATCGACATCCCCTTGACGAGTGGCAACTCCCACACCTCCAGCACAGACCTGTTCCATTGTTCCCAAAGAATGAGCTGCGTCTGGCTCATCTCTCTTGAGCTTCTCTCAGTTTGTAGTTGATTGCTCGCATTGTGGGTTTGATGAGGTGTGAACGGCCATTCCTGTGGCCCTTGATGGCTTCTGGTGCCACTGCCTGTTGTCGAGAGCCTGTTCTCCCGCTTTTGTCTGTGTGTGGGGGTAGCAGCTTGTTTAATGCTGTGACCACCTTGTTCTGATATTTCGTTAGTTGTCGTACCTGCATTGTAAATCAACCTCGTTTCTTCTTCCCCTACCAAGAATGTCTGTGTAACCAGTGCTGCTGCCTCTAAGGTCAGGTTCTTAGTCTCTATGAGCTTTCGAAATATGCCTGCGTGGCCTATTCCTTCAATGAGAAAGTCTCTCAGCATTTCTCTCCTCAGTTCATCGGAGAACTCACATAAACTAGCCAACCTCCGAAGTTCCGCCACGAAGTCGGGTATGCTCTGGCCCACACAGCATCTGTAGTTGTAGAACCTGTGTCTGGCCATGTGTAGGCTGCTCGCTGGCTTCAGGTGGTCTCTTACCAGTGTGCTCAATTCTTCAAACGACTTGCTTGCTGGTTTCTCGGGTGCCAACAGATCCTTCATTAAAGCGTATGTTTTCGAGCCACAGCTGGTCAAGAGATGAGCTCTTCTCTTGTCTGCTTTGTCGTCTCCTAACCAGTCTTTGGTTACAAAGCTTTGCTGGAGCCTTTCTATAAAGTCCTCTCAATTGTCTCCAGCATTGTACTTTTCATCTGATCCGTTGTTCGCCATTCTGTGGATTCTGTAATCCCACCACTATAAAGTCCTGTCCCCTCAGTACAGATTCACACGAGGCATGTAGTGAAGTCAAGGTCACTCTGGACCTGCACCTTTATTTCACAGCTCTGGAATGTTGCACTTGCCTGAGACCTGTCCTTATATACCTGTCTCTTCCAAGTGCACCCCTGGTGGTAAGGTATGCTGGTGGTTGCAGGTCATATCTTATTACAGTCATGTATAGCATGTTAGGATACAGTTATATATAATAATGTAAGATACATGACAATTTCAAAGGGCAGTTAAGATCCAACCACATTGCTGTGGAATGGACTCCCATATAGGCCAGACCTGGTCATGTTGGAAAATTCCTTCCCTGAGGACATTAGTGAACCAAATGGGTTTTTACAACAATCCGGTAGTGTTCAGGGCCACCATTACTGATACTCATTTTTTATTCCAGATTTATTTAAGTTCCCCAGCTGCCATGGTTGGATTTTAACTCTCCTCTACTAACATAACCACTATGCTACCATACCCCTAAAGGGGACTGCACAGGGGGTACAGCAAAGTCTTGCTACAGCTATACAAGGTATTGGTGAGGCCACACCTGGAATACTGCGTGCAGTTTTGGTTTCCATATTTATGAAAGGATATACTTGCTTTGGAGGCTGTTCAGAGAAGGTTCACTAGATTGATTCCGGAGATGAGGGGGTTGACTTATGACAAACGTAGGGTCCTTGCAGTCGGATTCAGGTCAATTTATAATGGGGAACAAAGAAATGGCAGACCAATTGAACAAGTACTTTGGTTCTGTCTTCACAAAGGAAGACACAAATAACCTTCCGGATGTACTAGGGGACCGAAGGTCCAGTGAGAAGGAGGAACTGAAGGATATCCTTATTAGGCGGGAAATTGTGTTAGGGAAATTGATGGGATTGAAGGCCGATAAATCCCCAGGGCCTGATAGTCTACATCCCAGAGTACTTAAGGAAGTGGCCCTAGAAATAGTGGATGCATTGGTGATCATTTTTCAACAGTCTATCAACTCTGGATCAGCTCCTATGGACTGGAGGGTTGCTAATGTAACACCACTTTTTTAAAAAGGAGGGAGAGAGAAAACGGGTAATTATAGACCGGTTAGCCTGACATCAGTGGTTGGGAAAATGTTGGAATCAATCATTAAGGATGAAATAGCAACGCATTTGGAAAGCAGTGATAGGATTGGTCCAAGTCAGCATGGATTTATGAAGGGGAAATCATGCTTGACAAATCTTCTGGAATTTTTTGAGGATGTAATGAGTCGAGAGGACAGGGGAGAACCAGTGGATATGGTGTATTTGGACTTTGAAAAGGCTTTTGACAAGGTCCCACACAAGAGATTGGTGTGCAAAATCAAAGCACATGGTATTGGGGGTAATGTATTGATGTGGATAGAGAACTGGTTGGCAAGACAGGAAGCAGAGAGTCAGGATTAATGGGTCCTTTTCGGAATGGCAGGCAGTGACTAGTGGAGTGCCGCAGGGCTCAGTGCTGGGACCCCAGCTCTTTACAATATATATTAATGATTTAGATGATGGAATTGAGTGTAATATCTTCAAGTTTGCAGATGACACGAAACTGGGTGGCGGTGTGAGTTGTGAGGAGGACGCTAAAAGGCTGCAAGGTGATTTGGACAGGTTAGGCGAGTGGGCAAATACATAGCAGATGCAGTATAATGTGGATAAATGTGAGGTTATCCACTTTGGGGGCAAAAACACGAAGGCAGAATATTATCTGAATGGCGGCAGATTAGGAAAAGGGAAGGTGCAGCAAGACCTGGGTGTCATGGTTCATCAGTCATTGAAGGTTGGCATGCAGGTACAGCAGGCGGTGAAGAAAGCAAATGGTATGTTGGCCTTCATAACAAGGGGATTTGAGTATAGGAGCAGGGAGGTCTTACTGCAGTTGTACAGGGCCTTCGTGAGACCCCACCTGGAATATTGTGTTCAGTTTTGGTTTCTTAATCTGAGGAAGGACGCTCTTGCTATTGAGGAAGTGCAGTGAAGGTTCACCAGACTGATTCCAGGGATGACTGGACTGACATATGTGGAGAGACTGGATCAACTGGGCCTTTATACACTGGAGTTTAGAAGGATAGAAACATATAAACATAGAAAATAGGTGCAGGAGTAGGCCATTCGACCCTTTGAGCCTGCACCGCCATTCAATAAGTTCATGGATGAGAGGGGCTCTCATAGAAATATTATAAGATTCTGACTGGACTGGACAGGTTAGATGCGGGAAGAATGTTTCCGATGTTGGGGAAATCCAGAACTAGGGGACACAGTCTTAGGATAAGGGGCAGGCTATTTAGGACTGAGATGAGGAGAAACTTCTTCACTCAGAGAGTTGTTAACCTGTGGAATTCCTTGCCGCAGAGAGTTACTGATGCCAGTTCATTGGATATATTCAAGAGGGAGTTAGGTATGGCCCTTGCGGCTCAAGGGATCAAGAGGTATGGAGAGAAAGCAGGAAAGGTGTACTGAAGGAATGATCAGCCATGATCTTATTGAATGGTGGTGCAGGCTCAAAGGGCCAGATGGCTTACTCCTGCACCACCATTCAATAAGATCATGTAACACTGGTCCAACTTCAACTGGAGTATTGTGTCCAATTCTGGGCACCGTGCTTTAGGAAGGATGTGAAGGCCTTAGGAGAGGTTGCAGAAAAGATTTACAAGAATGGTTCCAGGGATGAGGGACTTCAGTTACATGGATAGACTAGAGAAGCTTGAGAGGAGATTGTATAGAGGTGTTCAAAATCATGAGGGGTCTGGACAGAGTAGATAGAGATAAACTGTTCCCATTGGCAGAAGGGTTGAGAACCAGATGACACAGATTTAAGGTGATTGGCAGAAGAACCAAAGGCGACACGAAGAAAAGCTTTTTTACGCAGCGTGTGGTTATGAACTGGAATTCGCTGCCTAAGAGTGTGGTGGAGGCAGATTCAATCGTGGCTTTCAAAAGTGAATTGGATAAGTACCTGAAGGAAAAATATTTGCAGGGCTACGGAGAAAGTGCTCTTGCAGAGAGCCATCACGGACTTTATGGGCCAAATGGCCTCCTATGCTGTAACCATTCTATGATTCTAGGAGGGGCCTGTTCAAGATGAGTGAGTTATACCTGATCAGAGCTGGGACCGATACTTCGCAAGCAGGTTAACTAATGCTGTGGGGGAGGGTTTAAACTAGTTTGCCAGGAAATTGTGCACCAGGATATACTATTTAAAAAGTAGAAACAAGGTGCACAAAGGACTTGGAATAACGGTTTGAGTTGGAAATAATACAGAATTAGGTGGAATCGTAGAAAATATAAAGAGGTCTAAGTAGATTTAGAGTGCATGTGTGTAAATACACAAAGTGTGTTTAATAAGGCTAGTGAGCTACAAGCGCAAATAGCCGTCTGGGGATATAATGTAGTGGCGATAACAGAGACCTGGGTGCTTAATATTCCTGCGTACGAGGTATTCAAGAACATTAGGGAGGAAGGGTTATAGTTTTGATTCAGGAAAATATTAGTGCTAGAAAGAGAGAATTACCTTGAGGGTCCAAAGACAGAATCTATTTGGTCGGAGTTATGAAACAATGGAGAAGCTATTATGCAACTTGGTGTATTTTATAGGCCACCAAAGAGTGGGCAGATTTGCAATGAAATTACTGAGAGGTGCATGAACTTGTATGGTAATAATGAGAGACTTTAACTACCCCAATATTGAATGGGGCAGTGATTGTGTTAAGGACAGAGAAGGGGAGGAATTTCTGAAGTGTGTTCTGGAGATCTTTCTTGATCGGTATGTTTCCTGCCCAATGAGGAAGGAGGCATTGCTAGATCTAGTCCTGGGGAATGCAATGGGTTAAGTGGAGAATGTCAGTGGGGGTGTATCTTGGGAATAGTGATCATAGAATCATAAGGTTTAAATTAGTTATGGAGAAGGACAAGGAGCGATCGAGAATAAAAATACTTAACTGGAGGAAGGCTAATTCAGTGAATTGAGGAAGGATCTGGCCTGAATAAATGAGAGTCAAAGACTGTGAGGCAGAAATGTAATGGAGCAACAGGTGACCTTCAAAGAGGAGATGGTTTGGATACTGTCGAGGTACATTCCCACAAGGGGGAATGTGAGAGCAACCAAAGCCAGAGCTCACTGGATGACAAAGGAGTTAGAAAGTAGGAAGAAGTAGAAAAAGGGGGCCTATGACAGATGTCAGCTTGATAATACAAGGGAGAATCAAGCTGAATATTAAAATTACAGAGAAGTGAAAAAGGAAATGAGAGGCAAAGAAACAGTACAAGAATAGATTAGTGGCTAACATAAAAGGCCCCTATTTAAAAAAAAAAGGAGGCAGACAAAAAGCAGGAAACTATAGACCAGTTAGTCTAACATCTGTCAGGAAGATGCTGGAATCCATTACTAAGGAAGCAGTAGTGGGACATTTGGAAAAGCATGATTCAATCAAGCAGAGTCAGCCTGGTTTTATGAAACGGAAATCATGTTTGACAAATTTGCTGGAGTTCTTTGAGGGTGTAATGAGCAGGGTGGATAAAGGGAGAACCAATGAATGTGGTGTATTTGGATTTCCAGAAGGCATTCGATAAGGTGCCACATAAGAGGTTACTGCACAAGATAAAAGCTCACAGGGTTGGGGTAATATATTAGCATAGATAGAGGATTGGCTAAGTAACAGAAAACAGAGAGTCGGGATAAATGGGTCATTTTCCGGTTGGCAAACAGTGACTAGTGGGGTGCCGCAGGGATCGGTTCTGGGGCCTCAACTATTTACAGTCTATGTTAATGACTTGGATGAAGGGACTGAGTGTAATGTAGCCAAGTTTGCTGATGATACAAAGATGGGTGGGAAAGCAAATTGTGAGGAGGACACAAAAAATATGCAAAGGGATATAGACAGGCTAAGTGAGTGGGCAAAAATTTGGCAGATGGAGTATAATGTGGGAAAAGTGAGGTTATCCACTTTGGCAGAAAAAATAGAAAAGCAAATTATAATTTAAATGAAGAAAAATTGCAAAGTGCTGCAGTACAGAGAGATCTGGGGTCCTTGTGCATGAAACACAAAATGTTAGTATGCAGGTACAGCAAGTAATCAGGAAAGCAAATGGAATGATGGCCTTTATTGCAAGGGGATAGAGTATAAAAGCAGAGAAGTCCTGCTACAACTGTACAGGGTATTGGTGAGGCCACACCTGGAGTACTGCGTACAGTTTTGGTCTCCGTATTAAAGGAAGGATATATTTGCATTGGAGGCCGATCAGAAAAGGTTCACTAAGTTGATTCTGGAGATGAGGGGGTTGACTTAATGAGGATAGGTTGAGTAAGTTGGGCCTATACACAGTGGAGTTCAAAAGAATGAAAGGTTATCTTATCGAAACATATAAGATAATGAGGGGGCTCGACAAGATGGATGCATTCATAGGGGTAACTAAAACTAGGGCCAGACTTTCAGCTTCATTGTCGGCGATTTTCGTCCGGCGAGAATTTGCACGTAAGTTTTTGAACGTTATCGCCCACAACTGAAGTCACCCGCCGGGACCAAACCGCCCACATGCTACGCTGAGAACAACCACCATGGCGTTAGTTTGGCCTCAACCACCAACGTCCAGATTGCCAAGAGACCCACTGCTTTTACAGGGCGGTAAGGGGGGACCCTGCAGAAAAAGGTAAATTAAAGGTTCTTTAATTATTTTTTTTAAATTTTAACATGGCAATTAGGGTTAAAACTGTCTTGGGAATGGTTTGTATGTGTTTATTTTTTTTAATTACTTTTTAAAAGTTTTCCCCCCTCCCTAGGCCCAACCGCAGCCTCGGACTAAATTTGTCTACTTACAGTACATTCCGGTTACGACCGTCCATTTATCTAACTTTGCACTTGCCCGCCGAGAAAACCGCCGAGAATGTGTGCAGAACACCCATTTTCTCGCCGGGCGATCAGTTCTACTTACTTATACCTTCAAAATGGAAATTCTCGCCAGCTTTTTTCGCCAAACGTTAGCGGTTCTTTTCAGCGGGCAATCGGGCGTTGAAGGCCTTTAGGGAAAGTCTGGCCCATAGTCTCAGAATAAACCTGAGCTGAGAAATTTATTCTCTGAGGGTTGTAAATCTATGGAATTCTCTGCCCAGAGAGCTGTGGAGGCTGGGTCTTTGAATATATTTAAGGCGGAGATGGACAGATTTATGAGCGATAAAGGAGTAAAGGGTTATGGGGAGCGAGCAGGGAAGTGGAGCTGAGTATATTAACAGCTAAAGGGCTGTCAGAAGAGCAGTGAGGCCGATTAGGGACCAAAATGGAGATCTATTAGTGAAGGTAGAGGCATAGCTGAGGCACTAAATGGGTACTTTGTGATGGTGTTTACTAAGTCATCAAGATCCATGGCGCAGCCCTGGACACCGTGGACCACTCCCATATCTCGGGAGCCTCCTATCAACAAGAGCAGGCATCGGCCACAAGATCCAACACCGCCTCCAGTGCGCCAGTGCAGCCTTCGGCCGCCTGAGGAAAAGAGTGTTTGAAGACCAGGCCCTCAAAACTGCCACCAAGCTCATGGTCTACAGCGCTGTAGTAATACCCACCCTCCTGTATGGCTCAGAGACATGGGCCATGTACAGTAGACACCTCAAGTTGCTGGAGAAATATCACAAACGATGTCTCCGCAAGCTCCTACCAATCCCCTGGGAGGACAGGTACACCAGCATCAGCGACCTCATTCAGGCTAACATCCCCAGCATTGAAGCACTGACCACACTTGATCAGCTCCGCTGGGCAGGCCACATAGTTCGCATGCCAGACACAAGACTCCCAAAGCAAGTGCTCTACTCGGAGCTCCTCCACGGCAAACGAGCCAAAGTTGGGCAGCAGAAACACTACAAGGACACCTTCAAAGCCTCCCTGATAAAGTGCGACATCCCCACTGATACCTGGGAGTCCCTGGCCCAAGACCGCCCAAGGTAGAGGAAGTGCATCCAAGGGGGCGCTGAGCACCTCGAGTTTCGACGCCGAGAGCATGCAAAAATCAAGCACAGGCAGCGGAAAGAGCGTGCGGCAAACCAGTCCCACCCACCCCTCCCCTCAACGACTATCTGTCACACCTGTGACAGAGCCTGTGGCTCCCTCGTATTGGACTGTTCAGCCACCAAAGAACTCACTTCAGGAGTGGCGTGGAAACAAGGCTTCCTCGATTCCGAGGGACTGCCTATGATGATGATGACTAAGCAAGAGGACTTTGCCAAAACTATGGTAAACGACGAGGTTGTCGGGATATTGGATGAGATAAAATTAAATAAAGAGTAGGTACTAGAAAGGATGGCAATACTTAAAGTGGATAAGCCATCTGGTCCAGATGGGATGTGTTATATATGTAAACTTGCATTTACTCTGTACAGCCACCAGAGGGCTCATCCCCTGGAGTCCCAAGGGATCCCATAAGGGGTATGGCGAGAAAGCAGGAATGGGGTACTGAAGTTGCATGTTCAGCCATGAAGTCATTGAATGGCGGTGCAGGCTCGAAGGGCCGAATGGCCTACTCCTGCACCTATTTTCTATGTTTCTATGTAATCCCTTGAGAGCACAGGTATTTAAGGAGGCTTCACAGGTTGGAGAGGCACTCTGGAGACCTGCAATAAAAGACTAAGGTCACACTTTACTTTGAGCTCACAGTGTTCAGTCTGACTCTTTCTCCATACATAACAACTGGCGACGAGATACAGATAGTGAACCCAAAGATGCAGAGAACAGTGGGCATCCTGGATAAATTTTCGGAGGGAGATGGTTGGGAAACTTTTGTGGACCGACTCGACCAATACTTCATGGTCAACAGGTTAGATGGGGAAGAGAGCGCTGCCAAACGAAGGGCGATCCTCCTCACCATCTGTGGGGCACCAACATATGGCCTCATGGAGAATCTGCTCACTCCAACGAAACCCACGGAGAAATCGTACGACGATTTGGGCACACGGGTCCGAGAACATTTGAACCCGAAGGAAAGCATTCTTATCGGTTCTACGCCTACAAAAGGTCTGAAGGCCAGGAAATGGTGAATTATGTCGCCGAACTAAGACGCCTTGCAGGACATTGCGAATTTGAAGGACATTTGGAGCTCAGAGACTTTTTTGTACTTGGCATTGGCCACAAAACCATACTTCTCAAACTTTTGACTGTAGCAACCCCAACCTTGAGTAAGGCTATAGCGATAGCCCAGACGTTCATTGCCACCAGTGACAATACGAAGCAAATCTCTCAGCACACAAGTGCTGCTACAAGTTCTGTGAACAAAGTGATGTTGTTTTCGAATCATAACGTACAGGGCAGGTAACACATGCCTGCAGCTGCATGTCCGCAGATGTCTCAGAGTCCACCATCAAGGGTGATGAATGCAAGGCCATTAACACCATGTTGATGCTGCAGGGGTGATCATCGTTTCCATTCATCCCGATTCAAAGAGTACGTTTGCAAGGGCTGTGGAACAATGAGACACATCCAACGAGTGTGCAGGCGAGCTGCAAAGCCTGTTAAACCTGCAAACCACCATGTTGCAGAGGAGGACAGATCCACGGAGGATCATGACGAACCAGAGCCTCAGATCGAGGAGGCAGAGGTACATGGGGTGCACACATTCATCACGAATTGTCTCCCGATAATGCTGAATGTTGAACTAAATGGACTCCCGGTGTCAACGGAGCTGGACACGGGTGCAAGCCAGTCCATCATGGGCAAAAAGACTTTCGAAAGGTTGTGGTGCAACAAGGCCTCAAGGCCAGTCTTAACTCCAGTTCGCACGAAACTAAGAACTTACACAAAAGAACTGATTCCTGTAATCGGCAGTGCTACCATAAAGGTCTCCTACGATGGAGCAGTGCACAAGCTACCACTCTGGGTGGTACCGGGCAATAGTTCCACGCTGCTCGGCAGGAGCTGGCTGGGAAAGACACGCTGGAAGTGGGACAACGTCCGTGCGCTATCGCCCGCTGACGAGACTTCGTGTGCCCAGGTCTTAAACAAATTTCCTTCGCTGTTCAAACCAGGCATCGGGAAATTCCAAGGAGCAAAAGTACAGATCCATCTAATTCCGGGGGCGCGACCCATCCATTACAAGGCGAGAGCAGTATCGTACATGATGAGAGAAAGGGTAGAGATCGAGCTAGACCGGCTGCAAAGAGTACGTTTGCAAGGGCTGTGGAACAATGAGACACATCCAACGAGTGTGCAGGCGAGCTGCAAAGCCTGTTAAACCTGCAAACCACCATGTTGCAGAGGAGGACAGATCCACGGAGGATCACGACGAACCAGAGCCTCTGATCGAGTTCAACGAGTGGGCCAGTCCTATCGTCCCAGTCCTCACGAAGGCGATCACAAAGTAACTATCAATCGTTTCTCCCTGCAGGTCCAATACCCACTATCAAAGGCCGACGACCTCTTTGCAACGCTGGCGGGAGGAAAGACGTTTACGAAGCTGGATCTGACTTCAGCCTACATGACGCAGGAAATGGAGGAATCATCAAAGGCCCTCACCTGCATCAACACGCACAAAGGTCTTTTTGTTTATAACAGATGCCCGTTTGGAATCCGATCGGCAGCGGCGATATTCCAGAGAAACATGGAAAGCTTACTGAAGTCGGTCCCGCACACTGTGGTCTTCCAGAACATCTTGGTCACAGTTCAGAACACAGTCGAGCATCTGCAGAACCTGGCGGAGGTTCTTAGTCGACTCAACCACATGGGGCTTAGGTTAAAATGCTCAAAGTGCATTTTCCTGGCGCCTGAAGTGGAGATCCTGGGAAGGAGGATTGCAGCAGACGGTATCAGGCCCACCAACGCGAAGATGGAGGTAATCGAGAATGCACCGAGGCCACAGAACGTGACGGAGCTGTGGTCGTTTCTGGGACTCCTGAACTACTTTGGTAACTTCTTACCGGGACTCAGCACACGGCTAGAACCACTGCATGTCTTACTGTGAAAAGGGAACAAATAGGTTTGGGGCAAAAGCCATGAAAATGCCTTTGTAAAAGCGAGAAAATTGTTACGCTCAAACAAATTGCTTGTGTTGTATAATCCATGTAAGCGTTTGGTACTAGCATGTGATGCGTCGTCATATGGTGTCGGGTGTGTATTGCAACAAGCTAATGATTTCGGGAAACTGCAACCGGTTGCTTATGCATCCAGGAATCTGTCTAAGGCCGAGAGAGCCTACAGCATTATTGAAAAAGAAGTGTTTGCGTGTGTCTATGGGGTAAAGAAAATGCATCAATACCTATTTGGGCTAAAATTCGAATTGGAAACTGACCATAAGCCACTTATATCTCTTTTTTCCGAGAGTAAAGGGATAAATACCAACGCATCAGCCCGCATCCAGAGATGGGCTCACATTATCCACATACAACTACGCCATCCACCACAGGCCAGGCACAGAAAACTGCGCCAATGCTCTCAGTAGGCTGCCATTGCCCACCACAGGGGTGGAAATGGCGCAGCCCGCAGATCTAGCCATGGTTATGGAAGCATTTGAGAGTGAGCAATCACCTGTCACTGCCCGGCAGATCAAAATCTGGGCAAGCCAGGACCCCTTATTATCTCTATAGTCAAAAGCTGTGTGCTTCACGGGAGCTGGTCCAGTGTCCCAGTGGAAATGCAGGAAGAGATAAAGCCGTTCCAGCAGCGCAAAGATGAAATGTCTATACAGGCAGACTGCCTTCTGTGGGGCAATCGAGTAGTGGTCCCCAAGAAGGGCAGAGACACCTTCATCAGTGACCTCCACAGTACCCACCCAGGCATCATCATGATGAAAGCGATAGCCAGATCCCACGTGTGGTTGTCCGCTAAGTTTATGGTCTTGGCCCTCCAAACTGTGGTCTAGGGTACACGTCAACTATGCAGGCTCGTTCTTGGATAAAATGTTCCTTGTGGTTGTAGATGCGTACTCCAAGTGGATTGAATGTGAGATAATGTTGGCTCACATGTCCGCTGCCACTACTGAAAGCCTGCGGGCCATGTTTGCCACTCATGGCTTACCCGATGTCCTGGTGAGCGACAACGGGCCATGTTTTACCAGTGCTGAGTTAAAAGAATTCATGACCTGTAACGGGATCAAACATATCACATCTGCCCCATTTAAACCAGCGTCCAATGGTCAGGCAGAGAGAGCAGTGCAAACCATCAAGCAAGGCTTGAAGAGGGTAACTGAGGGCTCACTGCAGACTCGCCTATCCCAAGTCCTGCTTAGCTACCGCACGAGACCCCATTCACTCACTGGGATCCCACCTGCTGAACTGCTCATGAAAAGAGCACTTAAGTTCACCCTGATCTATGTGAACAGGTAGCGAGCAGGCGGCTTCAACAAAGTGCATACCATGATAGCGCAAATATGTCACGCGCGATTGAAGTCAATGATCCTGTATTTGTATTAAATTATGGACAAGCTCCCAAGAGGCTTCCCGGCACTGTCGTGGCCAAAGAAGGGAACAGGGTGTTTCGGGTCAAACTTTCAAATGGACTCATTCACCGGAAACACTTGGACCAAATCAAACTCAGATTCACGGACTGTCCTGAGCAACCCACCTTGGACCCTACCTTTTTTGATCCCCCAAAACACACACACCAGTGGCAACCGACACCACGGTTGACAACGAAGCAGAATCCATCATCCACAGCTGCCCTGCAGGGCCCAACACACCAGGCAGCCCAGCAAGGCCAGCTGCACAGCAGCCCAGCAAGGGCCCAACAAATGATTCAACAACACCAGCTTTCACACCGAGATGTTCAACCAGGGCAAGAAGTCCCCAGATCAACTCACATTGTAAATAGTTACTCCATTGACTTTGGCGGGGAGTGTTGTTATATATGTGGACTTGCATTTACTCTGTACAGCCACCAGAGGGCTCATCCACTGGAGTCCCAAGGGATTATGGGATCCCTTGGGAGCACAGGTATTTAAGGAGGCCTCACAGGTTGGAGAGGCACTCTAGAGACCTGCAATAAAAGACTGTCACACTTTACTTTGAGCTCACAGTGTTCAGGCTGACTCTTTCTCCATACACAACAGGATGCATTCTAGGTTGCTGAGAGAAGTAAGAGTAGAAATCGCAAAGGTGGTGACCACAATCTTCCCATCCTCCTTAGATACAGGGGTGGTGCCAAAGAACTGGAGGGTTGCAAATGTTACACCCTTAAAAAAGGGGAGAAGGATAAACCTGGCAATTACAGGCCAGTCACTTTAACATCAGTAGTGGGGAAGCTTTTAGAAACAATAATCCAGGAGAAAATTAACAGCTAGTTAGACAAGAATGGACTAATAAAGGAGAGCCAGCATGGATTTGTTACAGGCAAATCGTTTTTGACTAACTTGATTGAGTTTTTTGATGAGATAACAGAGAGGGTGGATGAGGATAATGCAATTGATACTTTGAAAGTGCCGGTGCAGACTCGATAGACCGGATTGCATCCTCCTATGCTGTGCTATTCAATAATTCTATTCAGTATTCTAATATACTTTCTCTGAGTCATCAGACAGTTCTTTCCCCTGTCTGGTTCTCTCGGATTGAGCTGTATCAAGCACCTCTTCGATATACAATACCTCCATTACTTCACACAATGTAACATCTTCCTCCAGAGCCACAATCATAAATCTTTCAATTATATTTAAAAACCAACAGGCTGAAGGGTGAGAACAAATGGGATGCTGCTGAGGCAGTGCTGGAAGCACATGTCTGCATGCTCTGTGTCATGTATGTACTTTTAGGATCACTAGCCACTAGATGGCGTCACAGTTGGAGGCCATGGGGCTGCACGCACGTGTGTGCAGCCCAAGTATAAAAGGCCAACCATTTTGTATATTACTCACTTTGGGCCTTAAAGCAGAGCCAAGGTCATACCTCTTAGAGTTAAACAGCACTCAGTCTAACAGTTATTGCATACACAACATTTGGCAACGAGGCAACAAAAACCTTTGCATGCAAAAATGAGCACAATTGGATTGTTGAAGCAAATTGTGGAAGGAGAAGATTGGGCAGACTTTGTGAGCTGTTTGAGCCAGTTCTTCGTGGCCAACAAAATGGAGGAGGTCGGCAACGCAGATCGGCACCGGGTGGAGTTCCTCACAGTTTACGGTCCAAAAATTTATGGTCTGATAAAGAATCTACTCCTGCCTGTGAGTCCAACAGAGAAGACGTATGAAGGATTGTGTACACTGGTACAGGACCACCTTAAGCCAGACGAAGGCATCATCATCTCGAGATACAGATTTTACATGCACGTTCGCTCAGAGGGCCAGAATGAGGTGGAATTCGTGCCGACCTGAGACGTCTAGCAGGACCGTGTAAGTTCATGGCTGTGTTAGCAGACATGCTGTGGGACTTCTTTGTAATCGGCATCAACCACGAGGTGATCCTGCGTAAACTACTGGCAGTGGAGATGTTGGACTTGAACAGGGCCATCACGGTCGCTCAGTTATGCATGATGACGGATAGAAGTCTAAAGCAGATATCAGTGAAAAATCAAAACTTGGCAAGTACTATAAATATGATTGATTTGGCGTCGGCAGAGCGGCACATGGCAAGGCCTACTCGACTGCATACGTGAAACCTGTGGCTGCCCAAAGTCCGCCAGCGGGAATGCATCTGATTTCTCCATGTTGGTGTTGTGGGGGAAATCACCGGCACCAGCAGTGCCGATTTAAGCAATATAGTTGCAAAGGCTGCTTGAGAGTGGGGCATCTCCAGCGCAAGTGTCCACAGATGAGCAAGTGTGCTGCGACACATCACATGGAGGATGATGGTCAGACTAACGCGGATCCAGATATGCAATCCGAGGCAATAGAGGAGGAAGTGTATGGACTGTACTCGTTCCTAACTAAGAGCAAACCGATAATGATCAACATGAAATTTAATGGGGTGCCGGTATCGATGGAACTGGACACGGGGGCGAGTCAATCGATAATGAGCCAGAGGGCATTCGACAAGCTGTGGGATACTAAGGCTGTGAGGCCCAGGCTGAGTCCAGTCAATGCCAAGTTGCGCACATACACCAAAGAATTGGTGATTGGTAGTGCCACAATTAATGGTGATTGGCAGTGCCACAATTAAAGTGTCGTATGGCGTTGCGATTCACGAGTTACCACTATGGATTGTCCCAGGCAATGGCCCAACGCTGTTCAGCAGGAACTGGCTTGAAAAAATCAGATGCGATTGGAACGACATCATGGTATTGTCGTCGAAGAAAGATACATGTGCCCAAGTACTGAGCAAGTTCCCCTCGCTGTTCGAACCAGGCATCGGCAACTTTACGGGAGCCAAGGTACAGATCCACGTGGACTCGGATGCAAGACCCGTCCATCATAAAGCTCGAGCAGTTCCGTGTATGATGAGGGAGTAGGTCGAAATCGAACTGGACAGACTCCAGCGTGAAGGGACCATATCACCGGTTGAATTTAATGAATGGCCCATTGTTCCTGAGCAGAAAAGTGATGGTACAGTCAGAATCTGTGGAGACTACAAGGCTACGATCAACAGGGTTTAGAAACAGGATCAGTACCCGTTACCGAAGGCTGATGGCTTGTTTGCAACCCTAGCAGGGGGGATGTTGTTCACCAAACTGGACTTGACGTCGGCCTACATGACACAGGAGCTGGTCGAGACGTCGAAGAGACTTACATGCATTAACACACATAAAGGACTGTTTATTTATCACTGGTACCCTTTTGGAATTCGCTCGGCTGCAGCAATATTTCAGAGGAACATGGAGAGCCTACTGAAGTCCGTTTCCAGAACTGTCGTGTTCCAAGATGACATCCTGATCACAGGTCATGACTCCAAGGAACATCTGAACAACCTGGAAGAGGTTCTACATCGTCTGGACAAAGTGGGACACAGACTGAAACGCTCGAAGTGCGTCTTCATGACACCAGAGGTCGAATTCCTGGAAAATTGCTGCTGACGGCATCAGGCCCACGGACGCGAAAACCAAGGCCATCAAGAATGCACCCAAGCCGCAGAATGTGACGGAGCTGCATTCGCTCCTGGGTCTACTCAACTACTACGGTAACTTCCTACCTAAATTGAACACCTTATTAGAACCACTGCACATGCTGCTAAGGAAAGGCAACAACTGGGTTCGGGGGGGCGTCTCAAGACAGAGCTTTTGAGAAAGCCACTAATCTGCTTTGCTCTGCTGCTGGTACATTATGACCCATGTAAACGTTTAGTATTGGCCTGTGATGCTTCATCATATGGAATTGGTTGCGTACTCCAACAAGTTAATGAGTCAAGTAAACTTCAACCAGTCGCGTATGCTTCAAACAGTTTGTTTAAAGCAGAAAGAGCCTACAGCATGGTAGAGAAAGAAGCACTAGCCTGTGTGTATGGGGTTAAAAAGATGCATCAGTACCTGTTTGGTCTTCGGTTTGAACTGGAGACAGATCACAAGCCGTTCATTTCACTGTTCTCTGAAAACAAAGGTATCAATATCAATGCTTCATCCCGCACACAGAGGTGGGCGCTGACATTATCCGCTTATGATTATGTCATTCACCATAGACCTGGCACCGAGAATTGTGCCAATGCTTTGAGCCGTCTGCCGTTACCCACACCGGAGGTGAAAACGCCACAACCGGCGGACCTATTGTTAGTTATGGATGCTTTTGAGAGTGAAGGAACCCCTGTCATGGCTCAACATGTTAAGACCTGGACCAGCCAGAACCCAATTTTATCGGTGGTCAAAAGTGATTGGTCTGCCATACCCAAGCAAATGTGCGAGGAGACCAAACCTTACATTCGTCGCAAAGACGAACTGTCTATTCAGTCGGATTGTATACTGTGGGGCAATCGTGTTGTTATGCCAAAGAAAAGGAGAGAGAAATGTGTACGTGAGCTACATAGCATACATCCCGGCATTGTAATGATGAAAGCCATCGCCAGGTCTCATGTATGTTGGCCGGGAATTGACTCTGAGCTGGAATCATGTGTGCATCAGTGCAACACTTGCATGTAGCTCAGCAAAGCACCAGCGGAATCGCCGCTGAGTCTGTGGTCGTGGCCGTCCAAACCATGGTCCAGGATCCACATAGACTTTGTAGGTGCCTTCCTGGGGAAGATGTTTTTAGTGGTGGTGGATGCATATTCGAAGTGGATAGAGTGTATAATCATGTCATCCAGCACATCCACAGCTACCATTGAGAATCTCAGTGTCATGTTCGCGACACATGGTTTGCCTGACATCGTTGTTAGAGACAACGGATTGTGCTTCACAAGTCAGGAGTTTCAAGAGTTCATGAAACTCAGTGGTATCAAACATGTAAGGTCAGCACCAATTCAAACCTGCATCCAATGGGCAAGCAGAACGTGCTGACGAAATCATAAAGCAGAGTATGAAGCGAGTAACCCAAGGATCACTGCAGACCCGCCTGTCATGCATACTGCTTAGTTACAGGACAAGACCACACTCGCTTAATGGAGTCTCGCCTACTGAGCTAATGATGAAGAGAGGTCTTAAGACCAAGCTATATCTTGTACACCCTGACTTCAATAATCATGTTGAATATAGAAGACAAAGTCAGCAAGGGTATCATGATCGCGCAGCTGTATCATGCGATATTTCTGTAAATGATCCTGTAGATGTTCTGAATTATGGTCAGGGTCCCAATTGGATCGCTGGTACTGTCATAGCCAAGGAGGGCAACAGAGTATTTATTGTCAAGCTCAAAAATGGGCAAACATGCAGGAAACAAATGGATCAGACAAAGCTGCGGCACACAGACGAACCGGAATAGCCGGAGGAAGAGATAATCGACGACCAACCAACCTACCCCCAGCCATCAGAGGACTCAGTGGTCATCAGTGAATCGGGACTTTCAATCACTGACATGTTCAATGAAAATGGACTTTCAATCCCTGACATAGCCACTGCCACTCTCACCAGGTCAGCCACCCAGTCACCAGTCACAACAGACTCTGAACACTCACCCAAGGCTGGAGTTGAACTGAGACGGTCAACCAGGGAGCGTAAAACACCAGACCGTCTCAATTTGTAAAAGACTGTGTTAATATCTCAGGGGGGGGGGGTATTGTCATGTATGTACTTTTGGGATCACTAGCCACTAGATCCCAAAAGTACACACCTGTGTGCAGCCCAAGTATAAAAGTTCTGCCATTCTGTATATTAATTACTTTGGGCCTTAATAAAGCAGAGCCAAGGTTATACCTCTTGGAGTTAAACAGTACTCAGTCTAACAGTTATTGCATACACAACAGTGAATGCAAGCAATGCAGAGTAAGTGTGGAGTTGCAGGAGTCACTGACCAGAGGGATGATGGTCATGGATACACTCGACCTCCTGAAAAAGCAAAACCGAGCTTTTGTAATGACAGAATGTGATATCAAGAAGTTAAAGCAGCTCCTGATATCTGCTTTGAAGTAGACAGCGGGAGGGTTGCATAGTTGGTGTAAAAAGAACTTGGAACACCAGCATCAGTAGATTTTATAGATCGTAACCTGTAGCTTTTCAACTTTAGCAGCAACAGTTACTATCTATGGATTGAATTTGTGAAGACAGGTACAAAAAACCCTCAAAATAATTAACGTTTGTTGTGGCAGTGTAAACTGTTGACTTTAAACAGCCATGGTATAAGGGTGGTGTCACTTATTTGTGTTGCTACTCCATCTATAGACCAGCGTGAGAATACCAGCGGCAGGTCGGGGCCATAAAAGGAGTGGCGAGCGGCCTCGGGAGCAGCGTGGAGGCAAACTACTTCAGGGAGCAGTGCGAGCTGGTGCAGGAGGGCGACGGCAGCGAAGAGTGACATCATCAAGGGACAGGTCAGTGATTGGAGCGCGGGCAGGTACAGCAGGAGCGGCGAGGTCGAGGTGAAGGGGCGGAGAGAGACAGTAGAGGGACGTGATCGGGGCCCAGGAGAGGTGTGAGATCGGGGCCAAGGGGACCAGGGGCAGCACGGGTCAGCCCACACTGCGACATGTGTGCGCACTAGGTCCGTGCAGCAGAGCAGGTCTCCAGTCATCTTGGATAACCCTTGTCACTGGACCAAGACCTAGCTCTGGCAAGCCCGTGTGGTGGCTGGTGTGCAACGGCCACCACACATTAAAAAAATCCACGCACAGGCATCTTCCACCCTTCAGGATGTAGTTCAGGACCTGGAATATTAGGTCCTTCATTGAAACACCTGTGAACTCATCTCCTTTTGGTGTGGAAGCAAGTCATCCTCATTTCGAGGGACTGCCTATGATGATGATGATGAGATCCATCAATAACAGCATCTGCGAGTCGAACCTATAAATCTTTAATCATGGACAGGTGCATCAGAACCGCACTCTCGGGAAAGAGATATGCAGCTTCACATTCGGTTACTTGTATAAAGGCAAAATACTGTGGATTCTGGAAATGTGAACTATTAACCGAGAATGTTGGAAACACTCAGGTCAGGCAGTATCTGTGGAGAGAGAAACAAAGTTAACGTTTCACGTCGACGACCTTTCATCAGAACTGGAAATTGTTGCAGATGTAACGCGCTCTATTTCAAGATTGCCTGATCCGCAGTTCCATTTCATCCTTCACCTCATCCGGCGCTTTAACACAAAGCTTATTTTCTTTCAGGTATCGAGGACTGCAAGCTTCAACATCTCTTAGATACCAACGCCCCTCCGGAACCTTCTTCCCCTTCACTTTCATCCAATCCCATCCCTCCTTCCAATCTCACCCCTTGCCGTGTTTTCACCTCTGACCTTCCCTTCTCTCACCCCGAACACTCAGATCTCAGCAAAGGCCTCAACTCCATCCCCTTACGCCCCCTCCCACCTCAATGAATTTCCATCAGGGCAGAATGTTGAACTCTTCTTCCTTCGCCTCCATGCCTACTTCTTTGGCCAGGGGTCTCACCCCCCCCACCACCCCCAACCCCACCCCCTGCCACCTCATCTTCAGAATTCTTGTTCCACCTGGATCCCTCCCTTTGGCCTTTTACCCTCTCTCGATCTTTTCATTGGAAACAGTTAGTGTGTCATCTTTAATCCCCTCACTCACTCTAACCTACCTCCCTCTGAACTTGCAGCATTCCGTTCTCTCAGTTCCAGCAGAGAAGTCCTGCTACAACTGTACAGGTTATTGGTGAGGCCACACCTGGAGTACTGTGTGCAGTTTTGGTCTTCGTATTTAAGGAAGGTTATACTTGCATTGGAGGCTGTTTAGAAAAGGTTCATGAGGTTGATTCCGGAGAAGAGGTTGACTTATGAACATAGTTTGGGCCTATACACATTGGAGTTCAGAAGAATGAGAGGTGATCTTATTGAAACATATAAGATAATGAGGGGGCTTGACAAGGTGGATGCAGAGAGGATATTTCTGTAATGTATGTACATAAGGTCTGCCCACCACCAGAGGGCACTACCATCGGAGGTCCTAGGGTCATAGGTACACTTGTGGGCCCGGTATATAACCTGAACTGCACCTTTGTATCTTCTCTTCTGGAAGCCATTAAAGACTGACCAGGTTACACCTGGTTACTGGTTCACAGTACGGAGTTCATTGTATCATTTCATACACCACAACTGGCGACGAGGCAAATACGAACCCACCCAAAAGTATGGCGAGCATAGCACAATCGAGTACTGTTGGAATTCTTGAGAGTTTCAATGAGGGAGAGGATTGGGGAGATTTCACGGATCATCTTGATCAGTATTTCGTGGCAAACGACCTAAACAAAGACGAGGATGCAGAGAAGCGCAGGGAAGTTCTTCTCACTGTCTGTGGCTCCACGATCTATGCACTCATCATGAATCTGCTCTCACCCACTCTTCCTACAGAAAAGGATGACAAAGAACTGTGTGCTCTAGTTCAGGAGCACCTTAAACCCACGGAAGGAATCCTCATATCCAGATATCGCTTCTATACGCATGTTCGTCCAGAAGGCCAGGACATAGCGGCATTTGTTGTTGACCTGAGACGTCGTGCAGTGCCTTGCAAATTTGGGCCTGCGTTGGAAGACATGCTGTGTTACTTTTTCGTGATCGGGGTCAACCACGAGGCGCTCTTAAGTAAGCTGCTGGCTGCAGAGACGCCGGACCTCAGCAAGATCATCACCATCGCCCAAGCTTGCATGTCCACGCAGAACAGCACGAAGCAGATATCTCGACAAAACAGGAACTCCACGGCAAGTAATGTGTACAAAATTGTATCGACGGCCTGCAGAGCTGCACATGGCAGGGCCTACTCGACTGCGTCTACAAGGCCAGGAGCCGCTCAAAGTTCGCCATCGAGGGCTTTCTCGACTGCGTATGCGAGAACGGGAGCCGCTCAAAACAAATCCGAGGTCAACGTTTTGGCGTTGCAGGAGCAATCACCGACCCCATCAGTGCCACTTCAGGCAGTATCTATGCAGAGGGTGTGCGAAGACGGGGCATCTTCAGCGGATGTGTCCACAGCAGAGCAAGCGAGCTGCAACACACCACGTGGATGATGATCAATTCAGCATGGATCTGGCGATGCAGCCCGAGGCATTTGAGAGCTCCGAGGAGGAAGTGTATAGCATTCGTGCGTTCCTAACAAAGAGCCAACCGATAATGATGGAGGTAAAATTAAACGGCGTGCCGGTATCCATGGAATTAGACACGGGTGCGAGTCAATCGAGAATGAGCCAGAGGACTTTCGAAAAGCTGTGGGAGACCAAGGCAGAGAGATCTAAACTGAGCCCAATCAATGCGAAGCTGCATACCTACACCAAAGAGCTCATACCAGTCATTGGCAGCGCTACAGTAAAGGTATCGTACGATGGAGCTGTGCATGATTTATCGTTGTTGATCGTTCTAGGCAATGGCCCAATGCTGTTCGGCAGGAGTTGGCTTGAAAAAATGTAATGGAACTGGAACGTTATTAAAGCCTTATCATCAGTGGATGACGCTTCATGCGATTAAGTCCTGAGCAAGTTTCCCTCGTTGTTTGAACCAGGCATCGGCAACTTCACGGGAGCCAAGGTGCAAATTCACCTAGGTCCAGATGCAAGACCCGTCCATCACAAGGCTCGCGCAGTTCCGTACATGATGAGGGAGAAGGTTGAGATAGAACTGGACAGATTTCAACGGGAAGGAATCATATATTCCAGTCAAGTTCAGCGAATGGGCCAGTCCAATTGTCCTGGTGTTGAAAAGTGATGGCACGGTCAGGATCTGCAGCGACTACAAGGTAACGATCAACCGAGTCTCGATACAGGATCAGTATCCATTACCCAAGGCTGACGACCTGTTTACAATGCTAGCGGGGGGGAAGTCGTTCACTAAATAGGACCTGACCTCTGCTTACATGACATAGGAGCTGGTCAAATCTTTGAAAAAACTGACGTGCATCAACACGCACAAAGGACTGTTTATATACCACAGATGCCCTTTCGGAATTCGCTCGGCGGCAGCCATATTTCAGAGAAACATGGAGAGTTTGCTGAAGTCCGCCCCGAGAACTGTCGTGTTCCAAGATGACATCCTGATCTCTGGTTGTGACGCCACCGAACACCTGCACAACCTGGAAGAGTTTCTACATCATCTGGACAGAGTGGGACTCAGGCTAAAATGTTCCAAGTTCGTTTTCATGGCACCAGAAGACGAATTTCTGGGGAGAAAGACTGCAGCAGACAGCATCAGGCCTACAGACTCGAAGACAGAGGGCATCAAGAATGTACCCAGACCCCAGAGTGTGATGGAGCTGCGTTCGTTCCTGGGTCTTCTCAACTATTTCGGTAACTTTCTACCTAGTTTGAGCACATTGCTAGAGCCCTTGCACATATTGCTGAGAAAGGGTAACGACTGGGTTTGAGGCAAATCTCAAGACAGAGCCTTTGAACCTGCTATGTTCCAATAAATTACTGGTACACTATGACCCATGTAAGCGGTTAGTGCTGGCCTGCGACGCCTCATCATATGGGGTTGGTTGTGTGCTCCAGCAAGCCAATGTATCAGGCCAACTTCAACCAGTTGCATACGCATCCAGAAGTCTGTCTAAGGCTGAAAGAGCCTATAGTATGGTAAAGAAAGAAGCTTTAACATGTGTATATGGGGTTAGGAAAATGCACCAATACCTGTTTAGGCTTCGGTTTGAGCTTGAAACAGACCACAAGCCACTCATTTCATATTTTTCTCAGAGCAAAGTTATAAACACCAATGCCTCGTCCCGCATCCAAAGATGGGCACTGACATTATCCGCTTATGATTATGTCATCCGCCACAGACCAGGCACTGAAAACTGTGCTGATGCGTGTAGCCGGCTACCATTGCCCACAATCGGGGTGGAAATGCCGCAGCCCGCAGACTTGCTACTGGTCATGATGCCTTCGAGAGCGAGGGGTCACCCATCACAGCTCGCCAAATTAGGACCTGGACCAGCCAGGATCCTGTACTGCCAAACGTAAAAAGGTGTGTCCTAAATGGAAATTGGTCTGCCATTCCCAGGGAAATGCAGGATGAATTGCCTATTCAGTCTGATTGTCTTTTATGGGGTAATCGTGTTGTTATGCCAAAAAAAGGCAGGGAAACTTTTGTGCGAGATTTACACAGTACCTACCCAGGCATTGTCATGAAGGCGGCCATTGTCAGGTCTCACATTTGGTGGCCCGGCATTGACTCAGACTTGGAGTCATGCATGCATCAGTGCAACACTTCCATGCAACTGAGTAACGCACCTGTGGAGGCTCCACTGAGTCTGTGGTCATGGCCATCCAAACCGTGGTCAAGGATCCACATAGATTTTACCGACCCCTTTCTCGGCAAAATGTTTTTAGTGGATGCTTACTCCAAATGGATTGAATGTGTAATCATGTCATCCAGCACGTCCACAGCCACTATTGAAAGCTTCCGGGCCATATTCGCCATCCATTGCCTGCCCGACGTCCTTGTCAGCGACACCTTACCGTGTTTCACCAGTTCGGAGTTCCACGAGTTTATGATCCGTACTGGCATCAAGCTTGTCAGTTCTGCCCCTTTCAAACCCGTGTCTAACGGTCAAGCAGAGCGGGCTGTCCAAACCATTAAGCAGAGCCTATAACGCGTGACGCACTGTTCCCTACAGACCCACTTGTCCCGCATTCTGCTCAGTTACCGGACGAGACCCCACTTGCTCACCGGGGTCCCTCCTGCTGAGCTGTTAATGAAGAGAGGCCTCAAAACCAGGCTCTCCCTTGTACACCCGGATCTCAATGATCATGTCGAAACCAGAAGGCAACGACAGCAATGGTATCACGATCGCGCAGCCGTATCATGTGACATTGCTGTTCATGACCCTGTGTTTGTCCTGAATTATGGTCATGGTCCAAAGTGGGTTGCTGGCAAGGTTTTGGTCAAGGAGGGGAACAGGGTGTTTGTAGTCAAACTTTAAATGGTCACATGTGCAAGAGGCACATCGACCAAACCAAACTGCGATTCACAGACAACCCAGAACAAATTGGAGATGACGTCATTTTCGACCAACCAACACACATCCAACCATCAGTTGACCCTTGTGTCATTCACGAAGACGAACCTACCATCCCCGACAGTCCTGTCAGACCGACTGCTCCACAATGCAGCAATGGTCCTACTAACTGACCCAAACTTGGGTTCGAACTGAGAAGATCAACTAGGGAGCAACTTGTAAATACAACCTGTACCAAGGACTTTGGGGGGAATGATGTTATGTATGTTAACTGGGTTTTACCTGCCACTAGAAGGCGTGACTGTCGGAGTCCTAATGGTCACTGGCAGACATGTGCAAGCCGTGTATATAATGTTGGCAGCCATATTGAATCCTCACTTTGAGAATGTAAGGGGTGGTTTTCAGGGGGTCAGCTTTCCCTTCTGACCTTATATGAGCGGTTCGGAATCGCTCCCACACCCTTGGTTCTAGACATTGGAATTATGAAGGGACTGTGACAGACTTGGACAGACAATCAGTTTCAAGGTAGGAAGCAGGTATGGCTTTATTGTGTTTAAAAAGAAGTAAAAGGCACACCTTTAATAACACACACAGACCAATACACACTGACGGGGTACAACACATTGAATAAAATGTCAAATTACAGCCTGTGGGGAAAAGAATACAGCTTAATGGGGTAAAGAGGAGAATGCAGATACATTTACACAAGTTATCCCAGCCTCCCCCCTCCCAATTCCCCTCACTAACTAAGTTATAGCTCTGAGGGTTCAGGGGCTATACTCACCAATCCCTTTAGACAGTTGCCAGTGAATCACGGTTTCGGGGTTCGCTGCACTTGGCCTTCTAGGCGAGCCATACCCTGGACGGAGGAGAGGACTTCGGACTGCGTAGTCTTCGGTTGGGGTGCGTCCATTGATGTGCTAAGTTGCGTTTTGGATGTATGGGGTAAGTACCCACTTTCTTTGGTTAGGAATAGTTTTAGTTAGTCCCGTTTGGTAATTTCTCCCCTGTTGGGTCGTTCAGAAGTAGATTGTAGAGTGGTTGTCAATTTTGTTGCTGACAACCTTCTGTTTCGTGGGCCTCGTGCTCGGTCAGTTCTTGATGAGTTCTTGTAGGTTCCTTCACGACTCCATTTCTTCACTCTGGCTGCTTGTGTCTGTGTCTGTGTTCCAGTCTGTGCTCTGCTTCTCTCCTGTCTTCTGCTAGTTTCTGTGTTCTGCTAGTCTTTTCTTGTAAAACTGGGGGATAGATATATCCCAAAAAAGGCTCCGTTATCTCCCATCAAATCTCTTGGGCTCTGTTTAAACTGTTCTGTCCATTGATTTTCAAATGTCTCCTTTGTCAGCAGTAACTCGATTAGGGTGTGAGAATGTGCTATAATTGGGTTTGCATTGTTTTTGGATTGTCCAGTTTTCTGACCATGATTTCCATTGTGCTTGATTGGGTAATTCGATTATCTCTTAGAGGGTGAATAGTTCCCCCAGACAGTCTGGGATCCATAATACATGAATTTGGCCCCACCTCCTGTATTTGGTAACTCCTTTTCGCAGCCAAAATGTTGTAGAATCTTAAAATTGATATGCTCCTTCCCATAGATGTTTCGGGGATCTCAAGCTTCTGTAATTTAGATCCATTTTGAATTCCCTTTCCTATGAGTCCAAACACTGGGGGGGGGGGGGTCTCCATGAATGCATCCCCTTTTATCCCCCGCAGGCTTTGTCTGCCCCTTTAAACTCATTTTAAAAGCCCAGAAAGGGATTCTTCTTCTCTGCAGGGGAAAGGTACCTGGAATCTTTGCGAGATATTGGTAAATTCTACATTCCCCCCTGTGATACCATATCACTTATGATATCATCTTCGAGGTGAGCAAAGTTCCTGACTCCCAAGTGATAACCTTCCCCGTAAATTAGCTAAACTAATACCCAACATGCATTACACTTATACAACATATCCATAGATGCACACTTTTCCCTTTACAGGTACAAACCTTTTACATTTATACCCTCCCAGCTTGGAGGGGATTCAATCACTACAATTGCATTTCAGCACAGTTACATTTCATTTCAGTTACATTATATTCACCAGCATATAGGCAACGTACAACCACATTACAGAAGGAAAAAATCTAGATTAAAATTAAACAACATCAATTGGTCTCCTGAGGATTTTCCATCACCCGGTAATGTCTGGATCCAGGCCTTGAGAACTGCTCTCAGGCTGGCGGACACACAAGACAAACTCAAAACAATCACTTAAACATTACTGCAACATTACCCTTAATTCTAAACTAAACCTTAAAATATAAAATGGTGCAGTCAGCTGCCTTAAACTAAAAGTAGAGCTATGTAGAACCGCCACCTGTCTCGGGTGGCCTGGTTAGTCCCTGTCAGGCCCATGCCTTGTGCGGCCTGTTAGCCGCCTGGATGCTAGGGTTTCTCCACAGCCGGTGAGCTGGAGACCCTTGTCTCTGGGACAGCTCGTTGCTACTGCTCCTGTGAGTCCCTCACCGCTGGAGGCGGCTGGCTGGTGGTCCCTACTCTGAGCGGCCTCTGTACTTCTGACCTTTGGCCTTTTCTGTCGGGCTGCCCTTCTCCTAGGGTGGAATCGCTGAGGCTCAGATGCCGGTGACCACGGTATCTTTGGCCGTGGTGTACGGAGGGTCCTTCTCAGGGCTTGGGTTACTGAGGGTGCGTCCGAATCCCGAACGATGGGTGGGATAGCCCCTCCAGTACTGCAATTCACCGCCCCTATAGGCACGGTTTCTGAGCCTGCCACATTCCCTGTGGGCCCTCCACCGTCGGGGGCGGCCAACGGAGGGTCCCTGTCCTGAGGACGGTTCACACCTCCTGGCTGCCCTCTGTGCTTGGCTGACCCTGGGTTGTACAGCTTGCACTGGTTGATGTGGAACCACTTAGTACGGCGGGGCAGCTTTATGGCATAGACCATCAGGCTTGCCTTGTCCACAATGCTGTATGGCCCCATATATAATGCTTCAAAAACCCCTACCCGAGCATAGTTCCTCACCATGACCTGGTCCCCTATCTCTCATTTGTGGTGTTTGCTGGGTTCTAGCAGCAATCGGTTCCCCTGATGCTGTCTGCCCATGTTACTAGCAGCCTGCCAGTGAATCTGTTTGAGGTGTTCAAACAGGTTCCTGACAAACCGGTCCCGGTTCACCTCTCTGAGCTGACCTTCTGTGAGCACCGGGGCTAGGACATGGGTGGGGGTCCGCATGATCCGGCCAGTCATGAGCTCGTATGGGGAATACCCGGTGCTCTTTGACTGGCTGGCTCGGATCCCCATTAGGACCAACGGTAAGACCTCCACCCACTTTTGAGGTGAGTCTCCTGTTTCCTTCCGCAGTCTTTCTTTAATGGTGTAGTTTAAACGCTCCACAAGACCCGATGACTGTGGATTGTGGGCAATGTGCTATTTCCCCTCAATGCCGAGCACCTTAAGGGTTGCCTGCATTACCTGCCCGGTGAAATGGCTCCCCTGGTCCGATTCCACATACTGTGGGAGTCCCCACCGGGAGAACACTTCCCTCACTAGAATCTTAGCTGTCCCGAGTGCGGTGGCTGTTCAGCAGGGGAAGGCTTCAACCCATTTTGAGAACACGTCCACCAGGATTAGGCAGTATTTGTAGCCTCCCTGGGCAGTGGGTAGGGGCCCGATGTAGTCAATTTGGATTTACTGCCATGGTCCCTCTACCCTCCTGACGTGTCCTAGGGACACCTTCCTTTTCTGGGGGTCAGGGTTGTTCGCAGCACACACCTGGCAGTTCACACAGAACTCGCAGACGTCCTCCCTGAGTCCCGGCCACCATCCTGCCTGTTCCACCCGTTGCCAGGTGGTCTCAGGCCCGGGGTGTCCCGCTCCTGGACCCTCATGGGCCAGTTTTAGGAATTCCCTCTGGTGCTGCTGTGGCACGACCCATTGTCCCTCTTTAAACAGCATGCCTTCCTTAACGGTAATGGCTGCTGTGCCGTACGGACATTCTACTCTCTCTCCTCTAGCTAGCGCGTTCAGGGCAGCTTTCAGGACCGGGTCCTGTGCCTGAACTGTTTTTAAGTCCGGGGCCAAGGCTATCCCTGTACTCTCTGCTGCCCTGTTCTTATTCTTGACTGCTGCTATGCGGCCGGTGTCATAGGAGCCCCAGAACGTTCCCGTGCGGGCACCTTCTTTGGCCAGTTTGTCAGCCTGTTGGTTTCCCTCTGCACGGGGTTCGGTTTTTGAATGGGCCTTCGCCTTATGTATGTGGACCTTTCCTTCTTCCCCCACCACTGTCATGATTTTCTCCAGCAGGGGCTTGATTGCCAGGGGTCTCCCGTCAGCGGACGTGTATCCGTGACGGGATCAGATAGCCAGGTACTCTGTACACGAATTGCAGGTGAACATACTGTCCGCGCAAATCGTGTACGGGGTAGGGAATTCCTCGGGGTGGGTCACCACGTACATTACGGCGGACAGTTCAGCATGCTGAATGCTCATGGTGCTGGGGAGCTTGATTGCCAGGGCAATACCCGCCCTTTGGTCATAGACTCTGCACCCAGTGAGTCGCTCGCCAGCAGATACTGTGCTGGACCCGTCCATGTAGATGTCCCGGCCTGTAGGGTGTAACCCAGCCCGAAGGCCAATGTTCACCTCCCATACCCCGTCTATGGAGCACCTGTGGGCTTTCCCTGGATAGATTAGGTTGGCTGCGAGCCTTGGCTCGCGGGGGCCTTCTACTCTGAGGTCCATCTGGGAGAGGAGCAGGGTCCAGCGAGCAATGCGGGCACTGCTCACCGTCCCGTCCTTAATCCTCCCATCTAGGAGCATCTGAGTCGGTGTGTGGTGGGTTAGGAGTGTTCGAGGAGACCCTCCCGTGAAGATCAAGGATCTTTTCACTGCCCAGTGTGTGGCTAGGAGGTGTCTCTCACAGTTGGAGTACCCCTTCTCCACATCTGTGAGGATCCTGGAGGAGTAAACCACCAGCCTCAGCTGGCCGTGCCGCTCTTGAAGCAGCACTGAGCTCAAACTGTCCCCGCTGGCTGCCACCTCCAGGAAAAACTCCTTTCCTACATCTATCGCTCCTAAGGCTGGCGCGGTCTGCAAGTCCTTCTTGAGCTGATTAAATGCTGCCTCGCAACCCTCATCCCAGTCCCACTCTACACCCTTGTGTAGGAGCCTGAGCAGAGGGGCTGCGGTGACTGCATAATCCTCAATGAAGTCTCTGCAGTACCCTGTGCATCTTACCCCTGTCACTGTGTTGGGGGCTGGTAACCCCTGTACTGCCTCCCTTCTAGCCTTGTCCATGGCCCTTTCCCCAGCGTGCACAGTCAGCCCCAGGAATTTGACTTCCTTCTTGGGGTTTACTTTAAACCCTTCTTCTTTTAGCAGCTCCAGCAGCTCAGCCAGCAGTGGGCCATGCTCCTCTCCATGATCGGTGAACAGGAGCAGGTCATCCACATACTGCACCAACTGCTGGGGTCTGCTAAAGCCCTTTAAACAGTTCGCCATGCATTGGTGAAAAATGCTGGGACTATTGTGGAAGCCTCGGGGAAGACAGTTCCACGTGTATTGTTGGCCCTTAAAGGTAAAGGCAAACTTGTGCTGTGTCTCCCGTTTTAAAGGAATGGACCAGAACCCATTTGAAATGTCCAGCACCGTGAAAGTGGTCGCGGATGCTGGAATACTCCCTCTGAGATCCGCTACGGCTGCTACAGTGGGAGCACAGGCAGGGATATTCTTATTTAGTACTTGATAGTCCACGGTGGCCCTCCATGAGTTGTCTGGTTTCTTAACCGGCCACAGTGGAGAGTTCACATGGGTTGCTATCGGTCTTAACACCCTTTGCTCTACCAGTGATCCCAATGCCGTTGTCAGGTCTGCCTCTGCCTCCCTGGGGAAGTTATATTGCTTTTGTGGTCGGGTCATGGGGTCCCCTAGTATACTAACTTCCACCCCCGTTACCCTGTCACAGTCATGTTTGTGGGTGGCAAATGCTGCAAGGTGTGCCCGTACATATGACTGGTATTCCACTGGGGTGTTACTGACCAGTAATTCCAAGTCATAACCCTCCTTTGGCTTCACGGTACACAATGTTCCCTTGGCCCCCTTTTCTGGGATCACCGCCACCTCACCTTCCCTATGGCTCCCCATAGACAGTGGTTCCTGAGATCCACTAGAATCTGGTAGCTAATGATAAAATCAGCTCCCAGGATCCCTTTTCCCTTCTGCTCCCATTTCATCAGGACACACTTCCATTTGGTTTTGAGTGTCCCTAACTGAATGGTGAGCGGGATGGAAAACGAACCAGTTTGCTCATTGCCTGTGAACCCCATTAGACTGTACGGGACCCCGTTTGATAGAGGTGAGGTAGCTGGGTTATCTGCATATACAAGGGTGCTGGAAGCACCAGTATCTAGCAGGTAGCTCCCTTTCACTTTCTCCACCTCCATCGTAACGCACGGTCTCTTCCAGGCATCGTAGTCTAGGGAACACAGGTACACAGGCTGCACTGGCCTTAGTCATGCATCTGGGTGGGTTGGAGCAGAGGGTTTTACCGTACCGGCTACTGCACCAGTTGCGATAGCTACTGCTCCCTGTCCGTTTATGAGTGTCTGTAGGGCGGCTACGAGTGTCTCATATGAGTCGGGTGTTCCTGCCCCGGCCTTACGGGCTGGGGCTGGAGTGGCCCTTCCCTTAGTCTCTTTCCAGGGTTCCTACAGTCCTTCCTCCAGTGCCCACTTTTCCCACACCCAAAACATTCGCCCCCTTTGTGGGGAGGGTTCCCACGTTCCTGATGCCACTCTCTCTTGCTTTGGCTGGGTTTAATCTCATGGACCCTCCCTTTTGAGGAGGGTTCCTCTGTCCCTCTACTGTTCCGGTAAGCCAGTGTCAACTGTCTGACCACTGTCTCCTTGGTGGTTCTGGGATCTCTTGGATCGAACCAGACCTCGGCTTTTGCCTTTACTCCAGGTAAGCTGTTTGCCA
The DNA here is from genome assembly GCF_044704955.1 of Pristiophorus japonicus. Classification (NCBI taxonomy): domain Eukaryota; kingdom Metazoa; phylum Chordata; class Chondrichthyes; family Pristiophoridae; genus Pristiophorus; species Pristiophorus japonicus. The sequence continues at coordinate 192,226,297 of NC_091986.1, read as the reverse complement.
CCAGGCTGCGGAGCCAGTGAGCCAGCTCGTTAGGGTTCAGGTGGGCCCGGTCAAGAACCCCACTAAGGCTCTTTCGTAGACCGGCCACAACCTGTCGGCGAAAGCCTGTGGAGTCTCCCCATAGAGCTGCACTGTCTTCTCCACTCGGGAGAAAGGACTCCCATCGTTCATACCCATGGCCTCTAGAACCTCCTTCTTAACCGTAGCGTACGTGTTTCGCCCCTTTCTGCTGTCTGCAGAGAGGGAATGGCACAGCTTGGTGTCTAGCGAGAAGAGCAACAGCTTAGCTTGCTCTGAATCGTCGCACCCGTTAATATCCCCTGTGTGTTCCACTTCCAGGAAGTGTACCGAGGGATCCCCCTGTTGGGTGAGCTTACTTAGGTGGCCTACCATAGCCCTCAGTTTTTGGGTGTCGTGGGGGACTACGAAGTTGCTTTCTAGGGGTCCTGCTGCCCCATTGGCATCAGGCGGGCCAAACATCTGCTGCCGGACCGGGTGCATTGTCCCTGGTTCCGGCCCTTCTTGCATTGGCTCGCCCTCTTCCCCCTGCTGCCAAGCCGAGTTAAAACTCGGGGCTGCCGGTGTTGGTAGTTCGCAATCCTTGCCTGCCCCGCACTCTGGCTGACACCCCTGCATTCCTGGGAGCTGCAGGCGGTGACTGCCCTTCTCCTTGCCCAGCCAGGTGTTCCTGGGCTAAACCCGGGTTTATCAGGCACACCATGCCTTTAGCCCGGGATAGAGCAAGGTTCAAGCTTTGGATCTGCTGCTGGCAGGGACCGTGGTTTCCTGCCTCAAATTTCCTGGTACTGGCTACCTTATAGGCTACCTGAATGTCTCTCACCCTCTCCCTGTACTCTTTAACTTGCTTGGCGAGGCAGGAATTCTCTTCCCGCAACGCCAGTTCGCTATTCTTGGCTTCAATAATCTGACACTGTAAAAGTTCCAATTGGGTTTTGTGCCTTTCTTTAGTGAGCTCTCTACTTTCCTTTAACTGTCCCACCTCTGTCCACAGCCTTTCCCTGACTGTGGCCCTTGCGCTGGACCTTTCTACTGCCTGTCTCAATACTCCCTTTAAATTCTCATTCTCCTCATCTAGAAGCCGGATCTGTTGCTGAAGGCAAATTAGCCAAATGGCCTTCTCTATCGACTTATTATGGTCCTTGCTCTCGGTCCATTGAGCTGCAGCATCTTCTGGATGCTCAGCATACAATAGATCGAGTACCCACTCCTTAGCCACATTTACCCTCTTTAACACATACAAGGAAATCCCCTCTTCCATTTTGCTTTGTTTCCTGAAACCAGTCTCTCTTGTACCAGTGTCCCATCTGGGTCGCCATTGTGTAAGGGGTGGTTTTCAGGGGGTCAGCTTTCCTTTCTGACCTTATATGAGCGTTTCCGAATCGTTCTCATACCCTTGGTTCTCGACACTGGAATTATGAAGGGATTGTGACAGAATTGGACAGACAATCGGTTTCAAGGTAGGAAGCAGGTATGGCTTTATTGTGTTTAAAAAGAAGTAAAAGGCACACCTTTAATAACACACACAGACCAATACACACTGACGGGGTACAACACATTGAATAAAATGTCAAATTACAGCCTGTGGGGAAAAGAATACAGCTTAATGGGGTAAAGAGGAGAATGCAGATACATTTACACAAGTTTATCCCAGCCTCCCCCCTCCCAATTCCCCTCACTAACTAAGTTATAGCTCTGAGGGTTCAGGGACTATGCTCACCAATCCCTTTAGACAGTTGCCAGTGAATCACGGTTTCGGGGTTCGCTGCACTTGGCCTTCTAGGCGAGCCATACCCTGGACGGAGGAGAGGACTTCGGACTGCGTAGTCTTCGGTTGGGGTGCGTCCATTGATGTGGTAAGTTGCGTTTTGGATGTATGGGGTAAGTACCCACTTTCTTTGGTTAGGAATCGTTTTAGTTAGTCCCTTTTGGTAATTTCTCCCCCGTTGGGTCATTCAGAAGTAGATTGTAGAGATTTGTCAATTTAGTTGCTGACAACCTTCCGTTTCGTGGGCCTCGTGCTCGGTCAGTTCTTGATGAGTTCTTGTAGGTTCCTTCACGACTCCATTTCTTCACTCTGGCTGCTTGTGTCTGTGTCTGTGTTCCAGTCTGTGCTCTGCTTCTCTCCTGTCTTCTGCTAGTTTCTGTGTTCTGCTAGTCTTTTCTTGTAAAACTGGGGGATAGATATATCCCAAAAAAGGCTCCGTTATCTCCCATCAAACCTCTTGGGCTCTGTTTAAACTGTTCTGTCCATTGATTTTCAAATGTCTCCTTTGTCAGCAGTAACTCGATTAGGGTGTGAGAATGTGCTATAATTGGGTTTGCATTGTTTTTGGATTGTCCAGTTTTCTGACCATGATTTCCATTGTGCTTGATTGGGTAATTCGATTATCTCTTAGAGGGTGAATAGTTCCCCCAGACAGTCTGGGATCCATAATACACGAATTTGGCCCCACCTCCTGTATTTGGTAACTCCTTTTCGCAGCCAAAATGTTGTAGAATCTTAAAATTGGTATGCTCCTTCCCATAGATGTTTAGGGGATCTCAAACTTCTATAATTTAGGTCCATTTTGAATTCCCTTTCCTATGAGTCCAAACACTGGGGGGGGGGGGGGGGGTCTCCATGAATGCATCCCCTTTTATCCCCCGCAGGCTTCGTCTGCCCCTTTAAACTAATTTTAAAAGCCCAGAAAGGGATTCTTCTCCTCTGCAGGGGAAAGGTACCTGGAATCTTTGCGAGATATTGGTAAATTCTACAAGAATAAATAAACTGGAGTAAGGTCATGCCTGAACTAGCTCACCGTACTTAGCCTCGTGGAGTTATTTGATACTTAACACTCAGTCTAACAGTTATTGCACACAACACTCTGTAACTGCAATCAGATAACAAAAGGTGTATATAAATAATGGCAGTGCAAGACACTCAAATACCAATTAGGGAAACATCTTTCGAGGTGATGACAGGAGCACTGATCAGCATCCTATTCAGAGCCCCAGACTTAAGGAAGGAACAATTGGTACATAGGTTTGCTGAAATAAATCGATGTCTCTTGAAATGTATGTACATATTAGAAATTAACCCTGCAGAACTAAAATGTATAAACAGGTCTAAAAGTAAAGCAATTATTGGAGTGAAGTTAAATGTTGAGTGACACACCGGTGGTTCATCCTCTTGCACTCCAGCTGTCTGCTCTGTTTCAATTTCCTCTTCTATGTCACTCGGTTTGCTCATCTCAATTTGCAGCAGTCTGTTCACAGCGCCCCTTTCTCACTGATGGATTTAGGATTATCCCCCAATGTAGGAGCAAGCCTGAGAAAGCTTTCCGAATCAGTAGTCACACCAAATTCAAACAGGCAAACTAAATGACGCAGCAAAATAGCTTGAAACGGAGAGGAGTTTTGAAACTTCAACACTTGGCCTGTTCTCTATTTCTGATAATGCACTGTTGATCTTTTCTACTTGCATTAATATGCGTAGCTTTTCCATTTGTAGTTATGCAGCTTGTGTGTAGAAAGCTTGCAGGAGACCACCAACGTTTTGATGAATTGGGAAGGGCAGCCTCAAGAGGACATTCTGGTCGTCAATAACCAGGCTATTGAACAATAACTATTACCCAGCTACCCAGCTTCCACAGAGACAGCTTGGGCATGGAGGGGCAGTCCAGTCCCACGAGCTGCTTGTTATTCAGATTAACACTAATATTGAGGAACCTGTACGTCAGGTGCATTAATATTTCCTATTTACAATCCTTCTATCTTGTATCTATCGCTCCAAATGATCATCTTTAAAGAATATCATAACCTGCCAGGTATGGCCTCGTTAAGATAAACAGATTGTTTAAACTCGTTTATCTTTTGTTGCCCTCCACTTGCCACTTACACTCGTAATGGGGAATAACAGGGATTGTCTTTGTGTTTTTAGATTAACCTATCCTTGTGATCATCATCTCTCCTGAGAGGTTATGACATCCTTCTGTTAAAAGAAAACCAAGACAATACCTCCAAGATGGAGTTAAATGGCAGTGAAAATCCACAGCTCTTCCAGTGCACTCCCACCTTAAATCAGGCAGGAGTGCGGAGGGAATGCCACAATTTAGTTCAGGTCCCAGATTTGCTGAGTCCCGACCTTACCCCAGCAGTCACTGCACAGCCCTGTTAGGGCCAGAACTTCTGCTCGTGCCAAATAAGGGTAGAGTTGTGAAAGCGGGGAATGGCTGGGGACTCCGAGGCTTGGAGTTTCCTCATCCTGAGCTTAGGATTTACGGAGTGAGTGTGCCAGAAGAGCAGTGCATTTTCGGTTCCGTTATCTCCACCTTGGAGATATTGTCATAATTGTTTTGTAAAACTGAACAACATCTGTAAGTTTGCGGCCTCCTTAGACAGGCAGGCACTCAAGATACGTGATACCGCAGATTTTGGTAAAGTCAGTGCCAGGGGTCATAAGAACATAAGAATTAGGAGCAGAAGTAGGCCATTCAGCCCTTCGAGCCTGCTCCGCCATTCAATGAGATCATGGGTGATCTTCTACCTCAACTCCACTTTCCTGAGCTATCCCCATATCCCTCGATTCCCTTAATATCCAAAAATCTATCGATCTCTGTCTTGAATATACTCGAAGGCTGAGCTTCCACAGCCCTCTGGGGTAGAGAATTCTAGAGATTCACCACCCTCTGAGTGAAGAATTTTCTCCTCATCTCAGTCCTAAATGGCCGACCCCTTATTCTAAGTCTGTGACCCTGGTTCTAGTCTTCCCAGAATGAGGAAACATCCTCCCTGCATCTACCCTGTCAAGCCCTGTAAGAATTTTGGATGTTTCAATGAAATCACCTAAACTCTAGAGAATATAGGCCTAGTCTACTCAATCTCTCCTCATAGGATAATCCCTCCAATCCCAGGAATCAGCCTGGTGAACCTTTATTGCACTCCCTCAATGACAAGTATATCCTTCCTTAGATAAGCAAACAAAAACTGTACACAATACTCCAGGTGTGGTCTCACCAGGGCAGTAACACGTCTTTACTCTTATACTCAAATCCTCTTGTAATAAAGGCCAACATATCATTTGCTTTCTTAATTGCATGCTGTACCTGCATGTTACCGTTCAATGATTCATGTACAAGGACACCCAGGTCCCTCCGAACACCAACACCACCCAATCTCTCACTATTTAAAAAATATTCTGCTTTTCTGTGGGGGGCAGGTTCGGGTACTTAAACCACCATCAAAAGCCACACTGTAAACGGGGCAATAAATATTTTGATCTGATGAGTGTTTCTAGCATTTTCTATTTTTATTGTTAATTTCCAGCACCTGCAGTATTATGCTCTTTATTTAAAAGTGGAAAGGACAAGATCATAAAGCTGTTTTTAAAAAAAAAGTTTGCGATCTTAGATAAGGTTTTTAGTACATCAACCAATTGCGTTCAGCCCTGAGAATTCCATTGGAGACCTGGACGATCTGAGAGTTTAAGGGTTACTGTGTGAACTGTTATGTATGCAACCCTAGGTAACCTGTATCATACCACCACCAGAGGGCATAACTGTTGGAGTCCCAAGGGATCCCAGCATCCCTTGGGAGCACTGTATATAAGCAGGTCTCTCATGCTGTACCCCCCGAACACTCTGGTGTTTGAATAAAGGAGCTAAGGTCACACTTACTCATGGCCATAGTACTCCGTTACATTACTTTATTATGAGCATAAAACTGGCGACAAAATAACGAACAATCATGCGGAAATGCAGAGAACTGATGGTATCCTGGCGAAATTCTCAGAAGAGGACGATTGAGAGGCCTTCGTGGAGCGACTCGACCAATACTTTGTGGCCAACGAGCTGGAAGGGGACGAGAATGCTGCCAAACGAAGGGCGATCCTCCTCACCGTCTGTGGGGCAACAACCTACGGCCTCATTAAGAATCTTCTAGGTCCGGTGAAACCAACAACCAAATCGTATGAAGAACTGTGTACGCTGGTCCGGGAGCACCTAAATCCGAATTAAAGCATTCTGATGGCAAGGTATCGATTTTACACATGTCGACAGTCTGAAGGCCAGGAAGTGGCGAGCTACATCGCCGAACTAAGGCGCCTTGCATGACACTGCGAATTCGATGGATTCCTTGAGCAAATGCTAAGAGACTTTTTTGTGCTTGGCATTGGTCATGAGGTTATGCTTCGCAAACTATTGACTGTTGAAACACCGAACCTGAGCAAAGCCATAACGATAGTCCAGGCATTTATGTCCACCAGCGATAACACCAAACAAATTTTGCAGCATAAAGAGGTTTTGGCAAGTACTGTGCACAAAGTAACATTGTTTTCAGGCAAGAATGCATATGGCAGAACGTACACGCCTGAAGCTGCACGACCTCAGATGACCCATAGTCCGCCATCAATCGTTAATGTGAGGCAGTTAACACCTTGTTGGCGCTGCGGAGGTGATCATTGAGCCCATCAATGCCGTTTCAAACACTATGTGTGCAATGGCTGTGAAACAATGGGACACCTCCAGGGAATGTGCAGGTGAGCTGCAAACCCTACAAACCTCCACGTTGCAGAGGAAGATCGATCCATGGTGGATCAGGCTGAAATAGAGACTCAAACCGAGGAGGCAGAAGTGTACGGGGTACACACCTTCACCACGAAATGTCCACCAATCATGCTAAAAGTCGAACTGACCAGAGTTCCAGTATCCATGGAACTGGACACGGGTGCGAGTCAGTCTATCATGAGCAAAAAGGCTTTCGACAGGCTGTGGTGCAACAAGGCACACAGTCCCAAGCTTAGCCCCATTCATACTAAGCTAAGAACTTACACTAAAGAGCTGATCCCTGTTATTGGCAGCGCAGCAGTAAAAGTCTCCTACAATGGAGCAGTGCACGAACTCCCACTATGGATTATACCAGGCCCCACACTGTTCGGCAGAAGCTGGCTGGGAAAAATCCACTGGAACTGGGATGACACCCGAGTGCTTTCATCCATCGACGACACCTCATGTGCCCAGGTTCTGAGCAGATTTCCTTTGTTGTTCGAGTCAGCATTGGAAGTTTCTCAGGGGCAAAAGTGCAGATCCATTTGGTTCCCGATACACAACCCATCCACCACAAGGCACAGGCGGTACCATATATGATGCGAGAGAAAGTGGAAATTGAGCTAGACAGGCTGCAGTGAGAAGGCATCATCGCGCCAGTGGAATTCAACAAGTGGGCCAGTCCGATTGTTCCGGTTCTCAAAGGCAATGGCACGGTCAGAATTTGTGGGAACTATAAAGTGACGATTAACCGTTTTTCTCTACAGGACCAGTACCCGCTACCCAAGGCAGACGACCTATTTGCGACCCTGGCTGGAGGAAAGACGTTCATCAAGCTGGACCTGACCTCGGCTTGCATGACGCAGGAGCTGACGGAATCTTTGAAAGGTCTCACCTGCATCAACACGCACAAAGGATTGTTCATCTACAATAGATGCCCGTTTGGGATTCAATCGACCGCGGCAACCTTTCAAAGGAACATGGAGAGTTTGCTAAAGTCGGTTCGCGCACCGTGGTTTTCCAGGACGACATACTGGTCACAGGTTGGGACACGATCAAACACTTGAAGAACCTGGAAGATGTTCTAAGTCGGATAGATCGCGTGGGATTCAGGTTGAAACGCTCGAAGTGTGTTTTCCTGGTGCCAGAGGTCGAGTTCTTAGGGAGAAGAATCGCGGCAGACGGCATCAGATCCACCGACGCCAAGACGAAGGCTATCAAGGATGCACCGAGACCACAGAACGCGACGGAGCTGCGGTCGTTCCTGGGACTCCTCAACTATATTGGTAATTTCCTACCTGGATTAAGCACCTTGCTAGAACCCCTACATGTGCTGCTATGCAAGGGAGATGGCTGGGTATGGGGGAAATCACAAAAGGCTGCTTTTGTGAAAGCCAGACATCTGATATGTTCCAACAAACTGCTTGTTCTGTATAACCGATTTAAACATTTAGTGCTAGCTTGCGATGCGTCTTCGTACGGGGTTGGGTGTGTGTTACAACAAGCAAACGAATCGGGAACATTACAACCGGTCGCCTATGCGTCCAGGAGTTTGTCCAAGGCCGAAAGGGCCTACAGCATGATTGAAAAAGAAACTCTGGCATGCATTTATGGGGTGAAAAAAATCCACCAGTGTCTGTTTGGGCTTAAGTTTGAGTTAGAAACTGACCATAAGCCGCTCATATCGCTATTCTCAAAGAGCAAAGGGATTAATACCAGTGCCTCCGCCCGCATCCAAAGATGGGTGCTCACGCTGTCTGCATATAACTATGTAATTCGCCACAGGCCAGGCACAGAGAACTGCGCTGATGCTCTCAGTCGGCTACCATTGCCCACCACCGGGGTGGAAATGGCACAGCCTGCCGACTTGCTCTTGGTGATGGATGCATTTGAAAATGAAAAGTCACCCGTTACGGCCCGCCAGATCAGAACCAGGACCAGCCAGGATCCTTTACCGTCCCTTGTAAAAAACTGTGTCCTCCATGGAAGCTGGTCCAGCGTCCCAGCGGAGATGCCTGAAGAGATTAAGCCGTTCCAGCAGCGCAAAGATGAAATGTCCATACAGGCGAATTGTCTTTTGTGGGACAATCGCGTGGTTTTGCCTAAGAAAGGCAGGGAAACATTCATACATGACCTACACAATACTCACCCAGGCATAGTAATGATGAAAGCTATAGCCAGATCCCATGTGTGGTGGCCCGGCATCAACTTAGTCATGCGTGCACCAATGCAACACTTGCTCTCAACTGAGCAATGCACCCAGAGAGGCACTGCTAAGTTTGTGGTCATGGCCCTCCAAACCATGGTCTAGGATCCATGTTAATTTTGCTGGCCTGTTTCTAGGCAAAATGTTTTTGGTTGTTGTGGATGGTTATTCAAAATGGATTTGAGTGTGTAATAATGTCTGTAAGCACGTCCACTGCCAACATCGAAAGCCTATGAGCCATGTTCACCATGCACGGCCTGCCTGATGTCCTTGTCAGCGACAATGGGCCGTGCTTCACCAGTGCTGTATTCAAGGAATTCATGACCTGCAATGGGATCAAGCACGTCACACCTGCCCCGTTCAAGCCCGCATCCAATGGCCAGGCAGAACGGGCAGTCCAAACCATCAAGCAAAGCTTGAAACGCATGTCGGAAGGCTCTCTGCAGACCTGCCTGACCCGAGTCCTGCTCAGCTACCGCACCAGACCCCACTCGCTCACCGGGGTTCCCCCAGCTGAGCTGCTCATAAAAAGGGTGCTCAATACAAGGTTCTCTCTTGTCCACCCTGATCTCCATGATCACGTCGAGGGCAGGTGACATTAACAAAGCATGTACCACGATCGCGCAAACTTGTCACGCGATATTGAAGTCAATGACCCTGTATTTGTACTCATGGACATTGTTATATATGCAAACTTGTATTTACTCTATACAGCCACCAGAGGGCTCATCCCCTGGAGTCCCAAGGGATCCCATAATCCCTTGGGAGCACTGTATATAAGCAGGCCTCCCATGCTGTATCAACACTCTGGAGTTTGAATAAAGGAGCTAAGGTCACACATACTCATGTCTACAGTACTCCATTACATTACTTTATTATGAGCATAACATGAACGTCTTGGGGTCTCCCCTCCCAGGCCAATGTGAAGAGGTTGGAGACCTGGTGCCACAGGTTTCAGCCTCTTTTTCGCTCATTTGCCCCTTTAAACTGAGCCTTTCCCAAGCACACACGAGAGGAATATCAGGACCCTGTATCTAGTTTTGGACACCCTATTTTAGGTAGCAAGCTAAGTCCTCCTGTGCTGTAAAATTCTACGATTCTTAATGGTATTCTGATGAAGATGAAGAACAAAATAGAGAAGCTCCTACATTATTATTGCAATGACACAAATGTAATCTTTTGGACAAGATGTTAAACCGAGGCCACGTCTGCCCTCTCAGGTGGATGTAAAAGATTCCATGGCACTATGTTGAAGAGCAGGGGAATTACCCTGGTGTCCTCAATCAACATAACAAAAAACAGATTATCTGGTCATTATCACTTTATGTATGTGGGAGCTTGCTGTGTGCAAGTTGGCTGCCGCGTTTCCTACATTACAACAGCGACTACACTCCAAAAATACTTCATTGGCTTTGAGACATCCGGTGGTCGTGAAAGGCGCTATATAAATGCAAGTCTTTCTTTCTTATCACAGGTCGGTGTTTGTATTTTCCACAGCATTGTGCATCCAGTTCCACAGTTCATTAGAGTTGCCACAAGAGGGCAGCGACACAGTGAGCATGGGATGCCCCACTGGAAGGTCCAAAAGACTTCTCTCTACTTTGTAATTCTAGATCATAAGATTGAGAGGATCAAATGTTCACCGATTTTTCTGAAGCCAAATTGGTAACCACGTTTGTTATTACTGAGGGTTTTCGCCCAACAATTTGTCTGTAGATCCACTTTGTAAAGAAGCACTTTAGCCACTTGGATAAAATAGGGGAGCTGGCCTGGGGATAACTAGTCTCTCGTTTTTGGAGAACCAACGCACCAATGATACCAGGGCCAATCGTTTTACCAACAGCACGTTTTTTGAAAAACATTGTTCTTCCTCTCAGTTTAGCAAATTGGATTGCTGTCCTTTGCTAGAAATGTTGATTGTGAATGATTTACTCCCATTACTTCACTGGCAGATACTGTTGTTTTTGCTTTTAAATAGTACAAGCTGCATTTGCTAATAAATCTCAGCCGGGGCTCAGTTGGAAAAGTACCTCAGTTGAGAGGTGGAGGGGAGGAGGAGGGGGCTGGGAGGGGGTGGAAAGGTACACCATTAGGGGCAGTGCCTCAATTTTGCAAGTAATAGTCTCTGATATTTCAATGATTGAGGATGCCCCATTAAAAAAAATAGGTATTGAAACAAAAGTGGAAGAGCAATAGTGGTAGGGGGGCAGGCAGGTGTTTCTGCGGCCGCAGACGTGACTCCGGGATGGTATGTTGCCTCCCTGGTGCCAGGGTCAAGGATGTCACTGAGCGGCTGCAGGGCACTCTAGGGGAGAGGGTGAACAGCCAGAAGTCGTGGTCCATATCGGTACCAATGACATAGGTAGAAATAGGGATGAGGTCCTGCAGGCAGATTTTAGGGAGCTAGGAGAGAGATTTAAAAGCAGTACCTTAAAGGTAGTAATCTCCGGATTACTCCCGGTGCCACGTGCTAGTGAATATAGAAATAGGATAGAACAGATGTATGCGTGGCTGGAGAGATGGTGCATGAGGGAGGGCTTTAGATTCCGGAGGCATTGGGACCATTTATTGGTCATTCCCCCTGGTACAGCCTTCATCTTTGCTCCCTCAAGTACAAGGGGCACAGATTGTGGCAGACAACTGGTTTAGCCATTCACCGCCAGATCTAGCTCGACTGCATAAAGCATTATCGAGTCTTGCTCTTGTCTGCAAAAACTGCTCACTATTCCAGGATTATCCTGGAATGCAAAGATAATACCCAGCTACTATTCTCTACTACTAGCCATCTTCTGAAACCCTTCTCCCCTGTCTCCACCACACTCACCTCCAACAACAAGTGCGAGGAGCTCATGGACTTCTTTCTCTCAAAGATTGAAACTATCCAATCAGCTGCCTCTGCCAGTTCTCTTCCATCCCCTAGTCCATCGGGCCAAACTTCATCTGAGACTCCCAACTATCCTAGCTCTAAACTCGCATCTTTCTCTAGTTTCTCTTTATCTCCCCTCTTGACCTCTCCACGCTCATCTTGACCATCCAACTTCCTTTTTTCTCTCCAATGTTAGCCGACATTGTTAATGGTTCTCTTCCTCGGGTACTGACCCCCTCTCCTTCAAATCTGTGGTCATCACCCCCCTCAAAAATACAACTCTTGACCCTACTCTGCTTGCTAGCTACCGCCCCATCTCCGACCTCCCTTTCCTCTCCAAAGTCTTTGAACGTGTTATTGCCTCCCAAATCCATTCCTGGAACTCCATGTTTGAAACCCTTCAATCAGGTTTCCTCCCCTGCCACAGTACTGAAACGGCTTTCATAAAAGTCACAAATGACATCCTTTCTGATTGTGACAAAGGTAAGCTATCCCTCCTCATTCTCCTGGATCTGTCTGCAGCCTTTGACACGGTTGACCACTCCATCCTCCTCCAATACCTCTCCACCATCGTCCAGCTGGGTGGGACTGCACTCGCCTGGTTCCATTCTGATCTATCTAACCGTAGCCAGAAAATCTCCTGCAAAGCCTTCTCTTCCCACTCCCGCATTTTTAAATCTGGTGTCCCCCAAGGATCTATCCTTCGCCCCTTCCTATTTCTCATATATATGCTGCACATTGGCGAGATCACCTGAAAACATGGAGTCAGTTTCCACATGTACGCTGACTACACCCAGCTCTACCTCTCCACCACTTCTCGCAACCCCTCCACGGTCTCTGAATTGTCAGATTGCTGGATGAGCAGAAATTTTCTCCAATTAAATATTGGGAATACCAAAGCCATTGTCTTTGGTCCCCACCACAAACTGCTTTCCCTAACCACTGACTCTCCCTCGCATCTATCTGAGGCTAAACCAGACTGTTCGCAACCTAGGCTTCATATTTGACCCTGAAATGAGCTTCCGGCCACATATCCACGGCATAACTAAAACCGCCTATTTCCACCTCCATAACATTACCCGCCTTCGCCCCTGCTCAGCTCTTCTGCTGCTGAAACCCTGATCCATGCCTTTATTACCTCTGGACTTGATCACTCCAACGCACTGCTGGCTGGCCTCCCACATTCTACACTATGTAAACTTGATTATCATCCAAATGTCGGCAGTCTATGTCCTAACTCACACAAAGTCTCGATCACCCATCATCCCTGTGCTCGCTGACCTACATTGACTCCCAGTTAAGCAACGCCTCGATTTCAAAATTCTCATTCTTGTTCACAAATCCCTCCATGGCCTCACCCCTCCTTTTCTCTGTAATCTCTTTCAGCCCCACAACCCCACGAGATGTCTGCGCTCCTCAAATTCTGCCCCCTTGAGCATCCCTGATTATAATTGTTCAACCATCGGTGGCCATGCCTTCAGCTGCCTAGGCCCTAACTCTGGAACTCTCTCCCTAAACCTCTCTGCCTCTCTACCTCTCTTTCCTCCTTTTAGGCACTCTTTAAAACCTGCATCTTTGACCAAGCTTTTGGTCAATTGCCGTAATTTCTTCTTATCTGGCTCGGTGTCAAAATGTCAAATTAATTTTTTTGTCTTATAACACTTCTGTGAAGTGCCTCAGGACGTTTTACTACATGTGGAAATTGACTGTGTTTTCAGATTCTCATAAAGGCGCTATATATAAATAAAAGTTGTTTTTTCTGGGGGAGATGGGACCTGTACAAGCCAGACAGGTTGCAACACAACAGAGGTGGAACCAACATCCTCACCGGGCGGGGGGGAGGGTTGCTAGTGCTGTTGGGGAGGGTTTAAACTAGCTTGGCAGGGGGATGAGAACCTGAGAATAGATTCAGAAGGGAGAGAAGCAAAGCTGGAATTGGAAAGCAGAATAGTAGAAAGTGAATTTGGAAGACAGGGGAAACAAAGGCTAGAAAATAGACAACAAGGAAGTTTGGCAGTGCTAAATGGTATATACTTCAATGCAAGGAGCATAGAGAATAAGGCAGATGAGCTGAGAGCACAGATAGACAATTGGGAGTATGATGTTATAGCTATTACTGAGACATGGCTGGAAGAAGGGCAGGTATGGCAGCTCAACATTCCGGGTTACAGGGTTTTCAGATGGGATAGAGAGGGAGGTAAAAAAGGAGGAGGGGGCTGTCAGTATTGATCAAAGAAACAATTACAGCTGTGAGGAGGGATAATATGTTAAAAGGATCATCAAATGAGGCCATGTGGGTCAAATTGAAAAACCAAAAAGGGGCAATTACACTGCTGGGATTGTATTATAGACCCCCAAACAGAGGGTGATAGAAGAGCAAATATGGCTACAAATTTCTGAGAACTGCAAAAACTATAGAGCAGTAATAGTAGGGGATTTCAACTACCCGAATATTAACTGGGACAACATTAGTGTGAAAGGTCTCAAGGGTGCAGAATTCCTAAATGCATTCAGGAGAAATATTTTTACCAAGTATGTAGCAAGCCCAACAAGGGAGGGAGAGGTTCTGGACTTAATTTTCGGGAATGAAACTGGGCAGGTGGAAAGGGGTATCAGTGGGAGAGTATTTTTGTGCTAATGATCATAATTCAGTTAGATTTAGGATAGTTATGGAAAAGGACAAAGATAGACCAGGAATAAAAGTCCTCAATTGGGGAAAAGCCAATTTTGCTAAGCTGAGTTGGGATTTAGCCATAGTGGACTGGAAACAGCTACTTGAAGGCATCCAAGGAGGAGACCCTGAGGGTTCAGGCCAAATACGTGCCCTTACAGAAAAAGGGTGGGACTAACAAACCTAGAGCTCCCTGGTTGTCAAGGGACATACAACGTAGGATAAAGAAAAAAAGGGAGGCTTATGGTCGATACCGAGGGCTCATCACTGCAGAAACTCTGGAGGAGTATGGCAAGTGCAGGGGTGCAATTAAAAAATTAGGAAAGCAGAGAAAGAGCATGAAAACATTTTTGCAAGTAAAATCAAGGAAAACCTAAAGATGTTTTAAAAATACATTAAGAGCAAGAGGATAACTAAAGAAAGAGTAGGACCTATTAGAGACCATGGAGGTAATCTGTGTGTGGAAGCGGAAGATGTGGGTATGGTTCTTAATGAATACTTTGCGTCTGTTTTCACAAAAGAGAGGGGCGATGCGGACATTGCAATCAGGGAGGAGTGTGAAATATTAGATGAAATAAATATAATGAGAGAGGAAGTATTAAGGAGTTTAGCAGCTTTGAAAGTGGATAAATTCCCAAGCCCAGGCTGTTAAAAGAAGCAAAAGAGGAAATAGCAGAGGCTCTGACCATCTTTTCCAATCCTCTCTGGCTACAGGTGTGGTGCTGGAGGACTGCTAACGTGGTACTTTTGTTTAAAAAGGGAGAAAGGGATAGACCGAGTAATTACAGGCCAGTCAGCCTAACCTCGGTGGTGGGAAAATTATTGGAAAAAATTCTGAGGGACAGGATTTAGAAAATCATGGATTAATCGAGGAGAGTCAGCAGCGATTTGTTAAGGGAAGGTCATATCTGATTAACTTGATTGAACAAGGAGGGTCGATGAGGGTAGTGCGTTTGATGTAGTGTAAATGGATTTTAGCAAGGCTTTTGATAAGGTCCCACTTGGTAGACTGGTCACGAAAGTAAAAGCCCATGAGATCCAGGGCAAAGTGGCAAGTTGGATCCAAAATAGGCTCGGAGGCAAGAAGCAAAGGGTAATGTTTGATGGGTGTTTTTGTGACTGGAAGACTGTTTCCAGTGGGGTTCCACAGGGCTTAGTACTAGTTCCCTTGCTTTTTGTGGAATATATAAATGATTTAGACTTGACTGTAGGGGATATGATCAAGGAATTTGCAGATGATACTAAAATCGGTTGTGTGATTGGTAATGAAGAAGAAAGCTGTAGACTGCAGGAAGATATCAATGAACTGGTCAGGTGGGCAGAACAGTGCCAAATGGAATTTATTCCAGAGAAGTGTGAGGTAATGCATTTGGGGAGGGCTAACAAGACAAGGGAATACACATTAAATGGTAGGACACTGGAGTGCATGTCCACAGATTCCTGAAGGTAGCAGGCCAGGTAGATAAGGTGGTTGAGAAGGCATACAGAATACTTGCTTTATTAGCTGAGTCATAGAATAAAAGAGCAGGGACGTTATGCTTGAACTTTATAAAACACTAATTAGGCCACAGCTAGAGTTCTGCCTGCAGTTCTGGTCACCACGTTACAGGAAAGATATGATTGCACTGGAGAGGGTACTAATATGTCCTTATTATACAGTATAAATGCACACGAGACCCATACTTGAGAGAAGGTCACTCTGTGACCAGTAACCTTTATTAGCCAGCACTGAAGTGAAGAAGGTGGGTGGAGCTTCCCCTTTTATACCTGAAACTCCAGGTTAGGAGTGTCTCCCACAAGTACCCCACCTAGTGGTCAGTGTTCTCACGATGTGCAACTTAGGTCAGTTTATACATGGGTTACAATGGCAGTTGAATACATGACATCACCTCCCCCCCCAAAGTCTTATTGGGATCACAGGTTGAGTCTCTCTGGTGGTTTACGCTCCCTTGTAGAGCGCCTGATTTGGGGCTCCGGTTGTTGGACGCTGGCCTGAGTATCTGCTGTTTGTGGTGCCTCAGGCCTGTCCGGACTGCCCACAGTGACTGGGCTCTCCTCCACTTGGTTCCGGTGTTCGGTCACCTCTGGTGGAGTAAACTCTACATCGTGTTCTTCCTCTGCTTCTTCTATTGGGTTGCTGAACCTCCTTTTAATTTGATCCACGTGTTTGCGGCAGATTTGTCCATTGGTAAGTTTAACTACCAGAATCCTATTCCCCTCTTTGGCAATCACAGTGCCTGCGAACCATTTGGGCCCTGTAGCGTAGTTGAGGACAAAGACAGGGTCATTGACATCATTACATCACGCCCTCACATTCCCTTCATGGTAGTCACATTGTGACCGGCGCCTGCTCTCAACAATTTCTTTCATGGTGGGGTGTATGAAGGATAACCTGGTTTTGAGTGTCCTTTTCAGTAGCAGCTCTGCGGGTGGAACCCCTGTGAGCGAGTGTGGTTGAGATCTATTGACCAACAGGAGGCGTGATAAGCGGCTTTGTAGGGAACCCCCTTGGATTTTGAGCATCCCCTGTTTGATTATCTGCACTGCTCGTTCCGCCTGGCCGTTTGAGGCCGGCTTGAACGGTGCCGTTCTGACATGGTTAATTCCATTGCCTGACATGAAGTCTTGGAATTCAATGCTTGGAAAGCACGGGCCATTGGCGCTGACCAAGACGTCAGGTAGACCATGGGCGGCGAACATTGCCCGAAGACTTTCTATCTTGGCAGAGGATTTGCTTGAATTAAGAATGTCACACTCGATCCATTTGGAGTAGGCGTCTACTACAACCAAAAACATTTTTCCCATGAAAGGACCTGTGTAGTCCACATGCCTGCATGACCATGGCTTGGCGGGCCAGGACCAGGGGCTAAGGGGGGCTTCCCTGGGCGCATTGCCCAGCTGGACACACGTGTTGCACCTGCGAACACAAAGCTCCAGATCTGCGTCTATCCCTGGCCACCAAACGTGTGACCTGGCAATTGCCTTCATCATGACAATGCCCGGGTGCTCATTGTGGAGTTCTCTGATGAACATCTCTCTGCCCATCTGGGGCATGACTACTCGGTTTCCTCATAGTAGGCAATCGGCCTGAATCGAGAGTTCATCCTTGCGCCTGTGAAATGGTTTAAATTCCTCAGGGCATGCCCCTTACGTGGCTGCTCATCCCCATTCAGGACACATTTCTTGACTAAAGACAGTAGCGGGTTTCTATTTGTCCAGACTTTGATCTGATAGGCTGTCACGGGTGAGCCTTCACTTTCAAAAGCTTCAACAGCCATGACCATCCCAGCAGCATGCTCGGTAGCCCTCTCGGTGGTGGCTAGTGGGAGCCTGCTGAGTGCATCAGCGCAGTTTTCAGTGCCCGGTCTGTGCTGAATTGTATAGTCATAGGCAGCTAACGTGACTGCCCACCTCTAGATGCGGGCCGACGCATTTGCATTTATGGCCTTGTTGTCGGCCAAAAGGGACGTTAGGGGTTTGTCTCCAGCTCAAATTTCCTGCCAAACAGGTAGTGGTGCATTTTTTTTACCGCATATATACATGCGAGCGCTTCCTTTTCGACCAATAACCCATAGCCCCTTTCTGCCTGGGACAGACTTCTGGAGGCATAAGCTACCGGCTGTAACTGACCCTTGGCACTAACATGCTGCAATGCACACCCGATCCCATAGGACGATGTATCGCACGTTAAAACAAGTTTCTTACATGGATCATATAGCGTTAACAGATTGTTGGAGCATAACAAATTGTGTGCTCTATTAAAAGCCCTTTCCTGGCTGTCCCCCCAGACTCATTCGTGACCTTTACATAGGAGCACGTGTAGCAGCTCTAACAGCGTGCTCAATTTGGGAAGAAAGTTACCAAAATAGTTCAGGAGCCCCAGGAACGAACGCAGCTCCGTCGTGTTACGGGGTCTGGGTGCTCTCTGGATCACTTCCGTTTTGGACGCAGTAGGTCTGATCCCGTCTGCTGCTACCCTCATCCCCAGGAATTCTACCTCTGGAGCTAGGAAGACGCACTTCGCCTTTTTCAGTCGCAGACCTACCCGGTCCAGTGTGCGTAGTACCTTCTCCAGGCTGCGGAGGTGTTCTTCAGTATCGCAACCCGTGATGAGGATGTCGTCTTGAAAAATCACCGTCCTTGGAATTGACTTGAGGAGGCTTTCCATATTTCGTTGAAAGATCGCGTCGGCCGAGCGAATCCCGAACGGACATCTGTTGTACTCAATCAACCCCTTGTGTGCCGTGATGGTGATCAGCTTCTTCAACTCACTCGCCAGCTCCTGGGTCACGTAAGCTGAGGTCAGGTCCAATTTTGAAAAAAGTTTGCCACCAGATAGCGTCGCAAAGAGATCCTCCACTCTCGGTAGCGGGTACTGGTCTTGGAGTGACACCCGATTGATGGTGGCCTTGTAATCACCACAAATCCTGACCGACCCATCCGCCTTGAGCACCAGCACAATCGGGCTCGCCCAGTCACTGAATTCGACTGGTGAGATGATGCCTTCCCTCAGCAGGCGGTAAATTCGCCTTCTATCTTTTCCCGCATCACGTATGGCACCGCTCTGGTCTTGTGGTGTACTGGCCTGGCGTCCGGGTTTATGTGAATCCCTACCTTGGTCACCATGAAAGTGCCGGGTTGAAATAGTGAGTCAAATTTGTCCAGGACCTGTGAGCATGATATTCGCTCCACAGAAGAAATTGCATTGACATCGCCCCATTTCCAGTTCATGACAGCAAGCCAACTCCTCCCCAGCAGTGTGGGACCGTCCCCCGGGACAATCCAGAGTGGCAACCTGTTCTCCGAATCTTTGTGGGTCACGACTACCATGGCGCTGCCTAGCACCGGAATGATCTCCTTTGTATATGTCCGTAGCTGTGCGTCAATCGTCAATAATTTTGGCCTCCTGGCCTTGGACGCCCATAACTTGTCGAATTGTTTGATACTCATCAGGGACTGGCTGGCCCCCGTGTCTAGCTCCATTGATACTGGGATGCCATTGAGGAGCACTTTCATCATTATCGGTGGCATCCTGGTGTATGAGCTGTATATGTGCTCCACATGAACTTGCTGAACTTCAGCTTCCAGCGATTTCTCCCAGTGTTCATTTGGCCTCGTAGGGTTTATATCGGGCCCGTCCTCCTTGTACATCAATCTGGCTGCAGGCTTCCTGCAGATACGCGCCAAGTGACCGCTGACGTTGCAGCTTCTGCAGGTATATTGCTGATACCTGCAAGCTCTGGCTGTGTATTTGCCTCCACACCTCCAACATGAGCCATTGTTGGAAACAAAAGGTCCATTACCAGTCGATCGTCTCTGACTGTCTCTGTAACTGTCCTTAAGCGCACCATTGACAGGTGTTGATGGCCCCATTACTGGCCGCATTGTCCCTTGCGATGGCATGAATTGCCGTTCAGCTAGCCATTGTCTCTGTTGAATTCCCCCTTTGGGTTCGACTACATGCTCGGGCATGTCCGATTGCCCCTGTCTGCCTGGAGAACTGTGTGCCGCGTTAACAATGTTGACTCCCTGTCTGCATTTAAGCCAAGATTTTTGTCAAACATCATTCTGGTTTCTTCCTCCCCTGAGATAAATGTCTGGGCCAGCAAAGCCGCCATTTCCAGCGTCAAGTCTTTGGTCTCAATCAGTTTCCTGAAAACCCCAGCGTGCCCGATGCCCTCAATAAAAAAGTCTCGCAGCATCGCCGCTCTGCATGCATCTGGGAACTTACATAGGCTCGCCAGTCGCCGGAGGTCTGCCACGAAGTCTGGAATGCTTTGCCCTTCTCGCTGCCGGTGCATGTAAAACCGGTGTCTCACCATGTGCATGCTGCTCGTCGGTTTAAAGTGTTCCCTGATCAACTTACTGAGCTCTTCAAAAGTCTTGTCCGCCGGCTTCTCCAGCGCTAGAAGGTCCTTCATCAGGGAGTACGTCCTGGATCCACAAACTGTCAGGAGATGAGCCCTGTCCCAGTCATTCCTTAGTGACAAAACTTTGCTGTATTCTCTCAATAAATCGTCCCAATCATCACCAACACAGTACCTCTCATCTGTGCTGCTAGTGGCCATGCTCGCATGGTTTAAATCCAAGTTTCTCGTTGCCAATAATATGTCCTTACTATACAGTATAAATGCACGAGGCCCATACTTGAGAGAAGGTCACTCTGTGACCAGTAACCTTTATTAGCCAGCACTGAAGTGAAGAAGGTGGGCGGAGCTTCCCCTTTTATACTTGAAAGTCCAGGTTAAGAGTGTCTCCCACAAGTTCACCACCTAGTGGTCAGTGTTCTCACGGTATGCAACTTAGGTCAGTTTACACATGGGTTACAATGACAGTTGAATACATGACAGGTGCAAAGGAGATTTACGAGGATGTTGCCTGGACTGGAGAATTTTAGCTATGAGGAAAGATTGGATAGGCTGGGTTTGTTCTCTTTGGAACAGAGGAGGCTGAGTGGAGACTTTATTGAGGTGTATAAAATTATCAGGGGCCTAGATAGAGTGGATAGGAAGGACCTATTTCCCTTAGCAGAGGGGTCAACTTCCAGAGGGCGTAGATTTAAAGTAATTGGTAGAAGGTTTAGAGAGGATTTGAAGAGAAATGTTTTCACCCAGAGGGTGGTTGGGGCCTGGAACTCACTGCCTGAAAGGGTGGTAGAGGCAGAAACATCACCACATTTAAAAAGTACTTGGATGTGCATTTGAAATGCCGTAACCTACAAGGCTACGGACCAAGAGCTGGAAAGTGGGATAGCTCTTTGTCGGCTGGCACGGACACGATGGGCCAAATGGCCTCCTTCCATGCTGTGAATTTCCATGATTCTATGAAACTATCTTTTATTGGACCCCAATATTTAAAATGAAATGGGCCCCAATTTTTCAAAGTGAAGAAGTTCCAAAATGTCAAGTATTAAGAGTCTGTGATTTTTTAAAACACAGGTGCTGTTAGCGTGAATGTTTTCTCAGAAGAATCACTCAACACTCAGAGTCGGTTCCAACGCCAATGCGGCCTTTATTAATGCCAGCGGGGAGGAAGCCTCAGGACTGGATCCAGGCACTTCACTCCGACGAACAAAGAAACTCATCGATATTTATATGTTTTACAATAGTTCTTTACTACAGTTACATCAGCTCATTTCGGCTGGATACTATCCAATCATACTGATTATAGATTCAATTAGACCAATAGATAGAGTTAGTCTCCAAACGTAAAGTGGCTCATGTGTTGCCAAGAGATGTGTTGCTAAGGGGTGTGTTGCTAGGAATTACTCATGTATCTTGTAACATTGTCCAGGCCCCTTTATCTTGGGTGCTGTCTTTGGGTAGCCTCCTTATTAGAGTTACATATTCGGTTCTTGTCAGCTCGGGCTGATTCATGCCCTCGTTATGTGATGTAGGCCCCCCTTATCTCTATTTCTCGGGACTCTGCTGTGTGGAGTTATAATGGTTTGTTATAGTTATCTTGTATCCAAGGCATTCCTGGCAGTGGGCCTCACAGGGTTATTGCTCGGTCAGCCTCAGTCAATAATTCACAGCTTGACTACCTGATTTCCCATCATGCCTGGGCAGCCATTTTATGTGTGGCCACTTTAAACTTATATGAGTTTAGATATATTCAGCAGGTGCCTAATGCCTAGTGTTTTGATACATTCAGCAGGTGCCTAATGCCTACAACAATTCCCTCCTTTCGGTAAAGGGACTAGTCCTAGTCCCCCTTTAACCGACCGCCCTACTTTTATTAGATTTTGTGCACGGCCCGGTACTCCCTGCCTCAACGTGCTGGCCAGTCACGCGGTTTCAGGAGTCCCGGTTGCTTAAATCAAATTGACAAAGGCCAAATCCTCCTGCCCCTTTATTGTATCCCGACCAGTATGTGTGAAATTATTCGAATCCAAGGATGGATGTTCACATTTATTCCCCAGTCCCAGACCTTTCTCCACCAACTCTATATCGATATACTTTGGTTAGATGTGGGATAGGGACCTGATCTGGCTCGTCATAATCCTGCAAATGATCATGGAGCTGATCGGTTACCTCAATAACTTTGGACTTCCGGCGCCTAACCTGGGTGATATGCGCTTGCTCGATCGTGACAGGTCGTCGTGGCGTAAAGCAAAAGTTTGGCTGTGGTATAGGGCACTGCAGGTCATTATACTGGTATGAACGCTCTGTGGTAGAGACGCAGTATCTTCCCTTTCCTCCGTAGCTTGCCCTCACGAAGTGTCTGTGTGCGGGCACTATTTCTAGTACGCACCCGTCGGTTCGGTTAAACCTGCACTCGTCTAGCTCACCTCGGCCTACCAGGTGAGGGCATACTTTGATCCCTCCCCTTTGCTTGCAATCTGTTAGGGAAATCCCGGTAAGTATGTCGTTTCGGTGAACGGCGGAGGTGGTGGTCAAATAATAACGGATGGAGACATTTTCCGGTATTACTCCGATATTCTCTAGTTGGTACAGGGGGAACAGCCCTGAGTCTGGTGTGGCTATAGGGATCATCAGGACTATCCCTATCCCAGTAGTCCTACCCATCTGGCAATCTGGAATTGCTGGGTATACTCGGGTCAGTCCCTTCAGAGTACAATTATCCAGTGTCCCCCTCTGGTTAGCCAACTGAGCTAAATGTGAACTGTCTCTCCAATAGGGTACTTCCCCGCGTTGGATCTGGTCGAGATTGTGGCAGATCTGTCCCACCATCCACAGACCATAAGCGTGACAGAGTTGCCCCTGTCTTTGCTTTCCCGTATCTTCTTTTCCTCTATCAATGAGGTGGTTGATAGTTTTGGCGTGAGCCTCCAGGACTGAGATGCCATCCAACTGGATTTCGGCACCCTCCTTTCCTAGGTTGGCTTGGTCTTCCTGGTTTTGCTCCACCCTCTCTAATAACCCCTTCATCACCCCTCTAAGCTGTTCCACCCTCTCATTTAACCCTTGTATGTCTATCGTGTTTACTACGGAGGTCCCTGTATTGAAACCGGTAGCAACATCATTAACTATTCCTCTCTTTATCCTGGGGGCTGACCCCTGTCCTCGGAATCTACTGGCACCCATTGCATCGGCAGCCTGCTGCATTACAACTTTACTTAATACATTGTACATTTTCCTTGACTGTTCCGTACAGTATTCCGGCATCTGGATGCCTGAAATATTGATCAGGACAGGCACAATTTCATGTTTAACATTATCATACAATAATTCCCCTTTGTTGTACATTACAATCCCATTTTCTGGTCCCTTTGTAGTTATGGGACAAGGCAGTTCCTCGGGCAATGTAGTGGTTCTTATGGGGCGCTGTGTCGGAGGGGGTGAGAAGCATACATACAATGCTATTGCAGCCGCCCCCACCTCCTCGTAGTACCCACACAGCCCCACTCCATTTTTGCGGATGACTGATTGCTGGGACTGTCCCGGAGGTGCGCAAATTATGCCGAAAGTACATTCATCGGGCCCTTTGACATCTCTCCGTTTAATGCAGCTGCTCCTTATACCCGTGAAGCACTGTACACATACCCGGTTCTTATTAGGATTTACTTGTAACCATGCATTAAAATAAGTCCTGTCCTTGCTCCAATCCTTAGTCGCTGGGACACATACTCCGTCCGTCAAATTGACTAAAACTCCATAGTTCATGTAGTTGTTTATTTCCTGAGTGCGCTGCAATCCGTTGGTATCATCCAGTGTTTGCGTGGGTCTTCAGGTTCCCAGTATCATGAGTCCCCAGAGTCGGAGTCACCACTGCGGTCCCATCTTGGTGAGTGTTTTATCTGAAAATTTTAAACAGATAGCCTGGTCGTCACCAGGTGTTAGGTTCTGGTCTACTTGTGTCGCTGTCACTCTGTGGAATCGAAGGTAAAGATTAGGTTAACCATATTCTTTATAGTCGTACCATCTCTATCACTTCATGTCCCTGTCTGGGCTGCCGTCGGTTTTGCGTTTGAGCCTGCTGTGCTCGAGTCTACACGATGACCCATCTAAATATTATCCAAACTCCAATCAACACCAATGCCACCATTATTCCTCCAAACATCGCTGTCTGCTTTACTGTTAGGTTGGGTTTGTGGACTACACCTACCCACCGTGGGGTACATTGGCTCTATTGCCATAGGTGATGGTGTTATGGCTGCGCACTGCACTACCCGCCTAGTCCCGTTTTTTTTTTAAAAACATCTCTTCCAGCCTGTTTATCTTAGCTTTTAACTCTTGACCAGCTAGTTCCATTTTATTTTTATTCTGAATATCCCACCATTTCCTCTATCTGTCAGGTGAGTCTTCTTTATTTTATTAAGAAATCCAAATTAATAATGTCCAGTATAAAACAGCTGTCAATGGAAAGGGTTAACTCCTTTACAGGTTTGTAAGAAAGCCTGATGTCATTACGTGACTTCACGTAATCATCCAAAAAATTCTTTTTTTTTAAGTCTTTGTGCCTTCAAAACTTGCTTAGAAATTAGGAATCCGTTAAACAGCATAAATTAGTAAAGTGGCCATAATAAAAATCTTCTCATCGGGGAAGACGGCATTTTAGAGTAAACTCCAATGTTTTCTTAACTTCTAATTCAAGTACTTGCCAAAGAATGTTTTTTTAAAAATTGATTTAAAACGAGACCACACATTTTTAATAGCAATTTTGTTTACTGAAATTCAATTTTTTTTAATTTCTCTCTCAGCACAAAATCTAAACTTCTGTGCCAGTTCCATTTTGGAAATCTTTTCAAACTGCATTGAAACTTTCTCATAATTTAAAATTCGAATCCATGTAGAGTGTTTTTTACCTCTTCCAATTTTTTTCCCTTCTAATTAAACCAATATCTTTTTCACAGCAAACATCAACTAGTATTTAGTAAGTTATGTCTTTTTCCATCACAAACACATTTGTTAATTTAAAATAATTTATTTACTTTCAAAGTGGCGTCTTTATCTTTTTCTTTTCTCCATAACTGAAATGGAGTCCAGCTTTGAGGGTTTGAGGGCTGCTTTTCATTATCTCAAAATGCTCCAGTTTCAAAGTCATTAAAATGTCTCTTCTAAACTGCTAAAGCTTGCTGTTTTTAACATTTTCCAAAAGTTCCTTTTACACCTTCGCAGATAGCTCGCCACTCGCCCAGGAGTTTGACCTGATCAGATTTAATTTAATTTTTTTTTTTTGAATCCACCTCAGTATTTTCTGTGCCTTCTCTGAATATCTCAAAATCCCAATTCAAACTTTGTAATTTCAATCTTTATTTAAAACCTTTTTTTTTTGTGCTAGAAGCTTTCTTAAAAGGCATTCTTTATCTCATTCCGAGACTAAATTTATGTCTTTCAACCCAATGTAATCAATTTTTTATCTTTTGCTCAACAAACCTATCCTCTGTACATTTCCTAGCTCCGTAACTTATCATCCGAATAAATCCACACCTGCGTTTCTAACTTAAAATGTCTTAAAACTTCCCACATACAGGACAACACTACAAAGGGTTAGCTAAAATAAACAGACACTTGCATTCCTCTTCCAACCAGGCTTTCAGAAACATGACAACATAAAAATTCATTCCACAGTCACAAAATCACACAGGGACTCTCACTCAACGACCAGACATTTACAACAGTCTCTCTTCTTTCCTATTAATTGTTTTGGCCAGTTCTATTGTTTTGGATCCATGACCTTTCAGGGAATTCGTAGTTTTATCTAAATAATTCCTCACATAACTTTTGTAGTGGACTACCGGTATTGGTTTTTCCGTTCCTTCACCCACCATTCCCGTTGGGCTGCTGGCAGGTCCTGAGGATCCCACCCTGCTCTAATCATTTTCTCGATTAGTTTCTTTTGCTTTTCCACCAGATGGCGGGTAAGGGACCCTTCTGATCCCCACTCGAGTTTATCTGCTTTATCTGGCCATTCCTGGGTAGGACTAGAACCGTTAGGAATCTACTCTCAGAAGTTTGCCTTTTACCTCGCACAACTTGTAGTAGACCGTCTCTGGGCTGCTGTCAGGTCACAAGTCTGCTGTTACACAAACTTATACAATTCTTAAAATGCGTTTAAGCAATTTCCACAGTGCTCTACGTATCCTTAACGACTACCTACCACCGCTCTGCCCGTTGGTCCGACCCTGTTCACAGGTTTGGATTCCGTTAGCCGCTGTACACCGCTTGGTTCTCCCCCGGAGTATATTTCAAATCACACTACTGGGTCCGGAAGATGTCTCTCGGTATCACGATCCCACGGTCTAAGTGTGTTCCCTACGCCTACTTGGTTCCTGGCCGTCACGTGGGACAAAAGTCCTCTTAATTCAGGCTCAGGCTAGGCGTTTGAGATATTAGACTGTCTCCTCGTGTCGATCAACCGGCTCCCACCTTCCGCACCCTTTATAATTAAAAATCGTTTTTTATACTCACCCGGGTTTTTCCAAGGGCGTCCAGCGACTCCGGGAAATCCTGCCGACTACGCCACTGTTAGCGTGAATGTTTTCTCAGAAGAATCACTCAACACTCATAGTCGGTTCCAACGCCAATGCGGCCTTTATTAACACCAGCGGGGAGGAAGCCTCAGGACTGGATCCAGGCACTTCACTCCTACGAACAAAGAAACTCATCGATATTTATATGTTTTACAATAGTTCTTTACTACAGTTACATCAGCCCATTTCGGCTGGATACTATCCAATCATACTGATTATAGATTCAATTAGACCAATAGATAGAGTTAGTCTCTAAACGTAAAGTGGCTCATGTGTTGCCAAGAGGTGTGTTGCTAAGGGGTGTGTTGCTAGGAATTACTCATGTATCTTGTAACATGGTCCAGGCCCCTTTATCTTGGGTGTGCTGTCTTTGGGTAGCCTCCTTATTAGAGTTACATATTCGGTTCTTGTCAGCTCGGGCTGATTCATGCCCTCATTATGTGATGTAAGCCCCCCTTATCTCTATTTCTCGGGGCTCTGCTGTGTGGAGTTATACTGGTTTGTTATAGTTATCTTGTATCCAAGGCATTCCTGGCAGTGGGCCTCACAGGGTTATTGCTCGGTCAGCCTCAGTCAATAGTTCACAGCTTGACTACCTGATTTCCCATCATGACTGGGCAGCCATTTTATGTGTGGCCACTTTAAACTTATATGAGTTTAGATATATTCAGCAGGTGCCTAATGCCTAGTGTTTTGATATATTCAGCAGGTGCCTAATGCCTAGTGTTTTGATATATTCAGCGGGTGCCTAATGCCTAGTGTTTTGATATATTCAGCGGGTGCCTAATGCCTAGTGTTTTGATATATTCAGCGGGTGCCTAATGCCTACAACAATTGCCTACCTGCACTGGCAAGATTTCTTCATTATTGAGTGGGTACGGACTTCATCAGGTTTGTTCCTGAGATTGTATTACCAATGTTAGCACAGTTTAAAATTGAGCGCCTGTATTACAGCGCCACCCACAGACATAACGAGTATAGCAGATAAATGTCGACTTTTATAATGAAGTTTTCCTGAGCACCAGGTTTGTCAATTGGAATTGGGGGGAAAACTTTCCACTGGCTTGGGTATTCATCATGCTTAGCACAAGGGAAAGTGATTGTTGTGGGCCAACCATCTCAGGATTTCCTCAGGGCAGTGTCCTGGGCCCAACTGCTTCATCAATGACCCCACCCTCCGCAATCATAAGAAAAACTTGCATTTATATAACTCATTTAATGACCACTGGATGTCTCAAAGCACTTTACAGCTAATAAAGTACTTTTGGAGTGTAGTCACTGTTGTAATGTGGGAAATACAGCAGCCAACTTGCGCACAGCGAGCTCCCACAAACAGCAGTGGTAATGACCAGATAATCTATTTTTTTTTTGTTATGTTGTTTGAGGAATACATGTTGGCCAGGACACCAGGGATAACTCCCCTGCTCTTCTTTGCAATAGTGCCACAGGATCTTTTACATTCTCCTGAGAGGGCAGACGGGGCCACAGTTTAACATCTCATCTGAAAGATGGCACCTCCGACAGTGCAGCACTCCCTCAGTACTGCACCAGAGTGTCAGCCTAGACTTATGTGCTGCAAATTCCTGGAGTGGGACTTGAACCCACAACCTTCTGACTCAGAGGCGACGGTGCTACCCACTGAGCCACAGCTGACATAAGGTCAGAAGTGCGGATGTTCGCTGATGACTGCACAGTGTTCAGTTCCATTCGCAACTCCCCAGATAAATTCGCAGTCCATGCCTGCACAGAGCAAGACCTGGACAACATTTGGGCAGACAAGTGGCAAGTAACATTCGCGCCACACAAGTGCCATGCAATGACCATCTCCAACAAGAGAGTGTCTAACTACTTCCCCTTGACATTCATTGGGATTGCCATTGCCAAATCCGCATTAACAATATGCTGGGGGTCTCCATTGGCCAGAAACTTAACTGGACCAGACACATAAATACTGTGGCTACAAGAGCAGGACATGGACAGAGAAGAGAAGAGAGAAGAGAAGAAGAGAAGAGTCGAATCGGAGGTGTGGAAATTTGATTAAAATTTCTTGTTCGGGGCGGCACCAACACAGTCTTCAACATACCGGAAAAAGAGGTGTGGGAGGGGACTGGAGTAGGACTGGAACAAAGAATGTATATGAATAAAATTAATAAAAAATGTGGAACCATGTCCCAGCAAGGAGTCAGTGTCTGCAAGAGAAGAGAGGAGCTCACAAAATGAGTAAGTAAACTAACCACGTTTGAGACACAATTGAGGCCCAATGAGTTATAAGACCATTTAGGGTTGTTTCAAAAGTAGTCTTTGAATTTACCTTGGTGTACTTTAGAAACTAGATGAACAATTTAGCTTGTAATCATTAGTTTCACCACCTGTTAATATAGGATGGAAAAGTTAAACAGCTTTGGTGTTGTGGTGGTGCTAATGGAGAATGCAATATTATGCAATTCTCTATAGACAGTCTGAAGTAATGGGATCTCATAGAAATAAACAAGGAACATTGGGGCTTTTGAAAAGTTGACCTAATAAAAATGGGATATGCACTGTCCATTTGTATTTTGCATTTATGAAGGGAATATGTTGAAGAGAAAGGTTGCCTGTTTTTTAATAACAGGTCAGATATTTCACTCAAAGGCATTTAGTGTCTTGGTTTGCAGTTACAAAGGTAATCAAATAAATTAGAAAGCAAATTATTTCTCGGTTTATTTTGGTAATTGATGTCAATATTTTAGGAATGCGCATCTCTTCTAACCAGTATGTACTTACGATTCAATCCGATGGCACAGACATTACCCAATGAGAATTGTGTTTCAATAAGGAATTCAGGAGAAGCTTCTTCACCCAGAGAGTAGTTAGAATGTGGAACTTGCTACCACAGGGAGTAGCTAAGGCGAATATCATCGATGCATTTAAGGGGAAGCTAGATATGAGCGAGAAAGGGTATGCCAATAGGTTTAGACGAAGTAGGGTGGGAGGAGACTCGTCTGGAGCATAAACACCAGTTAAGACCAGGTGGACCGAAAGGCTTGTTTCTTTGCTGTAAATCCGATGTAATAAAAAAAATATACAACCTATGAAAAGGCAGACATAGCTAGGGCCCATATGGGTTCCCATAGTGACACCTTACATTTGGAGGAAGTTAAAGAAGTCAAATGAGAAATTGTTCAATGTGAGAACAAGTTCAGTCAGGCAGAGGAGGGTGGTGGTGAATGGGGACTGGTTGGGCCTCTGCTCGAGGAAGAGGCGGAGCGTCCACAGACCGTCCTGATGGGGGATGGAAGTGTAGAGGGATTGGATGTCCATGGTGGAAAGGAGACAGTTAGGGCCACGAAATTGGAATGTGGTGGAGGGTGCCGGAAGAGTGGCGGATGTAGGTGGGAAGAGACTGGATAAGGGGAGAAAAAAAAAGAGTCAAGGTAGGAAGAAATAAGTTCCGTGGGGCAAGAACAGGCTGAAATGATGGGTCAAGCAGGGCAGTCCTGTTTGTGGATCTTGGGAAGGAGATAGAAGTGGACTGTGCAGGGATGGGGCACCAAGGTTGGAAGTTGGAAGTTGCCGGTGAGAGGGGGGGCAGGGGTGGGGGTGGGAGGGGAAGAGGAAGATCTCCAGAGGAGATGAGGTCAGTGACTGGGAAACGCTGGTTTGATGTTCGGTGATGGGGTCGGTCCGGGGGAGGTAGGAGGAGATGTCGGAGTGTTGACATAAGAACATAAGACATTCAGCCTCTGCAAGATAGAGATCTGTTTGCCAAACAACAACAGCGCCACCTTTGTCAGCATGTTTAAGACAATATTAGGGATGAACATAAGAACATAAGAAATAGACCCCTCGAGCCTGCTCCACCATTTAATAAAATTGTGGTTGAACTGATCATGGACTCAGCTCCACTTCCCTGCCCAGTCCCCATAACTCTTTATTCCCTTATCGCTCAAATATCTGTCTATCTCACCTTAAATATATTCAATGACCCAGCCTCCACAGCTCTCTGAGGCAAAGAATTCCATAGATTTACAACACCCAGAGAGAGGACATCCCTCCTCATCTCAGTTTTAAATGGGCGGCCCTTTATTCTGAGACTATGTCCCCTAGTTTTAGTTTCCCCTATGAGGGGAAATATCCTCTCTGCATCCACCTTGTTGAGCCCTCTCATTAACTTATATGTTTCGATAAGATCACCTCTCATTCTTCTCCAATGTGTATAGGTCCAACCTACGTTCATAAGTCAACCACATCTCTGGAATCAACCTAGTGAACCTTCTCTAAACAGCCTCCGATGCAAGTATATCCTTCCTTAAATATGGAGACCAAAACTGGAAATTGTTGCAGATGTAACTCGCTCTATTTCAGGATTGCCTGACCCGCAGTTCCATTTCATCCTTCACCTCATCCGGCGCTTTAACACAAAGCAGTACTCCAGGTGTGGCCTCACCAATAACCTGTACAGTTGTAGCAGGACTTCTCTGCTGGAACTGAGAGAACGGAATGCTGCAAGTTCAGAGGGAGGTAGGTTAGAGTGAGTGAGGGGATTAGAGATGACACACTAACAGTTCCCAATGAAAAGATCTAGAGAGGGTAAAAGGCCAAAGGGAGGGATCCAGGTGGAACAAGAATTCTGAAGATGAGGTGGTGGGGGTAGGGGTGAGACCCTTGACCAAAGAAGTAGGCACGGAGGCGAAGGAAGAAGAGTTCAACATTCTGCCCTGATGGAAATTCATTGAGGTGGGAGGGGGCGTAAGGGGATGGAGTTGAGGCCTTTGCTGAGATCTGAGTGTTCGGGGTGAGAGAAGGGAAGGTCAGAGGTGAAAACACGGCAAGGGGTGAGATTGGAAGGAGGGATGGGATTGGATGAAAGTGAAGGGGAAGAAGGTTCCGGAGGGGCGTTGGTATCTAAGAGATGTTGAAGCTTGCAGTCTTCGATACCTGAAAGAAAATAAGCTTTGTGTTAAAGCGCCGGATGAAGTGAAGGATGAAATGGAACTGCGGATCAGGCAATCCTGAAATAGAACGCGTTACATCTGCAACAATTTCCAGTTCTGATGAAAGGTCGTCGACGTGAAACGTTAACTTTGTTTCTCTCTCCACAGATACTGCCTGACCTGAGTGTTTCCAACATTCTCGGTTAATAGTTCACATTTCCAGAATCCACAGTATTTTGCCTTTATACAAGTAACCGAATGTGAAGCTGCATATCTCTTTCCCGAGAGTGCGGTTCTGATGCACCTGTCCATGATTAAAGATTTATAGGTTCGACTCGCAGATGCTGTTATTGATGGATCTCATCATCATCATCATAGGCAGTCCCTCGTATCGAGGATGACTTGCTTCCACACCAAAAGGGGATGAGTTCAATGAAGGACCTAATATTCCAGATCCTGAACTACATCCTGAAGGGTGAAAGATGCCTCTGCGTGGATTTTTTAACATGGGGTGGCCGTTGCACACCAGCCACCACATGGGCTTGACAGAGCTAAGTCTTGGTCCAGTGGCAGTTCCATTTCATCCTTCACCTCATCCAGCGCTTTAACACAAAGCAGTACTCCAGGTGTGGCCTCACCAATAACCTGTACAGTTGTAGCAGGACTTCTCTGCTGGAACTGAGAGAACGGTTATCCAAGACAACTGGAGACCTGCTCTGCTGCACGGACCTAGTGCGCACACATATCGCAGTGTGGGCTGACCCGTGCTGTCCCTGGGCCCCTGGCCCCGAACTCACGCCTCTCCTGGGCTCCGATCACGTCCCTCTACTGTAAGATTTCTAAATCTCTCTGGGCTTACATTTGACAGTGAGATGATTCTCTTTAAAACAATTGGAACAGTTTATTAAAAACACACAGATACATTTAACAGCAGTCGTTAAATATCCTACAGATCTACCTTAGTTACAACAGAGATACAATGAGGTTATAATAAAGAGTGATATACGTTATGTCCCTTTGGCTGGCTGGTTTGAACACATGGCTTGCTGTTTCAGCTGGTCTTAAAAAGGAATGTCTTCTCGTGCCCTGTGTCCAAGAGAGAGAGCAACCTGTGTGGCTTGAGTTTTTAAATCCCTTAAGTCCATTGTCGCTCTGAAAGCCTCACGATTGGATCTTGGCTCCAGGGCAGCTCCTTATTGGCTCTCCTCACACATGTGGCTGTCTGGAGGCCAATACACAAAAGCAATGCGGCATCTCTGTGAGCATCCATTTTGTTTCAACACTAACTGGCCTTTCCGTATAATCTACATTTTTAACATTTACATCAATTTTAATCATTAATAAACACTTTTATATAGTCTCTCTCCGCTCCTTCACCTTGACCTCGCCGCTCCTGCTGTACCTGCCCGCGCTCCAATCACTGACCTGTCCCTTGATGATGTCACTCTTCGCTGCCGTCGCCCTCCTGCACCAGCTCGCACTGCTCCCTGAAGTAGTTTGCCTCCACGCTGCTCCCAAGGCCGCTCGCCACTCCTTTTATGGCCCCGGCCTGCCGCTGGTATTCTCACGCTGGTCTATAGATGGAGTAGCAACACAAATAATTGACAGAACCCTTATACCATGGCTGTTTAAAGTTATCAGTTCACACTGCCACAGCAAATTTTTAATTATTTTGAAGGTTTTCTGTACCTGTCTTCACAAGTAACAATCCATTAATGGTAACTGTTGCTGCTAAAGTTGAAAAACTACAGTTACGATCTATAAAATCTACTGATGCTGGTGTTCCAAGTTCTTTTTTCCGACAACTATTAAACCCTCCCGCTGTCTACTTCAGAGCAGACATCAGGAGCTGCTTTAACTTCTCGTTATCACATTCTGTCATTACAAAAGCTCGGTTTTGCTTTTTCAAGAGGTCGAGTGTATCCATGACCATCATCCCTCTGGTCAGTGACTCCTGCAACTCCACACTTACTCCGCATTGCATATATTCAGTAACAACACTCTCATCAATAGAGGTTATTGCATAAGAATCGCAGGACACAAACCCTGCTTGAAGAAGTAACTCTTTAGCGCCTTGCTTGACCGCAGCATATTTACCACTGTGTCCTGTTATTATCTTCATGAAGCAAGCCTTCTCAGTGCCTTGATTTACCCACTCGTGAAAAAACTCCTGTGATGGACACAACAGAATAGGTCAGCTAGTTGCTTCTGAGAATCTCTCGCACTATCATAACTACCTGGTAATGTTACCACTGGCATATAGATATCAAAAGAACACAGGAACACCAACAGAGCAGATCGTAGAGACTCCTCACTGTGAACATCATCAGTGGTGACAGTCGCCCATAATATCAAATAGCTCAGTAAAGCGTCACTCTTAAAAGTAATAACTTCCTTCTAGATTTGATCACACTTTGACAGTAAGAGATTTATAATTAATAGGACGTTGGTAAATTATTTGGTTTATTTCGATCATGAAAGAACATATAATTGAATGAAAATCTGCCCCATTCATAAATTATTGCTCTCCCCTATTTGCAAAGCAATTCCAGCTGCATAATGCCTCACAATGACTATATTGTTGTCAAAGACCCCATTTAAAAAATGGCAAAGCAACAATATCATTTTACCTATATAACTTAAATCAATTTAAAATTACAATTACTTCAATCAAAACATGTTCAATGCTATGGAAAAATATATATTTTAAACATCGAATATAACAGGGGGCCGAAATTCAGGCCCGGCAGAAAGCTGCCACACTTACCGTTTTTTAAAATTGTTTTTACCGTCGTCTCGGAAGAGGCTGACTCTTCATCGATATTCAGATCTTTGTCTTTTTTTTCGAGCGGACTGGAAGTCAGTCATAATGGGGGCGGAAGTGCGGCGCTAAGTGTTGGTGAGGGGCGGAAGTGGAGGCGGGACGGATTTCCCGCCGCTGTCACTCAGCAGCAGGGCGGTGGTGACATCATTGCGCGTCTGCGTCACCACGTATCCCCCTCCTTTAAAGAGGAGAGAATCGACGAATCTTTAGGATCGGGCCATTGGGCCATCGGGGAGGGTTTAGGCCGGGCCAGCGGCCTGGCAGCCAAGAGGGGGTACCAAGCTGCCTGTTGGCAGCCCGGCTGAACCAGGAGGCACAATAGTCCGGCCGAGATGGAAGTCGGCCAGCAATAAAAATGAAATGGCGGCGACTGTGGGCCCTTGCCTTTAATGATCGCCACGCAGCCAGGGCTGACAGAGGGAATGAAAGGTGCACCAACAAAGAAAGCTGTCGAGGGCACCGCTCGGTGGGCATTAGACTTTTAGGCCTGAATATCACCGGAGGTGGAGGGTCCCAGTGGTACACGCACTGATGGCGCACTTACGGCCACTCGGCAGTGGAAAGGCAGAGGCGGGGACCGCCAGAAACCGCACCCCCCCCAATCCCCCCGTGCTGAATTTGATTGGCGGCAGCCATTCAACCAGAAATCAGCGGCCATTGGATTCCGCCGCCTGGCCGCTGCATTCCGACGGAAACGGGCCTTATCGGGACCCTGAATTTCAGCCCCCAGATCTCTGGCTGAAAATTCAGCAAAACTTTCCTGCATCTCAATCCAGCGAAATTCTAGAGTTTTTGGAGGATGTAACTAGTAGAGTGGATCAGGGAGAACCAGTGGATGTGGTGTATTTGGACTTTCAAAAGGCTTTTGATAAGGTCCCACACAAGAGTGTACAAAATTAAGGCACATGGTATTTGGGGTAATGTATTGACGTGGATAGAGAACTGGTTGGCATTCCTTTTCAGAATGGCAGGCAGTGACTAGTGGGGTGCCGCAAGGTTCAGTGCTGGGATCCCAGCTATTTACAATATACATTAATGATTTAGATGAAGGAATTAACTGCAATATCTCCAGATGACACTAAGCTGGGTGGCAGTGTGAGCTGTGAGGAGGATGGTAGGAGGCTGCAGGGGGCCTTGGACAGGTTAGGTGAATGGGCAAATGCATGGCAGATGCAGTATAATGTGGATAAATGTGAGGTTATCCACTTTGATGGCAAAACCAGGAAGGCAGATTATTATCTGAATGGTGACAGATTAGTAAAAGGGGAGGTGCAACGAGACCTGGGTGTCATGGTACATCAGTCATTGAAGGTTGGCATACAGATACAGCAGCCAGTGAAGAAAACAAATGGCATGCTGGCCTTCATAGCGAGAGGATTTGAGTATAGGAGCAGGGAGGTCTTACTGCAGTTGTACAGGGCTTTGGTGAGACCACACCTTAAGTATTGTGTACAGTTTTCGTCTCCTAATCTGAGGAATGACATTCTTGCTATTGAGGGAGTGCAGCGAAGGTTCACCAGACTAATTCCCGGGATGGCAAGACTGACATATGAAGAAAGAATGGATCGGCTAGGCTTATACTCACTGGAATTTCGAAGAATGAGAGGGGATTGCATAGAAACATATAAAATTATGACGGGACTGGACAGGTTAGATGCAGGAAGAATGTCCCCGATGTTGGGGAAGTCCATAACCAGGGGTCACAGTCTAAAGATAAGGGGTAAGCCATATAGGACCGAGATGAGGAGAAACTTCTTCACTCAGAGAGTGGTGAACTTGTGGAATTCTCTACCACAGAAAGTTGTTGAGTCCAGTTCATTGGATATATTCAAGAGGGAGTTAGATGTGGCCCTTACGGCTAAGGGAATCAGGGGGTATGGAGAGTAGGCAGGAGTGGGGTACTGAAGTTGTATGATCAGCCATGATCATATTGAATGGTGGTGCAGGCTCGCAGGGCCGAATGGCCTGCTCCTGCACCTATTGTCTATGTTTCTATGTTTAAAAGTTTCAATCCTGACCAGTCTACAGCAAATAGAGCCAGAATGAAAAGGTCAGAAATGGAGCTGTTCGCTGATAATCGCACAGCACTCAGCACCATTCGCAACTCTTCAGATAACACAGCAAGACTTTGGCAGAGACGTATGCAGCAACATCCAGGCTTGGGTTCATAAGTGACAAATAACATTCACACCACACTATTGCCAGGCAATAACTATCCCCAACAAGAGAGTCTAACAACCGCGCTTGACATTCAGTGTCATTAACATCGCCGAGTCCCCCACCGTCAACATCCTGGGGGTCACCATTTACCAGAAACTCAACTGGACCTAGCACATTGTGGCTACAAGTGCAGATTAGAGGCTGAGTATTCTATAGCTATTGGCTCATCTAGTTACCCAAAGCCTCTCCAATACCTACAATGCACAAGTCAGGAGTGTGATGGAATACTCTCCACTTGCCTGGATGAGTGCAGCTGCAACCATTCAAGAAGCTCAACACCATCCAGGACAAAGCAGCCCGCTTGATTGGCACTTCATCCACCAACCTAAACATCCACTCCCTCCACCATTGGTGCACTGTGACTGCTGTGTGTACCATCTACAAAATGTACTGCAATAGCTCGCCAAGGCTTCTGCAGCAGCACCTCCCAAACCCACGACCTCTACCACCTAGAAGGACAAGGCCAGCAAATGCATTGGCATACCACCAACTCTAGATTACCTTCCAAGTCACACACTATCCTGACTTGGATGTAGATCGCTAATCCTAGGTTGCTGCTGGGTGAAAATCGTGGAACTTCTTACTTAACATTGTAGGATCACCTTCATCACATGGACTGCAGCAATTCAAGAAGAAGAATCCACCACCATCATCTCAAGGGCAATTAGGGATGTACAGTAAATGCTAGTCTTTCCAACAAAGTTCACTTCATGTGAATAAATTTGAAATAGAAACAAATTAATCAGAATTAAAAGCGTAAAATAGTGTATGTGCATCAACCATTTTTGACTTTGTAATCATTATATATCCTGATTATCTTACCCAAGGCAGTGAATGACGTAGAGTGTATTCCCAGGTGGCTATATAGGTCGGCCAGACGAACTGATTCAGCACAATGGAAGCTGCTTCTGGGTCTGTTGCAAAGTTAAACTCCCCACAGACCGTTATACTCCCTCTGGCTGAAAATAAAGCAAATTCTTTGTACACCTCATTCCAGCAGAACTTTCTGAATCCTCAGGTGACTACAGCCCGAATGAAAATAAGGTTATCAAGCAAATCTTGGCAAAGAGGTTGTAAACCAAATCTGTAATAATTTGTCCATAGTTTTTTTTTTCTTTTGGTGTGTTTAATTTGTTTTAAATGCGTAACTCAAAATGGAGGTTACAGCTTCATAAGACTGATTGGAGCCAACTTGTTGGGAGTGGCACCCACAACTGATCAAGAATGGCAAAGCATTTTGATACATCAATTATTTTATTACAAAGCTGTTTATTACAAAACACTGTTTTCCCATTAGAAGAGAGTTGAGAATATGGCAGCATCTTCACCAATGATCTTCACTTCATCATAAGGTCCCAAGTGGGACTGTATTTTGATGATTAGAAGAATGAGAGGTGATCTCATTAAAAAAATTCTTAGAGGGCTTGACAGGGTTGTTGCTGAGAGGCTGATTACCCTGGTTGAGTGTCTAGAACTAGGGTCATAGTCTCAGGATAAGGGGTCGGCCATTTAAGACTGAGATGAGGAGACATTTCTTTACTCAAAGGGTTGTGAATCTTTGGAATTCTCTACCCCAGGTACCACAAGCAATTAGGAAGGCAAATGGCATGTTAGCCTTTACTGCAAGGGGTTTGGAGTACAAGAATATGGAAGTCTTAATACAACTGCACAGGGCTTTGGTGAGACCACACCTGGAGTACCGTGTACACTTTTGGTCTTCTTTTTGGAGGAAGGATATACTTGCCTTAGAGGGAGTGTAACGAAGGTTCACTAGATTGATCCCTGGGACGAAAGGGTTGTCCTATGAGGAGCGATTAAGTAGATTGGGCCTATCCTCTCTGGAGTTTAGAAGAATGAGAGGTGATCTCATTGAAAAGATACTGATGGGGATTGACAGGATAGATGCTGAGTGACTGATTCCCCGGGCTGGAGAGTCTAGAATCAGGGGTCACAGTCTCAGGATAAGGGGTCGGCCATTTAGGACTGAGATGAGGAGAAATGTCTTCACTCGGAGGGTTGCGAATTTTTTGAATTCTCTGCCCCAGAGAGCTGTGGATGCTCAGTCATTAAGTATATTCAAGACTGAGATCGACCGATTTTTGGACACTAAGGGAATCAAGGGATATGGGGATAAGGCGGGAAAGTGGAGTTGAGATAGAAGATCAGCCATGATCTTATTGAATGGCAGAGCAGGCACGAGGGGCCATATAGTTTACTTCTGTTCCCATTTCTTACGTTCTTATGATTGCAGTGTTCAGCTCCATTTATAATTCCTCAGGTAATGAAGCAGTCCATTCCCGCATACAGCAAGGCCTTGCCAGTGATGCCCAAATCCCAAGCATCGAGTTGCCATTCTTTGGTGTCTGCCAATCTAGTGACCATGGATCTCCAGCACAAACCTCACTACTGTGCCCATAATTGGCAATCTCACTCGAAGGTGGTAAATGGAAAATAAGTCACTGATGCAATAGCTCTTATGAGGTGCACAGAGGTTGCTTTACTCTGCATCTGGCTGTGCTATGCCTGAGCAAGGGGTGCTTCACAATGACGCTTGGTGTCTGAAATGGGAAAAGTTCCATTGCCCAGCACTAACATTCCTCACCTTTATAAGCACAAAAATAAAAAATAGCAAATAGAGCCCGAATGAAAAAATATATATTATAAAAAGTTTATTTCCGCTGTAAGTCTCATTTTTAGATGACGCAGCAACCCTGAGCATAAATGTTTCAGTACTGGAAACTTTTAGTCTTTTTTGTGTGTGTCAGGCCTTTGAATGCAGAGACAAAAAACAATTCTGTAAAATTATATCCGAGACTGTATCCTGTTGATTCACGAGAAATCAGATTATTATCTCACTCATCTTTCTGAAAGGCATTTGGTTATTCTCAAGTTCTGCAAGGTAGCATTGCAAGAACCTCAACGAGCTGGTTTATCCGAATAGTTTAGCATCTTACCAAAGTATGGGGCATGACTAATCTTGTATGGGGCATGACTAGGATATACAGCAAACAAACAGGCCATTCGGCCCAACCAGTCCATGCTGGCATCTATGCTCCACTCGAGCTTCCTCCCAATCCTTGCTCATCCAACGCTTTCACCATAACCCTCTATTCCCTTCTCCCTCATAAGCTTACCTAGCTTCCTCTTAAATGCATCTATACTATTCATCTCAACTACTCCCTGTGCGAGCAAGTTCCACATTCTCACCACTCTCTGGGTAAATCATTTTCTCTGAATTCCCTATTTGAATTTTTTGCTGACTATCTTATATTGATGGCCTCTAGATTTGCTCTTCCTCACAAGTGGAAATACCCTCTCTCTGTCTACTCTATCAAAACCGTTCATAAATTGAAAGACCTCTATTAGGTCACCCCTCCGCCTTCTCTTTTCAGGAGAAGAGAGACCCAGCCTGTTCATCCTTTCCCAATAGGTGCACCCTCGCAGTCCTTGTGAAGTTACAGATGTGGAATTCCTGTGTGTTATCCATCAACAATAAAAGGATTCATTGTTCACCTAGACTACTTTGTGCACAACGTCATATTTTAGTTCATAGGGAGTGAGGAGTACATACAGGAGTGGACTTTTTTGTGTTGAGAAACACATCTGGAATTTCTCTCATCAAAATATAAATGCACATTGTTGGAAGGAGGTTGATTCATAACAGAGGCATCTCAATAAATTTCACATCAAGGTAAATATTTATTCATGGACTATATTTACAGAGTATAATTAGAATTAAAATATTTGTTTTTTAGTAAATCTTGTTAGAATACATTTAATAAAAAACAACCTGCCTAGCATTTTTGAACAACAAAAACATGTTTAGATTGATATTGATTTATTCAATATTTTCAAAAGCCTGTGGATCTGTTTAATTATAATCTGCAATATTCAGTGTTGAATTACAGTAATGCTACAGTAAGGAACCAGACTATCTAATGTACCTTTCATGTTTCCTCCGATGATGTACAAATGTTTCAGCTTCGTAGAGAATGCAGGGTCCATTTTAATTGCCAGACCTAAAATTGGTCAGGGGACCAACAGCCACAAGGGAGATCTGCAAGATCCTAACACGTTACTTTGCATAGTAGCTAATGTGTCTGTAAGCACTCTAGTAATGACTCCACGAGGTAAGGTATTGTACTTGAACTGTTGTGACTTTAGTCCATTTATTGCAGCTCCTGAATGGGGGTACAGTGAGGTGAGCTCCCTTTTATACTTGGTTACCTGCAGTGTGCAGGTGACCCCTAGGTCTCCACCAGTTGCACCCTCTGGTGGTTACATTCAGTGGTCTTATGTAACTGTACATTGAGTGTACAGGGTATATACTTGTTATACATACATAACATCACTCCCCCCTAAGTCTTGTGCCACTGGCCTTTGCACTGTGTGCTCTGGCCCTCGACTTGAGTGCCCAAAGCCCTTGCACCTTGTCTGTGCTTGGGAATGGCTCTCTCCCTGTAGACCCCCAAGTCCTTATTGCCACGACATTGGGAAATGGTCAGCAGTGGACGGTTGGAGGTTGCAGTGGGGGTTGACTGGGTTCTGGGTGTGATCCATGTGTGTCCATGGCTACATACATCCATTTCCCCCCCCATACATAGGCCATGTGTGTGGCTCGACAGCTGTATTTGCATCCATGTACAGAGAATAAAAAATAGGATTAGTTACATCACGGTTTGGGTATAGCAGTAGTGGAACAAGTACATATTACAGGTGAGGTACATACGTGGTATTACAGTCTTGCCCCTGGGGTGTAGGTGCAGGTGGGTGAGGACGCTAGTTCCAGAGTAACCGGACTGGGTCCAGGTTGTCTGATGGTGGCGCTGCGCCCCCTGCCGGCTGGGTGGGCTCGGATCGCTCACCTGGCTGAGTCTCAGGGCCTTTGCTGTTGCCTAATGGTGGGCAGAGCCACAGGAATGTGTGGCCTCCCTGTCCTCCTTTGAGGGCTGCAGGTAGTGGGAGCCTCATCATTCCAGGTCCCGTCGGGAGGGCTGGAGGGTGCTAACCTCTTGCTCCTGGTATTGGCCCTGGTGGCGAGAGAGGTAGGGCCAATTTGGGGCAGGGTGCCAGTGGTGGTGCCTGTGCCATCCGCTGATCGCTAGCCCTGCAGTGGGTATGCTCCCTCTGTGTGTGGCCACATGCCCTGGGGCATCACATCGGTCCCAGAAGCACAGGCTACATGATCGGGTAACCCACTGGACCTGGGGGCTTCCCACGGGGGGTTGCCCTTGGTTTTTTCGGCGTACATGTAGAACCCGGTATCACACATCATTTCATTATTTACATTCATGATACATTGGCTCCAACTGCAATCACCCGACTCGACATTTTTAGTTGTTTTTACAAATTTGCATTTGTCAATTACATCTTCGCATTTGTCAATTACATCTTTTCCCTATATACTACCGGCATCGCTGTACAAGGTTACATTTAGATACTTGCATTTGTCAATTACAACTTTTACATTTGTATCACCGGCATCACTGTACAAAGAGTGGTACTGTCCCTTTAATTGTGCTGGGTTGCCGGTCTCCTTTAAGAGGGCCTTGCAATCTTTACCCCAATCCGGTTCGCTGCTTGACATCGCGTGTTGCTCCCTCAACGCTGCCCCTCGTGATCTGGTCGTGGCCATCTTGATTTCAGGTGCTTCACCTCGTGGTGCGGGCGCCATCTTCTCACTCTCCACACGGTAGGCTGCGGTGATCCTTTTCTCCGCAGGTTCTGCCACGGAAGCCAGGAAGTTACCTTCTGCGCCGATTTTCTTCGGAGTCCTGCCACTGGAGCCCGGAAGGTGAAGTCTGGTCGTTCGGGTTGGATCATCTCGCCGTTGAGTTGTGTGGTCTGTGTCATCGCCGCACAGTCAAGTTGGACGGTAGGATCTTCAGGTGCTGTGATGGATCCAAATTTGGGGCCGCATAGGACGTCGATCGCCAGGGCCTGGAGGCTTTCCCAGCCCCAACAGCTCCAGCTGGGAGAGAAGGCAAAAAAGAAGTAGAAGGAAATCAAAAGGTGACGTCACAGCCAACGTGGTAAGTGATTGGCTGCTGATTGGTGAGTAGTTTTTCTTTTTCTTTATTAGTCAGTAACTTTTAACATTGTTGTCGGCAATTTAAGTGTATCTAAGGGTTAAGTCATGGCAGGACAGCTCGGTCACGTGATATGCTCCTCCTGTACCATGTGGGAACATGGGGACAACACCAGTGTCCCTGACGACTACATGTGCGGGAAGTGTGTCCACCTCCGGCTACTGACGGTCCGCGTTGCGGAGTTGGAGCTGAAGGTGGATTCACTCTGGAGCATCCACGATGCTGAGAATGACGTGAGTATCACGTGTAGCGAGTTGGTCTTACTGCAGGAGAAGGGTCCACAGCCAGCGAGGGAATGGAAGACCAGCAGGAAGAGTAGTGCAAGGAAGGTAGTGCAGGGGTCCCCTGTGGTCATCCCCCTGCAAAACAGATACACCGCTTTGAGTACTGTTGAGGGGGATGACTCATCAGGGGAGGGCAGCAGCAGCCAAGTTCATGGCACCGTGGCTGGCTCTGTTGCACAGGAGGGCAGGAAAAAGAGTGGAAGAGCGATAGTGATAGGGGATTCAATTGTAAGGGGAATAGATAGGCGTTTCTGCGGCCGCAACCGAGACTCCAGGATGGTATGTTGCCTCCCTGGTGCAAGGGTCAAGGATGTCTCGGAGCGGGTGGAGGACATTCTAAAAAGGGAGGGAGAACAGCCAGTTGTCGTGGTGCACGTTGGTACCAATGACATAGGTAAAAAAAGGGATGAGTTCCTACGAAATGAATTTAAGGAGCTAGGAGCTAAATTAAAAAGTAGGACCTCAAAAGTAGTAATCTCGGGATTGCTACCAGTGCCACGTGCTAGTCAGAGTAGGAATCGCAGGATAGCTCAGATGAATACGTGGCT
The DNA here is from genome assembly GCF_044704955.1 of Pristiophorus japonicus. NCBI lineage: Eukaryota > Metazoa > Chordata > Chondrichthyes > Pristiophoridae > Pristiophorus > Pristiophorus japonicus. Next base: position 192,182,698 of record NC_091986.1, on the reverse strand, counting down.
TGAGCAATGGTGCAGCAGGGAGGGATTCAAATTCCTGGGGCATTGGAACCGGTTCTGGGGGAGGTGGGACCAGTACAATCCGGACGGTCTGCACCTGGGCAGAATCGGAACCAATGTCCTCGGGGGAGTGTTTGCTAGTGCTGTTGGGGAGGAGTTAAACTAATATGGCAGGGGGATGGGAACCAATGCAGGGAGATAGAGGGAAACAAAAAGGAGGCAAAAACAAAAGACAGAAAGGAGATGAGGAAAAGTGGAGGGCAGAGAAACCCAAGGCAAAGAACAAAAAGGGCCATTGTACAGCAAAATTCTAAAAGGACAGAGGGTGTTAAAAAAACAAGCCTAAAGGCTTTGTGTCTTAATGCAAGGAGTATCCGCAATAAGGTGGATGAATTAACTGTGCAAATAGATGTTAACAAATATGATGTGATTGGGATTACGGAGACGTGGCTCCAGGATGAGCAGGGCTGGGAACTCAACATCCAGGGGTATTCAACATTCAGGAAGGATAGAATAAAAGGAAAAGGAGGTGGGGTAGCATTGCTGGTTAAGGAGGAGATTAAGGCAATAGTTAGGAAGGACATTAGCTTGGATGATGTGGAATCTATATGGGTAGAGCTGCAGAACACGAAAGGGCAAAAAACGTTAGTGGGAGTTGTGTACAGACCTCCAAACAGTAGTAGTGATGTTGGGGAGGGCATCAAACAGGAAATTAGGGGTGCGTGCAATAAAGGTGCAGCAGTTATAATGGGTGACTTTAATATGCACATAGATTGGGCTAACCAAACTGGAAGCAATACGGTGGAGGAGGATTTTCTGGAGTGCATAAGGGATGGTTTTTTAGACCAATATGTCGAGGAACCAACTAGGGGGGAGGCCATCTTAGACTGGGTGTTATGTAATGAGAAAGGATTAATTAGCAATCTCGTTGTGCGAGGCCCCTTGGGGAAGAGTGACCATAATATGGTGGAATTCTGCATTAGGATGGAGAATGAAACAGTTAATTCAGAGACCATGGTCCAGAACTTAAAGAAGGCTAACTTTGAAGGTATGAGGCGTGAATTGGCTGAGATGGATTGGCGAATGATACTTAAGGGGTTGACTGTGGATGGGCAATGGCAGACATTTAGAGACCGCATGGATGAACTACAACAATTGTACATTCCTGTCTGGCATAGAAATAAAAAAGGGAAGGTGGCTCAACCGTGGCTATCAAGGGAAATCAGGGATAGTATTAAAGCCAAGGAAGTGGCATACAAATTGGCCAGAAATAGCAGCGAACCTGGGGACTGGGAGAAATTTAGAACTCAGCAGAGGAGGACAAAGGGTTTGATTAGGGCAGGGAAAATGGAGTATGAGAAGAAGCTTGCAGGGAACATTAAGACGGATTGCAAAAGTTTCTATAGATATGTAAAGAGAAAAAGGTTAGTAAAGACAAATGTAGGTCCCCTGCAGTCAGAATCAGGGGAAGTCATAACGGGGAACAAAGAAATGGCGGGCCAATTGAACAAGTACTTTGGTTCGGTATTCACGAAGGAGGACACGAACAACCTTCCGGTTATAAAAGGGGTCGGGGGGTCTAGTAAGGAGGAGGAACTGAGGGAAATCCTTATTAGCCGGGAAATTGTGTTGGGGAAATTGATGGGATTGAAGGCCGATAAATCCCCAGGGCCTGATGGACTGCATCCCAGAGTACTTAAGGAGGTGGCCTTGGGAATAGTGGATGCGTTGACAGTCATTTTCCAACATTCCATTGACTCTGGATCAGTTCCTATGGAGTGGAGGGTAGCCAATGTAACCCCACTTTTTAAAAAAGGAGGGAGAGAGAAAACAGGGAATTATAGACCGGTCAGCCTGACATCGGTAGTGGGTAAAATGATGGAATCAATTATTAAGGATGTCATAGCAGTGCATTTGGAAAGAGGTGACATGATAGGTCCAAGTCAGCATGGATTTGTGAAAGGGAAATCATGCTTGACAAATCTTCTGGAATTTTTTGAGGATGTTTCCAGTAGAGTGGATAAGGGAGAACCAGTTGATGTGGTATATTTGGACTTTCAGAAGGCGTTCGACAAGGTCCCACACAAGAGATTGATGTGCAAAGTTAGAGCACATGGGATTGGGGGTAGTGTACTGACATGGATTGAGAACTGGTTGTCAGACAGGAAGCAAAGAGTAGGAGTAAATGGGTACTTTTCAGAATGGCAGGCAGTGACTAGTGGGGTACCGCAAGGTTCTGTGCTGGGGCCCCAGCTGTTTACACTGTACATTAATGATTTAGATGAGGGGATTAAATGTAGTATCTCCAAATTTGCGGATGACACTAAGTTGGGTGGCAGTGTGAGCTGCGAGGAGGATGCTGTGAGGCTGCAGAGCGACTTGGATAGGTTAGGTGAGTGGGCAAATGCATGGCAGATGAAGTATAATGTGGATAAATGTGAGGTTATCCACTTTGGTGGTAAAAACAGAGAGACAGACTATTATCTGAATGGTGACAGATTAGGAAAAGGGGAGGTGCAAAGAGACCTGGGTGTCATGGTACATCAGTCATTGAAGGTTGGCATGCAGGTGCAGCAGGCGGTTAAGAAAGCAAATGGCATGTTGGCCTTCATAGCAAGGGGATTTGAGTACAGGGGCAGGGAGGTGTTGCTACAGTTGTACAGGGCATTGGTGAGGCCACACCTGGAGTATTGTGTACAGTTTTGGTCTCCTAACCTGAGGAAGGACATTCTTGCTATTGAGGGAGTGCAGCGAAGGTTCACCAGACTGATTCCCGGGATGGAGGGACTGACCTATCAAGAAAGACTGGATCAACTGGGCTTGTATTCACTGGAGTTCAGAAGAATGAGAGGGGACCTCATAGAAACATATAAAATTCTGACGGGGTTAGACAGGTTAGATGCAGGAAGAATGTTCCCAATGTTGGGGAAGTCCAGAACCAGGGGTCACAGTCTAAGGATAAGGGGTAAGCCATTTAGGACCGAGATGCGGAGGAACTTCTTCACCCAGAGAGTGGTGAACCTGTGGAATTCTCTACCACAGAAAGTTGTTGAGGCCAATTCACTAAATATATTCAAAAAGGAGTTAGATGAGGTCCTTACTGCTAGGGGGATCAAGGGGTATGGCGAGAAAGCAGGAATGGGGTACTGAAGTTGAATGTTCAGCCATGAACTCATTGAATGGCGGTGCAGGCTAGAAGGGCCGAATGGCCTACTCCTGCACCTATTTTCTATGTTTCTATGTTCTATGTCTATGTAACAGATTTGGATTTGTTTCATTCATCTTCTCCCTAGCAGCAACAATCCACAAATATAGTGTGCATTGCGCCGCCGTAGGACACCTGGACATCCATGCTGCCAATGACTGGGATGATGTTGTTTGTGTAGGTGAGCAGCTTCACCTGGATTGGTAGCATTTTAGGTCGTTCTCTCTTCATCTTCATCAGCGCTGGCCAACTCTTCAGCGACTCGGTGAGTAAAATTTATTTTACACATTCGCTGGAGATGGCCTTTCGTGTTACAGCCTTTGCAAGTATAGTCTTTGTAGCAGCATTGGTGAGCCCTGTGATTTCCTCCACAGCGCCAGCATGGGGCTGACCGGTTGGCCCCATGTGGTGGACTCAAGAGTTGTAGGACTCGGGGTAGCAGTCTTGCCTCTAAAAGGCGCCAGTCAGTTCACGATACTTGCCGGGTTAGAGTCCTGGGGGTGAGTCATCATCCTCTTGGAATCGCAGGCCGAGGCTATGAATGCCTAACTGACGTTGATTGCCTTCTGCAGAGTGACCGTGGTGTCCGCAGAGAGAAGCCTGTGGAGGAGGCCATCATGGTCGATTCCAATAACGAAGATGTCCCTCAGTGCTTCGGTGAGGTGGTCACCAAAATCACACGGTGCAACCAATCGTCTCAGGTCTGCAGAATATTTTGCGATTTCTTGGCCTTCGGGCCTCCGGTGTGTGTAGAACCGGTATCTGGGTGTGAGGATGCTCTCTTTAGGCTTGAGCTGTTCCTGTATCATCGTTATGAGCTCCGCATACGTTTTAGTTGTTGTCTTCTCTGGGGCTAGCAAGTCCCTGACAAGTCCATGAAAGATGGGCCCATAACTGCTGAGCGGGATAACTCTGCACTTATCAGCCAGCGAGGTCGGTGTGTCTCCAGCCAGGTCGTTTGAGATGAAATAGTGTTCTAGCCTTTCCACAAAGGCATCCCAATCTTCCACATCGGCGAATTGTTGAAAGTTGCCAAGGTTAGCCATTTTTCGCGTGGAAATTTGGAATCTCATCGGCAGTTATTCTGTCTGTAAGCACTCGAGTAATGATTCCACGAGGTAAGGTATTGTACTTGAACTGTTGTGACCTTAGTCCATTTATTGCAGCTCCTGAATAAGGGTACAGTAAGGTGAGCTCCCTTTTATACCTGGTTACCTGTCGTGTACAGGTGACCCCTAGGTCTCCACCAGTTGCACCCTCTGGTGTTACAGGCTTAGTGTATACAGTGTGAAGATACATTAAGTGGTCTTATGTAACTGTACGTTGGGAGTACAGGGTATATACATATATTATACATACACAACAGTAGCAATGAGGTGTTAAAAGAGTTACAGTGGACTAGTATTAATGTGAAATTTAAACGTAGTTTTGCTGTTTATATATCACACATTCAATTTACGAAGGATCAATTTTGTATTGAGAGTTGTTTTGCCATAAGCTTAAATTTTGGTCCTGAAATTTGAACTTGCTTGCTCTCATTGATGAAGCTAAACCAGTTCTTCACCACTAAGATAACAGATAAAAGGGAGGGCATTTGACCAATCTTGTTCATCCGTCCATAGAAAACCATGTCCGTTAGATGGAACGTAGTACTAACCATGACCCACATAAAACCTGTTGGCAGCGAATCACATTACTGGTTCCGAGGTCAACTACCTGAATCAACCTGTCCTCCAAACTGGAGAAGCACAGCTGTAGGGGCCAGCAGCAGGGATCTATACAACGCTTCCTGTGTAGTGCCTTGGGACATCTTTACTTCAGGTTGAACCTCCCTTATCTGGAACTCCCTCCTCCGGTATGATTTCGGCAGCCGGGGGCGCATGCGCAGAACGCACCCCGACTTTGGGGCCGCTTCGACACCCGGCCCGCTGGGGCCGCACCGACACACACTGGGGCCGCTCCAACACATTTCCTTCACGACCTGCCAAGGGCCCGCTGATACTTCGGGCCTGCCCGGGGCGCTGACCTACTCCCCTCCCCTCCCCTCCCCGACCTCGGGCCGCTTCTCCCCCCCCCCCCCCCCCCCCCACACCGGGCCGCTGACCTCCCCTCATCCGACCAAATCCCTTATTCGGCACAGGCCTCGTCCCGAGGGTGCCGGATAAGGGAGGTTCAACGTGTACATTAAAAAGGGTGCTATATAAATGCAAGTTGTTGTTATATTTCATTTAATATCAAAAAAGGGCTAAAACTGGGCTGACACTCCAGTGCAGTGCTGAGGGAGTGCTGCACTGTCCAATGCCTTTGGATGAGACGTTAGACACTCTCTTGTTGGAGATGGTAACACTCTCTCTCTCAGAGACTGTGAGAAAGTGTGTGAGAGTGAGAAAGTGTGTGAGAGAGAGAGTGTGTGAGAGAGAGAGTGTGTCAAAGAGAGTGTGAGAGAGAGAGAGAGAGAGAGTGTGAATGAGAGAGTGTGAGGAGATGGCCCAGGGGCAGCACGGGCCAGCCCACATTGCGATATGTGTGCACACTAGGTCCGTGCAGCAGAGCAGGTCTCCAGTCGTCTTGGTTAATCCTTGATACTGGACCAAGACCTAGCTCTGCCAAGCCCGTGTGGTGGTTGGTGTGCAATGGCCACCACACGTTAAATAAAACCCATGTTGGTTCGGTATTCACGAAGGAGGACACGAACAACCTTCCGGTTATAAAAGGGGTCGGGGGGGTCTAGTAAGGAGGAGGAACTGAGGGAAATCCTTATTAGCCGGGAAATTGTGTTGGGGAAATTGATGGGATTGAAGGCCGATAAATCCCCAGGGCCTGATGGACTGCATCCCAGAGTACTTAAGGAGGTGGCCTTGGAAATAGTGGATGCATTGACAGTCATTTTCCAACATTCCATTGACTCTGGATCAGTTCCTATAGAGTGGAGGGTAGCCAATGTAACCCCACTTTTTAAAAAAGGAGGGAGAGAGAAAACAGGGAATTATAGACCGGTCAGCCTGACATCGGTAGTGGGTAAAATGATGGAATCAATTATTAAGGATGTCATAGCAATGCATTTGGAAAGAGGTGACATGATAGGTCCAAGTCAGCATGGATTTGTGAAAGGGAAATCATGCTTGACAAATCTTCTGCAATTTTTTGAGGATGTTTCCAGTAGAGTGGACAAGGGAGAACCAGTTGATGTGGTATATTTGGACTTTCAGAAGGCGTTCGACAAGGTCCCACACAAGAGATTGATGTGCAAAGTTAGAGCACATGGGATTGGGGGTAGTGTACTGACATGGATTGAGAACTGGTTGTCAGACAGGAAGCAAAGAGTAGGAGTAAATGGGTACTTTTCAGAATGGCAGGCAGTGACTAGTGGGGTACCGCAAGGTTCTGTGCTGGGACCCCAGCTGTTTACACTGTACATTAATGATTTAGATGAGGGGATTAAATGTAGTATCTCCAAATTTGCGGATGACACTAAGTTGGGTGGCAGTGTGAGCTGCGAGGAGGATGCTGTGAGGCTGAAGAGCGACTTGGATAGGTTAGGTGAGTGGGCAAATGCATGGCAGATGAAGTATAATGTGGATAAATGTGAGGTTATCCACTTTGGTGGTAAAAACAGAGAGACAGACTATTATCTGAATGGTGACAGATTAGGAAAAGGGGAGGTGCAAAGAGACCTGGGTGTCATGGTACATCAGTCATTGAAGGTTGGCATGCAGGTGCAGCAGGCGGTTAAGAAAGCAAATGGCATGTTGGCCTTCATAGCAAGGGGATTTGAGTACAGGGGCAGGAAGGTGTTGCTACAGTTGTACAGGCATTGGTGAGGCCACACCTGGAGTATTGTGTACAGTTTTGGTCTCCTAACCTGAGGAAGGACATTCTTGCTATTAAGGGAGTGCAGCGAAGGTTCACCAGACTGATTCCCGGGATGGCGGGACTGACCTATCAAGAAAGACTGGATCAACTGGGCTTGTATTCACTGGAGTTCAGAAGAATGAGAGGGGACCTCATAGAAACATTTAAAATTCTGACGGGGTTAGACAGGTTAGATGCAGGAAGAATGTTCCCAATGTTGGGGAAGTCCAGAACCAGAGGTCACAGTCTAAGGATAAGGGGTAAGCCATTTAGGACCGAGATGCGGAGGAACTTCTTCACCCAGAGAGTGGTGAACCTGTGGAATTCTCTACCACAGAAAGTTGTTGAGGCCAATTCACTAAATATATTCAAAAAGGAGTTAGATGAGGTCCTTACTACTAGGGGGATCAAGGGGTATGGCGAGAAAGCAGGAATGGGGTACTGAAGTTGAATGTTCAGCCATGAACTCATTGAATGGCGGTGCAGGCTAGAAGGGCCGAATGGCCTACTCCTGCACCTCTTTTCTATGTTTCTATGTTTCTATGTTTCTATGTGTAAAGTCCTGTCCCCTCAGTACAGATTCACATGAGGCATGTAGTGAAGTCAAGGTCACTCTGGACCTGCACCTTTATTTCACAGCTCTGGAATGCTGCACTTGCCTGAGACCTGTCCTTATATACCTGTCTCTTGCAAGTGCAACCCTGGTGGTAAGGTATGCTGGTGGTTACAGGTCATATCTTATTACAGTCATGTATAGCATGTTAGGATACAGTTATATATAATAATGTAAGATACATGACATCACCCTCCCCCAAGGTCTTATTGTCTATAGGTTTAGTCTCTCAGGTGGTCTACGCTCTCGCGTGGAGCGTCTGAGTTGTGGTTCAGTTGTTTGCCTTGGTGTCTGTTTTTCTTTGGGTGTGGTTGCTGGTATCTGCAGTGTTGTTGGTAAATCTGCTTTTGACTTAGTCTACATGCCTCTGGCAGGTTTTGCCATTGTCCATTTGTACTACCAGTAGCCTGTTTCCTTTCTTGCCCGTTACTGTCCCTGCAAGCCATTTGGGACCCCTGCCACAGTTTAGTACAAACATTTTGTCCCCTATCTCATTCCATCTCCCCCTCGAATTTCTGTCATGGTACTCAGTCAGCTTACGGCGCTTTGCCTCAATGTCTGGGAGGATTAATGAGAGCCTTGTTTTTAAAGTCCTTTTCATCAACAGTTGCGCGGGGGGAATCCCAGTCAATGAGTGCGGACGAGATCTGTATGCCAGCAGCAGTCGCGACAGGTGACACTGCAGCGTGGGACCTTGGATTTTAAGCATCCCTTGTTTAATGATTTGCACTGCTCTCTCCGCCTGGCCGTTGGAGGCCGGCTTGAACGGTGCCGTCTTGACGTGATTTGTGCCGTGGTCAATTATAAAGTCTTGGAATTCTGCGCTGGTGAAGCACGGACCATTGTCACTATGTCAGGGATTCCGTGCGTTGCAAACATGGTTGCGAGGCTCTCCACAGTGGTGGAGGTTGTGCTCGAGTTTAAAATGGTGCATTCGATCCACTTTGAAAATGCATCTACAACTACGAGGAACATTTTGCCCATGAATGGGCCCGCATTGTCTACGTGCACCCGCGACCACGGTTTGGTAGGCCAGGGCCAGGGGCTCAGTGGAGCCTCCCTGGCAGCATTGCTGAGTTGGGCACAAATGGTGCAGCTTCAGACGCAGAGCTCCAAGTCCGCGTCAATACCAGGCCACCAGACGTAGGATCTGGCTATGGCCTTCATGAGAACGATCACCGGGTGCTCGCGGTGGAGCTCTCGGACAAATGCCTCTCTGCCTAGCAGAGGCATGACTACTCGGCTGCCACACATCAGGCAGTCTGCTTGTAGTGATAGCTCATGCATGCGCCTGTGAAAGGGTTTTAATTCCTCGGGGCAGGCATCGCGAGCCTCTGCCCAGTCACCGGTTAGGACACATCTTTTTACTAAGGATAACGTGGGGTCGCTGGCTGTCCAGGCTCTGATTTGGCGAGCCATCATGGGTGAACCTGTGGACTCAAAGGCATTGATTGCCATGACTATCTCACAGTTCTGTTCGTCAGACCCTTCCATGGTCGGCACAGTTGTCTGTGCCTGGTCTGTGCCTTATGGTATAGTCGTAGGACGCCAGCATGAGTGCCCACCGTTGAATTCGCACCGAGGCGTTGGCGTTTATTGCCTTGCTCTCGGATAGGAGGGATGTGAGGGGCTTATGGTCGGTTTCTAACGCGAACTTGGCCCCGAAAAGGTATTGGCGCATCTTTTTGACACCGTACACGCACGCGAGCGGCTCCTTCTCTACCATTCCGTACCCGCGCTCCGGCAGCGAAAGTGACCTGGAGGCAGAAGCTATGGGCTGTAATTTGCCCGCACTATTGACATGTTGCAAAACGCACCCGACCCCATACGCTGACGCATCGCATGTGAGAACTAGCTTTTTACCTGGGTCAAAGAAAGTCAAAACACTGTTGGAACACAGAAGGTTGCGGGCCTTATTGAAGGCGCGTTCCTGGGCGTCCCCCCAAAACCAATCGCACCCCTTCCTGAGTAGCACGTGGAGAGGCTCCAGCAGTGTGCTTAAGTTCTGCATAAAGTTCCCAAAGTAATTGAGTAGCCCGAGAAAGGCGCGCAGTTCTGAGACATTCCGGGGCCTGGGTGCCAGGCGAATTGCTTCTGTTTTGGACTCTGTTAGGCGGATTCCATCAGCGGCAATCCTTCTGCCCAAAAATTCAACCTCGGGTGCGAGAAACAGGCACTTGGATTTCTTGACTCGTAGGCCTACAGAATCCAACCGCTTTAGTACTTCCTCCAAATTACGGAGATGGGAGTCGGTGTCCCTGCCCGTGATAAGTATGTCGTCTTAAAATACAACCGTCCCCGGGATGGACTTGAGCAGACTCTCCATGTTGTGCTGGAATATGGCAGCTGCCGACCTGATGCCGAATGGGCATTGATTGTACATGAAAAGGCCTCGATGTGTGTTGATGGTGATGAGAAGCTTGGATTCCTCGGTCAATTCTTGCGTCATATACGCAGATGTGAGGTCTAATTTTAAGAAAAGTTTACCTCCAGCCAATGTGGCAAATAAGTCCTCTGCTCTGGGCAGCAGGTACTGGTCCTGTAGGGAGACTCTGTTTATGGTAGATTTGTAGTCCCCACAGATTCGTACGGATCCATCAGGCTTCATGACTGGGACGATGGGACTTGCCCAGTCGCTAAATTCCACAGGTGATATAATGCCTTCCCGCAGAAGCCTGTCTAGTTCGTGTTCAATCTTTTCCCTCATTACATAGGGTACAGCTCTGGCCTTGTGATGGACCGGTCTAGCATCCTGTTTGATGTAGATTTTGACTTTGGCCCCTTTGAATGTGCCCACACTTGGCTGAAAGAGATGATCAAATCACTTTATAACTGTTGAGCAGGAGGTCTGTTCCTTTAATGACATGGCATGGACATCATCCCATTTCCAGTTTAGTTTTGCCAGCCAGCTTCTCCCCAGCAGTGCTAGGGGGTCTCCGGGGACAATCCACAGGGGAAGTCGGTTCATTGTCCCTTTGTGTGTGACAGAGAGCATGGCACTGCCGAGGACTGGTACAATTTCTTTGGTATAGGTCCTTAGTGTGGTGTCGACCCTTGTGAGTTTTGGTCTGTCTCTTTTATGCGCCCACAGTTGTTCAAATTGTTGAGCGCCCATGAGAGATTGACTTGCTCCCGTATCCAGCTCCATGTTGACAGGTATCCCGTTGAGTAGGACCCTCATCATTATAGGAGGCGTCCTGTTGTAGGAGCAGCGGCCATTGATCGTGTAGACCCGCTGTACATCGGTGTCCCGGGTACTGTCCCCACCATCTTCTGGTCCGCTTTCCGACCCATCCGATTCATATACCAGCCGAGCTGCCGTTTTTTTGCACATGCGGGCCAAATGCCCTGTATATTCACAATTTCTGCAAACAGCCTGCTGAAATCGACATCCCCTTGACGAGTGCCCACCCCCACACCTCCAGCACAGACTGCTTCCATTGTTCAAAGAGTTTCCAAAGAATGAGCTGCGTCTGGCTGATCTCTCTTGAGCTTCTCTCAGTTTGTAGTTGATTGCTCGCATTGTGGGTTGATGAGGTGTGAACGGCCGTTCCTGTGGCCCTTGATGGCTTCTGCCTGTTGTCGAGAACCTGTTCTCCCGGTTTTGTCTGTGTGTGGGGGTAGCAGCTTATTTATTGCTGTGAACTTCTTGTTCCAATATTTCGTTAGTTGTCGTACCTGCATTGTAAATCAACCTCATTTCTTCTTCCCCTACCAAGAATGTCTGTGCAACCAGTGCTGCTGCCTCTAAGGTCAGGTTCTTGGTCTCTATGAGCTTTCGAAATATGCCTGTGTGGCCTATTCCTTCAATGAAAAAGTCTCTCAGCAGTTCTCTCCTCAGTTCATCAGAGAACTCACATAAACTAGCCAACCTCCGAAGTTCCGCCACGAAGTCGGGTATGCTCTGGCCCACACAGCGTCTGTAGTTGTAGAACCTGTGTCTGGCCATGTGTAGGCTGCTCGCTGGCTTCAGGTGGTCTCTTACCAGTGTGCTCAATTCTTCAAACGACTTGCTTGCTGGTTTCTCGGGTGCCAACAGATCCTTCATTAAAGCGTATGTTTTCGAGCCACAGCTGGTCAAGAGATGGGCTCTTCTCTTGTCTGCCTTATCGTCGCCTAACCAGTCTTTGATTACAAAGCTTTGCTGGAGCCTTTCTATAAAGTCCTCCCAATTGTTTCCCGCATTGTACTTTTCATCTGATCCGTTGTTCGCCATTGTGTGGATTCTGTAATCCCGTAACCCGTCGCCACTGTAAAGACCTGTCCCCTCAGTACAGATTCACACGAGGCATGTAGTGAAGTCAAGGTCACTCTGGACCTGCACCTTTATTTCACAGCTCTGGAATGCTGCACTTGCCTGAGACCTGCCCTTATTAACCTATCTCTTGCAGGTGCACCCCTGATGGTAAGGTATGCTGGTGGTTACAGGTCATATCTTATTACAGTCATGTATAGCATGTTAGGATACAGTTATATATAATAATGTAAGATACATGACACCATGCATAGGCATCTTCCATCCTTCAAGATTTAGTTCGGGATCTGGAATATTAGGTCCTTCATTGAAACACCTGTGAGCTCATCCTTTTTTAGCGTGGAAGCAAGTCATCCTTGACACGAGGAACTGCCTATGGTGATGATGAGATGGTTATTGCCTGGCACTTGTGTAGCGCGAATGTCACTTGCCACTTGTCAGCCCAAGCCTTCCACCCTATCACAGACCTTCCCTTTTGTTCTTTCCACCACCCCACCCCACCCCACCACCCCCGGCTCCCTTTCAGGGCCCCTGCACTTCCTTAAGAATCTGTTACATTTTGAACAATTGCCAGTTCTGACAAAGGGTCATCGACTTGAAACGTTAACTGTTTCTCTCTCCACAGATGCTGTCTGACCCACTGAGATTTCCAGCATTTGCTGTTATTATACCAACGCTTTAAGATGGATTCAGAAGTCTGCTTATCCAGCTTTTATTGAATTTGTTTTTCGTATCAGTATTCATCATCATCATCATCATCATCATCATAGGCAGTCGCTCAAAATCGAGGAAGACTTGCTTCCACTCTAAAAGTGAGTTCTCAGGTGACTGTACAGTCCAATACGGGAATTGCAGTCTCTGTCACAGGTGGGACAGACAGTGGTTGAAGGAAAGGGTGGGTGGGGAGTCTGGTTTGCCGCACGCTCCTTCCGCTGCCTGCGTTTGTTTTCTGCATGCGCTCGACAACGAGACTCGAGGTGCTCAGCGCCCTCCCGGATGCTCTTCCCCCACTTAGGGGGCGGTCTTTGGCCAGGGATTCCCAGGAGTCGATGGGGATGTCGCACTTTATCAAGGAGGCTTTGAGGGTGTCCTTGAAACGTTTCCTCTGCCCACCTGGGGCTCGAAAACAGGAATCTGCCTGCAGTATTTTAAGGCTCCTGATGTTCTTCACTTGTGCTTGCTATCAATTACCATTGAATGATATATTTAATTCGAAGTAAAAACATAATAGGAACAGGAGTAGGCCATTTGGCCCCTCGAACCTGCTCCGCCATTCAATAAGATCATGACTGATCTGTGAATCAATGAACAAATGTAAGTAGTTACCCACCCTATAATTCCGTTCCAAGTCACCGTTTCCAGCTTCAACACAATAGAACTTACTGCTTGGAAGATAGCATTATCTTAAAATTGGTTATGAATGTTGTGCAATATTTAGATTCCCTTCTCGTCTTCGACAGGGCCAAAGTCTATGGTAAGTCTCTCTTAATTACCCAACTAGAATAATCACTCATACGGGTAAACACACAGATCCCATACACAACTAGTTTCTATCAGGGCATTACCAGACAAAAAGTTTGTTATTATTGGAGGCAACAACGTTTATTTATATAGCGCCTTTAACGTAGTGAAACGTCCCAAAGTGCTTCACGGGAGTATTACGAGATTTTAAAAAAATAAGATTTTAGGAAATTTTACTCTCAGCCTGAGAAAGGGATTATAAAAACAACAGCATTACAGAAGTAGGAAGCAGCACAAATGAAAGTGCATTCATTAGGCGTTTTTCTTTTTCCTAGCTCAAGGTGCAGGACTGTTAATGCTGAACAATGGAACGCATTTCATCTTGGTCATCATAGCTCCGTATCAAGCCATTATTATCATAGGCAGTTTCTTTTGAAATTGAGGAAGACTGACTTCCACTCGAAAAGTGAATTCTCAGGTGACTGTACATTCCAATACGGGAATTACAGTCTCTTTCACAGGTGGAACAGACAGTGGTTGAAGGAAAGGGCGAGTGGGGAGTCTGGTTTGCCGCATGCTCCTTCTGCTGCCTGCGCTGTTTTCTGCATGCGCTTGGCGATGAGACTCGAGGTGTTCAGGGCAGTCTTTGGCCAGAGACTCCCAGGTGTCGGTGGGGATGTTGCACTTTATCAAGGAGGCTTTGAGGGTGTCCTTGAAACGTTTCCTCTGCCCACCTGGGGCTCGCTTGCCGTGTAGGAATTCTTTGCTTTGGGAGTCTTGTGTTGGGCATGCGAACAATGTGGCCCACCCAACAGAGCTGGTCGAGTGCGGTCAGTGCTTCGACGCTGGAGATGTTGGCCTGATCGAGAACACTGACGTTGGTGCGTCTATTCTCCCAGGGGATCTGCAGGATCTTGCAGAGACGTCGTTGGTGGTATTTCTCCAGCGATTTGAGGTGTCTACTATACATGGTCCACGTCTCTGAGCCATATAAGGAGGACGGGTATCACTACAGCCCTGTAGACCATAAGCTTGGTGCCAGATTTGAGGGCCTGATCTTCGAACACTCTCTTCCTCAGGCGAAGGTTGCGCTGGCGCACTGGAGGCGGTGTTGAACCTCATCGTCGATGTCTGCCCTTGCTGATAATAGGCTGCAGAGGTAAGGGGATCAAGGGGTATGGAGAGAAAGCAGGAAAGGGGTACTGAGGGAATGATCAGCCATGATCTTGTTGAATGGTGGTGCAGGCTCGAAGGGCCGAATGGCCTACTCCTGCACCTATTTTCCATATTTCTATGTTTTTATGTATGGAAAATGGTCCACGTTGTCCAAGGCAGCGCCGTGGATCTTGATGACTGGGAGGCAGTGCCGTGTGGTGGGGTCAGGTTGGTGGAGGACCTTTGTATTGTGTTCCTAACACAGATGAGACTGCACACAAAGGGAGATTAAAGTAACAGTGACCTCAGTCTTTATTAAGACACTCCAGAGTGAGGAACAGGCCTCAGGGGCCAGCTTATATAAAGTGCTCCCAAGGGATGCTGGGATCCCTTGGGACTTCAGGGGATGCACTCCCTGGTGGCGGAACAAGGGAGTGCATGCTTTACAGATACACAACATCACTCCCCCTCTAAAGTCAACGTGAAAACTATTTACAAGATGAGGCGGTTGGGAGCCTTTCTTTCTCTGGTGGACAGCCTCGGTACAAATGTCTGTTCTGGTGTGTTGGCTGTGCCCTTGCTGGGCTGGTGTTGTTGGCCCTGCAGGGCTGCTAGGTGAGCCTGGCCTTGCTGCGCTGTTGGGCGTGATGGGTTCGATTTCCTGGTCCAGGGTGGTGTCATTGATCCTTTGGGTGTGTGTTGTGGGCTCAAAAAGGTGGTGTCTGCTGTGGGTTGTTCAGGGAAGTCTGTGAACCGCAGCCTCGTTTGGTCCAGGTGCTTTCTGCAAATTTGTCCATTATCTAGTTTGACTACAAACACCCTACTCCCTTCTTCAGCTATCATCATGCCCGCGATCCACTTGGGACCATGTCCGTAGTTTAGCACATACACAGGGTAATTCAGATCAATTTCCCGTGACACAGTGGCGCGACCATCGTTTACATTTAGAAACATAGAAACATAGAAAATAGGTGCAGGGGTAGGCCATTCGGCCCTTCTAGCCTGCACCGCCATTCAATGAGTTCATGGCTGAACACGCAACTTCAGTACCCCATTCCTGCTTTCTCACCATACCCCTTGATTCCCCGAGTAGTAAGGACCTCATCTAACTCCTTTTTGAATATATTTAGTGAATTGGCCTCAACAACATTCTGTGGTAGAGAATTCCACAGGTTCACCACTCTCTGGGTGAAGAAATTCCTCCTCATCTCGGTCCTAAATGGCTTCCCCCTTATCCTTAGACTGTGTCCCCTGGTTCTGGACTTCCCCAACATTGGGAACATTCTTCCTGCATCTAACCTGTCTAACCCCGTCAGAATTTTAAACGTTTCTATGAGGTCCCCTCTCATTCTTCTGAACTGCAGTGAATACAAGCCCAGTTGATCCAGTCTTTCTTGATAGGTCAGTCCCGCCATCCCGGGAATCAGTCTGGTGAACCTTCGCTGCACTCCCTCAATAGCAAGAATGTCCTTCCTCAGGTTAGGAGACCAAAACTGTACACAATACTCCAGGTGTGGCCTCACCAAGGCCCTGTACAATTGTAGCAACACCTCCCTGCCCTTGTACTCAAATCCCCTCGCTATGAAGGCCAACATGCCATTTGCTTTCTTAACTGCCTGCTGTACCTGCATGCCAACCTTCAATGACTGATGTACCATGACACCCAGGTCTCTTTGCACCTGCCCTTTTCCTAATCTGTCACCATTCAGATAATAGTCTGTCTCTCTGTTTTTACCACCAAAGTGGATAACCTCACATTTATCCACATTATACTTCATCTGCCATGCATTTGCCCACTCACCTAACCTATCCAAGTCACTCTGCAGCCTCATAGAATCCTCCTTGCAGCTCACACTGCCACCCAACTTAGTGTCATCCGCAAATTTGGAGATACTACATTTAATCCCCTCGTTTAAATCATTAATGTACAGTGTAAACAGCTGGGGCCCCAGCACAGAACCTTGCGATACCCCACTAGTCACTGCCTGCCATTCTGAAAAGTACCCATTTACTCCTACTCTTTGCTTCCTGTCTGACAACCAGTTCTCAATCCATGTCAGTACACTACCCCCAATCCCATGTGCTCTAACTTTGCACATTAATCTCTTGTGTGGGACCTTGTCGAAAGCCTTCTGAAAGTCCAAATATATCACATCAACTGGTTCTCCCTTGTCCACTCTACTGGAAACATCCTCAAAAAATTCCAGAAGATTTGTCAAGCATGATTTCCCTTTCACAAATCCATGCTGACTTGGACCTATCATATTACCTCTTTCCAAATGCACTGCTATGACATCCTTAATAATTGATTCCATCATTTTACCCACTACCGATGTCAGGCTGACCGGTCTGTAATTCCCTGTTTTCTCTCTCCCTCCTTTTTTAAAAAGTGGGGTTACATTGGCTACCCTCCACTCCATAGGAACTGATCCAGAGTCAATGGAATGTTGGAAAATGACTGTCAATGCATCCACTATTTCCAAGGCCACCTCCTTAAGTACTCTGGGATGCAGTCCATCAGGCCCTGGGGATTTATCGGCCTTCAATCCCATCAATTTCCCCAACACAATTTCCCGACTAATAAAGATTTCCCTCAGTTCCTCCTCCTTACTAGACCCTCCGACCCCTTTTATATCCGGAAGGTTGTTTGTGTCCTCCTCAGTGAATACCGAACCAAAGTACTTGTTCAATTGGTCCGCCATTTCTTTGTTCTCCGTTATGACTTCCCCTGATTCTGACTGCAGGGGACCTACGTTTGTCTTTACTAACCTTTTTCTCTTTACATATCTATAGAAACTTTTGCAATCCGTCTTAATGTTCCCTGCAAGCTTCTTCTCGTACTCCATTTTCCCTGCCCTAATCAAACCCTTTGTCCTCCTCTGCTGAGTTCTAAATTTCTCCCAGTCCCCGGGTTCTCTGCTATTTCTGGCCAATTTGTATGCCACTTCCTTGGCTTTAATGCTATCCCTGATTTCCCTTGATAGCCACGGTTGAGCCACCTTCCCTTTTTTATTTTTACGACAGACAGGAATGTACAATTGTTGTAGTCCATCCATGCGGTCTCTAAATGTCTGCCATTGCCCATCCACAGTCAACCCCTTCAGTATCATTCGCCAATCTATCCTAGCCAATTCACGCCTCATACCTTCAAAGTTACCCTTCTTTAAGTTCTGGACCATGGTCTCTGAATTAACTGTTTCATTCTCCATCCTAATGCAGAATTCCACCATATTATGGTCACTCTTCCCCAAGGTGCCTCGCACAACGAGATTGCTAATTAATCCTCTCTCATTACACAACACCCAGTCTAAGATGGCCTCCCCCCTAGTTGGTTCCTCGACATATTGGTCTAAAAAACCATCCCTTATGCACTCCAGGAAATCCTCCTCCACCGTATTGCTTCCAGTTTGGTTAACCCAATCTATGTGCATATTAAAGTCACCCATTATAACTGCTGCACCTTTATTGCACGCATCCCTAATTTCATGTTTGATGCCCTCCCCAACATCACTACTACTGTTTGGAGGTCTGTACACAACTCCCACTAACGTTTTTTGTCCTTTGGTATTCTGCAGCTCTACCCATATAGATTCCACATCATCCAAGCTAATGTCCTTCCGAACTATTGCCTTAATTTGCTCCTTAACCAGCAATGCTACCCCACCTCCTTTTCCTTTTATTCTATCTTTCCTGAATGTTGAATACCCCTGGATGTTGAGTTCCCAGCCCTGATCATCCTGGAGCCACGTCTCCGTAATCCCAATCACATCATATTTGTTAACATCTATTTGCACAGTTAATTCATCCACTTTATTGCGGATACTCCTTGCATTAAGACACAAAGCCTTCAGGCTTGTTCTTTTAACACCCTTTGTCCTTTTAGAATTTTGCTGTACAGTGGCCTTTTTGTTCTTTGCCTTGGGTTTCTCTGCCCTCCACTTTTCCTCATCTCCTTTCTGTCTTTTGCTTTTGCCTCCTTTTTGTTTCCCTCTGTCTCCCTGCATTGGTTCCCATCCCCCTGCCATATCAGTTTAAATCCTCCCCAACAGCACTAGCAAACACTCCCCCTAGGACATTGGTTCCAGTCCTGCCCAGGTGCAGACCGTCCGGTTTGTACTGGTCCCACCTCCCCCAGAACCGGTTCCAATGCCCCAGGAATTTGAATCCCTCCCTGTTGCACCACTGCTCAAGCCACGTATTCATCTGCACTATCCTGCGATTCCTACTCTGACTATCACGTGGCACTGGTAGCAATCCCGAGATTACTACTTTTGAGGTCCTACTTTTTAATTTAGCTCCTAGCTCCTTAAATTCGTTTCGTAGGACCTCATCCCTTTTTTTACCTATGTCGTTGGTACCAATGTGCACCACGACAACTGGCTGTTCTCCCTCCCTTTTTAGAATGTCCTGCACCCGCTCCGAGACATCCTTGACCCTTGCACCAGGGAGGCAACATACCATCCTGGAGTCTCGGTTGCGGCCGCAGAAACGCCTATCTATTCCCCTCACCATTGAATCCCCTATCACTATTGCTCGCCCACTCTTTTTCCTGCCCTCCTGTGCAGCAGAGCCAGCCACGGTGCCATGAACTTGGCTACTGCTGCCCTCCCCTGATGAGTCATCCCCCTCAACAGTACCCAAAGCAGTGTATCTGTTTTGCAGGGGGTTGACCACAGGGGACTCCTGCAGTACCTTCCTTGCACTGCTCTTCCTGTTGGTCTTCCATTCCCTATCTGGCTGTGGACCCTTTCCCTGCGGTACGACCAACTCGCTACACGTGATACTCACGTCATTCTCAGCATCGTGGATGCTCCAGAGTGAATCCACCCTCAGCTCCAACTCCGCAACGCGGTCTGTTAGGAGCTGGAGGCGGATACACTTCCCGCACACGTAATCGTCAGGGACACCGGAAGTGTCCCTGAGTTCCCACATGGTACAGGAGGAGCATAACACCCGACCGAGCTCTCCTGCCATGACTTAACCCTTATATACACTTAAATTGGCAACAACAATATTAAAAGTTACTCACTGATATAGAAGAGAAAAAAGAAAAACTACTCACCAATCACCAGCCAATCACTTACCCTCTTGGCTGTGACGTCACCTTTTGATTTCTTTCTACTTCTTTTTTGCCTTCTCCCTGTAGCTGCACAAGTCCCGCCTTTTATAGGCCTCTCCACGCACCTCCTCGACGCTGCTCCCGACTGCCGCCGACGCTGGGCCCCGGACTCCCTGCTGTGCCTTTTATAGGCCTCTCCACGCACCTCCTCGACGCTGCTCCCGACTGCCGCCGACGCTGGGCCCCGGACTCCCTGCTGTGCCTTTTATAGGCCTCTCCACGCACCTCCTCGACGCTGCTCCCGACTGCCGCCGACTCTGGTGGTGGCGGTGCTTCCCGACATTATTTCACATTCAATCCATTTTGAAAAAGCATCCACCGCCACCAGGAACATTTTGTTGTTGCCGCCTGCTCTCTACCTGATCATGCAGGTGCAGGTTGGGATGAACCAGCGAGAGTCTGGTTTTAAGTGTCCTTTTCATGAGTAGCTCAGCCGGGGGCACCCCTGTGAGCGAGTGGGGTCTCGTGCGGTAGCTGAGCAGTACTCTGGGCAGGCGGGTTTGTAACTCGTTTAAGGCTCTGTTTGATTGTTTGTACTGCCCCGTCTGCCTGCCCATTGGAGGCTGGTTTAAACGAGGCCGAGGTGACATGTTTGATCCCATCGCGGGTCATGAATTCTTTAAATTTGGCACCGGTGAAACATGGCCCGTTGTCACTGACCAGTATGTCAGGCAGGCCATGGGTGGCAAACATGGCCCTCAGGCTTTCAATGGTGGTGGTGGCGGTGCTTCCCGACATTATTTCACATTCAATCCATTTTGAAAAAGCATCCACCACCACCAGGAACATTTTACCGAGAAACGGGCCCACACAGTCGACATGGATCATCGACCATGGCCTGGAGGGCCAGGACTACAAACTTAGTGGTGTCTCTCTGGGCGCGTTGCTCAATGAGCACACATGCTGCTTTGCCGTACACAGGACTCGAAGTCAAAGTCAATACTGGGCCACCACACGTGGGATCTGGCTATCGCTTTCATCATTACTATACCCAGGTGTGTGCTGTGGAGATCTGAGATGAACGTCTCCCTGCCATTTTTGGCTAGCACTACGCGGTTACCCCACAACAGGCAGTCTGCCTGAATGGACAGCTCATCCTTTCGCCGCTGGAACAGCTTGATTAGCTCTTGCATTTCAACGGGGATGCTGGCCCAGCTCTCATGCAGTGCACAGTTTTTTACTTGGGACAGCAGAGGATCTTGGCTGGTCCAAGTCCTAATCTGGCGGGCCGTGACAGGTGATTTATCATTTTCAAACGCTTCCATGACCATCAACAAGTCTGCAGGCTGCGCCACCATCAACAAGTTTGCAGGCTGCGCCATTTCCATCCCCGTGGTGGGCAATGGTAGCCAACTGAGAGATCCATACAGTTCTCGGTGCCTGGCCTGTGGCGGATGGTATAACTAGACGCTGATAGCGCAAGTGCCCACCATTGTATGCGGGCTGAGGCATTCGTATTTATCCCCTTGTTTTCAGCGAACAGGGATATGAGGGTCTTGTGATCGGTTTCCAGCTCAAATTTGAGGACAAACAGGTCCTGATGCATTTTCTTTACCCCGATCACACACGCTAATGCCTCTTTCTCAATCATGCTGTAGGCCCTCTCGGCCTTAGACAAGCTCCTAGAGGCATAGGCAACAGGTTGCAACTTCCCCGCAATGTTAGCTTGTTGTACTACACACCCGACTCCGTACGACGACACATCACATGCTAGCACAAGTCTTTTACACGGGTTATACAATACAAGCAGCTTGTTGGAGCATAAAATGTTTTTGACTTTCTCAAAAGCAATTACTTGGTTTTGGGGCTCTAAGAGGGTGCTTAACCCCGGTAGGATGTTACCAAAATAGTTGAGGAGTCCCAGGAACGACCGCAGCTCCGTGACGTTCTGTGGCCTGGGCGTGTTCCTGATAGCCTCTGTCTTAGGCGCCTGTGGGCCGAATGCCGTCCGCCGCGATCTTTCTCCCCAAAAATTCCACTTCTGTTGCTATGAAGACGCATTTCGACCTCTTCAGCTGCAGCCCTACGCGATCCAGTCGCTGGAAGACCTCCTCCAGGTTTAGTAGGTGCTCGACAGTGTCCCGACGCATAATCATATGTCGTCCTGAAAAACCACCGTGCGTGGTACCGACTTGAGTAGGCTTTCCATGTTTCTCTAGAAGATCGCTGCAGCCGACCGAATTCCAAACGGGCATCTGTTGTAGATGAACAGTCCCTTGTGCGTGTTGATGCAGGTGAGGCCCTTCAAAGACTCCTCCAGCTCCTGCGTCATGTAGGCCGAAGTCAGGTCGAGCTTGGTGAATGTCTTGCCTCCTGCCAGCATTGCAAATAGGTTGTCTGCCTTAGATAACAGGTATTGGTCCTGTAGCGAGAAAGGATTAATAGTTACTTTATAATTGCCGCAAATACTGACCGTGCCATCACTTTTGAGTACTGGACCAATTGGGCTGGCCCACTCGCTGAATTCCACTGGGGAGATGATGCCCTTGTGTTGCAGCCTGTCCAGCTCGATTTCCACTCTCTCCCTCATCATGCGAGGTACCGCTCGCGCCTTGTGGTGAATGAGTCGTGCCTCTGGGACCAAGTGGATCCGTACCTTCGCCCCAGAAAAGTTTCCAATGCCTGTCTCAAAAAGGGAAGGAAATTTGTTAAGAACCTGGGAACATGAGGCCTCATCGACATGTGATAGCGCTTTGATGTCATCCCAGTTCCAGCGGATTTTGCCCAGCCAGCTCCTTCCAAGCAATGTGGGGCCATCGCCCGGGACAATCCAATGTGGCAGTTCGTGCACCATGCCCTCGTTGGTGACCTTGACCATGGCGCTGCCCAGGATAGTGATAAGCTCTTTGGTGTACATTCTCAGTTTCGTGTGGATGGGGCTCAGGACTGGTCTGAGTGCCTTGTTGCACCACAGTCTCTCAAACATCTTTTTACTCATGATGGATTGGCTAGTGCCAGTGTCCAGGTCCATGGCTATGGGTAAGCCATTCAATTTTACATTTAGCATTATAGGTGGACATTTCGTCGAAAATGTGTGCACCCCATGTACTTCAGCCTCATCTATCTGAGGTTCAAAATTGCTTTGATCCACCATGGATCGATCTTCCTCTGCCACGTGATGGTTAGCAGATTTTGCACAGGTTGCAGCTTGTCTGCAAGCTTGTTGGAGGTGCCCCATTGTTCCACAGCTCTTGCAAACATACCCTTTGAAGCGGCATGAATAGGCTGAATGGAAGCCTCCACAACGCCAACAAGGTGTGAATTGCCTTGCATTCATCCTTTGTTGCGGAATCTGAGTCATTTGGGTCACCTGAGGCCTGTTGGCAGTTGCAGACTTGTGGTTTCTGCCCTGTACATTTCTGCTCGCAAACACAGTTCCAGTTAATTTATGAACATTGCTAGCACTTGTGTGCTGAGAGATTTGTTATCACTGGTGGACATAAACGCCTGTGCTATCGCAATGGCCTTACTGAGGGTCGGTGTCTCTACAGTCAATAGTTTTCGTAGGATGGTCTCGTGGCCAATGCCCAGTACAAAAAAGTCTCTGAGCATTTGCTCCAGGTAGCCATCAAACTCACATTGTCCTGCAAGTCGCCTTAGCTCGCACACGTAGCTCGCCACTTCCTGACCTTCAGATCGCTGGCACGTGTAGAACTGATACCTCGCCATCAGCACGCTCTCCCTCGGGTTAAGATGCTCCCGAACTAGTGTACACAGCTCCTCATACGACTTATCTGTGGGTTTCACCAGAACCAGAAGATTCTTCATGAGGCTGTAGGTCGGTGCCCCGCAGACTGTGAGGAGGACCGCTCTCCTTTTTGCAGTGCTTCCTTCTTCGTCCAGCTTGTTGGCTACAAAGTACTGGTCTAGCCGTTCGACATAGGCTTCCAAGTCCTCACCCTCCGAGAACTTCTCCAGGATGCCCACAGTTTGCTGCATCTTTGCGTTGGATTTGTATTCTCGTTGCCAGTTATTGTGTTCCTAACACAGATGAGACTGCACACAGGGAGGTTAAAGTAACAGTGACCTCAGTCTTTATGAAGACACTCCAGAGTGAGGAACAGGCCTTAGGGGCCGGCTTATATACAGTGCTCCCAAGGGATGCTGGGATCCCTTGGGACTTCAGGGGATACACTCCCTGTTGGCGGAACATGGGAGTGCATGCTTTACAGATACACAACACTTTGTCTTACGGATGTTTAGTGTACGGCCCATGCTTTCATATGCCTCGGTGAAGATGTTGACGATGGCTTGGAGTTCAGTCCCTGAATGTGCGCAGACGCAATCGTCGTCCACGTACTGTAGTTCGATGACAGAGGATGGGACATTCTTGGATCTAGCCTGGAGACGGCGAAGGAACCTCCCCCCCCCCTCAGTATTCATATCAACATTCCCACTGACCACGAGGTCTCTCCTTTCCTAAAGCCTGCACAGCTCACCTGACCGGCATGTTCAGTGACTATTCGTGTCGTGGCATTCATCGCGTGCTCAGTTTGCAAGTGTTCCAGTCCCGGAGCGTCAGGGTCTGGAACATCCCCCAGCACGTCGTTTCCATGGCAAGCCGAAGAATCCAAACGCTGCCCGGGGGGGGACTACAGGTACCCCGGAACACAGGGATCTGCAACAGGGGAAAAGTCTTTAGATAATTCCATATTTGATCGGATTTGCGTTTACCACATTAAACAACTTGCAAATAATGGGTTGAGATGCAATACTTGTTCAGGTGGACGTTAAAGATCGCATAGCACTACTCAAAGAAAAGTACTGTAGTGAACTGTGAGAGTGCCCTAGGTGACAGGTTTCTCTCAAAAAAGATCACCAAAAATAGATTAACTGGTTATTCATCTTATTGTTCTTTGTGGGATCTTTCTGTGCACCAAAACAGAAGAACATAAGAAATAGGAGCAGGAGTAGGCCATTTGGCCCCTCAAGCCTGCTCCGCCATTCAATGAGATCATGGCTGATCTTCTACCTCAACTCCATTTCCCTGCACTATCCCCATATCCCTTGGCTACTGCATTTGCCTACAAAACAACAATTGCTACACTCCATAAAGCATTTCATTTTCTGAAATTATTTCAGAGTTTGACAATTAAAGCCCTGATTAAATGGGAAGAATTTTTTTTAAGTACTTTTATGAGAAAAAGTAATTGAAAAAAAATACATAATAGCAGCCGAGGTAATCACTCTTGGGATACAGGCATCATCAGCAAGGCTAGCATTTAGTTTTTTTTTTCAAGCACGGAAGGAGGCCATTTCAGCCCATTGTGTCCGCGCCGGCCGATAAAGAGCTATCCAGCCTAATCCCACTTTCCAGCTCTTGGTCTGTAGCCTTGTAGGTTACTGCACTTCAATTGCACATCCAAGTACTTTTTAAATGTGGTGAGGGTTTCTGCCTCTACCACCCTTTCAGGCAGTGAGTTCCACACCCCAACCACGCTCTGGGTGAAAACATTGCCCCTCAAATCCCCTCTAAATCTCCTACTAATTACTTTAAATCTATGCCCCCTGGTTGTTGACCCCTCTGCTAAGGGAAATAGGTCCTTCCGATCCACTCTATCTAGGTCCCTCATTATTTTATACACCTCAATAAGGTCTCCCCTCAGCCTCCTCTGTTGCAATCAAACCATCAGCAAACCTTTTCTTTAAAAACTGCCATTATCACCCCCTCCTCAAAAAACCCACCCTCAATCCATGCAAACTGCCACCCAACCTCCTCTTCCTCTCCCACGTCCCACTCGCTAACAATAACTTCATGTTTAGATCTCTCCATCAGGTTTTCTCCATCTGCTATAACATTGAAATAGCCCTAATCAAAGTCACAGAAGCGGGCGGTTGATGTGGGGTGCAAGGAAACGGTTGTGATAGCCTTGCTTGTGATGGGAGTAGATGTCATGGCAGATAGAAACGCTAAAGGGATGGCCATGAGTACGGGTATTAGAGGATTAAGGAGAACAGGAAGCCAGTGAATTTAGAGGAGAGAAGGAATCACTTAGTGCAGAGGCTGAGGGAGGAAAGTAGGGAGGGTATCTCGTGAGATTTGTGGTAGGGTTTTGGGGATGATAGACAACAAAGATTTTAAGGAAAGGCGATAGGAGTGTACCAAATGAGGTGGTCGAATGAGTAGAGGGAGAGACCAAGGTGTAATTTGATAAAGATTGCATCGCCACCACAGCGGTTTGGGCAGGAAAAGTGGTGTAATGCATAGTCAGGGGGCGAGGCATCCGTAACTGGTCGCCACCCGAGCAGGTCAGAGGAAAGAGGAGGATGGGACATTTGGGGTTGCTGCCTGTTAGGAGGCACCTTGGTACCTTGATGAGAGCCATAGAGGGTGGCTGAGGGCTTATCCAAGCAGAGGAGTGGAGCGGAATTCATGTTTAGGATGGTATCAGAAGAGTAGAAAGGCAGAGTAGTAGCAATGGGTTCGGGTAGGGTTTGGGGGAGGCAAAGTACCCAAGAAAGGAGAAAAGATGCATGACTAGGCGAGAAGGCAGAAGAGAAGTGCCCAAGAAAGGGGAAAAAATGGGCTCAGATCTGGAGCGGTATGCAAAATTTGCATGTGAATGCACATAGAAGGAATACTAGTTACACAGGCATAAAGCATCCAGGTGACATGTGTTGTAAATAGAGGAACTTAATGAACTGTTTTTATTTTGTTGATTGAGGAATAAATATTGGCCAGTGCATCAGGGATAACACCCCTGCTCTTCTTCAAAATAGTGCAATGGGATCATTTATGTCCACCTGGGAGAGTAGACTGGGCCTCAGTTTAACATCTCATCCAACTCCAAATGCTCCTTCTACACTGGAGTATCAGTCTTGATTTTTGTGCTCAAGTCCCTTGAGTGGGGCTTGAACCCACAAACTTCTAACACAGAGGCACAGAGGCAAATATGCTCCCCATTGAGCCACAGCTGACACTGTAAACATGGAAGAGATTAGAAGAGACATGTCCTGGTTGTAATTAGAAGAACTTAAGCCTATTCCAGGCGTTTTGTATCATACGGATCAAACAAATTGTTGCACTTGGGACCTTAATGTTACAATAAAATATTACAATATGTAATTAACTAATTATCAGCCCACGGGTGCAAAATTTCATTGGATTAGCAACTCCACCAAACACTACAAAGCAAGGCCCACAAACCCGATGGAAGTTCTCCTTTTTAAGTGAATCTTCATTTGCTGGTTCAAAGGCACTGATCCCTACCAAGAAATTCCACATCCTTGGTGATTTTAACTTACATTTGAGTTCCCCTAGTTCATTCTTCTCCAATTTTCCTGCGCCTCCCTCAACCTCACCCTTATTCACAGTCTGACTCACATCCTTGGTCTATCTCGTGGTCTGTGTGTGTGTGGGCGCGCGTCTGGTGATAAAGCTCTCTGCGACCATTTGTCGACCTACAAGATGTACTGCAGCAATGAACCAAGGTGACTTCGACAGCATCGGCTTCCCCCGAAACCTCTAACATCAAGAGGAAGAGCGGAAATGTTGTGGCAATGTAAAAACAGCGCGGGAAATCCGGGCGCTGGCAGCATAGAAAAAAACGGAGTGAACAATTTGGAAAAAAGTAACATTATTGCTAACTCAGAGCGAGGAGCTCAGGGAATAAAAGCTAAATGTTCCGACTATTTATTCACACTTTAATATTCACACTTTAACACCACTGTGGGAGCACCATCATCACAAAGTCTTCAGCCGTTGAAGGAGAAGGCCCACAACAACCTTTTCAGGGCAACTCGGGATGGGCAATAAATGCAGCCTTGGCAGCGTTGCCCACATCCCAAGAATCGCAGCGACTGCTGCCAACGGACCGGAAGTATTCGCGCATGTGCGTTTGTATTTGTTTTGGTTGTACGCTTCGCGACACACGGGACCTGGGGAAAAAAATGCTAGCGACACGGAGTGGTCTTGGGAGGAAAATCGGAAACACGGAGCGGGTGTTGGGGCCTCTAGGAAAGAAATCGGAACCCATCATCGCTTTCCCCAGATTAATGCGCAGAACGCTTTTGCGCAGCTTTGACATCAACTTCCGGGTCGTTGGCAGTAGTCACATCGTTTTCAAAAAAGGACGGCTTTCTAATTTACACTGAGGATTCACGTCACGACAAAGGGTTGCTTTTAAAAGCATAATGCTCCTTTATTCATAATTTTCATCACCCAACTCTGTCCTCCGGCAAACTTTTAGCACTCGAAGCACGTTTCTGCACACGTTGTCAATTGGTGTGTTTCCGTGACAACATGGTATACCCAGGATCTGCTAGAGTCCCATCATAGCTTGGACATCATCCAGTCCACAGTCGACATCTAAAATCAGCTTCGTACTTCCCATTTTAAAATCTTTGGGCAAAATAATGAGTAAATTTGAGTTTAAAACAGTACACGTTGGTCTGATGTCCTTCAGTTAACTATTTTGGTAGTGTTACATAGAAACATAGAAAATAGGTGCAACAGTAGGCCATTCGGCCCTTCGAGCCTGCACCACCATTCAATAAGATCATGGCTGATCATTCCCTCAGTACCCTTTTTCTGCTTTCTCTCCATACCCCTTGATCCCCTTAGCCATAAGGGCCATATCTAACTCCCTCTTGAATATATCTAATGAACTGGCATCAACAACTCTCTGCGGTAAGGAATTCCACAGGTTACCAACTTTCTGAGCGAAGAAGTTTCTCCTCATCTCAGTCCTAAATGGCTTACCCCTTATCCTAAGACTGTGTCCCCTGGTTCTGGACTTCCACAACATTGGGAATAATCTACCCGCATCTAATCTATCCCGTCCCGTCAGAATCTCGTATGTTTCTATGAGATCTGATATGTCCTTACTATACAGTACAAATGCACACGAGGTCCATACTAGAGAGAAGGTCATTCTGTGACCAGTAAGCTTTATTTACCAGCACTGAAGTGATGAAGATGGGTGGAGCTTCTCCTTTTATACCTGAAAGTCCAGGTTAGGAGTGTCTCCCACAAGTTCACCACCTAGTGGTCAGTGTTTTCACGGTGTACAACTTAGGTCAGTTTAAACAGAGATTACAATGACAGTTGAATACATGACATCTCCCTCTCAAAGTCTTATTGGGATCACAGGTTAAGTCTCTCTGGTGGTTTACGCTCCCTTGTAGAGCGCCTGAGTTGGGGCTCTGGTTGTTGGGCGCTGGCCTGAGTGTCTGCTGTTTGCGGTGCCTCAGGCCTGTCCGGACTGCCCACAGTGACTGAGCTCTCCTCCAATTGGTTCCGGTGTTCGGTCACCTGTGGTGGAGTGAACTCTACATCGTGTTCTTCCTCTGCTTCTTCTATGGGGTTGCTGAACCTCCTTTTTGTTTGATCCACGTGTTTGCGGCAGATTTATCCATTGCTAAATTTAACTACCAGAAACCTATTCCCCTCTTTGGCAATCACAGTGCCTGCGAGCCCTTTGGGTCCTGCAGCGTAGTTGAGGACAAAGACAGGGTCATTGACATCAATACATCGCGCCCTGGCATTCCCATCATGGAAGTCACATTGTGACCGGCGCCTGCTCTCAACAATTTCTTTCATGGTGGGGCATATAAGGGATAGCCGGGTTTTGAGCGTCCTTTTCATTAGCAGCTCTGCGGGTGGAACCCCTGTGAGCGAGTGTGGTCGGGATCTATTGGCCAACAGTAGGCGTGATAAGCGGCTTTGTAGGGAACCCCCTTGGATTCTGAGCATTTTCTGTTTGATTATCTGCACTGCTCGTTCTGCCTGGCCGTTTGAGGCCGGCTTGAACGGTGCCGTTCTGACATGGTTGATACCATTTCCTGCCATGAAGTCCTGAAACTCCATGCTTGTAAAGCACGGGCCATTGTCGCTGACCAAGACATCCAGTAGACCATGGGCGGCGAACGTTGCCCATAGACTTTCTACCGTGGCAGAGGATGTGCTTGAATTGAGAATGTCACTCTCGATCCATTTGGATTGGCATCTACTACAACCAAAAACATTTTTCCCATGAAAGGACCTGCGTAGTCCACATGGATGTGTGACCATGGCTTGGCAGGCCAGGACCAGGGGCTAAGAGGGGCTTCCCTGGGCACATTGCCCAGCTGGGCACACGTGTTGCACCTGCGAACACAAAGTTCCAGGTCTGCATCTATCCCTGGCCACCAAACGTGTGACCTGGCAATTCCCTTCATTATGACAATGCCCGGGTGCTCATTGTGGAGTTCTTGGATGAATGCCTCTCTGCCCATCTGGGGCATGACTACTCGGTTTCCCCATAGTAAGCAATCGGCCTGAATCGAGAGTTCATCCTTGCGCCTGTGAAATGGTTTAAATTCCTCAGGGCATGCCCCGTACGTGGCTGCCCAGTCCCCATTCAGGACACATTTCTTGACTAAAGACAGTGGCAGGTCTCTATTTGTCCAAACTTTGATCTGACGGGCTGTCACGGGTGAGCCTTCGTTTTCGAAAGCTTCAACAGCCATGACCATCTCAGCAGCATGCTCGGTTGCCCCCTCGGTGGTGGCTAGTGGGAGCCTGCTGAGTGCATCGGCGCAGTTTTTAGTGCCTGGTCTGTGTCGAATTGTATTGTCATAGGCGGCTAACGTGAGTGCCCACCTCTGTATGTGGGCCGACGCATTTGTATTTATGGCCTTGTTGTCGGCCAAAAAGGATGTTAGGGGTTTGTGATCTGTCTCCAGCTCAAATTTCCTGCCAAACAGATACTGGTGCGTTTTTTTTACTGCATATACACATGCGAGCGCTTCCTTTTCTACCATCCTGTAGCCCCTTTCTGCCTGGGACAGACTTCTGGAGGCATAAGCTACCGGCTGTAACTGACCCTTGGCACTAACATGCTGCAACACACACCCGACACCATAGGACGACGCATCGCACGTTAACACAAGTTTCTTACATGGATCATACAGCGTTAACAGATTGTTGGAACATAACAAATTGCGTGCTCTATCAAAAGCCCTTTCCTGGCTTTCCCCCCAGACCCATTCGCCACCTTTGCGTAGGAGCATGTGTAGCGGCTCTAACAGCGTGCTCAATTTGGGAAGAAAGTTACCAAAATAGTTCAGGACCCCCGGGAACCAATGCAGCTCCATCGTGTTATGGGGTCTGGGTGCTCTCTGGATCGCTTCCGTTTTGGACGCAGTAGGTCTGATCCCGTCTGCTGCTACCTTCATCCCCAAGAATTCTACCTCTGGAGCTAGGAAGACGCACTTCGCCTTTTTCAGTCACAGCCCTACCCGGTCCAGTCTGCGTAGCACCTCCTCCAGTTGTGGAGGTGTTCTTCAGTATCGCGACCCGTGATGAGGATGTCGTCTTGAAAAACCACCATCCTTGGAATCGACTTGAGGAGACTTTCCATGTTTCGTTGAAAGATCGCGGCGGCCGAGTGAATCCCAAACGGACATCTGATGTACTCAAACAACCCCTTGTGTGTCGTGATGGTGGTCAGCTTCTTTGACTCACTCGCCAGCTCCTGGGTCATGTAAGCTGAGGTCAGGTCCAATTTTGAAAAAGGTTTGCCACCGGATAGCGTCGCAAAGAGGTCCTCCACTCTCGATAGCGGGTACTGGTCTTGGAGTGACACCCGATTGATGGTGGCCTTGTAATCACCACATATACTGACCGACCCATCCGCCTTGAGCACCGTACAATCGGGCTCGCCCAGTCACTGAATTTGACTGGCGAGATGATGCCTTCCCTCAGCAGGCGGTCCAATTTGCCTTCTATCTTTTCCCGCATCACATACGGCACCGCTCTGGCCTTGTGGTGTACTGGTCTGGCGTCCGGGTTTATGTGAATCACTACCTTGGTCCCCATGTAAGTGCCAATGCCGGGTTGAAATAGTGAGTTAAATTTGTCCAGGACCTGTGAACATGATATTCGCTTCAGAGAAGAAATTGCATTGACATCGCCCCATTTCCAGTTCATGACAGCAAGCCAACTCCTCCCCAGCAGTGCGGGACCATCCCCCGGGTCAATCCAGAGTGGCAACCTGTTCTCCGAATCTTTGTGGGTCACGAGTACCGTGGCACTGTCTAGCACCGGAATGACCTCCTTTGTATATGTCCGTATCTGTGCGTCAATCGGCAATAATTTTGGCCTCTTGGCCTTGGGCGCCCACAACTTGTCGAACTGTTTGATACTCATCAGGGACTGGCTGGCCCCCGAGTCTAACTCGATTGATACTGGGATGCCATTGAGGAGCACTTTCATCATTATTGGTGGCGTCCTGGTTTATGAATTGTTGTAAGGGAAAATGGGAAGGCTTCTCCTCCCACGAGCGGGCCCCCTGATATAGAGGGTTGACGCTCGCCCCAGCCCACGTAACAGTTCTCGAAGTTAGCAGACCGAGACGGATGGCAAGGTACAATGATCTTTAATTATGAATGTCCGGGAACACCTCTTATCACAGCCGCCTGTAAGTGGAGATGCTCCCTAAACAGCACAATCATACAACTTTTATACATTTCAAAAACCCCTCCGTTCCCTGGTAAGAACGCCCTAGATATCTAATTGGACTACCTTATCAGTGCTACTTCTCTAATTGGACTACCTTATTAGTGCTACTTTGGATTGACAGGCCAAGACCCTCGTGACCACCTTAGGCCGTGACTAGAATGACTTCATTACGTCAGAATTTGTTGATTCTCCTTGATGCCCGTGAGTCTGCCTCGAGTCTCTTTGCAAGGTCTTATCAATGTCTGTTTAGGTTCTCACATTGTATCCTGTCGGAATATTATTGAACTGATAACTTCTGGAGCCTTGGTACAAGGCCGAAGAGAGGCCTTTTACCTCCTTATGGGTCTGTGCAGGAACTAGCACTTTAACCCTTGTCCCGCTGGTACCCCTAATGCCAAATTTTTCTCTTACATTTCCCCCCTTTTGGCCCTTGGCTAAACGCCAAGCTGGCCATATTTCCCGATAACTATCTCCCTGTAGGCAAGTTCCAGATAGGTCCGTTCACCTGGGTGGCCATCTCCCAAGCTTCGGGACTTCCTGAGACCTTTCCCGCAGAGTTATATAAGGTAAGTCCTTCCTGTAGGACTGCTTAAATTTTCATCCCTTATGGCCTTAATCATAGTGCGTGCTCTACCGTGTCATTTGGTGTACATGTTAATCCCATCATGACCATCAGAACCAGGCCCTGTGTAACTACAATTACATGTGATATTATTCTTATCCATGGGTTAATTTGAATATTAAGTCCAATGTCCCACAGCTTTGAGTACCAGGGCTGATCAGCCAGCATCGCGTTAGTGTCTCTTTGTAGGTTTGTCTATTTCTTCCATCAGTTGGATATAGTGTCGTCTTTGGTTTTGGATTCATTGCACCAATCGTTCCTCACTTAATTCAGGTATCTGTTTTTCTTGCGGTTCCCATACCGCCTCCTTGTACTCTTCTCGGAAGGTATCCATGACTGTTCCGTGGATAATTTCCATTGTCTCGGGATGTATGTGGTATCCATTTATGTCTATTTTTCCCATAGGCCTGAAACAGAAGATAGGGTTGGTGATGACACAGGGGGTGACTCCTCCCCTGGTCTTAATCGTCGGGTTGGCTGCTCCTGTGTTCACGCGCCAATCTCCATTCCCTTGTGGAGCAGCGATCGTTTCGGAATCGTGCTCGAGAGAAGTGATACTCAGCATGTATCCGTTTGTTTGGTGGGATCTGCAATCATCATTCGTCATTCATGGCGTACCTCGACATAAAATCACTTGATTATTTTTATAGCAATCGGTTATGTCAATGCCTTTTGTACTAATTTAATCACCTGTCTGGAGGGGTGATGGTAACGTAACTGTGTTCGGTTTCTTCACCGATACTGTCAGTTTGGTATAAGGGGTATCCCTTTGTTACGTCATACTGTGTCATTGCGCCTGTAGGGCTTGGTTATCCATGTCCCTCCCCAGTAAACCCCTTAACATTTGCGTTAAGTTGTTAACCCGGTCATCTATTGCATACAGGTCTATGGAATTCATTATCGTAACCCCTGCTGCATAACCTGTGCCTAGTGTTTCCAGTATTCCCCTTTTTGTTCGACCTTGCCCTGTTCCCTTTCTGACATTAAATTTCAGGGTAGTGGATTCCGGGCCTTCGAGGATCCGTTGTGTCAGGTTCTGGTATAGTTTCATTCCCACAGAAGTTAGGAAGAATGAGTAGTCGCTGACGCACCCCAAATTTTATCCTTTCTTTAGATTCTTTTATTACTAGCCCCCCTTTGGCTCCAGTCTTTATGGACGGGCTTATGGGGAGACTTGCGTGGTTGTGCTGGGAAGTTGTTGTCCCCAGGGTGGTTGTCGGGGCAGCGGTAGGGCTTCCCAGGGTCCCTTTGGGCGTGTTTGGTGTCCCAGCCGGACCTTTATTCCGGGTCCACTACATCTTTCCTCCACACTCCATCCGCCCCCCTTTTTAGGTTGTATTCCTTCTTGTTTGTGCTGCGCAAGATCAATACTGGCTTTTCCATGTGTCACGCTTCGGGACATACACCTTATATTCCAGAGACCTCCCTTGGTCTTCATTGTCCACCCCCCTTTTTGCTCCGTTCTGTTCCCACCCTTCTGTTTCTTGCGGGGTGGATTTGGCTGCTTGTTTGCAACTTCGTTCGCCCAGGCATGAGCTTCTAGAACTGAAATTCAATCCAGTTGGATTTCTGCGCCCTTCCCCTTTTGGTCCTATGAACTTGCTCCTGTCCTCGGAATCTACTGGTGCCCATGGCATCGGCAGCCTGCTGCATTGCAACCTTACTTAATACACTATACATAGCCATGCGTTAAAATAAGTTCTGTCCTTGCTCCAGTCCTTGGCTGCTGGGATGCATATTTCGGCAGTTAAATTAAACAAAGCCCCATAGTTCATGTAGTTGTGTCTTTCCTGCGTGTGCTACATCTCTCGTAGTCCATCTGTATTATCCAGTACTTGCGTGGGCCTCAAGGTTCCCAGTATCCTGAGTCTCCAGAGTCGAAGTAGCCACTGCGGTCCCATCTCGGTGAGTGTTTTATCTGCAAATTTTAAACAGATAGCCTGGTCGTCACCAGGTGTTAGGTTCTGGTCTACTCATCTTTTATCCATGCATGTCGAAGTCACTCTGTGAAATCAGAGGTAAGGCTAGGTTGGGTTTGTGGACTACACTTACCCACCGTGGGGTACATTGGCTCTATTGCCATAGGTGATGGTGCTATGGCTGCGCACTGCACTATCCGTCTGGTCCCATTCAAAAAAAATCTCTTCCAGCTTCTTTATCTTAGCCTTTAACTCTTGAATTTGTTTTGTTTGAGTATCTTTCTTTTATTTGCATCAGGCGAGTATTATTACATGGGCTAGTTCTGTTTTATTTTTATTCTGACTATCGCACCATTTCCTCTGTCTGTCAGGTGAGTCTTTTTTATTCAGAAATCCAAATTAATATTGTCCAGTATAAAACAGCTGTCAATGGAAAGGGTTAACTCCCTTACAGCTTTGTTAGAAGGCCTGATGTCATTACGTGACTTTGTGTAATCATCCGAAAAGTTTTTATTTAAGCCTTTGTGCCTTCAAAACTTGCTTCGAAATTAGGAATCCGTTAAAACAGCAGAAATCATTAGTAAAGCCGTCATAATAAAAGTATTCTCATCAGGAAAGACAGCATTTTAGATTAAACTCCAATTTTTTCTTAACTTCTAATTCAAGTACTTGCCAAAGATTTTTTTTTAATTGATTTAAAACGAGACCACACATTTTTAATAGCTATTTTGTTTACTGAAATCCAATTTTAAAATTCAGTAAGATTTCATAATTCCCAGTTTTGTTCTTTCTGTGCCGAGTTTGCATAGCTTAAATCTTTTCTTCTCGTTAGTTTCAAAACCCTCCTGCTCGCAGTGCCAAATGTAAGAGAAAATGGGAAGGCTTCTCCTCCCACGAGCGGGCCCCCTGATATAGAGGGTCGACGCTCGCCCCAACCCGCGTAGCAGTTCTCGAAGTTAGCAGATAGAAATGGATGGCAAGGTACAACGATCTTTAATTACGAACGTCCGGGAACACCTCTTATCACAACCGCCTGTGAGTGGAGATGCTCCCTAAACAGCACAATCATACAACTTTTATACATTTCAAAAACCCTTCTGTTTACTGGTAAGACCTCCCTAGATCTCTAATTGGACTACCTTATCAGTGCTACTTCTCTAATTGGACTACCTTATTAGTGCTACTTTGGATTGACAGGCCAAGACCCTCGTGACCACCTTAGGCCGTGACTAAAATGACTTCATTAGGTCAGAATTTGTTGATTCTCCTTGATGCCTGCGAGTCCACCTCGAGCCTCTTCGCAAGGTCTTATCGATGTCTGTTTAGGTTCTCACATCGTATCCTGTCGGAATATTATTGAATTGATAACTTCTGGAGCCTTGCTACGGGAATGTACAAGGCCAAAGAGAGGCCTTTTACCTCCTTATGGGTCGGTGCAGGAACCAGCACATTAATCCTTGTCCCGCTGGTACCCCTAATGCCAAATTTTTCTCTTACATTGTATATGTGCTCCACATGAATTCGCTGAACTTCAGCTTCCAGCGATTTCCCCCAGTGTCCATTTGGCCTCAAAGGGCTTACATCGGGCCCGTCCTCCTCGTACATCAACCTGGCTGCAGGCTTCCTGCACATA
Source organism: Pristiophorus japonicus (assembly GCF_044704955.1). Taxonomy (NCBI): domain Eukaryota; kingdom Metazoa; phylum Chordata; class Chondrichthyes; family Pristiophoridae; genus Pristiophorus; species Pristiophorus japonicus. Next base: position 192,146,425 of record NC_091986.1, on the reverse strand, counting down.
CGCGCCAAGTGACCGTTGACGTTGCAGTTTCTTCAGGTATATTGCTGATACCTGCAAGCTGTGGCTTTGTGTTTGTCTCCACACCTCCAACATGAGCTGTTGTCGGAAACAAAAGATCCATTACCAGTCGATCGTCTCTGACTGTCTCTATAACTGTCCTTAAGCGCACCATTGACAGGTGTTGATGGCCCCATTACTGGTCGCATTGTCCTTTGCGATGGCATGAATTGCCGTTCAGCTAGCCATTGTCTCTGTTGAATTCCCCCTTTAGGTTCGACTACATGCTCGGGCATGTCCGATTGCCCCTGTCTGCCTGGAGAACTGTGTGCCACGTTAACAATGTTGACTCCCTGTCCAGTCGCTGCATTTAAACCAAGATTTTTGTCAAACATCATTCTGGTCTCTTCCTCCCCTGAGATAAATGTCTGGGCCATCAAAGCTGCCGTTTCCAGGGTCAAGTCTTTGGTCTCAATCAGTTTCCTGAAAACCCCAGCGTGCACGATGCCCTCAATAAAAAAGTCTTGCAGCATCGCCGCTCTGCATGCATCTGGGAACTTACATAGGCTCGCCAGTCGCCGGAGGTCTGCCACGAAGTCTGGAATGCTTTGTCCTTCTCGCCGCCGGTGCGTGTAAAACCGGTGTCTCGCCATGTGAATGCTGCTCGCCGGTTTAAAGTGTTCCCCGATCAACTTACTAAGCTCTTCAAAAGTCTTGTCCGCCAGCTTCTCTGGCGCTAGAAGGTCCTTCATCAGGGAGTATGTCCTAGAAACATAGAAACATAGAAAATAGGTGCAGGAGCAGGCCATTCAGCCCTTCTAGCCTGCACCGCCATTCAATGAGTTCATGGCTGAACATGCAACTTCAGTACCCCCTTCCTGCTTTCTCGCCATACCCCTTGATCCCCCGAGTAGTAAGGACTTCATCTAACTTCCTTTTGAATATATTTAGTGAATTGGCCTCAACAACTTTCTGTGGTAGAGAATTCCACAGGTTCACCACTCTCTGGGTGAAGAAGTTTCTCCTCATCTCGGTCCTAAATGGCTTACCCCTTATCCTTAGACTGTGACCCCTGGTTCTGGACTTCCCCAACATTGGGAACATTCTTCTTGCATCTAACCTGTCTAAACCCATCAGAATTTTAAACGTTTCTATGAGGTCCCCTCTCATTCTTCAGAACTCCAGTGAATACAAGCCCAGTTGATCCAGTCTTTCTTGATAGGTCAGTCCCACCATCCCGGGAATCAGTCTGGTGAATCTTCGCTGCACTCCCTCAATAGCAAGAATGTCCTTCCTCAGTTAGGAGACCAAAACTGTACACAATACTCCAGGTGTGGCCTCACCAAGACTCTGTACAACTGTAGCAACACCTCCCTGCCCCTGTACTCAAATCCCCTCGCTATGAAGGCCAACATGCCATTTGTTTTCTTAACCGCCTGCTGTACCTGCATGCCAACCTTCAGTGACTGATGTACCATGACACCCAGGTCTCGTTGCACCTCCCCTTTTCCTAATCTGCCATCATTCAGATAATAGTCTGTCTCTCTGTTTTTAACCACCAAAGTGGATAACCTCACATTTATCCACATTATACTTCATCTGCCATGCATTTGCCCACTCACCTAACCTATCCAAGTCACTCTGCAGTCTCATAGCATCCTCCTTGCAGCTCACACTGCCACCCAACTTAGTGTCATCCGCAAATTTGGAGATGGTACATTTAATCCCCTCGTCTAAATCATTAATGTACAATGTAAACAGCTGGGGCCCCAGCACAGAACCTTGCGGTACCCCACTAGTCACTGCCTGCCATTCTGAAAAGTACCCATTTACTTCTACTCTTTGCTTCCTGTCTGACAACCAGTTCTCAATCCACGTCAGCACACTACCCCCAATCCCATGTGCTTTAACTTTGCACATTAATCTCTTGCGTGGGACCTTGTCGAAAGCCTTCTGAAAGTCCAAATATACCACATCAACTGGTTCTCCCTTGTCCACTTTACTGGAAACATCCTCAAAAAATTCCAGAAGATTTGTCAAGCATGATTTCCCTTTCACAAATCCATGCTGACTTGGACCTATCATGTCACCTCTTTCCAAATGCGCTGCTATGACATCCTTAATAATTGATTCCATCATTTTACCCACTACTGAGGTCAGGCTGACTGGTCTATAATTCCCTGTTTTCTCTCTCCCTCCTTTTTTAAAAAGTGGGGTTACATTGGCTACCCTCCACTCGATAGGAACTGATCCAGAGTCAATGGAATGTTGGAAAATGACTGTCAATGCATCCACTATTTCCAAGGCCACCTCCTTAAGTACTCTGGGATGCAGACCATCAGGCCCTGGGGGTTTATCGGCCTTCAATCCCATCAATTTCCCCAACACAATTTCCCGACTAATATAGATTTCCCTCAGTTCCTCTTCCTTACTAGACCCTCTGAACCCTTTTATATCCAGAAGGTTGTTTGTGTCCTCCTTAGTGAATACCGAACCAAAGTACTTGTTCAATTGGTCTGCCATTTCTTTGTTCTCCGTTATGACTTCCCCTGATTCTGACTGCAGGGGACCTACATTTGTCTTTACTAACCTTTTTCTCTTTACATATCTATAGAAACTTTTGCAATCCGTCTTAATGTTCCCTGCAAGCTTCTTCTCGTACTCTATTTTCCCTGCCCTAATCAAACCCTTTGTCCTCCTCTGCTGAGTTCTAAATTTCTCCCAGTCCCCGTGTTCGCTGCTATTTCTGGCCAATTTGTATGCCACTTCCTTGGCTTTAATACTATCCCTGATTTCCCTTGATAGCCACGGTTGAGCCACCTTCCCTTTTTTATTTTTACGCCAGACAGGAATGTACAATTGTTGTAGTTCATCCATGCGGTCTCTAAATGTCTGCCATTGCCCATCCACTGTCAACTCCTTAAGTATCATTCGCCAATCTATTCTAGCCAATTCACGCCTCATACCTTCAAAGTTACCCTTCTTTAAGTTCTGGACCATGGTCTCTGAATTAACTGTTTCATTCTCCATCCTAATGCAGAATTCCACCATATTATGGTCACTCTTCCCCAAGGGGCCTCGCACAATGAGATTGCTAATTAATCCTCTCTCATTACACAACACCCAGTCTAAGATGGCCTCCCCCCTAGTTGGTTCCTCGACATATTGGTCTAGAAAACCATCCCTTATGCACTCCAGGAAATCCTCCTCCACCGTATTGCTTCCAGTTTGGCTAGCCCAATCTATGTGCATATTAAAGTCACCCATTATAACTGCTGCACCTTTATTGCATGCACCCCTAATTTCTTGTTTGTCCTGGATCCAGAAACTGTCAGGAGATGAGCCCTGCGTTTGTCGGCCGAATCCTGTCCCAGCCATTCCTTAGTGATGAAACTTTGCTGTAGACTCTCAATAAAATTGTCCTAATCATCACCAACACAGTACCTCTCGTCAGTGTTGCTAGTGGCCATGCTCGCGTGGTTTAAATCCCAGTTTCTTGTTGCCAATGATATGTCCTTACTATACAGTACAAATGCACACGAGATCCATACTGGAGAGAAGGTCACTCTGTGACCAGTAACCTTTATTCACCAGCACTGAAGTGATGAAGGTGGGTGGAGCTTCCCCTTTTTTACCTGAAAGTCCAGGTTAGAAGTGCCTCCCACAAGTTCACCACCTAGTGGTCAGTATTCTCATGGTGTACAACTTAGGTCAGTTTATACATGGATTACAATGACAGTTGAATACATGACAAGATCCCCTCTCATCCTTCTAAACTCCAATATATAAAGGCCCAGTTGATCCAGTCTCTCCTCATTTATCAGTCCAGCCATTCCGGGAATCAGTCTGGTGAACCTTTGCTGCACTCCCTCAATAGCAAGAATGTCCTTCCTCAGATTAGGAAACCAAAACTGAACACAATATTCCAGGTGGGGCCTCATCAAGGCCCTGTACAACTGCAGTAAGACCTCCCTGCTCCTATACCATAATCCACTAGCTATGGAGGCCAACATACCATTTGCCTTCTTTACCACCTGTTGTACCTGTATGCCAACTTTCAATGACTGATGAACCATGACACCCAGGTCTCGTTGCACCTCCCCTTTTCCTAATCTGCCACCATTCAGATAATATTCTGTCTTCGCGTTTTTGCCACCAAAGTGGATAACCTCACATTTATCCACATTATACTGCATCTGCCATGCATTTGCCCACTCACCTAACCTGTCCAAGTCACCCTGCAGCCTCTTAGTGTCCCCCTCACAGCTCACACCGCCACCCAGTTTTGTGCCATCTACAAACTTGGAGATATTACACTCAATTCCTTCATCCAAATCATTGATGTATTTGTGTAGAGCTGGGGTCCCAGCACTAAGCCTTGCGGCACTCCACTAGTCACTGCCTGCCATTCTGAAAAGGACCCGTTTATCCCGACTCTCTGCTTCCTGTCTGCCAACCAATTCTCTATCCATGTCAGTATATTACCCCCAATACCATGTGCTTTAATTTTGCACACCAATCTCTTGTGTGGGGCCTTGTCAAAAGCCTTTTGAAAGTCCAAATACACCACATCCACTGGTTCTCCCTTGTCCACCCTACCAGTTACATCCTCAAAAAATTCCAGAAGATTTGTCAAGCATGATTTGCCCTTCATAAATCCATGTTGACTTGGACCGATCCTGTCACTGTTTTCCAAATGCGCTGCTATTTCATCCTTAATAATTGATTCCAACATTTTCCCCACCACTGTCGAAATCTCGACTCTAAATTTAATTAAAAAAAAAATGAAACTCTGACACAAACAGCTCGGTAGATGTCCCTTTAATAGTTTTACTTGCTGCAAGGAAATGTCTCACTAAGTCAAAGGCTCAGCGAAGACTTCTTTATACAGGAGAACAAACAAAGAAATTATGGTTCCATCACGTGTATCAGTTCTGCCCTTGCAGTCAGCAAATACCGATAAGGAGTTCTTCAATCACTTAATTAACATTACATCCTTGTTTTAATTCTCCACATATCTATACAGCCTTTATCTAATACTTCTAAGGTTTAGCACAGCGACAGTTATTAGTGGGGAGTATAATTCTAACAGGACATTCTTTCTGTTAGGGAGGGTAAATTCAAGGTTCCCTCGCTCACACAGATGGCTCTTGCCTTTCTTTAATTAGCTATCAGTTAAGGTTAGTATTTTTATGCAGAAACAGGCTGTCTGCTACAGGGGCTTCTGGGAGAACCGAGACTCCATTTTGTTTTATTACAAAAGGGTACATTAAACAGAAAATGTAACTTAGAAAGTAAATTTCCACATTCCCCTCTTTTGTCCTTTACAAGGACAACTTAATCCATTTCCACACAAGAACCTTCAGTAGTTGTTGCTACCATCACCCACCCCAGCAATGGTCTTGGTTGGTAATGTTGTTTCTCCTGACCTGGCGCAGTAGCACTTAACTAATACAAAAGGTATAGATCAAAGATTATTAGCAAGAATATGATCAGTCCCCATAGTCCATACAGTTCCTTAGTCATTCCTCCTTGTCGGGTGCCCTTTTACAATGGGACGCATGGATCCGTGTTGGTCTTTCTTTTACCTTGATTGCAGTATTAGTTGTCAGCAAGACCTGGTATGGTCCTTCAAATCTTGGTTGTAGACTGCTTTTTCTTTTAAAGATTTTGACGTAAACGAATTGTCTGGGCTCCAGATTATGACACTTCCCTTCTGCTGGTTCGACCTGGGCTTCTTTTACCTGTGAATGAAAGCTGGAAATGCATTTAGTTAGTGCGATACAATAATTCAACATATTTTCTTCCATTTTATGGATGTCCATTTGTTTTGCCATAAACGGTGCAGTAAAAGGCATTCGTTGGGGACGTCCCAATAACTATCTCATGTGGTGACAAGCTTGTTGTTCTGTTAGTTGCAGATCACATTATCATCAAGGCTAAGGGCAGTAGTTCTACCCATTTTAGTCCAGTGACATTACACAGTTTCGCCAGTTTATTTTTAAGCATTCCATTATATCTTTCAACAAGTCCGGTTGATTGTGGATGATAACTGCAATGAAAACGTTGGTTGATCTGTAAAGCTTTACACATTTCTTTTATAACAGTTCCCGTGAAATATGACCCATTATCACTAGAAAGCTTAGCTGGAATTCCGAAGCGCGGTACGATTTATTTTAACAAAAATTTAGCAACAGTAGTGGCATCGGCCTTTTTACATGGAAAGGCTTCAATCCATCTAGAGAACACATCTACAATAATTAATACATACTTAAATCCCATACACATAGGTAATTCAATAAAATCCATTTGTAAATGTACAAAAGGCCCCATTGGATTTAGTGGGAGGCAGATTCTACTTTTTCCGTTTTACCTGGATTCATTGTCTGACAGGTAATGCAATTTTCACAGATTTGTTTTGTAATTGCCGAAATACTTGGTGCATACCAAGTTGCCAAAATATAATCTGCCATCCCCCCTTTGCCCGCATGTGTGAATGTATGAACACATCGAGCAATCCATGGAAGTAAGGATCTGGGGGCCACCAGATGGCCGTCATGGTAAACCCTTATTCCTTCTGAATTTTTATAACATTGAATCTTTGGGTCGACATCTCCTCCGTACTGGCTTGCGACTGAAAGGCCAGCAAATCATTAATAGTAGGTGGCGGATCTGAGCAATTATTTTTTCTTAGTGGAAATAATGACACCTGCATCCCCCTTTCTGACAGAGCTGCTGACTTAGCTGCATTGTCAGCTCTGTCATTTCCAAGTGCTATTTCATTCAACCGGCCCGTATGTGTCTGGCATTTGATAATGGCAAGTTTTGAGGGGCATTGAATGGCTCACAGAAGATTTTCTACTTGTTCTGCATTTTTAATGGTGGTTCTTGAAGAAGTTAGGTATCCGCGAATTTTCCAAATTTGTCCATAGTCATCCGTTACCCCAAAGGCATACCTGGAGTCAGTGTAGATATTAACTGTTTGTCCTTCAGCCAGAATACAGGCTCGAGTTAATGTAAATAATTCGGCTTGTTGGGCTGAAAAGGAATCTGGAAGAGAGGCTGTTTCGACAACATCAAACTGGGTTACAACTGCATAAGCCACTTTGGGTTGGCCCCTATCATCTCGTAAAGCTGATCCGTCAACATAGTATACTGGATCAGGGTTACATATTGGTATATCTGTTAAGTCAATACGTGGTTTAGTTACTAATTCGGTTACCATTTCGCATGAATGGGGTTCGCTGTCTTCTTCCGTGGAGAGTAAAGTGGTTGGATTTAAGGGAGTACATCTTTTAATGATAAGGTTCGGATTTGATAACAGTTCAACTTCATATTTAATGGTTCTTGCAGAAGTTCGGTGTTGAGTGGCACATTTAGTAAATAAAATCTCAACAGAGTGTGGGATATACAAAGTAGTCTGATGATTTAGAGTTATTGTCTGAGCTTGTTGTACAGCATAATAAGCTGCTGCAAAAGAGGAAGACATCCTGGTAGTCCGCGTGCCACTGGATCTAGTTGGGTACTGAAATACGCTATCAGTCGCTGTCTGTCTCCATGTAACCGAGTCAGAACAGATTGTGCAAAACCCGACTTGTGATGTACAAATAAGTTGAATAGCTTAGTGTAATCCGGTAATCCCAGGGCCGGTGCTGAAGTGAGGGACTGTTTAAGATTCTGGAAAGCAATCTGGGATACTTCATTCCAAATTAACTTTTCCGGTCGTGGGGGCATGGACATGTCTAACAATGGTCTAACGAGTTCAGAATAATTCATAATCCATTGCCTGCAATATCCTGACATGCCGAGGAAATGTTTCATTTCTCTCTTGGTTAATGGCAGCGGAGCAGAGCAGATTGCTTTTATTCTGTCTTGTGTCAATTGTCTCGTATCTCTGACCAATTCGTGTCCTAGATACCGAACCCTTTCTGAGACAAATTGTAACTTCGCCTTTGACACTTTGTGTCCTTTCGAGGCTAAGGCTTTTAATAACACAAAAGAATCTGTATCGCAGGCTAATTTGGAGGGTGAGGCGAGCAATAAGTCATCAACATACTGTACAAGTGTAGAACCTGCCGGTAAAATTACATCTTCCAGATCCTTCTTTAATCATTGTGAAAATATAGTAGGACTTTCGGTAAATCCCTGTGGGAGTCTTGTCCACGTATATTGACGTCCTTTATATGTGAAGGAAAACAGGAATTGGGACTGTGGGTGAATGGGTATTGAGAAAAATGCTGAACATAGATCAATCACTGTTGAGGTTGCCGGAATACTGGTAAGTATAGTCGCAGGATTAGGCACCACCGGATAAGTTGGGAATTCAGATTCATTCACAGCTCAGAGGTCTTGGACAAACCTCCATTTGTCGCTATTGGACTTTTGAACCGGAAAAATCGGTGTGTTATAAGGACTTCTAGTTGGAACTATTATTCCCTAGGCCAGCAGAGATGTAATGACGGCTCGATACCCTGTTCTGCGGCTGGAGACAAGGGATATTGGGGTTTCTTAGGAAGCGGTATGGTCGAATTGATCGCTACCTTATATGGCTGTGCGGTCAGCATTTTTCCCACTTCATTAGAGTGTGTTGCCCATAGGTGCTCTGGGACTTTAGCAAGAAGTTCTGCTGTTTTTTGTTGCAATGGAAAGCTAGTTGCCGGAAGTATCTTTTCTTCTAAGATAATTTACTATTCAATTTGACAGAATAGCCTTCCCTTCCTTCGTGCTGCCCCAGAGTTCCATTAAATGTGTGCCATTGCTCTTGTACTGGAGTTCCTTGCATTCTCTTAACCATTCATCCTAAATCCTGGGGTTTATATGTGTCTGCAACCACTAGGGTGCAGTGTGGACTGTTACTTTTAACCTTAAACAAGGCCTGATTGGAGGATAATTCTACTCCTGCTGCTATTCCTTTGGGTCCGATAAAAATGTGTTCAATCATCAATCGAGATTTACAGTGCAGGAATGGTTGATAAAAAATTTGTGTTGCAGCATCTAATCCAGTTTTATCATAATACGCCGTACAGTATAATGTTTCGTGCCAATTTCCCAAGTTTTGAGATTTGAGATAGTCTGTGATTAATCTTGTCACACACCAATATGAACCAACGAAATAGGATAGGGTTTTGCTCAGTGTAGGTTCCAAACTTTTCCAGGCACACAATATAGGTGTTGTGGGTTGAAGTAGTGGATATGCGCCACATTTATCTATGGGGACTCGAACTTCCACACCGGTTGGAGAACAGAGGATAGTGGCATTCATTTTGCATAATAGGTCACGTCCACACAGATTTACTGAAACCTCCTTAGACAGTAGGAATGAATGACTATCTTCATAATCCTCATATTGTACATTGACAGGGTTGGAGAAAAACATTTGATGAACATGTCCAGATAGTCCTGTCACTGAAGTTTGATTAGTGGAAATGGGAATTCCCTGTGTATCTTCTCTCGAAAGGACCGAATAGGTGGCACCAGTATCCACTAGGAATGGAATATCCTTTCCTTGTATTCGTATTTTTACTTCCGGTTCTCCCATGGCATTTAAAGAAACGACGGGTAGCTGTTTGCTCGTCGCACTTGGATCTGGGATTGGGCGTCATTGATTATTATACGGATGATTTGGTCTTTGGCCGAATTGATTTTGATTCTGTGATCCAAATGGATTTTGAATAGAGAAATTAGTCTGAGGCCAAGTATGTACCTGGGCTTGGGTCATAAGAACATAAGAACATAAGAATTAGGAACAGGAGTAGGCCATCTAGCCCCTCGAGCCTGCTCCGCCATTCAATAAGATCATGGCTGATCTGGCCGTGGACTCAGCTCCACTTACCCGCCCGCTCCCCGTAACCTTTAATTCCCTTATTGGGTCGCATACGGGTTAGGTCCTGGAGGTGGAGGGGGTGGTCTATTACCAGCCTGTTGAATCCAATCATAATTTGGTTGTTGCTGCTTTGACGGGCAATTTCTAGTCCAGTATCCTGTCTGACCACAATGGTAACAGGTTTGCTCTCGGCCTACACCTCCTCTCCCTCTTCCCCTAAATTTTCCTCCTCTGCCTCGTCCTCTACCCTGTGGAGGGCAGTAGGAGGGTGTCACCGGGGCGGGTGTTATTGGAACTGCTTGTTCCATAAACACAGTGACCTTGCTTTTAGATTCGCTATTTCGATCTTGCATGTCTTTTAACATAGATACAACCTTGGGTAGCTTTTCCTGACGTCACCCGAGACAAACTAATTTAAAGGGATCTCTAAGTTCGGGTCGTAGTCCGTTTACGACGGCGCTAATCATGGGAGCGTCTAATTCTTCTACTTTCATGCTTGAACATTGGATCATAATTTCTCTCATTCTTTCAACGTAATCCTCAACATCCTCATCCTTTCTTTGGGTAGTTTCCATAATTTTGGACCAATTCATTTTCTTTGAGAACATTTGATGTAAGGCCTCCCAGCATCTCCCTCAGAACCCCTCTTCTGGCGTTTCACCGGGATCTGCATTGGGAGTTTCTCGATGGGTTTTAAAATCTGTAAATTTTGTCTCCAATTCGGCAAATTTAGTGTCCTTTAACCATAGCAAAATTTGACCATCTAATATACTGGGTTCATGGCACAAGATGATCACTTTCAATTGGTCTATGGCCTTTTCGATACTGGTTTTAGGGTCTGCTAATCCTTCCACAATTGTTCTTAACTCATTTGGTGACCATGGTCGATAAACAGGAATTGGGGCTCCTTTAGGAGTTGGAATGGGGAACTGTCTTAATGGGAATGCAGTTGTTGTAGCACTGGCCCCTTTTTCATGAGTTTTACTTCGTGTATTCCCTGCAGGACCGTCATGGAATTGAATTGCTTGTGGCAACTCTACCCCTCCGGTAGCTGCATTGCTGGGAGTGGGTGCTACCCCGCTTCCCGATGCTTCGGCCAGAGGATTGTCTCCTTCCTGTTGGCCTAGAATAACCGGTTGGGGTGCAGCAGCATATGGCGGTGGTCAACTGCGGTAGGGAGCCCAACCCTTCTCCCAATCCTCATCCTCATCTTTTTCCTCCCCCTTAGGGGCATTTGGTGGGTGTCCCTTTGTCTCTCACCATAACAGATGGATTTTTAATTCCTTGTCGAGGTCGATTCACCTGCTTTCTCCCTCTAGTACACTGCTTGCTAATCCTCAGGCTCTTTTCATGTCGCCCCTCAGCTTCCCTTTTCCAATCTCCAAATGCCGACCAATTTACTTTCTTTTTACCTCTTCTACCTGGGTCTCTGTCTATAAGGCACTCCTCTAGACATATTATTCTTTCTAATTTAAATGAACCATCGGATGGAAATGGCCTGTTTGCATCCTTGGTCCATTTTACCCATTTTTTTAGGTGATCAATTGAAGACTGACCACAATTCTGGAGCATAAATTAGGCTGGTGTGCCCTATGGTGGTGTTTTACTTGCTCCGGCACCCATTCTGGATGATTAAGATTTTTCCACAGTTTCTGATCTCACAATCCTTTCGGTCAACGAGTTCTCTACGCTCACTTCTCCTGGCCATCACGTGACCTAAAAAGGCTCTTAATTCGGGCTCAGTCTGGGTGTTTGAGATATGTTGACACGAACCGTAGTTGATCAATCAGTTACTGTTTCTTTTCTCAATCAATTTTTGTTTTTCCGAATCACAATTTTCCCTAGTGACTCTTCCCGTTTCGTTAATTGCAATATCGCACAAAAGTACTGAACACAACAGTATAACAAGGACAATTAAGACAAACAACATCCACGCGGTATACAAATCATAGCCTTAAACTCTATCTAAACATATAGTCAATTCTCAGTCTGCATTGTACGCTACTACAGACTGAGTTCTTAACTTATCTAAAATGGTCCTATCCCACAAGGACCCTGATCCTATCCCACAAGGATCACCTCTTTCGATCGATAGCGCTCTTTTACCTTAAACTAATGAAAATCTCCCTGGGCTGTTTCCAGATCGGATATTTCAGGATCAGATCCCTTCTGCCTACAAACTGAGATGGAAATGATTATAAAATAACTTTAGCTCTTAAATGTCGAGTCTCGTAGATCACAGTACCTCCACTGTGGACAACAAATTACATATGCGATTCAACAGTAAAGAGACCCTTTGCGAGCAAAAGGCTCACCTTATTCTGGCCAGTTAAGCTCTTCACTGCACTGAAGAGGCACTATGTCCGCAGAATAGAGAGTAAGCGATCTCGGTGGAACCTCCAAGAAGTAACTGTCGAAATCGCGACTCTCAATTTAACTAAAAAAAAATGAAACTTCTAAGGTTTAGCACAGCAACAGTTAATAATGGGGAGTATAATTCTAACAGGACATTCTTTCTGTTAGGGAGGGTAAATTCAAGGTTCCCTCGCTCACACAGATTGCTCCTGCCTTTCTTTAATTAGCTATCAGTCAAGGTTAGTATGTTTATGTAGAAACAGGCTGTCTGCTACAGGGGCTTCTGGGAGAACCGAGACTCCATTTTGTTTTATTACAAAAGGGTACATTAAACAGAAAATGTAACTTAGATAGTAAATTTCCACACCACTGATGTCAGGCTAACCGGTCTATAATTACCCTCTTTCTCTCACCCTCCCTTTTTAAAAAGTGGTGTTACACTAACTACCCTCCAGGTCCATAGGAACTGATCCAGAGTCGATAGACTGTTGGAAAATGATCACCAATGCATCCACTATTTCTAGGGCCACTTCGTTAAGTACTCTGGGATGCAGACTATCATGCCCCGGGGATTTATAGGCCTTCAATCCCATCAATTTCCCTAACACAATTTCCCGCCTAATAAGGATAGCCTTCAGTTCCACCTTCTCACTAGACCCTCGGTCCCCTAGTACTTCTGGAAGGTTATTTGTGTCTTCCTTTGTGAAGACAGAACCAAAGTATTTGTTCAATTGGTCTGCCATTTCTTTGTTCCCCATTATAAATTCACCTGAATCTGACTTGCAAGACCTACGTTTGTCTTCACTAATCTTTTTCTCTTCACATATCTATAGAAGCTTTTGCAGTCAGTTTTTCTGTTCCCGGCAAGCTTCTTCTTGTACTCTATTTTCCCCTTCTTAATTAAACCCTTTGTCCTCCTCTGCTGAATTCTAAATTTCTCCCAGTCCTCAGGTTTGCTGCTTTTTCTGACCAATTTATATGCCTCTTCCTTGGATTTAACACTATCCTTAATTTCCCTTGTTAGCCACGGTTGAGCCAGCTTCCCCATTTTATTTTTACTCCAGACAGGGATGTACAATTGCTGAAGTTCATCCATGTGATCTTTAAATATTTGCCATTGTCTATCCACCTCCAACCCTTTATGTATCATTTGCCAGTCTAATCTAGCCAATTCACGCCTCAAACCATCAAAATTACCTTTCCTTAATTTCAGGACCCTAGTTTCTGAATTAACTGTGTCACTCTCCATCCTAATAAAGAATTCTACCATGTTATGGTCACTCTTCCCCAAGGGGTCTCACACAACAAGATTGCTAATTAGTCCTTTCTCATTGCACATCACCCAGTCTAGGATGGCCAGCTCCCTGGTTGGTTCCTCGACATATTGGTCTAGAAAACCATTCGTAATACACTCCAGGAAATCCTCCTCCACCGCATTGCTACCAGTTAGGTTAGCCCAATCAATATGTAGATTAAAGTCACCCATGATAACTGCTGTACCTTTATTGCATGAGTCCCTAATTTCTTGTTTGATGCTGTCCACAACCTCTGTACACAACTCCCACTAGTGTTTTCTGCCCCTTGGTATTCCGCAGCTCCACCCATACCGATTCCACATCATCCAAGCTAATGTCCTTTCTTACTATTGCATTAACCCTGGTGAATGTGTAACTAGTTTCCTAGAAAGCATTGATTCAGGATTTATATAAAGAGATAAGATTAATTCAAAACCTTTCTGTCATGGACCATTCGATCATTCATTCAACTATTTAAGTGAACAGAATTAGAAAGTACATTAATGGTAGCTGAAACGGAGGAGGCGTTCCATAGTCCCTCACGATTAATGGCATTAAAGGCCTTTGTGAGGTCAAAGAAGGCCATGTACGTAGGTTGGTGCTGTTCCCTGCATTTCTCTTCCAGTTGTCGTGCCGTAAAGATCGTGTCCGTTGTACCCCGTAGTGGACAGAATCTGCACTGTAACTCCGGGAGGAGCTCCTCAGCCTCAGGGAGAAGATGGTTGAGGCGGTTTCTAGCGATGACCATCCCAGTGGCTGATAACAGGGAGATTTCTCTGTAGTTGCCGCAGTCAGACTTGTCCCCTTTTTTAAAGATGGTCATTGTTGTGTTCCGGACACAGATGAGACTGCACACAGGGAGGTTAAAGTAACAGTGATCTCAGTCTTTATTAAGACACTCCAGAGTGAGGAACAGGCCTTAGGGGCCGGCTTATATACAGTGCTCCCAAGGGATGCTGGGATCCCTTGGGACTTCAGGGGATGCGCTCCCTAGTGGCGGAACATGGGAGTGCATGTTTTACAGATACACAACAGTTATAATTGCTGCATCTCTGATATCTCCCAGCATGCCCTCCTCTTTCCATCCCCACCGAAACCTGGGAGTCCCTGGCCAAAGACTGCCCTAAGTTGGCGGAAGAGCATCCGGGAGGGCGCTGAGCACCTCGAGTCTCGTCGCCGAGAGCATGCAGAAAACAAGCGCGGGCAGCGGAAAGAAACCAGACTCCCCACCCACCCTTTCCTTCAACTGTCTGTCCCACCTGTGACAGACTGTAATTCCCGTATTGGACTGTACAGTCACCTAAGAACTCATTTTTAGAGTGGAAGCAAATCTTCCTCGATTTCGAGAGACTGCCTATGATGATGACATTAATGGCCTAGTCATATTGGTTTGTTCCATGAATGCAAAAAAATTTAAGAAAGGAAGAATTTATATAGTGCCATTCACAACTTCAGGTCGCCCCACAGAGGGACTGCCGCACTGTTGGAGGTGCTGTCTTTCGGATGAGACGTTACACCAAGCCCCGTCTGCCCCCTCAGGTGGACATAGAAGATCCCATGGCACTATTTCTAAGAAGAGCAGGGAAGTTCTTGCCAGTGTCCTGGGTAATATTTATCCCTCAATCAACATAGCTAAAACAGATTATCTGGTCACTATCACATTGCTGTTTGTGGGAGCTTGATGTGCGCATATATGTGCTGCCGTGTTTCCTACATTACAACAGTGACTACACTTCAAAAAGTATTTCATTGTCTGTAAAGCGCTTTGGGGCATCCTGAGCTTGTGAAAGGCGCTATATACATGCTTTGTAATCTAGCTGTAACCTGAACTACAAGCCTCTGTCCCTCGCATTTAAAACGGAAATCAATAGAATTCCCCGTTGGAAAAACCAGCTTTGTTCTCGTATACAAGACCCTATGATCACCTCTGTCCTATCGGATTGCATTTCTGACACAATGTCACGGATGAGCCACAACTTCCTTCAACCGAACATTCAGATTTATCAACATTTACTTTGCAATAGAACATTTTCAGGTAATTCTTGAAGCGCTAATATTAAGAGACTATGCGGCTGATTCAGGTACCAGGCCCCCATGTTATTGGGCAAGCAGGTCCAAGATCCAATCTGCACATTGCAGTTGGTGCCCATGACACTGTATGCCGGAAGACCTGTGGATGCTTGCAGCTTGTGCAAAGCTGCTAAAGGCCTGGAGTTCCATGCTATTGAGGGAAAACCTCTTCAATGTGCCTGATGAGCATTCAAAATGAATTCTTAAAAGGAAGCAGCGTCGAGGAGGTGCGTGGAGAGGCCTATAAAAGGCACAGCAGGGAGTCCGGGGCCCAGCGTCGGCGGCAGTCGGGAGCAGCATCGAGGAGGTGCGTGGAGAGGCCTATAAAAGGCACAGCAGGGAGTCCGGGGCCCAGCGTCGGCGGCAGTCGGGAGCAGCGTCGAGGAGGTGCGTGGAGAGGCCTATAAAAGGCACAGCAGGGAGTCCGGGGCCCAGCGTCGGCGGCAGTCGGGAGCAGCGTCGAGGAGGTGCGTGGAGAGGCCTATAAAAGGCACAGCAGGGAGTCCGGGGCCCAGCGTCGGCGGCAGTCGGGAGCAGCGTCGAGGAGGTGCGTGGAGAGGCCTATAAAAGGCACAGCAGGGAGTCCGGGGCCCAGTGTCGGCGGCAGTCGGGAGCAGCGTCGAGGAGGTGCGTGGAGAGGCCTATAAAAGGCACAGCAGGGAGTCCGGGGCCCAGCGTCGGCGGCAGTCAGGAGCAGTGTCGAGGAGGTGCGTGGAGAGGCCTATAAAAGGCGTGACTTGTGCAGCTACAGGGAGAAGGCAAAAAAGAAGTAGAAAGAAATCAAAAGGTGACGTCACAGCCAAGAGGGTAAGTGATTGGCTGGTGATTGGTGAGTAGTTTTTCTTTTTTCTCTTCTATATCAGTGAGTAACTTTTAACATTGTTGTTGCCAATTTAAGTGTATCTTGGCAGGAGAGCTCGGTCGGGTGTTATGCTCCTCCTGTACCATGTGGGAACTCAGGGACGACACCAGTGTCGACTATATCTGCAGGAAGTGTATCCACCTCAAGCTCCAGACGGTCCGCGTTGCGGAGTTGGAGCTGAGGGTGGATTCACTCTGGAGCATCCACGATGCTGAGAATGACGTGAGTATCACGTGTAGCGAGTTGGTCGTACCACAGGGAAAGGGTACACAGCCAGATAGGGAATGGAAGACCAGCAGGAAGAGCAGTGCAAGGAAGGTAGTGCAGGAGTCCCATGTGGTCATCCCCCTGCAAAACAGATACACTGCTTTGGGTACTGTTGAGGGGGATGACTCATCAAGGGAGGGCAGCAGCAGCCAAGTTCATGGCACCATGGCTGGCTCTGCTGCACAGGAGGGCAGGAAAAAGAGTGGGAGAGCAATAGTGATGGGGATTCAATGGTGAGGGGAATAGATAGGCGTTTCTGCGGCCGCAACCAAGACTCCAGGATGGTATGTTGCCTCCCTGGTGCAAGGGTCAAGGATGTCTCGGAGCGGGTGCAGGACATTCTAAAAAGGGAGGGAGAACAGCCAGTTGTCGTGGTGCAAATTGGTACCAACGACATAGGTAAAAAAAGGGATGAGGTCCTACGAAACGAATTTAAGGAGCTAGGAACTAAATTAAAAAGTAGGACCTCAAAAGTAGTAATCTCGGGATTGCTACCAGTGCCACGTGATAGTCAGAGTAGGAATCGCAGGATAGCGCAGATGAATACGTGGCTTGAGCAGTGGTGCAGCAGGGAGGGATTCAAATTCTTGGGGCATTGGAACCGGTTCTGGGGGAGGTGGGACCAGTACAAACCGGACGGTCTGCACCTGAGCAGGACAGGAACCAATGTCCTAGGGGGAGTGTTTGCTAGTGCTGTTGGGGAGGATTTAAACTAATATGGCAGGGGGATGGGAACCCAATGCAGGGAGACAGAGGGAAACAAAAAGGAGGCAAAAGCAAAAGACAGAAAGGAGATGAGGAAAAGTGGAGGGCAGAGAAACCCAAGGCAAAGAACAAAAAAGGGCCACTGTACAGCAAAATTCTAAAAGGACAAAGGGTGTTAAAAAAATAAGCCTGAAGGCTTTGTGTCTTAATGCAAGGAGTATCCGCAATAAGGTGGATGAATTAACTGTGCAAATAGATGTTAACAAATATGATGTGATTGGGATTACGGAGACGTGGCTCCAGGATGATCAGGGCTGGGAACTCAACATCCAGGGGTATTCAACATTCAGGAAAGATAGAATAAAAGGAAAAGGAGGTGGGGTAGCATTGCTGGTTAAGGAGCAAATTAAGGCAATAGTTCGGAAGGACATTAGCTTGGATGATGTGGAATCTATATGGGTAGAGCTGCAGAATACCAAAGGGCAAAAAACGTTAGTGGGAGTTGTGTACAGACCTCCAAACAGAAGTAGTGATGTTAGGGAGGGCATCAAACATGAAATTAGGGGTGCGTGCAATAAAGGTGCAGCAGTTATAATGGGTGACTTTAATATGCACATAGATTGGGTTAACCAAACTGGAAGCAATACGGTGGAGGAGGATTTCCTGGAGTGCATAAGGGATGGTTTTTTAGACCAATATGTTGAGGAACCAACTAGGGGGTAGGCCATCTTAGACTGGGTGTTGTGTAATGAGAGAGGATTAATTAGCAATCTCGTTGTGCGAGGCCCCTTGGGGAAGAGTGACCATAATATGGTGGAATTCTGCATTAGGATGGAGAATGAAACAGTTAATTCAGAGACCATGGTCCAGAACTTAAAGAAGGGTAACTTTGAAGGTATGAGGCGTGAATTGGCTAGGATAGATTGGCGAATGATACTGAAGGGGTTGACTGTGGATGGGCAATGGCAGACATTTAGAGACCGCATGGATGAACTACAACAATTGTACATTCCTGTCTGGCGTAAAAATAAAAAAGGGAAGGTGGTTCAACCGTGGCTATCAAGCGAAATCAGGGATAGCATTAAAGCCAAGGAAGTGGCATACAAATTGGCCAGAAATAGCAGCGAACCCGGGGACTGGGAGAAATTTAGAACTCAGCAGAGGAGGACAAAGGGTTTGATTAGGGCAGGGAAAATGGAGTACGAGAAGAAGCTTGCAGGGAACATTAAGACGGATTGCAAAAGTTTCTGTAGATATGTAAAGAGAAAAAGGTTAGTAAAGACAAACGTAGGTCCCCTGCAGTCAGAATCAGGGGAAGTCATAACGGGGAACAAAGAAATGGCGGACCAATTGAACAAGTACTTTGGTTCGGTATTCACTGAGGAGGACACAAACAACATTCCGGATATAAAAGGGGTCAGAGGGTCTAGTAAGGAGGAGGAACTGAGGGGAATCCTTATTAGTCGGGAAATTGTGTTGGGGAAATTGATGGGATTGAAGGCCGATAAATCCCCAGGGCCTGATGGACTGCATCCCAGAGTACTTAAGGAGATGGCCTTGGAAATAGTGGATGCATTGAGAGTCATTTTCCAACATTCCATTGACTCTGGATCAGTTCCAATGGAGTGGAGGGTAGCCAATGTAACCCCACTTTTTAAAAAAGGAGGGAGAGAGAAAACAGGGAATTATAGACCGGTCAGCCTGACATTGGTAGTGGGTAAAATGATGGAATCAATTATTAAGGATGTCATAGCAGTGCATTTGGAAAGAGGTAATATGATAGGTCTAAGTCAGCATGGATTTGTGAAAGGGAAATCGTGCTTGACAAATCTTCTGGAATTTTTTGAGGATATTTCCAGTAGAGTGGACAAGGGAGAACCAGTTGATGTGGTATGTTTGGACTTTCAGGAGGCTTTCGACAAGGTCCCACACAAGAGATTAATGTGCAAAGTTAAAGCACACGGGATTGGGGGTAGTGTGCTGACATGGATTGAGAACTGGTTGTCAGACAGGAAGCAAAGAGTAGGAGTAAATGGGTACTTTTCAGAATGGCAGGCAGTGACTAGTGGGGTACCGCAAGGTTCTGTGCTGGGGCCCCAGCTGTTAACACTGTACATTAATGATTTAGACGAGGGGATTAAATGTAGTATCTCCAAATTTGCGGATGACACTAAGTTGGGTGGCAGTGTGAGCTGCGAGGAGGAAGCTATGAGGCTGCAGAGCGACTTGGATAGGTTAGGTCAGTGGGCAAATGCATGGCAGATGAAGTATAATGTGGATAAATGTGAGGTTATCCACTTTGGTGGTAAAAACAGAGAGACAGACTATTATCTGAATGGTGACAGATTAGGAAAAGGGGAGGTGCAAAGAGACCTGGGTGTCATGGTACATCAGTCATTGAAGGTTGGCATGCAGGTACAGCAGGCGGTTAAGAAAGCAAATGGCATGTTGGCCTTCATAGCGAGGGGATTTGAGTACAAGGGCAGGGAGGTGTTGCTACAATTGTACAGGGCCTTGGTGAGGTCACACCTGGAGTATTGTGTACAGTTTTGGTCTCCTAACCTGAGGAAGGACATTCTTGCTATTGAGGGAGTGCAGCGAAGGTTCACCAGACTGATTCCCGGGATGGCGGGACTGACCTATCAAGAAAGACTGGATCAACTGGGCTTGTATTCACTGGAGTTCAGAAGAATGAGAGGGGATCTCAAAGAAATGTTTAAAATTCTGACGGGGTTAGACAGGTTAGATGCAGGAAGAATGTTCCCAATGTTGGGGAAGTCCAGAACCAGGGGACACAGTCTAAGGATAAGGGGGAAGCCATTTAGGACCGAGATGAGGAGGAATTTCTTCACCCAGAGAGTGGTGAACCTGTGGAATTCTCTACCACAGAAAGTTGTTGAGGCCAATTCACTAAATATATTCAAAAAGGAGTTAGATGAAGTCCTTACTACTCGGTGAATCAAGGGGTATGGCGAGAAAGCAGGAATGGGGTACTGAAGTTGCATGTTCAGCCATGAACTCATTGAATGGCGGTGCAGGCTAGAAGGGCCGAATGGCCTACTCCTGCACCTATTTTCGATATTTCTATGTTTCTATGAGACCGCATCAAAAATGGAAGGATTGTATTGCCGAGTGACAATGAGACCTGGACTCCAAGAGTTAAATTACGTGCAGAAATTACACATACTAGGGTTGTATTCCCTGGGATTTAGAAGGTTAAGTGATGATTTGATCAAGGTTTTCAAGATATCGCTTTCGCCTTCTCGCTCTCTCTCGCCTTCTCTCTCTCTCTCGCTCTGATTTTCTTTCTCTCTCTCTCGCCTTCTCTCGCTCTCTCTCTCGCTCTCTCTCTCTCGCCTTCTCTCTCTCTTGCCTTCTCTCTCTCTCTCTCTCTTTCTCTCTGTCTCTCTCTGTCTCTCTCTGTCTCGCCTTCTCTCTCTCTCTCGCCTTCTCTCTCTCTCTCTCTCTCTCACCTTCTCTCTCTCTCTCGCCTTAGAAACATAGAAACATAGAAAATAGGTGCAGGAGTAGGCCATTCGGCCCTTCTAGCCTGCACCGCCATTCAATGAGTTCATGGCTGAACATTCAACTTCAGTACCCCATTCCTGCTTTCTCGCCATACCCCTTGATCCCCCGAGTAGTAAGGACCTCATCTAACTCCTTTTTGAATATATTTAGTGAATTGTCCTCAACAACTTTCTGTGGTAGAGAATTCCACAGGTTCACCACTCTCTGGGTGAAGAAGTTCCTCCGCATCTCGGTCCTAAATGGCTTACCCCTTATCCTTAGACTGTGACCTCTGGTTCTGGACTTCCCCAACATTAGGAACATTCTTCCTGCATCTAACCTGTCTAACCCCGTCAGAATTTTAAATGTTTCTATGAGGTCCCCTCTCATTCTTCTGAACTCCAGTGAATACAAGCCCAGTTGATCCAGTCTTTCTTGATAGGTCAGTCCCGCCATCCCGGGAATCAGTCTGGTGAACCTTCGCTGCACTCCCTCAATAGCAAGAATGTCCTTCCTCAGGTTAGGAGACCAAAACTGTACACAATACTCCAGGTGTGGCCTCACCAATGCCCTGTACAACTGTAGCAACACCTCCCTGCCCCTGTACTCAAATCCCCTTGCTATGAAGGCCAACATGCCATTTGCTTTCTTAACCGCCTGCTGCACCTGCATGCCAACTTTCAATGATTGATGTACCATGACACCCAGGTCTCTTTGCACCTCCCCTTTTCCTAATCTGTCACCATTCAGATAATAGTCTGTCTCTCTGTTTTTACCACTAAAGTGGATAACCTCACATTTATCCACATTATACTTCATCTGCCATGCATTTGCCCACTCACCTAACCTATCCAAGTCGCTCTGCAGCCTCACAGCATTCTCCTCGCAGCTCACACTGCCACCCAACTTAGTGTCATCCGCAAATTTGGAGATACTACATTTAATCGTTAATGTACAGTGTAAACAGCTGGGGCCCCAGCACAGAACCTTGCGGTACCCCACTAGTCACTGCCTGCCATTCTGAAAAGTACCCATTTACTCCTACTCTTTGCTTCCTGTCTGACAACCAGTTCTCAATCCATGTCAGCACACTACCCCCAATCCCATGTGCTCTAACTTTGCGCATCAATCTCTTATGTGGGATCTTGTCGAACGCCTTCTGAAAGTCCAAATATACCACATCAACTGGTTCTCCCTTGTCCACTCTACTGGAAACATCCTCAAAAAATTCCAGAAGATTTGTCAAGCATGATTTCCCTTTCACAAATCCATGCTGACTTGGACCTATCATGTCACCTCTTTCCAAATGCACTGCTATGACATCCTTAATAATTGATTCCATCATTTTACCCACTACTGAGGTCAGGCTGACTGGTCTATAATTCCCTGTTTTCTCTCTCCCTCCTTTTTTAAAAAGTGGGGTTACATTGGCTACCCTCCACTCTATAGGAACTGATCCAGAGTCAATGGAATGTTGGAAAATGATTGTCAATGCATCCACTATTTCCAAGGCCACCTCCTTAAGTACTCTGGGATGCAGTCCATCAGGCCCTGGGGATTTATCGGCCTTCAATCCCATCAATTTCCCCAACACAATTTCCCGACTAATAAGGATTTCCCTCAGTTCCTCCTCCTTACTAGACCCCCCGACCCCTTTTATAACCGAAAGGTTGTTTGTGTCCTCCTTCGTGAATACCGAACCAAAGTACTTGTTCAATTGGTCCGCCATTTCTTTGTTCCCCGTTATGACTTCCCCTGATTCTGACTGCAGGGGACCTACGTTTGTCTTTACTAACCTTTTTCTCTTTACAAAGTTTTGCTTCTCTTGCTCTCTCTCTCACTCTCCCTCTCTCTCTCACCTTCGCTCTCTCTCTCTCTCGCCTTTTCTCTCTCTCTCTCTCTCTCTCTTGCCTTCTCTCTCTCTCTCTCTCTCTCGCCTTCTCTATCTCTCTCTCTCTCACTCTCCCTCTCTCTCTCACCTTCTCTCTCTCTCTCGCTCTCTCGCCTACTCTCTTTCTCTCTCCCTCTCTCTCTCTCTCTCGCCTTCTCTCTCTCTCTCGCCTTCTCTCTCTCTCTCTCTCGTTTTCTCTCTCTCTCTCTCTCTCGCCTTCTCTCTCTCTCTCTTGCCTTCTCACCTTTTCTCTCCCTCTCTCTCTCGCCTTCTCATAAGAACATAAGAACATAAGAATTAGGAACAGGAGTAGGCCATCTAGCCCCTCGTGCCTGCTCCGCCATTCAACAAGATCATGGCTGATCTGGTCGTGGACTCAGCTCCACTTACCCGCCCTCTCCCCGTAACCCTTAATTCCCTTATTGCTTAAAAATCTATCTATCTTTGACTTAAAAACATTCAATGAGCCAGCCTCAACTGCTTCCTTGGGCAGAGAATTCCACAGATTCACAACCCTCTGGGAGAAGAAATTCTTTCTCAACTCGGTTTTAAATTGGCTCCTCCGTATTTTGAGGCTGTGCCCCCTAGTTCTAGTCTCCCCGACCAGTGGAAACAACCTCTCTGCCTCTATCTTGTCTATCCCTTTCATGATTTTAAATGTTTCTATAAGATCACCCCTCATCCTTCTGAACTCCAAGGAGTAAAGACCCAGTCTACTCAATCTATCATCATCAGTTAACCCCCTCATTTCTCGAATCAGCCTAGTGAATCGTCTCTGTACCCCTTCCAAAGCTAGTATTTCCTTCCTTAAATAAGGTGACCAAAACTGCACGCAGTACTCCAGGTGCGGCCTTACCAATACCTTATACAGTTGCAGCAACATCTCCCTGCTTTTGTACTCCATCCCTTTCGCAATGAAGGCCAACATTCCATTTGCCTTCCTGATTACCTGCTGCACCTGCAAACTAACCTTTTGGGATTCATGCACAAGGACTCTAAAAGAGTTTCATGCACAAGGACCCCCAGTCCCTCTGCACCACAGCATGTTGTAATTTCTTCCCATTCAAATAATATTCCCTTTTACTGTTTTTTTTCCCCAGGGTGGATGACCTCACACTTTCCGACATTGTATTCCATCTGCCAGACCTTAGCCATTCGCTTAACCTATCCACATCTCTTTGCAGCCTCTCTGTGTCCTCTACACAACCCGCTTCCCCACTAATCTTTGTGTCATCTGCAAATTTTGTTGCACTACACTCTGTCCCCTCCTCTAGGTCATCTATGTATATTGTAAACAGTTGTGGTCCCAGCACTGATCCCTGTGGCACACCACTAACCACTGATTTCCAACCCGAAAAGGACCCATTTATCCCGACTCTCTGTTTTCTGTTCGCCAGCCAATTCTCTATCCATGCTAATACATTTCCTCTGACTCTGCGTACCTTTATCTTCTGCAGTAACCTTTTGTGTGGCACCTTATCGAATGCCTTTTGGAAATCTAAATACACCACATCCATCGGTACACCTCTATCCACCATGCTCGTTATATCCTCAAAGAATTCCAGTAAATTAGTTAAACATGATTTCCCTTTCATGAATCCATGCTGCGTCTGCTTGATTGCACTATTCCTATCCAGATGTCCCGCTATTTCTTCCTTAATCATAGTTTCAAGCATTTTCCCCACTACAGATGTTAAACTAACCGGCCTATAGTTACCTGCCTTTTGCCTGCCCCCTTTTTTAAACAGAGGCGTTACATTAGCTGCTCTCCAATCCGCTGGTACCTCCCCAGAGTCCAGAGAATTTTGGTAGATTATAACGAATGCATCTGCTATAACTTCCGCCATCTCTTTTAATACCCTGGGATGCATTTCATCAGGACCAGGGGACTTGTCTACCTTCAATCCCATTAGTCTGTCCAGCACTACCTCCCTAGTGATAGTGATCATCTCAAGGTCCTCCCTTCCCACATTCCTATGACCAGCAATTTTTGGCATGGTTTTTGTGTCTTCCACTGTGAAGTCAGAAGCAAAATAATTGTTTAAGGTCTCAGCCATTTCCACATTTCCCATTATTAAATCCCCCTTTTCATCTTCTAAGGGACCAACATTTACTTTAGTCACTCTTTTCCGTTTTATATATCTGTAAAAGCTTTTACTATCTGTTTTTATGTTTTGCGCAAGTTTACCTTCATAATCTATCTTCCCTTTCTTTATTGCTTTTTTAGTCATTCTTTGCTGTTGCTTAAAATCTTCCCAATCCTCTATTTTCCCACTAACCTTGGCCACCTTATACGCATTGGTCTTTGATTTGATACTTTCCTTTATTTCCTTGGTTATCCACGGCTGGTTATCTCTTCTCTTGCCGCCCTTCTTTTTCACTGGAATATATTTTTGTTGCGCATTATGAAAGAGCTCCTTAAAAGTCCTCCACTGTTCCTCAATTGTGCCACCGTTTAGTCCTTGTTTCCAGTCTACTTTAGCCAACTCTGCCCTCATCCCACTGTAGTCCCCTTTGTTTAAGCATAGTACTTTCGTTTCTGACACAACTTCCTCATCCTCAATCTGTATTACAAATTCAACCATATTGTGATCACTCATTCCGAGAGGATCTTTTACGAGGAGATCGTTTATTTTTCCTGTCTCGTTACACAAGACCAGATCCAAAATGGCTTGCTCCCTTGTAGGCTCTGTTACATACTATTCTAAGAAAAAATCCCGTATGCATTCTATGAATTCCTCCTCCAGGCTACCCCCTGCGATTTGATTTGACCAATCGATATGTAGGTTAAAATCCCCCATAATAATTTCTCTCTCTCTCTCTCTCTCACTCTCCCTCGCGTCTTCTCTCTCTCTCTCTCTCTCTCTCTCTCTCCTTCTCTCTCTCTCACAGGATAAGGGGTAAGCCATTTAGGACCGAGATGAGAAGAAACTTCTTCACCCAGAAAGTGGTGAATCTGTGGAATTCTCTACCACAGAAAGTTGTTGAGGCCAATTTACTAAATATATTCAAAAAGGAGTTAGATGTAGTCCTTACTACGAGGGGGATCAAGGGATATGGCGAGAAAGCAGGAATGGGGTACTGAAGTTGCATGTTCAGCCATGAACTCATTGAATGGCGGTGCAGGCTAGAAGGGCCGAATGGCCTCCTCCTGCACCTATTTTCTATTTGCTATGTTTCTATGTCTATTAATGGGAACTGATAGGGATGGATATAAACTATTTCTACTGACTGAGGAGTCTAAAGATTCGAGGCAACAGTCCTTTCAGCAGTGAAACTAGAAACACTTCTACACACAAAGGGAGATAGAAGTTTGCAACTCTCCCGCCAAGAGGAATTGATGCCAGGTTAATTGCTAATTTTAAATCTGGGTTTGATAGATTTTGGTGAACCAAAGGTACTACGGGATATGGGGCAAAGACAGGTATATGGAGTTAGGTCGCAGATCAACCATGATCTCATTGAATGGCGGAACTGGCTCGAGGGGCTGATTGGTTCCTTTCCTAATTTACTTACGAGTTAGCACAGTGCTGCTGAGGCCAATTGCAATGCCACTATTCCAGCTCAGGCAAAGGTGAGATAATTTAGCACAGTCTACAGATCAAATCTGGTCTGAGTGATACTTTTCTTTTGTGATTCAGATACTCACTGGATAAGTCAGTCACCTGTTAGAACTTTGCAGAAGTTCAGACAAAAGTGCTCACTGAGAGTTGTGAACATTTATGTGAAGAAAAAGTCACCCCTTACAGGGCAACTTATAGTATTAAGTGATTTCACCCGAGGCCTTCGCTCAGAGAGTGGTGAGAATATGGAACTTGACACTGCATGCCGTGGTTGAGGTGAATAGCAATAGATGCATTTAAAGGGAAGCTGGAGAAGTACATGAAGGAGAAAGGAATAGAAGGATATGCAGAAAACGCTGGAAGCACTCAGCAGGTTAGGCAGCAGCTGCGGAGTGAGAAACAGAGTTTCGGGTCTGTGACCCTTCATCGGAACTGGAAAATGTTACAGATGTAACAGATTTTAAGCAAGTACAGAGATGGGGAAAGGGAGGAGAAAGGAGGGGGGGGAGGAGGAGACAAGAACAATAGGGTCACAGACAACGTTCCCTTTACACTGTGTGGCCGCACAGCTCTCTCTGAAGGTCCTGTGCAGCCGGTGAACCAGATTTTAAATAGAAAATCCATGCCTGCATGAAATTCTGAGTGGCATGTGCAGTCCGTGAACGGGGCAGCGCAGGCCAAAAGAGATTAGAGGGCACATTGGTCACAGACCTGAAACGTTAACTGTGTTTCTCTCTCCACAGATGCCGCCTGACTTGATGATCATTCCCGTTAAGCTGTGCGGCCGTGCAGCGGTCTGGAGGTCCCTGGCAGGCTGCTCACCGGCTTTTAGATGGAAGAAACAGCGCACGGGTGAAAATTTGAACAAGCCACACAGCCAGTTAAAGAGACCATGCACAAAAAAAACTAAGAGGGGATATTGCTGCTGAGTATTTCCAGCATTTGCTGTTTATATTTCCGATTGCCAGCACCCGCAGTGTTTTGCTTTTTGTTGACGGTTATGCAGATAGGGTTCAGCGAAGCCAGTCGAGTGTGAGGAGTCTTGTGTGGAGCATAAACATCTGCATCGACCAGTCGCCAGTCGCTATGCTGCAACTTCTTTGTAAGGTTGTTGGTGACTCATAGAAACATAGAAAATAGGTGCAGGAGTAGGCCATTCGGCCCTTCTAACCTGCACCGCCATTCAATGAGTTCATGGCTGAACATTCAACTTCAGTACCCCATTCCTGCTTTCTCGCCATACTCCTTGATCCCCCTAGTAGTAAGGACCTCATCTAACTCCTTTTTGAATATATTTAGTGAATTGGCCTCAACAACTTTCTGTGGTAGAGAATTCCACAGGTTCACCACTCTCTGGGTGAAGAAGTTCCTCCGCATCTCGGTCCTAAATGGCTTACCCCTTATCCTTAGACTGTGACCTCTGGTTCTGGACTTCCCCAACATTGGGAACATTCTTCCTGCATCTAACCTGTCTAAACCGGTCAGAATTTTAAATGTTTCTATGAGGTCCCCTCTCATTCTTCTGAACTCCAGTGAATACAAGCCCAGTTGATCCAGTCTGTACACAATACTCCAGGTGTGGCCTCACCAATGCCCTGTACAACTGTAGCAACACCTCCCTGCCCCTGTACTCAAATCCCCTTGCTATGAAGGCCAACATGCCATTTGATTTCTTAACCGCCTGCTGCACCTGCATGCCAACCTTCAATGACTGATGTACCATGACACCCAGGTCTCTTTGCACCTCCCCTTTTCCTAATCTGTCACCATTCAGATAATAGTCTGTCTCTCTGTTTTTATCACTAAAGTGGATAACCTCACATTTATCCACATTATACTTCATCTGCCATGCATTTGCCCACTCACCTAATCTATCCAAGTCACTCTGCAGCCTCACAGCATCCTCCTCGCACCTCACACTGCCACCCAACTTAGTGTCATCCGCAAATTTGGAGATACTACATTTAATCCCCTCATCTAAATCATTAATGTACAGTGTAAACAGCTGCGGCCCCAGCACAGAACCTTGCGGTACCCCACTAGTCACTGCCTGCCATTCTGAAAAGTACCCATTTACTCCTACTCTTTGCTTCCTGTCTGACAACCAGTTCTCAATCCATGTCAGCACACTACCCCCAATCCCATGTGCTCTAACTTTGCACATCAATCTCTTGTGTGGGATCTTGTCGAATGCCTTCTGAAAGTCCAAATATACCACATCAACTGGTTCTCCCTTGTCCACTCTACTGGAAACATCCTCAAAAAATTCCAGAAGATTTGTCAAGCATGATTTCCCTTTCACAAATCCATGCTGACTTGGACCTATCATGTCACCTCTTTCCAAATGCACTGCTATGACATCCTTAATAATTGATTCCATCATTTTACCCACTACCGATGTCAGGCTGACCGGTCTATAATTCCCTGTTTTCTCTCTCCCTCCTTTTTTAAAAAGTGGGGTTACATTGGCTACCCTCCACTCTATAGGAACTGATCCAGAGTCAATGGAATGTTGGAAAATGACTGTCAATGCATCCACTATTTCCAAGGCCACCTCCTTAAGTACTCTGGGATGCAGTCCATCAGGACCTGGGGATTTATCGGCCTTCAATCCCATCAATTTCCCCAACACAATTTCCCAGCTAATAAGGATTTCCCTCAGTTCCTCCTCCTTACTAGACCCTCTGACCCCTTTTATAACCGGAAGGTTGTTTGTGTCCTCCTTCGTGAATACCGAACCAAAGTACTTGTTCAATTGGTCCGCCATTTCTTTGTTCCCCGTTATGACTTCCCCTGATTCTGACTGCAGGGGACCTACGTTTGTTTTTACTAACCTTTTTCTCTTTACATATCTATAGAAAGTTTTGCAATCCGTCTTAATGTTCCCTGCAAGCTTCTTCTCATACTCTATTTTCCCTGCCCTAATCAAACCCTTTGTCCTCCTCTGCTGAGTTCTAAATTTCTCCCAGTCCCCAGGTTCGCTGCTATTTCTGGCCAATTTGTATGCCACTTTCTTGGCTTTAATACTATCCCTGATTTCCCTTGATAGCCACGGTTGAGCCACCTTCCATTTTTTATTTTTATGCCAGACAGGAATGTACAATTTTTGTAGTTCATCCATGCGGTCTCTAAATGTCTGCCATTGCCCATCCACAGTCAACCCCTTAAGTATCATTCGCCAATCCATCCCAGCCAATTCACGCCTCATACCTTCAAAGTTAGCCTTCTTTAAGTTCTGGACCATGGTCTCTGAATTAACTGTTTCATTCTCCATCCTAATGCAGAATTCCACCATATTATGGTCACTCTTCCCCAAGGGGCCTCGCACAACGAGATTGCTAATTAATCCTCTCTCATTACATAACACCCAGTCTAAGATGGCCTCCCCCCTAGTTGGTTCCTCGACATATTGGTCTAAAAAACCATCCCTTATGCACTCCAGGAAATCCTCCTCCACCGTATTGCTTCCAGTTTGGTTAGCCCAATCTATGTGCATATTAAAGTCACCCATTATAACTGCTGCACCTTTATTGCATGCACCCCTAATTTCCTGTTTGATGCCCTCTCGAACATCACTACTACTGTTTGGAGGTCTGTACATTTGGAGGTCTGTGCACAACTCCCACTAACGTTTTTTGCCCTTTGGTGTTCTGCAGCTCTACCCATATAGATTCCACATCATCCAAGCTAATGTCCTTCCTAACTATTGTCTTAATCTCCTCCTTAACCAGCAATGCTACCCCACCTCCTTTTCCTTTTATTCTATCCTTCCTGAATGTTGAATACCCCTGGATGTTGAGTTCCCAGCCCTGATCATGTCTCCGTAATCCCAATCACATCATATTTGTTAACATCTATTTGCACAGTTAATTCATCCACCTTATTGCGGATACTCCTTGCATTAAGACACAAAGCCTTTAGGCTTGTTTTTTTAACACCCTCTGTCCTTTTAGAATTTTGCTGTACAATGGCCCTTTTTGTTCTTTGCCTTGGGTTTCTCTGCCCTCCACTTTTCCTCATCTCCTTTCTGTCTTTTGCTTTTGCCTCCTTTTTGTTTCCCTCTATCTCCCTGCATTGGTTCCCATCCCCCTGCCATATTAGTTTAACTCCTCCCCAACAGCACTAGCAAACACTCCCCCGAGGACATTGGTTCCGATTCTGCCCAGGTGCAGACCGTCCGGATTGTACTGGTCCCACCTCCCCCAGAACCGGTTCCAATGCCCCAGGAATTTGAATCCCTCCCTGCTGCACCATTGCTCAAGCCACGTATTCATCTGAGCTATCCTGCGATTCCTACTCTGACTAGCATGTGGCACTGGTAGCAATCCCGAGATTACTACTTTTGAGGTCCTACTTTTTAATTTAGCTCCTAGCTCCTTAAATTCATTTCGTAGGACCTCATCCCTTTTTTTTACCTATGTCGTTGGTACCAACGTGCACCACGACAACTGGCTGTTCTCCCTCCCTTTTTAGAATGTCCTGCACCCGCTCCGAGACATCCTTGACCCTTGCACCAGGGAGGCAACATACCATCCTGGAGTCTCGGTTGCGGCCGCAGAAACGCCTATCTATTCCCCTTACAATTGAATCCCCTATCACTATCGCTCCCCCACTCTTTTTCCTGCCCTCCTGTGCAACAGAGCCAGCCACAGTGCGATGAACTTGGCTGCTGCTGCCCTCTCCTGATGAGTCATCCCCCTCAACAGTACTCAAAGCAGTGTATCTGTTTTGCAGTGGGATGACCACAGGGGACCCCTGCACTACCTTCCTTGCACTACTCTTCCTGCTGGTCTTCCATTCCCTCGCTGGCTGTGGACCTTTCTCCTGCGGTAAGACCAACTCGCTCCACGTGCTACTCACGTCATTCTCAGCATCGTGGATGCTCCAGAGTGAATCCACCCTCAGCTCCAACTCCGCAACACGGACCGTCAGGAGCCGGAGGTGGATACACTTCCCGCACATGTAGTCGTCAGCGACACTCATCCGAGTTAGTAACACAGAAGCTGACTGGCGATCAGCCGAATGTCAATGAGGAGGCACACTTGGCAGATCTCCAATTAGGAGAACGGTTAGTTGCAGGTTATCTGAGAAAGTAAAAGCTGCTCAATCTGGGTCACTGGTTCAGCAAATATCCGTCAACTCCTTGCACTTTACCACATACTTTGAGTAATGTCAGGTAGTTAGGTGGGTAGAGGAAATGTTTCAAGGACACCCTCAAAGCCTCCTTGATAAAGTGCAACATCCCCACTGACACCTGAGAGTCCCTGGCCAAAGATCACCCTAAGTGGAAGAAGAGCATCCGGGAGGGCGCTGAGCACCTCAAGTCTCATCGCCGAGAGCATGCAGAAAACAAGCACAGGCAGCGGAAGGAGCGTGCAACAAACCAGACTCCCCACCCACCCTTTCATCCAACCACTGTCTGTCCCACCTGTGACAGAGACTGTAACTCCCATATTGGACTGTACAGTAACCTGAGAATTCATTTTTAGAGTGGAAGCAAGTCTTCCTCGATTTCAAGGGACTGCCTATGACTGCAAAATAACTTGAAGGACCATATGATGGAGCAGTACAGATCACAACAGATTATGAGGTAGTATTTGTTAAAGTAAAGTTTGTTAAAGTACCTTTCTAATATAGGCTCAATGTTTAGAAGCTAAGAAACCCATTTTGCACCAATATAGTTTAAATATTGACTACAATGTCTCTATTATATGAATCAAGGTGATAAATTGCTTATTCCACCTGAATGGATAAACTGATCTGTTCAACAGAATCAATGCATTTCTCTCACTGTGAAAGATCTTAATTTTAAATTGGACAGGCTGTTAAGTTTCTAGCTGGCTCACATCTTCTGTTGGGACATCAGTTAATGTATGTTGAATACCAAGGCTTTAAACTAATTAGTGGGGGGGAGGATTCAGGTGAGCGAAAATTTAAGAAGTCAAAGAATAAGGAGAAGGCAATAGATCAGGGTAGCACTGGGGGAAATGAAAACCAGAGCATGCCAGGAAGGGACAGAATGTATAAACATAAAGGTGAATCAGAAAATGGCGTCAAAGCAGGAAAAAATGGTTAAAATTTTTTTAAAGCTCTATCTGAATGCACGTAGCATTCGTAACAAAATAGATGAGTTGACGGCATAAATAGATACAAATGGACGAGGGGCTAGATAGCCTACTCCTGTTCCTAATTCTTATTTCAGAGACGTGGTTGCAAGGTGACCAGGACTGGGAACTAAATATTCAGGGGTATTTGACAATTCAGAAGGACAAAGGAAAAGGAGGTGGGGTAGCTCTGTTAATAAAGGATGAGATCAGTGTGTTAGTGAGAAATGATATTGGCTCAGAAGATCAAGATGTTGAATCAGTTTGGATGGAGATAAGGAATAATAAGGACAAAAAATTGCTGGTGGACGTAGTCTATAGGCCCCTAACAGTAGCTACATTATTTGACGGAGTATAAATCAAGAAATAATGGAAGCTTGTATAAAGGAACAACATATTGATTGGACTAAGCAATTTGGCCAGGGTAGCCCTGAGGAAGTGTTCATAGAGTGTATCCGGGATAGTTTCCTTCAACAGTACATTGCGATACCAACCAGGGAGCAGGCTATCTTAGATCTGGTATTGTGTAATGAGACAGGAATAATAAATGATCTCGTACTAAAGGATCCTCTAGGAATGAGTGACCAAAACATGGTTGAATTTCAAATTCAGTTGGAGGGTGAAAAAGTTGGTTCTCAAACCAGTGTCCTAAGCTTAAATAAAGGAGACTACAAAGGGTCGAATTAGGAGGGGGAAAATAAAGTATGAGAGGAAGCTTGCAGGGAACATAAAAACTGACTGCAAAAGCTTCTATAGATATGTGAAGAGAAAAAGATTAGTGAAGACAAACGTAGGTCCCTTGCAGTCGGATTCAGGTGAATTTATAATGGGGAACAAAGAAATGGCAGACCAATTGAACAAATACTTTGGATCTGTCTTCACTAAGGAAGCCACAAATAACCTTCCAGAAATACTAGGGGTTCGAGGGTCGAGCGAAAAGGAGGAACTGAAGGAAATCCTTATTAGTTAGGAAATTGTGTTAGGGAAATTGATGGGATCGAAGGCCGATAAATCCCCAGGGCCTGATGGGCTGCATTCCAGAGTACGTAAGGAAGTGGCCCTAGAAATAGTGGATGCATTGGTGATCATTTTCCAACATTCTATTGACTCTGGATCAGTTCCTATGGACCTGGAGGGTAGTTAATGTAACACCACTTTTTAAAAAAGGAGGGAGCGAGAAAACAGCAAATTATAGACCAGTTAGTCTGACATCGGTGGTGGGGAAAATGTTGGAATCAATTATTAAGGATGAAATAGCAGCGCATTTGGAAAGCAGTGACAGGATCGGTCCAAGTCAGCATGGATTTATGAAAGGGAAATCATGCTTGACAAATCTTCTAGAATTTTTTGAGGATGTAACTAGTAGAGTAGACAAGGGAGAACCAGTGGATGTGGTGTATTTGGACTTTAAAAAGGCTTTTGACAAGGTCCACACAAGAGATTAGTGTGCAAAATTAAAGCACATGGTATTGGGGGTAATATATTGATGTGGATAGAGAACTGGTTGGCAGATAGGAAGCAGAGAGTCGGAATAAACGGGTCCTTTTTAGAATGGCAGGCAGTGACCAGTGGGTTCAGTGCTGGGACCCCAGCTATTTACTATACAGTATAAATGCACACGAGGCTCATGCTTGAGAGAAGGTCAGTCTGTGACCTGTCCTTTATTCCTTAGCACTCAAGTGATGGAAGTGGGTGGAGCTTCCCCTTTTATACCTGAAGGTCCAGGTTAGGAGTGTCTCCCACCTAGTGGTCAGTGTTCTCACGGTGTACAACTTAGGTCAGATTATACATGGGTTACAATGCTGGTTGAATACATGACATCACCTCCCCCCCAAAGTCTTATTGGGATCACAGATTGAGTCTCTCTGGTGGTTTACGCTCTCTTAAAGAGCGCCTGAGTTGGGGCTCCGGTTGCTGGGCGCTGGCCTGAGTGTCTGCTGTTTGCGGTGCCTCAGGCCTGTCCGGACTGCCCACAGTGACTGGGCTCTCCTCCCTTTGGTTCCGGCGTGCGGTCACCTGTGGTGGAGTGAACTCTACATCGTGTTCTTCCCCTGCTTCTTCTATGGGGTTGCTGAACCTCCTTTTTGTTTGATCCACATGTTTGCGGCAGATTTGTCCATTGGTAAGTTTAACTACCAGAATCCTATTTCCCTCTTTGACAATCACAGTGCCTGCGAGCCATTTGGGCCCTGCAGCGTAGTTGAGGACAAAAACAGGATCATTTACATCAATACATCGCGCCCTCGTATTCCTGTCATGGTAGTGATATTGTGACTGGCGCCTGCTCTCGACAATTTCCTTCATGGTGGGGTGTATAAGAGATAGCCGGGTTTTGAGCGTCCTTTTCATTAGCAGCTCTGGGGTGGAACCCCTGTGAGCGAGTGTGGTCGGGATCTATAGGCCAACAGGAGGCGTGATAAGCGCCTTTGTAGGGAACCCCCTTGGATTCTGAGCATCCCCTGTTTGATTATCTGCACCGCTCGTTCTGCCTGGCCGTTTGAGGCCGGCTTGAACGGTGCCGTTCTGACATGGTTAATTCCATTGCCTGCCATGAAGTCCTGGAATTCAGTGCTTGTGAAGCACGGGCCATTGTCGCTGACCAAGATGTCCGGTAGACCGTGGGCGGCGAACATTGCCCGTAGACTTTCTACCGTGGCAGAGGATGTGCTTGAATTTAAAATGTCACACTCGATCCATTTGGAGTAGGCGTCTACTACAACCAAAAACATTTTCCCCATGAAAGGACCTGCGTAGTCCACATGGATGCGTGACCAAGGCTTGGCGGGCCATGGCCAGGGGCTAAGGGGGGCTTCCCTGGGCGCATTGCCCAGCTGGGCACACGTGTTGCAGGTGCGAACACAAAGTTCCAGGTCTGCATCTATCCCTGGCCACCAAACATGTGACCTGGCAATTGCCTTCATCATGACAATGCCCAGGTGCTCATTGTGGAGTTCTCGGATGAACACCTCTCTGCTCATCTGGGGCATGACTACGTGGTTTCCCCACAGTAGGCAATCGGCCTGAATCGAGAGTTCATCCCTGCGCCTGTGAAATGGTTTAAATTCCTCAGGGCATGCTCTGTACGTGGCTGCCCAGTCCCCATTCAGGACACATTTCTTGACGAGAGACAATAGCGGGTTTCTATTTGTCCAGACTTTAAATTGACGGGCTGTCACGGGTGAGCCTTCGCTTCCGAAAGCTTCAACAGCCATGACCATCTCAGCAGCATGCTCGGTAGCCCCCTCAGTGGTGGCTAGTGGGGGCCTGCTGAGTGCATCGGCACAGTTTTCAGTGCCCGGTCTGTGCCGAATTGTATAGTCATAGGCGGCTAACGTGAGTGCCCACCTCTGTATGCGGGCCGATGCGTTTGCATTTATGGCCTTGTTGTCAGCCAAAAGGGACGTTAGGGGTTTGTGATCTGTCTCCAGCTCAAATTTCCTGCCAAACAGGTACTGGTGCATTTTCTTTACCGCATATACACTTGCGAGCGCCTCCTTTTCTACCATCCCGTAACCCGTTTCTGCCTGGGACAGACTCCTGGAGGCATAAGCTACCAGCTGTAACTGACCCTTGACATTGATATGCTGCAACACACACCCGACACCATAGGACGACGCATCGCACGTTAACACAAGTTTCTTACATGGGTCGTATAGTGTTAACAGAGTGTTGGAACATAACAAATTGCGTGCTCTATTAAAAGCCCTTTCCTGGCTGTCCCCCCAGACCCATTCACAACCTTTGCGTAGGAGCACGTGTAGCGGCTCTAGCAGCGTGCTCAATTTGGGAAGAAATTTACCAAAATAGTTCAGGAGCCCCAGGAACGAACGCAGCTCTGTCGTGTTACGGGGTCTAGGTGCTCTCTGGATCACTTCCGTCTTGGACGCAGTAGGGCTGATCCCGTCTGCTGCTACCCTCATTCCCAGGAATTCTACCTCTGGAGCTAGGAAGACGCACTTCGCCTTTTTCAGTCGCAGCCCTACCCGGTCCAGTCTGCGTAGCACCTCTTCCAGGTTGTGGAGGTGTTCTTCAGTATCGTAACCCGTAATGAGGATGTCGTCCTGAAAAACCACCGTTCATGGAGTCGACTTGAGGAGGCTTTCTATATTTCGTTGGAAGATCGCGGCGGCCGAGCGAATCCCGAATGGACATCTGTTGTACTCAAACAACTCCTTGTGTGTCATGATGGTGGTCAGCTTCTTCGACTCACTCGCCAGCTCCTGGGTCATGTAAGCTGAGGTCAGGCCCAATTTTGAAAAAAGTTTGCCACCGGATTGCGTCGCAAAGAGGTCCTCCGCTCTCGGTAGCGGGTACTGGTCTTGGAGTGACACCCGATTGATGGTGGCCTTGTAATCACCACATATCTTGACCGACCCATCCTCCTTGAGCACCGGCACGATCGGGCTCGCCCAGTCACTGAATTCGACTGGCAAGATGATGCCTTCCCTCAGCAGGCGGTCCAATTCGCCTTCTATCTTTTCCTGCATCACGTACGGCACCGCTCTGGCCTTGTGATGTACTGGCCTGGCGTCCGGGTTTATGTGAATCACTACCTTGGCCCCCATGAAAGTGCCGATGCCGGGTTGAAATAATGAATCAAATTTGTCCAGGATCTGTGAGCATGATACTCGCTCCACAGAGGAAATTGCATTGACATCGCCCCATTTCCAGTTCATGACAACAAGCCAACTCCTCCCCAGTAGTGCAGGACCGTCCCCTGGGACAATCCAGAGTGGCAACCTGTTCTCCGAATCTTTGTGGGTCATGACTACCGTGGCGCTGCCTAGCACTGGAATGATCTGCTTTGTTTAAGTCCGTAGCTGTGCGTCAATCGGCGATAATTTTGGCCTCCTGGCCTTAGACGCCCACAACTTTTCGAACTGTTTGATACCCATCAGGGACTGGCTGGCCCCGGTATCTAGCTCCATTGACACTGGGATGCCATTGAGGAGTACTTTCATCATTATCGGTGGCGTCCTGGTGTATGAACTGTATACATGCTCCACATGAACTCGCTGAACTTCAGCTTCCAGCGATTTCCCCCAACATTCATTTCTGCAATTTCTGCAGGTATTTTGCCCATCTCTGCAAACTCCGGCTGAGTGTGTGCCTCCACGCCTCCAACATGAGCTGCTGTTGGAAACAAAAGATTCCTTGCCAGTCGATCGTCCCTGACTGCCCCTGTGACTGTCCTTGAGTGCGCCATTAACAGGTGTTGATGGCCCCATTACTGGCCGCATTGTCCCTTGCAATGGCGTGAATCGTCGTTCAACTTGCCATTGTCTCTGTCGAACTCCCCCTCTGGGTTCGACTACATGTCGGGTCATGCCTGACTGCCCATGCCTGCCTGGAGAACTGTGTGCTGCTTTAACAATGTTGAATCTCTGTCCCAACCATTCCTTAACACAGTACCTCTCGTCTGTTCTGCTAGTGGCCATGCTCGCATGGTTTAAATCCCAGTTTCTCGTCGCCATTGATACGTTCTTATTATACAGTATAAATGCACACGAGGCGCATGCTTGAGAGAAGGTCAGTCTGTGACCTGTCCTTTATTCCTTAGCACTCAAGTTATGAAGGTGGGTGGAGCTTCCCCTTTTATACCTGAAGGTCCAGGTTAGGAGTGTCTCCCACCTAGTGGTCATTGTTCTCACAGTGTACAACTTAGGTCAGATTATACATGGGTTACAATGCTGGTTGAATATATGACAAAACGGGTCCTTTTCAGAATGGCAGGCAGTGACCAGTAGGTTCAGTGCTGGGACCCCAACTATTTATAATATACATCAATGATTTAGATGAAGGAATTGAGTGTAATATCTCCAAGTTTGCAGATGACACTAAGCTGGGTGGCGGTGTGTGCTGTGAGGAGGATGCTAAGAGGCTGCAGGGTGACTTGGACAGTTTAGGTGAGTGGGCAAATGCATGGCAGATGCAGTATAATGTGGATAAATGTGAGGTTATCCACTTTGGTGGCAAAAACAGGAAGACAGAATATTGTCTGAATGGTGACAGATTAGGAAAAGGGGAGGTACAACGAGATCTGGGTGTCATGGTACATCAGTCATTGACATTTGGCATGCAGGTACAGCAGGTGGTAAAGAAGGCAAATGGCATGTTGGCCGTCATAGCTAGAGGATTTGTGTACAGGAGCAGGGAGGTCTTACTGCAGTTGTACTGAGCCTTGGTGAGGCCACACCTGTAATATTGCGTTCAGTTTTGGTCTCCTAATCTGAGGAAGGATGTTCTTGCTATTGAGGGAGTACAGTGAAGGATCACCGGATTGATTCCCGGGATGACAGGACTGGCATTTGAGGAGAGACTGGATCAACTGGGCTTGTATCCACTGGAATTTAGAAGAATGAGAGAGGATCTCATAGAAACATATAACATTCTGACGGGATTGGACAGGTTAGAGGAAGGAAGAATGTTCCTATTGCTGGGGAGTTCCAGAACCAGGGGTCACAGTCTGAGAATAAGGGATACGCCATTTAGGACCGACATGAGGAGAAACCTCTTCACTCAGAGAGTGGTTAGCCTGTGATGTTCTCTACCGCAGAAAGTTGCTGAGGCTAGCTCGTTAGATATATTGAAAAGGGAGTTAGATATGGCCCTTACGGCCAAAGGGATCAAGGGGTATGGAGAGAACGCAGGAAAGGGGTACTGAGGTTGAATGATCAGCCATGATCTTATTGAATGGCGGTGCAGGCTCGAAGGGCCGAATGGCCTACTCCTGCACCTAATTTCTATACATTTCGACCTGAGTTAGTGTTCAAACCTGCCACATCTGCACTGACCCCAGAGAGCCAGTGACTTACTGTTACAACTTGTTGTAGCGCTCAGTCCCCGGGCTAGCTGTGCCTTTGCCAGACCTCCTGATGCTTTAGAACTCGAACCATGATACAATGTCATCATCATAGGCGGTCCCTCGTATCGAGGATGACTTGCTTCCACACCAAAAAGGGATGAATTCACAGGTGTTCAATGAAGGACCTAATATTCGAGGTCCCAAACCACATGCTGAAGGGTGGAAGATGCCTGTGCGTGGATTTTTTTTAACGTGGGGTGGCCATTGCACACCAGCCACCACACGGGCTTGACAGAGCTAGGTCTTGGTCCAGTGGCAAGGATTGACTGAGCCGACTGGAGACCAGCTCTGCTTCACGGACCTAGTGCGCTCACATATGTATCCACCGGGGAACGGCGGCCTCTGTAACAATCTCAGTGTCAATCAGCAACACCCCCGCTTTGACACTCCGCCAGTGAGCATAATACCTACAGACCGAGCTCACACTGCATGGAATCATACAAATTTACAGCACAGGAAGAGTCCATTCGGCCTATCGTGTCCACATCAGCCGACCGAGAGCTATCCAACCTAATCCCACTTTCCAGCACTTGGTACGTAGCCCTGTAGGTTACGGCACTTCAAGAGCATATCCAAGTACTTTTTAAAGGTGGTTGAGGGTTTCTGCCTCCATCACCCTTTCAGGCAGTGAGGTCCAGACCCTTCTGGGTGAAGAAATTTTCCCTCAAATCTCCTCTAACCCTGCCCCAATTACTGGAAATCTATGCCCCCTTGTTGTTGACCCCTCTGCTAAGGGAAATAGGTCCATCCTATCCACTCTATCTAGGCCTCTCAAAATTTTATACACCTCAATTAGGTCTCCCCTCAAACTCCTCTGTTCCAAAGAAAACAACCCCAGTCTATCCAATCTTTCCTCATAGCTACAATTCTCCAGTCCAGGCAACATCCTTTTAAATCTCATCTGTACCCTCTCTAGTTCAATCACATCTTTCTTCGAAATCTCAGCGAGTCAAGCAGTATCTGTGACGAGAAAGCAGATTTAATGTTTCGGGATGACGACCCTTCATCACAACTGGAGAGTGTTCGGAAAGAACAGATTTTTAACAATCACTGAAAGGGGAGGGGAAGACAGAACAAAAGGGAAGGTCTGTGATAGGGTGGAAAATAGGCGAGATTAGAGAGACTAAAGGGATGATGGGCCAAGTTGAAATGGTAATGCCAGGAGTGAGAAAAAGATAAAGTGTGAATGGTGGAATAATAGCAACATAGAAACATAGAAAATAGGTGCAGGAGTAGGCCATTCGGCACCTCGAGCCTGCATCACCATTCAATAAGATCATGGCTGATCATTCCCTCAGTACCCCTTTCCTGCTTTCTCTCCATACCCCTTGATCTCTTCAGCCATAAGGGCCATATCTAACTCCCTCTTAAATATATCCAATAAACTGGCATCAACAACTCTCTGCGGCAGGGAATTCCACAGGTTAACAACTCTCTGTGTGAAGAAGTTTCTCCTCATCTCAGTCCTAAATGGCCTACCCCTTATCCTAAGACTATGTCCCCTGGTTCTGGACTTCCCCAACATCGGGGACAATCTAGCCGCATGTAACCTGTCCCGTCCCGTCAGAATCTTATATGTTTCTATGAGATCCCCTCTCATCTTTCTAAACTCCAATGTATAAAGGCCCAGTTGATCCGGTCTCTCCTCATATGTCAGTCCAGCCATCCCGGGAATCAGTCTGGTGAACCTTTGCTGCAGTCCCTCAATAGCAAGAACGTCCTTCCTCAGATTAGAAGACCAAAACTGAACACAATATTCCAGGTGAGGCCTCACCAAGGTCCTGTACAACTGCAGTAAGACCTCCCTGCTCCTATACTCAAATCCCCTAGCTATGAAGGCCAACATACCATTTGCCTTCGTTACTGCCAGCTGTACCTGTATGCCAACTTTCAATGACTGATGAACCATGACACCCAGGTCTCGTTGCACCTCCCCTTTTCCTAATCTGCCACCATTCAGATAATATTCTGTCTTTGCGTTTTTGCCACCAAAGTGGATAAGCTCACATTTATCCACATTACACTGCATCTGCCATGCATTTGCCCACTCACCTAACCTGTCTAAGTCACCCTGCAGCCTTTTAGCATCCTCCTCACAGCTCACACCGCCACCCAGTTTAGTGTCATCTGCAAACTTGGAGATATTACACTCAATTCCTTCATCTAAATCGTTAATGTATATTGTAAAGAGCTAGGGTCCCAGCACTGAGCCCTGCGGCACTCCACTAGTCACTGCCTGCCATTCTGAAAAGGACCGGTTTATCCCGACTCTCTGCTTCCTGTCTACCAACCAGTTCTCTATCCTCGTTCGTACATTACCCCCAATACCATGTGCTTTGATTTTGCACACCAATCTCTTGTGCGGGACCTTGTCAAAAGCCTTTTTAAAGTCCAAATACACCACATCCACTGGTTCTCCCTTGTCCACTCTGCTAGTTACATCCTCAAAAAATTCCAGAAGATTCGTCAAGCATCATTTCCCTTTCATAAATCCATGCTGACTTGGACCGATCCTGTCACTGCTTTCCAAATGCGCTGCTATTTCATCCTTACTGATTGATTCCAACATTTTCCCCACTACTGATTTCAGGCTAACTGGTCTATAATTACCCGCTTTCTCTCTCCCTCCTTTTAAAAAAAGTGGTGTTACATTAGCTACCCTCCAGTTCATAGGAACTGATCCAGAGTCAATGTACTGTTGGAAAATGATCACCAATACATCCACTATTTCTAGGGCCACTTCCTTAAGTACTCTGGGATGCAGACTATCAGGCCCTGGGGATTTATCGGCCTTCAATTCCATCAATTTCCCTAACACAATTTCCCGCCTAATAAGGATATCCTTCAGTTCCTCCTTCTCACGAGACCCACTGTCCCCTAGGACATCCGGAAGGCTAGTTGTGCCTTCCTTCGTGAAGACAGAATCAAAGTATTTGTTCAATTGGTCTGCCATTTCTTTGTTCATTATAAATTCACCTGAATCCGACTGCAAGGGACCTACATTTGTCTTCACTAATCTTTTTCTCTTCACATATTTGTAGAAGCTTTTGCAGTTAGTTTTTATGTTCCCTGCAAGTTTCCTCTCGTACTCTATTTTTCCCCTCTTAATTAAACCCTTAGTCCTCCTTTGTTGAATTCTAAATTTCTCCCAGTCCTCAGGTTTGTTGCTTTTTCTAGCCAATTTATATGCCTCTTCCTTGGTTTTAACACTATCCTTAATTTCCCTTGTTAGCCACGGTTGAGCCCCCTTCCCTGTTTTATTTTTATTCCAGACAGGGATGTACAATTGCTGAAGTTCATCCATTGTGATCTTTAAATGTTTGCCACTGCTTATCCACCGTCAACCCTTTAAGTATCCTTTGCCAGTCTATTCTAGCCAATTCATTCCTCATACCGTCGAAGTTACCTTTCCTTAAGTTCAGGACCCTAGTTTCCGAATTAACTGTGTCAGTCTCCATCTTAATAAAGAATTCTACCATATTATGATCACTCTTCTCCAAGGGGCCTCGCACAACAAGATTGCTAATTAGTCCCTTCTCATTACACATCACCCAGTCTAGGATGGCCAGCTCTCTAGTTGGTTCCTCAACATATTGGTCTAGAAAACCATCCCTAATACACTCCAGGAAATCCTCCTCCACCGCATTGCTACCAGTTAGGTTAGCCCAATCAATATGTAGATTAAAGTCGCCCATGATAACTGCTGTACCTTTATTGCACACATCCCTTATTTCTTGTTTGATGCTGTTCCCAACCTCACTATTACTGTTTGGTGGTCTGTACACAACTCCCACTAGTGTTTTCTGCCCTTTGGTATTCCGCAGCTCCACCCATACCGATTCCACATCATCCAGGCTAATGTCCCTCCTTACTATTGCCTCTTTAACCAGCAACGCCACCCCGCCTCCTTTTCCTCTCTATCTATCCTTCTTAAATGTTGAATACCCCTGTATGTTGAGTTCCCAGCCTTGGTCACCCTGGAGCCATGTCTGCGTGATGCCAATTACATCATCTTCGTTAACTGCTATCTGTGCAGTTAATTCGTCCATCTTATTCCGAATATTCCTCGCATTGAGGCACAGAGCCTTCAGGCTTGCCCTTTTAACACACTTTGCTCCTTTAGAATTTTGCTGTAATGTGGCCCTTTTTGTTTCTTGCCTTGGGTTTCTCTGCCCTCCACTTTTACTATTCTCCTTTCTATCTTTTGCTTCTGCCTCCATTGTATTTTCTTCTGTCTCCCTGCAGAGGATCCCATCCCCCTGCCATATTAGTTTAACTCCTCCCCAACAGCACTAGCAAACACTCCCCCGAGGACATTGGTTCCGGTCCTGCCCAGGTGCAGACCGTCCGGTTTGTACTGGTCCTACCTCCCCCAGAACCGGTTCCAATGTCCCAGGAATTTGAATCCCTACCTTTTGCACCACTGCTCAAGCCATGTATTCATCTGAGCTATCCTGCGATTCCTACTCTGACTAGCACGTGGCACTGGTAGCAATCCTGAGATTACTACTTTTGAGGTCCTACTTTTTAATTTAGCTCCTAGCTCCCTAAATTTGTCTCGTAGGACCTCATCCCATTTTTTACCTATATCGTTGGTACCTATATGCACCATGACAACTGGCTGTTCATAGAAACATAGAAACATAGAAAATAGGTGCAGGAGCAAGCCATTCAGCCCTTCTAGCCTGCACCACCATTCAATGAGTTCATGGTGAACATGAAACTTCACCCTCCCTTTTCACAATGTCCTACACCCGCTCCGAGACATCCTTGACCCTTGCACCAGGGAGGC
Source organism: Pristiophorus japonicus (assembly GCF_044704955.1). Lineage (NCBI taxonomy): Eukaryota > Metazoa > Chordata > Chondrichthyes > Pristiophoridae > Pristiophorus > Pristiophorus japonicus. Next base: position 192,102,329 of record NC_091986.1, on the reverse strand, counting down.
AACATACCATCCTGGAGTCTCAGTTGCGGCCGCAGAAACGCCTATCTATTCCCCTTACAATTGAATCCCCTATCACTTTAGCTCTCCCACTCTTTTTCCTGCCCTCCTGTGCAGCAGAGCCACCCACGGTGCCATGAACTTGGCTGCTGCGTCATCCCACTTAACAGTACCCAAAGCGTTGTAACTGTTTTGCAGAGGGAAGACCAGTTGTCATTAGAGAGACAAGAAAAAGAGAAACAGGCTAGCGGGTGTGGGGGAAGGGGGAGGGGGGAGGCGGAAAGGGAGCCAATGATTGGCAGCGGTTATGCTCTGAAATTATTGAACTCGATGTTGAGTCCAGAAGGCTGTAAAGTGCCTAAACGAAGATGAGGTGCTGTTCCTTGAGCTTGCGTTGAGCTTCATTGGAACAGTGTCGAAGACTGAGGATGGAGAGATCAGAGTGTAGAATGGAGTGGAGAATAAAAGTGGCAGGTGACTGGAAGATTGGGTTACCGCTTTGCGGAGCACCTCCGTTCAGTCCGCAAGTGTGACCCTGAGCTTCCGGTCGCCTGTTACTTGATACCCTAAATTGACTAATGTTTTTCTAACTCCTGTCATTACCATTTCGATTTGGCCCATCATCCCTTTTGTCTCTCTAATCTCTCCTGCCTTCCACCCTATCACAGACCTTCCCTTTAGTTCTTCCTTCCCCTCCCCTTTCAGTGCTTGTTAAGAATCTGTTCTTTCCGAACTCTCTCTCCAGTTCTGACGAAGAGTCGTTGAACCGAAATGTTAACTCTGTTTCTCTCCACAGATGATGCTTGAACCGCTGAGATTTCCAGTATTTTCTGTTTTTATTCCAGATTCCAACATCCGCAGTATTTTGCTTTTGCACATCTTTCCTGCAATGTCGTGACCAGAACAGTACGCAGTTCTCTAGCTCTGGTCTAACTAGTGTTTTATATAGTTCTAGCATAACCTCTCTGCTCTTATATTTTATGTCTCGGCTAATAAAGGAAAGTAACCCGTATGCTTTCTTAACCACCTTTGAAAGTAGATAAGTCCACAGGCCCGGATGAAATGCATCCCAGGCTGTTGAGCGAAGTAAAAGAGGAAATAGTAGAGGCCTTGACCTTCATTTTCCAGTCCTCTTTGGATATGGTTTTGGTGCCAGAGGATGGGAGAATTGCTAATGTAGTATTCTTGTTTAAGAAGAGAAAAAGGGATAGGCCTAATCTCAGTGGTGGGAAAATTATTGGAAAAAATCCTGAAAGACAGGATAAATCTGCATTTGGATAGGCAAGGATTAATTAGGGACTGTAAGCATGGATTTATTAAGGGAAGATCGTGTTTGACTAACCTGATTGAATTTTTTGAGGAGGTAACCAAGAAGGTCGATGAGGGTAGTGCGTACGATGTAGTGTGTATTGACTTTAGCAAGGCTTTTGATAAGGTCCCGCATGGTAGACTGGTCACAAGGGTTAAAGCCCATGGAATACAGGGCAAAGTGGCAAGTTGGATCCAAAATTGGCTTGGAGGTAGGAAGCAAAGGGTAATGATGCTTTTGTGATTGGAAGGATGTTTCCAATGGGGTTCCTCAGGGCTTAGTACCAGGTCCCTTGCTTTTTGTGGTATATATCAACGATTTAGATTTGAATATAGGGAGTATAATTAAGAAGTTTGCAGACTACACTAAAATTGGCTGTGTGGTTGATAATGAAGAGGAAAGTCATGGGCTGCAGGAAGATATCAATCTACTGGTCAGGTGGGCAGAACAGTGGCAAATGGAATTTAATTCAGAGAAGTGTGAGGTGATGTACTTTGGGAGAGCTAATAAAGAAAAGGTATACATATTAACCAACTGGAGGTGGAGATAAATAGTGCCACTAAATAGGCCACTAAATAGTGTAGATGAACAAAGGGACCTTGGAGTGCTTGTCCACAGATCCCTGAAAGTAGCAGGTCAGGTGGATAAGGTGATTAAGAAGGCATACGGAATGCTTGCCTTTATCGGCCGAGGCATAGAATATAAGAGCAGGGAGGTTATGCTTAAATTGTATAATACTTTGGTAAGGCCACAGCTGGAGTACTGCGTGCAGTTCTGGTCGCTGTATTATAGGAACGACGTGATTGCACTAGAGAGGGTGCAGAGGAGATTTAAGAGGATGCTGCCTGGTATGGAGAATCTTAATTATGAGGACAGATTGGAAAGGCTGGGTTTGTTCTCATTAGAACAGAGGAGGTTGAGAGGAGACCTCATCGAGGTGTACAAAATATTGAGGGGCCTGGACATAGTGGATAGTAAGGGTCTATTTCCATTGGTGGAGGGGACTATTACGAGGGGGCATAGTTTTAAGGTGATTGGTAGAAGGTTCAGAGGGAATTTGAGGGGAGGCTTCTTTACACAGAGGGTTGCGGGGATCTGGAACTCGCTGCCTGGAAGAGTGGTGGATGCAGAAACCCTCACTGTTTTTAAGAGATGGTTGGATGGGCACTTAAAGTGTCGTAACCTGCAGGGTTTTTCTGGATGGCACAGGTATAATGGCAAGTACTGCAGGGAATAGAATACGGCCAGGGTGATCTCCTGGACTAGTTTCGATCACTTGGATGGGGTCGGAGAGGAATTTCCCAGATTTTTTTTCTCCCTAAATTGGCCTGGGTTTTTTAATCTGGTTTTTGCCTCTCCCAGGAGATCGCATGGCTCCGGTTGGGGTGGAGTGTAGATGTTTTTAGTATAAGGGGTGCTGCAGTGGTGTGGGGGGACTGGTTGGGCTGGGTGCTCTTTGCCTTTCCGTCATTGTTCATAGGTTTGGGGCTGCTGACCAAGGGCCGTGCGGCTCTGTGTTGGCCAGCGCGGACACGATGGGCCAAAATGGTTTTCTTCTACGCTGTAAATTTCTTTGTTTCCATGTTTCTATCGACCTGTCCTGCTACCTTCAAGGATCTGTGTATATGCACTCCAAGGTCCCTCTGTTCCTTTACACTTCTCAGTGTCCTACAATTTATTATGTATTCCCTTGCCTTGTTAGCCCTCCCCAAATGCATTACCTCACAATTCTCTGGATTAAATTCCATTTGCCATTATTCTGCCCACCTGGCCAGTCCATTGATATCTTCCTCAGTCTACATTATCATCAACACGGCCAGTTTTATGTATTATCTGCAATCTTCTTAATCATACCCCCTAAATTCTTATTCAAGTCTAAATCACTGATGTATACCACAAAATGCAAGGGACCTAGTACTGAGCCCTGCGGAACCCCACTCGAAACAGCCTTCCAATCACAAAAACACCCATCGACCATTACCCTTTGCTTCCTGCCTCTGAGCCAATTTTGGATCTAACTTGCCACTTTGCCTTGGATCCTATGGGCTTTTACTTTCGTGACCAGTCTGCTGTGTGGGACCTTATCAAAAGCCTTGCTAAAATCAATATACCCTATATCAAATGCACAACCCACACTGACCCTCCTTGTTACCTCCTCAAAAAATTCAATCAAGTTAGTCAGACACGACCTTCCCTTAACAAATCCATGCTGGCTGTCCTTGATTAATCCGTGTCTTTCTAAATGAAGATTTATCCTGTCCCTCAGAATTTTTTCCAATAATTTTCCACCACCGAGATTAGGCTGATTGACCTGCAATTACGCAGTCTATCCTTTCTCCCTTTTCAAAGGTATAACGTTAGCAGACCTCCAGTCCTCCAGCACCACACCAGTAGCCAGAGAGGATTGGAAAATGATGGTCAGAGCCTCTGTTATTTCCTCTTTTGATTCGCTTAACAGACTGGGATACATTTCATCTGGGCCTGGGAATTTATCCACTTTCAAAGGTGCTAAACCCCTTAATATTTCCTTTCTCACTATGTTTATTTTATCTAATATTTCACTAGTAACCATAATACCCACTAGTAACAATAATACCCATTGACAGAACTGGACTAATGATCCGGTGACGTGATGTCAAATTCAGTTGATTAAATAAATCTGGAATTAAAAAAAGCTAGTATCAGTAATGGAGACCATGAAACTATCGGATTGTTGTAAAAACCCATCTGGTTCACTAATGTCCTTTAGGGAAGGAAATCTGCTGTCCTTACCCAGTCTGGCTTATCTGTGACTCCAGACCCACAGCAATGTGGTTGACTCTTAACTGCCCACTGAAATGGCCTAGCAAGCCACTCAGTTGTAACAAACTTCTATGAGAAACAATAATTCGAATAAAACTGGACGGACCGCTTGGCATCAACCTCAGCACCGGCTTCGGACGCGACGACAGCACATCCAACGCAATCAACCCTGCAACGTCCTTCTCATCAACATCCGGGGACATGCCAAAATTGGGAGAACTGTCCCACAGACTAGTCAAGTAACAGCCTGACGTAGTCATACTCACAGAATCACACCTTTCAGCCAATATCCCAGAATCCTTCATCACCATCCCTGGGTATGTCCCACCGGCAGGACAGACCCACCAGAGGTGGTGGCACAGTGGTATACAGTCAGGAGGGAGTGGCCCTGGGAGTCCTCAACATTGACTACGGACCCCAGGAAGTCTCATGGCTTCAGGTTAAGCATGGGCAAGGAAACCTCCTGCTGATTACCACCTACTGCCCTCCCTCAGCTGATGAATCAGTATTCTTCCATGTTGAACACCTCATGGAAGAAGCACTGAGGATAACAAGGGCACAGAATTTACTCTGGGTGGGGGACTTCAATGTCTAACACCAAGAGTGGCTCAGTAGCACCACTACTGACCAAGCTGGCCAAGTCCTGAAGGACATAGCTGCCAGACTGGGCCTGCAGCAGGTGGTGAGAGAACAAACACAAGAAAAACCTACTTGACCTCATCCTCACCAATCTACCTGTCGCAGAAGCATCTGTCCATGACAGCATTGGTAGTACTGACCACTGCACAGTCCTTGTGGAGATGAAGTCCCGTCTTCACACCGAGGATACACTCCACTGTGTTGTGTGGCACTACCACCATGCTAAATGGGATAGATTCAGACCAGATCTGGCAGCTCAAAAATGGGCATTGATGAGATGCTGTGGGCCATCAGCAGCAGCAGAATTGTATTTGCACCACAATCTGTAACCTCATGGCCCGGCATATCCCTCACTCTACCATTACCATCAAGCCAGGGACCAAATGTAGTTCAATGTGGATTGCAGAAGAGCATGCCAGGAGCAGCACCAGGTGTACCTAAAAGTGAGGTGCCAACCTGGGGAAGCTGTAACACAGGAGTACATGCATGCTAAACAGCGGAAGCAGCATGCTATAGACAGAGCTAAGTGTTACCACAATCAATGGATCAGGTCAAAGCTCAGCAAGCCTGCTATATCGAGTCGTGAATGGTGGTGGTCAATTAAACAACGAACAGGAGGAGGAGGATTCTGAATATTCCCATCCTCAATGATGGCGGAGCCCAGCACGTGAGTGCAAAAGACAAGGCTGAAGCATTTGTAAACATCTTCAGCCAGAAGTGCCAAGTGGATGATTCACATCGGCCACCTCCTGAGGTCCCCATCATCACAGTAGCCAGTCTTCAGCCAATCCAATTCATTCCATGTGATAGCAAAAAACGGCTGAGCACTCTGGATACAGCAACGGCTGATGTGCTGAAGACTTATGCTCCAGAACTAACTGCGCCTCTAGCCAAGCTGTTCCAGTACTACAATACTGCCATTTACCTGACAATGTGGAAAACTGGCCAGGTATGTACTGTCCACAAAAAGCAGGACAAATCCAATCCGGCCAATTAACACCCCATCAGTCTACTCTCATTCATCAGCAAAGTGAAGGAAGGTGTCGTCGACACTGCTATCAAGCGGCACTTACTCATCAATAACCTGCTCACCGATACACAGTTTGGGTTGCACCAGGAACACTCATCTTAAGGTCACAAGTGGAGATGTTTGCTGATGATTGCAGTGTTCAGTTCCATTTGCAACTTGGCAGATAATGAAGCAGTCCATGTCCGCATGCAGCAAGACCTGGATGACATTCAGGCCTGGGCTGATAATTGGCAAGTAACATTCGCGCCACACAAGTGCCAGGCAATAACCATCTCTAACAAGTGAGAGTCTAACCACCGCCCCTTGACATTCAACGGCATTACCATCGCCAAATACCCCATCATCAACAGCCTGGGGTTCACCATTGACCAGAAACTTAACTGGACCAGCCACATAAATACTGTGGCAACAAGAGCAGGTCAGAGGCTGGGTATTCTGCAGCAAGTGCCTCACCTCCAGACTCCCCAAAGCCTTTCCACCATCTACAAGGCACGCCAGGAGTGTGATGGAATACTCTCCACTTGCCTGGATGAGTGCAGCTCCAACAACACTCAAGAAGCTCGACACCATCCAGGACAAAGTAGCCCACTTGATCGATAATCCATTGTAAGATTTCTAAATCTCTGGCATTACATTGACAGCGAGACAGTTCTTTTAAAACAATTTGGAACAGTTTATTAAAAACACACACACATCTATCCATAGTCGTAGTTACCCTACAGATCTACCTTAGTTACAACAGAGATACAATGAGGTTATAATAAAAAGCAATATACTTTACTTCCCTCTGGCTGGCTAGATGAACACACGGCCTGCTGTTTCTGCTGGTCTTTGAGCGGGAGATTTTGCCATGTGTCCAGGAGAGAAGAGAGACCAGTTCCTGGCTTGTGTATTTATATTCCTTAAGTTCATTGTTCCTTAGAAAGTCCCAGAATTGGATCTTGGTTCCAGGGCAGTTCCTTATTGGCTCTCCTCTCACATGTGGCTGTCTGGACTGGCCCAGCCATCTCTTGATTAAATTAAGTTAATGGCTTTCCAATTAAGACAATACACAAACAGGCCATGCTGGAAGCCTGTGGGCTTCCATTTTGTTTCAACACTCAGCCTTTCCGTATAATCTACACTTTTAACATTTATACATACATAGAATCAATGTTATCATTAATAAACACTTTTATTCTTACACCATCCGCCACTTTAAACATTCACCGGTGCACCGTGGCTGCAGTATGCACTTACAGGATTCACAGCAACAACTCGCTAAGGCTTCAACAGCACCTCCTAAACTTGGAAGACCTGTTTGTTGTGTCATTTATATTGAAAGGCCTGTACATGCAAGGTTCATTTTCAATTAGTAGCTATTTGAAGTGGGTCAGAAACTATTTTTAAATTTAGTCACTGACACATCATCCCACAGGTTAAGAAATACATTAGAAATGGAAATTTTGACTTCGTGTTCACTGGTTTCCATTTAGTTTCAGCATCATTATTTGAAAAGAACATGTTTATAAATAAAGTGGCGGCAATATCGAACTTACATTGTAGAGGAAACTACCATTTGCAGATCCAAAACTAAGTGTAAATGGTGGGATTTGTTTTGTCACATTGAAATTTGTGCTGGTTTATTCTATCAGCTAAACTGGTAAACAGCAAAGGGAAGAAAGATCATTCAGCAGAGAGGGAGATTCATTTGCATTAGTTAGGATTGTTTAAAGTGGAGGCAGAAGGGAAGCAGAGATACCTGTTGTACGAACTGAAAGTGGAAAAGGAGAAGCAATGACTGCATAATCTCACAACAGCAGAACGGGCCGTACCGATAGCAAGACCAGTCAATACAAATTGCCCAAATCTGGAGGTGGTGCCAAACTAGGAGAAGCAGGAGGTTCAGATGAGGAAACCTCAGAAATTACAAAATGAGTTTGACAAATATATAAGCGGCAGAACAATGACAGCTGAGACTTAATGTCAGCAAGTGCAAAGTACTGTACATAATAGGGAAAAATGAGTGACTTTCTGTAGATGTAAGCGGGGATAGGGAAAAACTGTTATCTCGCCAAAAATGGCAAGTTGGTAATTATACATCTGTAGTCTCTGCAGTTCACTACTTGGTCCTTGATGTTTAATGCTGGGATGATTAGTGAGACAGTGAAGTGTCGTGGTGTTGGTTGCTTGCTGTACTATCGGAGAATCTAGAAGAATTGATGCATCACAAATGAGAACACAATGATTAAATGATTATGATATAGAATGAGAACTGACCAACAGCCCTAATAAGATACTGATCTGTTACCCAAATAGGTTTTAAAGCTGGGTCTACTTACCCTTACAGATGTGTGGAGTCCAGGATCATCAGATAGATTTTTAAAATAATGAAGGGACTAGATAAACAGATTTTTTTCAATCAGAAAGGTTAGGGAGGACCAGAGATCGCATGTACAAGTTATGAGTGCAGAACTAGGTCAGCACTCTTCTTTTCCCAGTTGACCTCATCATAGGCAGTCCCTCGAAATCGAGGATGACTTGCTTCCACTCTAAAAGTGAGTTCTTAGGTGACTGAACAGTCTAATATGGGAGTTACAGTCTCTGTCACAGATGGGACTGTCGTTGAAGGAAAGGGTGGGTGGGGAGTCTGATTTGCCGCACGCTCCTTCCGCTGCCTGTGCTTGCTCTCAGCGACGAGACTCGAGGTGCTCAGCGCCCTCCTGGATGCTCTTCCTCCACTTCGGGCGATCTTTGGCCAGGGACTCCCAAGTGTTGGTGAGGATGTTGCATTTTATCAAGGAGGCTTTGAGGGTGTCCTTGAAATGTTTCCTCTGCCCACCTGGGGCTCGCTTGCTGTGTAGGAGTTCCGAATACAGCGCTTGTTTTGGGAGTCTCATGTCGGCCTTGCGAACAATGTGGCCCGCCTAACGGAGCTGGTCAAGTGTGGTCAGTGCTTCGATGCTGGCCTGATCGAGACCAATGGAATAAGTTGCTCACTCATGCATGAATGCTGGTTGGCTGCATACCTTTGAAAGAGAACTGGACGAGTTCCTGGCTGAGGCGGACATCATGGCATACAATAGGCAGGTGGAATACTAAGTAATATAAATTCATGGTCAATGTGGTCTCCTAGACCAGTCTTGATCGCCTACGAAGGGTGCCTGACTGAACCAGATGATGGGTGACGAAAAGTTACTGCCAAGAAAGGTGCCAAGAAAACAATCAAGAAAATACCACCGAAGGGCGGCAAGAAGCACAGAAAGTCAAGTTACTCCAACTACATCTACAAAGTGATGAAGCAGGTTCACCCCCCGACACCGGTATCTCCTCCAAGGCCACGGGCATCATGAACTCGTTTGTGAACGATATTTTCGGGCACATCGCGGTGAGGCTTCCCGCCTGGCCAATTACAACAAGCACCGCACCATCAGCTCCCGGGAGATCCAGACCGCCGTTCGCCTGCTGCTGCTCGGGGAGCTGGCCAAGCACGGCGTGTCGGAAGGGACAAAGGCAGTGACCAAGTACACCAGCTCCAAGTAAAATTCCACACTGTCCTGAGAGAACAAACCCCATAGAAGAATTTTCCAGGATTGATCCCCACCCACCAACATGGCCTCCCGAGATGACATAGCTGCTGGTGAGTGCTTAAGGGCTCCCAACTGCCTTGGGCTGGCACGATGGATTAACTGGCTTTTTTGTACCTTCATATGTTTGTGTGGAAACAGTGAGTATCACGGCATGGATGCGCTATATGCAGCCAAACTCACAGCACAGATCTTGAGGTTTTTATTATCGTGACAGCACAAGAGAATTTGGAAGATAAATTCTCGAACGCCAAAGTGCAGCTCACAAAAGGGTCTTTCACCTCCGCCATCCTTACCATAGTCCAGTTAGTGGGATGACAAAGTATTGAGAGAAAATGTGAAATTATAAATTTGAAAGGTTTGCATTAAATAAAGCAGGAAGGACAATCACAAAAATAAAAGAATAGACTAAACATAGGATGCCAAATCGAAAAGATCAAGGCAATGAGGTACAACTATTTTAAATTAAACTTTAAATCAAGTACCCCCTTTTTGTAAGGGCACTAGAACCCTCAAATTAACAAATTAGCTGGGAACTTTGCCCAATTAAATTAAAATTCTGTTCCCGGGAGTGATGATGCACTCCAGTCCCTCTGATGCCCACCGCTCGGGCATTGAGGTACACATACTGGAGAAGTAGGGCAGGTGAGCAAAAAGAGCGGAGTGATTTATTGAGGTGAGGAATTGCAAAAATGAGGCAACAGACAAAGAAACCTTTCAGCAAGGAATATCAAAATGCAGATTCATAAACATAAATTTATAAATGTATTGACATTTTTGAGAAAGATTTTCCAATCAAAGCTCTTTTGCCAATGTGCCAACATTGAGTCAAATATTCGACAGTTAAGGTTAACATTTAGGTCAAATACAGCACTGCTCAAGTATAATTCAAAATATAACTGGTTGAATATGTAGACAAAATACACAGATTGTACTCAAACTCACAGGAAGAAATGGAAGCCGACTCAGATCATCATTCCTCCCCCATGGCATTTCTTGTCACGTTCTATTAATTCTGCAACAGTTTCATGTACCCTTAAGAATGTTACAGCCAAATATGTGCCTTGCTGGCCCTGTTGAACCTCTGGCTAGTAGAGTTCTTACATTGATGTCATCAGCAAATTTCTATAACAACAACAACTTGCATTTCTATCGCACCTTTAATGGAGTAAAACGTCCCACGCGCTTCACAGCATTATCAAACAAAATATGACACTGAACCACATACGGAGATATTAGGACAGCTTGGTCAAAGAGGTAGGTTTTAAGGAGCGTCTTAAAGAGCAGAGTGGCAGAGAGGTTTAGGGAGGGAATTCCAGAGCTTAGGGCCGAGGCAGCTGAAGTCACAACTGCCAGTGGTGGAGCGATTAAAATCGAGGATGCGTTAGAGGCCAGAATTAGAGGAGCACGGAGATCTCGATGGTTTGTAGGGCTGGAGAAGGTTACAAAGATACGGAGGGGCGAGGCCGTGGGGAGATTTGAAAACAAGGATGAGAATTTGAAAACTGAGGCGTTGCCGGACCGGGAGCCAATGTAGGTCAGCGAGCATAGGGATGAGGGGTGAACGAGACTTCGTGCGAGTTTGGATACGGGCAGCAGAGCTTTGGATAAACTCAAGTTTATGTACGGTGGAAGATTGGAATGTCACGTCTACAGGTAAAAAAGGCATGGGTGAGGGTTTCAGCAGCAGATGAAGTGAGGCAGAGGCGGAGTCAGTGATGATACGGAGCTGGAAGTAGATGGTCTTGGCGATTGGAGCAGATATGTGGTCAGAACCTCAGATCGGGGTCAAATACAAGACCAAAGTTGTGGATGGTCTGGTTCAGTTTCAGACAGTGGCCAACAAATGAAATAAACATTGTAGTAAATCAATAAGAAACTGGGAAGGTAACTTGCTACCAAAAACAAAGCAGCATTATGCACTAGGGTCCTGGACTTAAGGAAAGGTAACTTCGATGGTTTGAGGCGTGAATTGGCTAGAGTAGACTGGCAAATGATACTTAAAGGGTTAACGGTGGATGGGCAATGGCAAACATTTAAAGATCACATGGATGAACTTCAGCAATTGTACATCCCTATCTGGAGTAAAAATAAAATGGGGAAGCTGGCTCAACCGTGGCTAACAAGGAAAATTAAGGATAGTGTTAAATCCAAGGAAGAGGCATACAAATTGGCCAGAAAAAGCAACAAACCTGAGGACTGGGAGAAATTTAGAATTTAGCAGAGGAGGTCAAAGGGTTTAATTAAGAAGAAGCTTGGTGGGAACATAAAAACTGACTGCAAAAGCTTCTATAGATATGTGAAGAGAAAAAGATTAGTGAAGACAAACGTAGGTCCCTTGCAGTGAATTTATAATGGGGAACAAAGAAATGGCAGACCAATTGAACAAATACTTTGATTCTGTCTTCACGAAGGAAGACACAAATAACCTTCCGGAAGTATAAGGGGACCGAGGGTCTAGTGAGAAGGAGGAAGTGAAGGATATCCTTATTAGGCGGGAAATTGTGTTAGGGAAATTGATGGGGTTGAAGGGCGATAAATCCCCGGGGTCTGATGGTCTGCATCCCAGAGTACTTAAGGAAGTGGCCCTAGAAATAGTGGATGCATTAGTGATCATTTTCCAACAGTCTATCGACTCTGGATCAGTTCCTATTGACTGGAGGGTAGCTAAAGTAACACTTTTTAAAAAGGAAGGGAGCGAGAAAGTGGGTAATTATAGACCAGTTAGCCTGACATCAGTAGTGGGGAAAATGTTGGAATCAATTATTAAGGATGAAATAGCAGCGCATTTGCAAAGCAGTGACAGGATCGGTCCAATTCAGCATGGATTTATGAAGAGGAAATCATGCTTGACAAATCTTCTGGAATTTGTTGAGGATGTAACTAGTAGAGTGGGGACAAGGGAGAACCAGTGGATGTGGTGTATTTGGATTTTCAAAAGGCTTTTGACAAGGACCCAGACAAGAGATTGGTGTGCAAAATCAAAGCACATGGTATTGGGGGCAATATACTGACGTGGATAGAGAACTGGTTGGCAGACAGGAAGCAGAGAGTCAGGATAATCCGGTCCTTTTCAGAATGGCAGGCAGTGACTAGTGGAGTGCCGCAGGGCTCAGTGCTGGGACCCCAGCTCTTTACAATATACATCAATGATTTGGATGAAGGAATTGAGTGTAATATCTCCAAGATTGCAGATGACACTAAACTGGGTGGCAGTGTGAGCTGTGAGGAGGACACTAAGAGGCTGCAGGGTGACTTGGACAGGTTAGGTGAGTTGGAAAATGCATGGCAGATGCAGTATAATGTGGATAAATGTGAGGTTATTCACTTTGGGGGCAAAAACACGAAGACAGAATATTATCTGAATGGCGACAGATTAGGAAAAGTGGAGGTGCAATGAGACCTGGGTGTCATGGTTCATCAGTCATTGAAAGTGGGCATGCAGGTACAGCAGGCGGTGAAGAAAGCAAATGGTATGTTGGCCTTCAAAGCTAGGGAATTTGAGTATAGGAGCAGGGAGGTCTTACTGCAGTTGTACAGGACCTTGGTGAGGCCTCACAAGGAATATTGTGTTCAGTTTTGATCTCCTAATCTGAGGAAGGACGTTCTTGCTATTGAGAGAGTGCAGCGAAGGTTCACCAGACTGATTCCCGGGATGGCAGGACTGACATATGAGGAGAGACTGGATCAACTGGGCCTTTATACATTGGAGTTTAGAAGGATGAGAGGGGATCTCATAGAAACATATAAGATTCTGACGGGACGGGACAGATTAGATGTGGGTAGAATGTTCCCGATGTTGGGGAAGTCCAGAACCAGGGGACACAGTCTTAGGATAAGGGGTAGGCCATTTAGGACTGAGATGAGGAGAAACTTCTTCACTCAGAGAGTTGTTAACCTGTAGAATTCCCTGCCACAGAGAGTTGTTGATGCCAGTTCATTGGATATATTGAAGAGGGAGTTAGATATGGCCCTAACGGCTAAGGGGATCAAGGGGTATGGAGAGAAAGCAGGAAAGGGGTACTAAGGGAATGATCTTATTGAATGGTGGTACAGGCTCGAATAGCCTACTCCTGTACCTATTTTCTATGTTGTTGGTATTCAACTTTCTCTTTACCAGTGCTATTAAACCGTCCCGCTATTTCAGAGCAGACATCATGAGCAGCTTAAATTTCTCAACATCACATTTTGTCAAAATAATTGCTCGATTTTGTTTTTTCAGGTGGTTAAGTGTATCCATGACCATCATCCCTCTGGTCAGTGATCCCTGCAACTCCACACTTACTCCATATTGTATATAATCAGTAACAACACTCTCATCAATAGCAGCCGCCATTGCAAAACTATCGCAGGGCACAAAGCCAGGTCCAAAGTACAACTCTTTTCTGCCTTGTTTGGCTTTGGCAAATGTTTCGCTGTGTGCAGTTATCTTCTTCATGAAGCAAGCTTTCTTGGTGCCTTGATGTAGCCACTCCTTAAAAAATTCCTGTAATGGACGCAACGAAAAGTCATCAACTTTCAGCACCTTCCAAGTCACCTCATATTCATTCCATTTAAATCAAAACCAAAAAATAAGCTGGTTACTAGGTGGATTGTATCACTGGTTTTACATTCACAGCAGCTATGAAAAAGCAAAAACACTGTAATGATTTAGAAAATGCAGTCCTACAATATTATACTGGCAATTATTGGGTTCATTTCACTCGTTAAAAACCTCAATTAATTATCAGTTATGAATTATTGGTCCTCTACACTTGCGAAATGATTCAAGCAACTTGTAACTACAAGTGTAATAATTGCTTGCTGGGAAAACATTTACAGGGCTTTGGGGAAAGAGCAGGGGAGTGGGATTAACTGGATAGCTCTTTCAAAGAGCCAGCACAGCAACAGTGAGCCGAATGGCCTCCTTCTGTGCTATATCAATCTATGATTCTAAGAAAGGAAGCAGAGACGAAGGCCGGAATTTTGACCTTTGCATCGGATTGGATGCTTGAGGGTGCTTAGCGGGTCTGAAACACGATGTCCTGAGCAACACGCTGCTCAGAGCGACTTTCTCTTAATGGCCCCAATTGAAAACAGTCGTGCACGTTTCCCGGTCCTATTAAATGATGCGGGTCCGATGACATTATCGATTACTCGTTTCCAGCACCCATACTTAAAGCGGCCTTGCACCGAACCCACTTGAAGGTTTCCAGAGGAGGGTGGAAGGTGTGAAAGAAAGGCCACAGGAGAGATAAAACTTTTAAAACATGGGTCGCCAAAGGCAGAGGGCTGCACCCCGGTTCTCTGAGTCTTCATTACGTACTCTTGTGGAGGCTGTCAGAGCATGCAGGGAGGTCCCCATCCCTGCTGACAGCCAAGGAGACCTCCACAAGCAACAAAGAGAGCCTGGCTGGATATTGCTGAGGAGGTCAGCAGCAGGGATGTGGTGTGGAGGACCTGGATACAGTGCAGGAAGCGCTTCAATGATCTCATGAGATCAGGAGAGGTGATTGTAATGCCTCACTCACCCTCAACCTGAAGTGCCTGTCAATACATCCCCATCACTCTGGCTTCTCCAGCCTACTCCTGAACATCATTCCTCACACCAACATACATTGCACGTGCACCCATCCCTCTCTATGTATATACTCACATCCCCAACTGACTAACCATCCCTCACACTCGCCCTCATCCTAATGCAATCATAGCAAGTAACACCACACAAGGAGGCTATTTGGCATTGGCACCCCATTCCCTCATAGTCACCCTCTGCTGATGTAACCCATCCATTGCTTACACTCATTCCATCACTCTCACTCAAACTTTTCTTCTTTCTTTCCTTGCTGGAGAAGAGAGCCTACAACAGCAGGGAGAGGGAGAGCCCCGGAGATGGCCTCCAGTAATTGCACATCTCTCAGCAGCAGAGGAAGCAACGCTGGAAATTTCGGGAGCTCGAGAGACGCAGGCGGTGGGAGACGGAGATAAGCGCACATCTCAGCAACCTGGTGACAGAATCACATCTCATAAAGTCACATGGCATACAGCAGTCACCCATGTGGTGACTCGTGTCAGCAGCCAGTGAAATGCCATCATGTGCATAATGGTAACATTATCCATTCTTATTATAACACTTCTAATTTATCTCTTTACTCTCCTACAGGTCCATCAACTGCACCCTTGTCCCTGTCCAGATGATGACTCCTCAGAGGAAGTGTCATCCTCTGAGGGTGCACCATCAGCAGACCCAAGTGCACCCAGCACCAGTGCAGATAAACACATCTTGGTGGGTCCTTTGCACCATAGAGTAGAGTTGACACCTGGTATCTCGCAATTCACAAGTGAGCAAGAGCAGGTGAGGTTGACAGGGACAGCAGTGGAGACTCCTCGCTGGAGGGTGCAGAATGCTCTAAACTATGCTGAACTGCCTGCAGACGCTGAGTCTCGGGAGCCATCGAGAATGAGGGTGATCCTGGAGGTGCAGCAACAATTGCATGAGGCTCTGGCCACGATGTCTGTAAATGTTCAGAGAACGGAGGAGTCCATCTCCAACATGAGCACCACCATGTTGCAGGCAATGACGATGATGTGCTCTTCCATGGAAAGGATGGCCACCTGCATGGAGCAACAAATGTACCACTCACATGAGCACATGCTAGCTGTGGACAACAGATGGCAGGCGCTCATAGACCTCCCCTCAAGGACTGATGGAAACGTTGACTTGGGCCTTCATCGTCCCACTGTCAGCTCCTTACTAGCAGGGAAGTGCGGGTGGCCCATGAGAGGGATGATGGTGAGAGGGGTGATGGAAGTGGGGACTCTTCTGAAAGCGTTCCCACTCTCATCCATTGCCTCACCCTCAGTCAGAGCCCCAGATACTTCCTCGGATCGTGATGGTCGAGTCTGTCCCTGCACAGTCACAGGAGAAGCAGACTTTGGCAAAACCCAGAGGACATCCACCAAAAGTATCTAACCAGTCACAGCAGGGAAGTGAACAGCCTTCAATCACCTCTGCTGAAGCCACAGGGGTTGCACCTGGTAGAAGCACTTGGAAAGAAAACTGACACAAGAGTAGATGCACAGGGGTAAGCACATGGGTGTATCAGCAAATGTTAGTGCTAAGTTTCAGTTCTTATGATTGCACACATAAATGTTTCTCTTTGCATCACTTTCAGTTCTTGTCCATTTTTGGCTCAAACCTTGGAAGTGGCTTTGTCACTTCGAGTGAACGGTGACACATCATTTCACTTCGAGCATTGGGCTTTTGGGTGAGAGCAATGACTTGGTCATTGTAGGGCTGCTTTATGGTGTTGTTGCGTGACAGGATGTGGCAGGCATATGGCTGCAATGGAGCAAGTTAAGTAAATCTGGCCATGATGAGACCATCCTGGGCCTCCTGGGCAACAATGTGCGCCGCTGCTGGTGGCATTTGCATCTCAGCTTCCTCCTCCTTTGAAGAGGCGGTGCGCTTTGCACCTCGCTCCTCCTCCATCTCCAATCCTTGCTGCTGCGCTATTTTACGCAGCGCGCAGCAGACGATGATCGGTGATGATTCTGGAGACCCTAGCTGGTGCGTACTGAAGGGCTCCTCCAGATCTGTCAAGGCATCTGAAGCGCATCTTCAGCATGCCGATTGATTGCTCTATAACACATCTGGTGGACATGTGGCTCTTATGATAACACTCCTCGGCCTCAGTACTTGAGGTCCTCAGGGGTGTCATGAGTCACATCTTCAGGGGATAGCCCTTGTCTCCAAGCAGCCAGCCAGTCAGTCTGTTTGGAGGTGTAAAGAGCTGAGGGATGGTAGACTGGTGCAGCACAAAAGAGTAATGACAGCTGCCAGGGAATCTGGCATAGTCATCTTTTTATAGTTGCAGACAAGCTACACATAAAGGGAGCAGAAGCCTTTGCGGTTCACAAACACTCCTGGGTGATGATGGGGTGCCTTTATGGCCACATGTATGTAGTCGATGCACCTGCACCTGTGGGAAGCCAGCCAGAGTGGCAAAGCCAAGCGTCCGCTCAGTAACACTGGCGCCATCAGTGGCAAAGTTGAAATGATGATTGGCTGACTTGTGAAACATGTCAGTGGTGACCTGTGTCAGGCATCTGTAGGTGGCCAACTGACAGAACATAAGAAATAGAAGCAGGAGTAGGCCATTTGGCCCCTCGAGCCTGCTCCGCCATTTAATAAGATCATGGCTGATCTGGTCATGGACTCAGCTCCACTTCCCTGCCCGTTCCCCATAACCTTATTCCCTTATCGCTCAAATATCTGTCTATCTCCGCCTTAAATATATTCAATGACCCAGCCTCCTCAGCTCTCTGGACAGAGAATTCCACAGATTTACAACCCTCAGAGAAGAAATTCCTCCTCATCTCAGTTTTAAATGGGCGGCCTCTTATTCTGAGACTATGCCCCCTAGTTTTAGTTTCCCCCACGAGTGGAAATATCCTTCCTGCATCCACCTTGTCGAGCCCCCTCATTATCTTATATGTTTCATAAGATCAGCTCACATACTTCTGAACTCCAATGAGTATAGTCCCAACCTACTTCCAGCGCCCCGCTTGTGTTTTCGGGGCCGGTCTCGGCGGGGCGCGGATCATTACTGCCCGGAAGAGGTGAGCCGGTATGCAACGCCACCGGTTGCGACACCGGCTCGATTTTTGGCTCCTGCCCGACCCATTACGCTGAGTAGTGCACCTGTGGAAGTTGCTGTTCCGAGCTGTAGCGGCTGCAGTGAGGTAAATAATGTCGATCTCAGGTTAAGTGATTTTTTTTTGCGATTTATGTAGAGGTGGCGTGAGTTATTTATTGGGAATGTTTTTGGTGGGATTTTTTTCCAGCCCAGGCCTCTTTCAGAACGCTCCCAGGCCGGCTGTTTAGCTCAGGATTTTCGCATGCTCAGCCCAAGAGAGACAAAGAGGGAAAAAAAGTGAAAAAGCTACGCGTTCAGGTTTAGAGTGGCTGCCAAAATGTGCACACGAAAGGACAGTGGGAATTGGTGTCACACAGGCTTGGCAGAGATTAGATCCTGGTTGTAAACAGGACTTTCTCTTCTTATTTTAGGTGCCTTGTATTGGATGGATCAAAAATTGTTACACTCTGTACCCTTGGTACCTTCATTTTTGAATAACTAATTAACCCGCAGGAGGAAAACTTATCTGCATCACCAACCTCACCAAACACTAAACAACTCCACAAAATTAGGCCCACAAATTCAACACAAGCTGTCCATATTTTAATGTGAGTAACCCCCTACAGGGTCACTGGGTAAAGGCACCGATCCTGCCCAAGTCTGATTCCCCGTGGTTCACTGGGTTAAGGCACTGATCCTGCCCTAGTCTGATTCCCTGATAGTTCACTGGGTTAAGGCACTGATCCTGCCCTAGTCTGATTCCCTGCAGGGTCACTAGGTTAAAACACTGATCCTGCCCCTAGTCTGATTCCCCGTGGTTCACTGGGTTAAGGCACCGATCCTGCCCTAGTCTGATTCCCCGTGGTTCACTGGGTTAAGACACCGATCCTGCCCCTAGTCTCATTCCCTGATAGTTCACTGGGTTAAGGCACCGATCCTGCCCCTAGTCTGATTCCCCGTGGTTCACTGGGTTAAGACACCGATCCTGCCCCTAGTCTGATTCCCCGTGGTTCACTGGGTTAAGACACCGATCCTGCTCTAGTCTGATTCCCCGTGGTTCACTGGGTTAAGACACCGATCCTGCTCTAGTCTGATTCCCCATGGTTCACTGGGTTAAGACACCGATCCTGCTCTAGTCTGATTCCCCGTGGTTCACTGGGTTAAGACACCGATCCTGCCCCTAGTCTGATTCCCCGTGGTTCACTGGGTTAAGACACCGATCCTGCTCTAGTCTGATTCCCCGTGGTTCACTGGGTTAAGGCACCGATCCTGCCCCTAGTCTGATTCCCCGTGGTTCACTGGGTTAAGACACCGATCCTGCTCTAGTCTGATTCCCTGTGGTTCACTGGGTTAAGACATCGATCCTGCCCCTAGTCTGATTCCCCGTGGTTCACTGGGTTAAGACACCGATCCTGCTCTAGTCTGATTCCCTGTGGTTCACTGGGTTAAGACATCGATCCTGCCCCTAGTCTGATTCCCCGTGGTTCACTGGGTTAAGACACCGATCCTGCCCCTAGTCTGATTCCCTGTGGTTCACTGGGATAAGACACCGATCCTGTTCTAGTCTGATTCCCCGTGGTTCACTGGGTTAAGACACCGATCCTGCTCTAGTCTGATTCCCTGTGGTTCACTGGGTTAAGACACCGATCCTGCTCTAGTCTGATTCCCCGTGGTTCACTGGGTTAAGACACCGATCCTGCTCTAGTCTGATTCCCCGTGGTTCACTGGGTTAAGGCACCGATCCTACTCGAGTCTGATTCCCCGTAGTACACTGGGTTAAGGCACCGATCCTGCTCTAGTCTGATTCCCTGTGGTTCACTGGGTTAAGGCACCGATCCTGCCCTAGTCTGATTCCCCGTGGTTCACTGGGTTAATACACCGATCCTGCCCTAGTCTGATTCCCCGTGGTTCACTGGGTTAAGGCACCGATCCTACTCGAGTCTGATTCCCCGTAGTACACTGGGTTAAGGCACTGATCCTGCCCTAGTCTGATTCCCCGTGGTTCACTGGGATAAGACACCGATCCTGCCCTCGTCTGATTCCCCTTGGTTCACTGGGTTAAGACACCGATCCTGCCCTCGTCTGATTCCCCTTGGTTCACTGGGTTAATACACCGATCCTGCTTTAGTCTGATTCCCCGTGGTTCACTGGGTTAAGGCACCAATCCTACTCGAGTATGATTCCCCGTAGTACACTGGGTTAAGGCACCGATCCTGCCCTAGTCTGATTCCCCGTGGTTCACTGGGATAAGACACCGATCCTACCCTCGTCTGATTCCCCTTGGTTCACTGGGTTAAGACACCGATCCTGCCCTCGTCTGATTCCCCTTGGTTCACTGGGTTAAGACACCGATCCTGCCCTCGTCTGATTCCCCTTGGTTCACTGGGTTAAGACACCGATCCTGCTCTAGTCTGATTCCCTGTGGTTCACTGAGTTAAGACACCGATCCTGCCCGAGTCTGATTCCCTGATAGTTCACTGGGTTAAGACACCGATCCTACTCTAGTCTGATTCCCCATGGTTCACTGGGTTAAGACACCGATCCTGCCCCTAGTCTGATTCCCCGTGGTTCACTGGGTTAAGGCACCGATCCTGCCCTTGTCTGATTCCCCGTGGTTCACTGGGTTAAGACACCGATCCTGCTCCTAGTCTGATTCCCTGTGGTTCACTGGGTTAAGACACCGATCCTGCCCGAGTCTGATTCCCTGATAGTTCACTGGGTTAAGACACCGATCCTGCTCCTAGTCTGATTCCCTGTGGTTCACTGGGTTAAGGCACCAATCCTGCTTCTAGTCTGATTCCCTGCAGGATCACTGGGTTAAGGCACCGATCCTGCCCCTAGTCTGATTCCCCGTGGTTCACTGGGTTAAGGCACCGATCCTGCCCCTAGTCTGATTCCCCGTGGTTCACTGAGTTAAGGCACCGATCCTGCCCTAGTCTGATTCCCCATGGTTCACTGGGTTAAGACACCGATCCTGCCCTAGTCTGATTCCCCGTGGTTCACTGGGTTAAGGCACCGATCCTGCCCTTGTCTGATTCCCCGTGGTTCACTGGGTTAAGACACCGATCCTGCTCCTAGTCTGATTCCCTGTGGTTCACTGGGTTAAGACACCGATCCTGCCCGAGTCTGATTCCCTGATAGTTCACTGGGTTAAGACACCGATCCTGCTCCTAGTCTGATTCCCTGTGGTTCACTGGGTTAAGACACCGATCCTGCTCTAGTCTGATTCCCTGTGGTTCACTGGGTTAAGACACCAATCCTGCTCCTAGTCTGATTCCCTGTGGTTCACTGGGTTAAGACACCGATCCTGCTCTAGTCTGATTCCCTGTGGTTCACTGGGTTAAGGCACCGATCCTGCTCTAGTCTGATTCCCCGTGGTTCACTGGGTTAAGACACCGATCCTGCCCCTAGTCTCATTCCCTGTGGTTCACTGGGTTAAGGCACCGATCCTGCTCTAGTCTGATTCCCTGTGGTTCACTGGGTTAAGACACCAATCCTGCTCCTAGTCTGGTTCCCTGTGGTTCACTGGGTTAAGACACCGATCCTGCCCGAGTCTGATTCCCTGATAGTTCACTGGGTTAAGACACCGATCCTGCTCCTAGTCTGATTCCCTGTGGTTCACTGGGTTAAGACACCGATCCTGCTCTAGTCTGATTCCCTGTGGTTCACTGGGTTAAGGCACCGATCCTGCTCTAGTCTGATTCCCCGTGGTTCACTGGGTTAAGACACCGATCCTGCCCCTAGTCTCATTCCCTGTGGTTCACTGGGTTAAGGCACCGATCCTGCCCTAGTCTGATTCCCTGTGGTTCACTGGGTTAAGGCACCGATCCTGCCCTAGTCTGATTCCCCATGGTTCACTGGGTTAAGGCACCGATCCTGCTCTAGTCTGATTCCCCGTGGTTCACTGGGTTAAGGCACCGATCCTGCCCTAGTCTGATTCCCCGTGGTTCACTGGGTTATACACCGATCCTGCCCCTAGTCGGATTCCCCGTGGTTCATTGGGTTGAGGCACCGATCCTGCCTCTAGTCTGATTCCCCGTGGTTCACTGGGTTAAGGCACCAATCCTGCTTCTAGTCTGATTCCCTGCAGGATCACTGGGTTAAGGCACCGATCCTGCCCCTAGTCTGATTCCCCGTGGTTCACTGGGTTAAGGCACCGATCCTGCCCCTAGTCTGATTCCCCGTGGTTCACTGAGTTAAGGCACCGATCCTGCCCTAGTCTGATTCCCCATGGTTCACTGGGTTAAGACACCGATCCTGCCCTAGTCTGATTCCCCGTGGTTCACTGGGTTAAGGCACCGATCCTGCCCTTGTCTGATTCCCCGTGGTTCACTGGGTTAAGACACCGATCCTGCTCCTAGTCTGATTCCCTGTGGTTCACTGGGTTAAGACACCGATCCTGCCCGAGTCTGATTCCCTGATAGTTCACTGGGTTAAGACACCGATCCTGCTCCTAGTCTGATTCCCTGTGGTTCACTGGGTTAAGACACCGATCCTGCTCTAGTCTGATTCCCTGTGGTTCACTGGATTAAGGCACCGATCCTGCTCTAGTCTGATTCCCCGTGGTTCACTGGGTTAAGACACCGATCCTGCCCCTAGTCTCATTCCCTGTGGTTCACTGGGTTAAGGCACCGATCCTGCCCTAGTCTGATTCCCTGTGGTTCACTGGGTTAAGGCACCGATCCTGCCCTAGTCTGATTCCCCGTGGTTCACTGGGTTAAGGCACCGATCCTGCTCTAGTCTGATTCCCTGTGGTTCACTGGGTTAAGACACCAATCCTGCTCCTAGTCTGATTCCCTGTGGTTCACTGGGTTAAGACACCGATCCTGCCCGAGTCTGATTCCCTGATAGTTCACTGGGTTAAGACACCGATCCTGCTCCTAGTCTGATTCCCTGTGGTTCACTGGGTTAAGACACCGATCCTGCTCTAGTCTGATTCCCTGTGGTTCACTGGGTTAAGGCACCGATCCTGCTCTAGTCTGATTCCCCGTGGTTCACTGGGTTAAGACACCGATCCTGCCCCTAGTCTCATTCCCTGTGGTTCACTGGGTTAAGGCACCGATCCTGCCCTAGTCTGATTCCCTGTGGTTCACTGGGTTAAGGCACCGATCCTGCCCTAGTCTGATTCCCCGTGGTTCACTGGGTTAAGGCACCGATCCTGCTCTAGTCTGATTCCCCGTGGTTCACTGGGTTAAGGCACCGATCCTGCCCTAGTCTGATTCCCCGTGGTTCACTGGGTTATACACCGATCCTGCCCCTAGTCGGATTCCCCGTGGTTCATTGGGTTGAGGCACCGATCCTGCCTCTAGTCTGATTCCCCGTGGTTCACTGGGTTAAGGCACCAATCCTGCTTCTAGTCTGATTCCCTGCAGGATCACTGGGTTAAGGCACCGATCCTGCCCCTAGTCTGATTCCCCGTGGTTCACTGGGTTAAGGCACCGATCCTGCCCCTAGTCTGATTCCCCGTGGTTCACTGAGTTAAGGCACCGATCCTGCCCTAGTCTGATTCCCCATGGTTCACTGGGTTAAGACACCGATCCTGCTCCTAGTCTGATTCCCTGTGGTTCACTGGGTTAAGACACCGATCCTGCCCGAGTCTGATTCCCTGATAGTTCACTGGGTTAAGACACCGATCCTGCTCCTAGTCTGATTCCCTGTGGTTCACTGGGTTAAGACACCGATCCTGCTCTAGTCTGATTCCCTGTGGTTCACTGGGTTAAGGCACCGATCCTGCTCTAGTCTGATTCCCCGTGGTTCACTGGGTTAAGACACCGATCCTGCCCCTAGTCTCATTCCCTGTGGTTCACTGGGTTAAGGCACCGATCCTGCTCTAGTCTGATTCCCTGTGGTTCACTGGGTTAAGACACCAATCCTGCTCCTAGTCTGGTTCCCTGTGGTTCACTGGGTTAAGACACCGATCCTGCCCGAGTCTGATTCCCTGATAGTTCACTGGGTTAAGACACCGATCCTGCTCCTAGTCTGATTCCCTGTGGTTCACTGGGTTAAGACACCGATCCTGCTCTAGTCTGATTCCCTGTGGTTCACTGGGTTAAGGCACCGATCCTGCTCTAGTCTGATTCCCCGTGGTTCACTGGGTTAAGACACCGATCCTGCCCCTAGTCTCATTCCCTGTGGTTCACTGGGTTAAGGCACCGATCCTGCCCTAGTCTGATTCCCTGTGGTTCACTGGGTTAAGGCACCGATCCTGCCCTAGTCTGATTCCCCATGGTTCACTGGGTTAAGGCACCGATCCTGCTCTAGTCTGATTCCCCGTGGTTCACTGGGTTAAGGCACCGATCCTGCCCTAGTCTGATTCCCCGTGGTTCACTGGGTTATACACCGATCCTGCCCCTAGTCGGATTCCCCGTGGTTCATTGGGTTGAGGCACCGATCCTGCCTCTAGTCTGATTCCCCGTGGTTCACTGGGTTAAGGCACCAATCCTGCTTCTAGTCTGATTCCCTGCAGGATCACTGGGTTAAGGCACCGATCCTGCCCCTAGTCTGATTCCCCGTGGTTCACTGGGTTAAGGCACCGATCCTGCCCCTAGTCTGATTCCCCGTGGTTCACTGAGTTAAGGCA
This sequence comes from Pristiophorus japonicus, assembly GCF_044704955.1. Lineage (NCBI taxonomy): Eukaryota > Metazoa > Chordata > Chondrichthyes > Pristiophoridae > Pristiophorus > Pristiophorus japonicus. The sequence continues at coordinate 192,077,788 of NC_091986.1, read as the reverse complement.
CCGATCCTGCCCTAGTCTGATTCCCCATGGTTCACTGGGTTAAGACACCGATCCTGCCCTAGTCTGATTCCCCGTGGTTCACTGGGTTAAGGCACCGATCCTGCCCTTGTCTGATTCCCCGTGGTTCACTGGGTTAAGACACCGATCCTGCTCCTAGTCTGATTCCCTGTGGTTCACTGGGTTAAGACACCGATCCTGCCCGAGTCTGATTCCCTGATAGTTCACTGGGTTAAGACACCGATCCTGCTCCTAGTCTGATTCCCTGTGGTTCACTGGGTTAAGACACCGATCCTGCTCTAGTCTGATTCCCTGTGGTTCACTGGATTAAGGCACCGATCCTGCTCTAGTCTGATTCCCCGTGGTTCACTGGGTTAAGACACCGATCCTGCCCCTAGTCTCATTCCCTGTGGTTCACTGGGTTAAGGCACCGATCCTGCCCTAGTCTGATTCCCTGTGGTTCACTGGGTTAAGGCACCGATCCTGCCCTAGTCTGATTCCCCGTGGTTCACTGGGTTAAGGCACCGATCCTGCTCTAGTCTGATTCCCTGTGGTTCACTGGGTTAAGACACCAATCCTGCTCCTAGTCTGATTCCCTGTGGTTCACTGGGTTAAGACACCGATCCTGCCCGAGTCTGATTCCCTGATAGTTCACTGGGTTAAGACACCGATCCTGCTCCTAGTCTGATTCCCTGTGGTTCACTGGGTTAAGACACCGATCCTGCTCTAGTCTGATTCCCTGTGGTTCACTGGGTTAAGGCACCGATCCTGCTCTAGTCTGATTCCCCGTGGTTCACTGGGTTAAGACACCGATCCTGCCCCTAGTCTCATTCCCTGTGGTTCACTGGGTTAAGGCACCGATCCTGCCCTAGTCTGATTCCCTGTGGTTCACTGGGTTAAGGCACCGATCCTGCCCTAGTCTGATTCCCCGTGGTTCACTGGGTTAAGGCACCGATCCTGCTCTAGTCTGATTCCCCGTGGTTCACTGGGTTAAGGCACCGATCCTGCCCTAGTCTGATTCCCCGTGGTTCACTGGGTTATACACCGATCCTGCCCCTAGTCGGATTCCCCGTGGTTCATTGGGTTGAGGCACCGATCCTGCCTCTAGTCTGATTCCCCGTGGTTCACTGGGTTAAGGCACCAATCCTGCTTCTAGTCTGATTCCCTGCAGGATCACTGGGTTAAGGCACCGATCCTGCCCCTAGTCTGATTCCCCGTGGTTCACTGGGTTAAGGCACCGATCCTGCCCCTAGTCTGATTCCCCGTGGTTCACTGAGTTAAGGCACCGATCCTGCCCTAGTCTGATTCCCCATGGTTCACTGGGTTAAGACACCGATCCTGCCCTAGTCTGATTCCCCGTGGTTCACTGGGTTAAGGCACCGATCCCTGATCTGTGCTGAGTCTCTGATGGCTTTGTGACTAAACAGTTATATGCATTCAGACATCTTTAATCCCATCATGATGCAACTTTTACCATTTGCTTGTATTCTTGCACAATACCCAACTGCACATTGAAACATAGCAATGCGCCCTTAAGTTCCTAGCATCAACCTGTCACAATTGCTTGCCGTAATTACCATGTGGCAGCTTTCCTTTGCTTTCATTATCATCATAGGCAGTGGCTCGAAATCGAGGAAGACTTGCTTCCACTCTAAAAGTGAGTTCTCAGGTGGCTGTACAGTCCAATACGGGAATTACAGTCTCTGTCACAGGTGGGACACAGTGGTTGAAGGAAAGGGTGGGTGGGGAGTCTGGTTTGCCGCACGTTCCTTCCGCTTTCTGCGCTTGATTTCCTCATGCTCTCGGCGACGAGACTCAAGGTGCTCAGCGGCCCCCCGATGCTCTTCCTCTATTTTGGGCGGTCTTTGGCCAGGGATTCCCAGGTGCCGGTGGGGATGTTGCACTTTATCAAGGAATCTTTGAGGGTGTCCTTGAAACATTTCCTCTGCCCACCTGGGGCTCGCTTGCCTTGTCGGAGTTTCGAGTAGAGGGCTTGCTTAGGGAGTCTCATGTCGGGCATGCGGACAATGTGGTCCTCCCAAAGGAGTTGGTCGAGCGTGGTCAGTGCTTCGATGCTGGGGATGTTGACCTGAGCGAGAATACTGACGGTGCATCTATCCTTCCAGTGGATTAGCAGGATCTTGCAGAGGCAACGCTGGTGGTACTTCTCCGCCTGCTGTATATGGTCCACGTCTCTGAGCCATATAGGAAGGCGGGTATCACAACTTCCCTGTAGACCATATGCTTGGTGCCAAATTTGAGGTCCTGGTCTTCACTCTCTTCCTTAGGCGACTGAAGGCTACGCTGGCACACTAGAGGCGGTGTTGGACCTAGTCATCGATGTCTGCCCTTGCTGATAGTATGACCTCACCACATAGCACTGCCTTCCCAAGGTATGGAAAATGATCCACGTTGTCCAAGGCCACGCCATGGATTTTGATGACTGGGGGGGGGAAGTGCTATGTGGCGGAGTGAGGTTGGAGGAGGACCTTTGTCTTAGGGTATTTAGTGTAAGGCCTATGCTTTCGTATGACTCAGTGAAGGTGCTGATGATGGCTTGGAGTTCAGCCTCGGAGTGTGCGCAGACGCAAGTGTCATCCGCATACTGTAGTTCAATGACAGAGGATGGGACGACCTTGGATCTAGCCTGGAGGCGGTGAAGGTTGAATAGGTTCCCATTGGTTCTATAGTTTAGTTCCACTCAAGCAGGGAGCTTGTTGATAGTGAGATGGAGCATTGCAGCAAGGAACATCGAGAAAAGCATTGGTGCGATGACGCAGCCCTGATTGACCCCAGTCCGGACGTGGATTGGGTCTGTGGTGGATCCGTTGGTCAGGATCACAGCTTGCATTTCATCATGGAATAAGCGGAGGATGGTGACAAACTTTTGGAGGCAGCCGAAATGGAGGAGGACATTCCATAGTCCCTCATGGTTGACAGTGTCAAAGGCCTTGTTGAGGTCAAAGAAGGCCATGTACAAAGGTTGATGCTGTTCCCTGTATTTCCCTTGTAGTTGTCACGCGGTGAAGATCATGTCCGTTGTACCCCTTAGTAGACGGAATTCGCATTGTGACTGGGAGAAGCTCGTCAGCCACAGGAAGAAGACGACTGAGGAGGATTTTTGCAATGCCTTTCCCAGTGGCCGACAGTAGGGAGATTCCTCTGTAGTTACCGGTCGGACTTGTCCCCTTTTTTGAAGACGGTCACGATTATGGCATCTCTGAGATCTCCTGGCATGCTCGCCTCCTTCCAGGTAAGAGAGAAAGGCCCCACCCCACTGCTGGCCAAGAACGGAGAGGCACTCATTAAGGACACCGAGGCAGTCAGGGCCCGCTGGAAGGAGCATTTCGAAGATCTCAACCGAGACTCTGTCTTCGACGCAAGTGTCCTCGACTCTATCCCGCAGCATGCTACCCGCCACCATCTCAGCAAAACCCCAGCCCTGCACGAGGTAGAAAAGGTCATCCGTCAGCTCAAGAATAATAAGGCATCAGGAGCAGATGGAATCCCCGCCAAGGCACTAAAGTATGGCTGAGAAACACTATTGGCACGAATGCATGACCTCCTTTGCTTTACCCCTTTATAGCAGACAGATAAGTAAAAACCAGTCTATTTTTAAGCGTCCTCAGCAGAATCCAGTCCTACTTCACTAGATTGAGAGGGCTATCCTTTGAGGAGAGATTGTGTAGAATGGGCCTATACTCTCTGGAGTTTAGAATAATGAGAGGTGATCTCATTGAAACATACAAGATTCTGAAGGGGATTGACAGGGTAGATGCTGAGAGGTTGTTCCCCCTGGCTAGAGTGTCTAGAACTAGGGGTCACAGTCTCAGGATAAGGGGAAGGCCATTTAAGACAGAGATGAGGAGGAATTTCTTCACTCAGAGGGTTGTGAATCTTTGGAATTTTCTGCCCCAGAGGGCTGTGGATGCTGAGTCTCTGAGTATATTCAAGGCTGAGATAGATAGATTGTTGGAGTCTAGGGGAATCAAGGGATATGGAAATCGAGCGGGAAAATGTAGTTGAGGTCGATGATCAGCCATGATCTTATTGAATGGATGGGCCGTAGGGCCTACTCCTGCTCCTATTTCTATGTTCTTACACCTGACGTCCACATCATGTTCAGTACCATTTTCTAAATCAGTACATTTACTCTGACACCATTTTAAAAATGTGACAAATTCTTTCAGTTTATGAACGGAAGCCTAGAAATTACTGCTGCCGATATCACCGCCCGAATGATTAACATGTTCTTGTGATATTCTTCCATCTGCTAGTTGGCAGACATTTTTAAAATGGGTAATGTTTCCATTAAAGCAAAGCAATATCATATGAAATGTACGTGTGCTAATATCAGCATAAGCAATTTCTAACCTATAATAAAACCCATTAATAATCTTCAGCTTTAAGATGACATCCGTTACAATTTGATTTGTTTTTTTCTCCAATTAATGTAACCGATTTATTCCACATAAATGTACATGTATTCACTAATCTTGGTTTTATGTTTGTTAAGATGTATTTTCAACAGCTTACCCAAGGCAGTGCGTGACGAAGGCAATATTCCCAAGTTGTGATATAGATGGGACATGTAAAATGGTTCAGGACAACATAAGCTGCTTCTGGATCTGCTGCAAAGTTAAACTCAGAGCACACTGACACATTGCCCCTGCCTGAAAAAGATCAAATCTTCAAGTGAAGTGTAATGTAATCATTATTTTGTATTCTTACATGGAGACAGATTGTATTGAGTGAAATAAAGCAGCGTAATGATTTCGATCAAGCCTCTTCTTACCAAGTGTGTTCTAAGTCCGCCTTTAGAGATTGAAGGCGTGTACATGAAAGACACGAATATCTTGTTCAAGTCACAAAAGGGAACTATTGCTACACTTGGATCAGGCCATCGTACAAGCATTGGATCAGGCCATCGTACAAGCAGTCGTAGTGCAGAGTGAGTCAATTCTCACTGCGTACAAAGATGCCTAACGCCACTGAACCCAGATGGTTTATCTATGCCAGAACAAATTTGTAATAGCTATTGTATGCATTTAATGTGGTTATTGCAGATTTAGTTTACCAACACAGGCATGATAGTATAGTTCAAAGAACTTTCAGAGCCATTAGATGATTATCTTTGGTGGGACAAAAGGGGGAGGCGGAGGAAAAATGGAATATGCATTATTGTAAAATATTCAAGACATTGGGAAAACTTGCGCACAACAGGGATATTGAATTAGTTGCATAGTGTGAGATAAACCTTCTAAATTTCTAATCTAGAGAATATTATTTTAAGAGCTTTCCTAATGACTCATTGGGTAAATGCACAGTTGACGAGCCGCTGAGCCATAAAAGCTAGGGGCTAGAAATTGCGTGGCGCCCCATTTGGCTGGTTACATTTTCAGGAAGTGCAAAAGTATCGCTAGGTGCAAAAGATTTACAGCTGCCGGGAACTTTCTGCCACGAAATCAAGCGCTACCACTACCCTTCGAGCGCTAAAGGGAGCGAAAGGGGTGGTATCGGCAGAGCACTGAGCAATGTTCAGGGCAGCACTGTCGTCTGTACAGGCTCCTTTCCTCCCTTAAAGTCAGTGCTGGGGTGAATGAGTTTTCATGCTGTCTGTGTTGGGCCACAGCACCTGCGCTACGTGCATAGCAGCCCCAAGCACTGAGAGTGTAGGGCTGAGCAATCATTGGGGCAAAGGAAATCAGGAGGAATCGGAATGGGGAGATAAATATATTTTGCCCTACATGTTCACCACTGCCTTTAATTAGCGCTCCCCAAGCGGTCAGCCGAGGTGTCAACGCCTCTCGCAACTGACGTTGTTGACGCCCGACAATGTTGCAGGGGGCGGGAACGAATATTACATCCGGGTGACAACAAGGCACTGTGCGCCGGATGACATCACAATCTCCGGGGTGCACAAGAGCGAGGTGGTAAGTGTTAGCTCCAGCGCAAAACCGCCAGGGAAGTTTTCGGGGCGTCGATGATTCCACCACCCCCGGTCAGTAACCCCCTTGGCGCCCTGTTACTCCCACAGGTGCTAAAGAGAGACGCAAACCAGGCCAATTTCTCCCCCTAGGATTTAGTTTTGGGGAATGAAGTTGGGCAGGGTGAAGGGGTATTAGTGGGAGAGTACTTGGGTGCCAGTGACCATAATTCAGTCAGATTCAAGTTGGTTATGGATAAGGACAATAGGCCTGGAATAAAAGTTCCAAATTGGGGAAAATTCTGCTAGGTTAAGGAGTGATTTGGCCATGGTGGACTGGAAACTGCTACTTGTGGGTAAATCAGTGTCGGAACAGTGGGAGGCATTTAAGGAGGAGATCCAGAAGGCTCAGGCCAAACATGTGCCCTTAAAGAAAAAGGCTGGGAAAAATAATTCTAGAACCCCTTGGATGTCTAGGGAATTACAGGGGAGGATTAAGGAAAAAAAGGGACGCTTATGTCATATATCAACAGCTAAATACTATAGAATCTTTAGAGGAATATAGAAAGTTAAGAGGCAAAATTAAAAAGGATATTAGGAATGCTAAGCGAGAGCACGAGAAATTCTTGGCCAGTAAAATTAAGGAAAACCCTAAGATGGTCTTTAAATATATTAAGAGTAAGAGGGTAACTAAAGAAAGAGTAGAGCCTCTTAGAGACTAATCTTTGTGTGGAGGCGGAAGATGTTGGGAGGATTCTTTACGAATACTTTACATCTGTTTTCACAAAGGAAAGGGGCAATGCAGATATAGCTATCAAGGAAGAGTGTGATATTCTGGATGAAATAAATATAGTGAGAGAGGAAGTATTAAGGGGTTCAGTAGCTTTGAAAGTAGATAAGTCACCAGGCCCGGATGAAATGCATCCCAGGCTGTTGAGCGAAGTAAAAGGGGAAATAGCAGAGGCCTTGATCATCATTTTCCAGTCTTCTTTGGATACGAGCATGAAGGACTGCTAATGTAGTACCCTTGTTTAAGAAGGGAGAAAGGGATAGGCCGAGTAATTACAGGCCTGTTAGCCTAACCTCAGTGGTGGGAAAATTTTTGGAAAAATTCCTGAAAGACAGGATAAATCTGGATTTGGAAAGGCAAGGATTAATTAGAGATAGTCAGCACGGATTTGTTAAGGGAAGATCGTGTCTGACTAACCTGATTGAATTTTTTGAGGAGGCAACCAAGAGGGTCGATGAGGGCAGAGCGTATGATGTAGTATATATGGACTTTAGCAAAGCCTTTAATAAGGTCATACATGTGTAGATGAACAAAGGGACCTTGGAGTGCTTCTCCACAGAACCCTGAAAGTAGCAGGCCAGGTGGATAAGGTGGTTAAGAAGGCATATGGAATGCTTGCCTTTATTGGCTGAGGCATAGAATATAAGAGCAGGGAGGTTATGCTTAAATTGTATAATACTTTGGTTAGGCCACAGCTGGAGTACTGCATGCAGTTCCAGTCACCATATTATAGGAAGGATGTGCAGAGGAGATTTACCAGGATGCTGCCTGGAATGGAGTCTTAGTTATGAGGACAGATTGGTTAGGCTGGGTTTGTTCTCATTGGAACAGAGGAGGTTGAGAAGAGACTTCATTGAGATGTACAAAATATTGAGGGGCCTGGACATAGTGGATAGTAAGGGTCTATTTCCTTTGTTGGAGGGGTCTATTACGAGGGGGCATAGTTTTAAGGTGGTGGGTGGAAGGTTTAGAGGGGATTGGGGGGGGGGCTTCTTTACGCAGAGGGTTGTGGGGATCTGGAACTCGCTGCCTGGAAGAGTGGTGGATGCAGAAACCCTCACCACTTTTAAGAGATGGTTGGATGGGCACTTAAAGTGCAGTAATCTGCCGGGTTAATGACCTAGAGCTGATAATTGGGATTAGACTGGATGACCTTTTGTTGTTTGTTGGACGGAGCAGATATAATTGTAAGTACTGCAGGGAATAGAATACGGCCAGGGTGATAGCCTGGACTAGTTTTGATCGCCTGGATGGGTCGGAGAGTAATTTTCCCAGATTTTTTCCCCCTAAATTGGCTCGGTTTTTACCTGGTTTTTGCCTCTCCCAGGAGATCACATGGCTCCACTTGGGGTGGAGTGTAGAATGTTTCAGTATAAGGGGTGTCGCAGTTGTGGTAAGGCGGATTGGTTGGGCTGGGTGCTCTTTGCCTTTCCGTCATTGTTCATAGGTTTATATGTAACCTTTAGGGCTGCTGACCAAGGGCCGTGCGTCTCTTTGTCAGCCAGCGCGGACACGATGGACCAGAACGGCCTCCTTCTGCGCTGTAAATTTCTATATTTCTAAATCCCTGTTTGCTCCCGTCAGCTTACATCAGACAGCAAGGCAGTGTGCCTAGAATGGGGGTAGAAAAATATCCTGCATCCCTTGATTATTATCGAAAGTACATGTATATACATAATCAGGTGAGGATTGGGTCAGGTTCAGGTGAAGCACCCCCACCTCCCACAGTTAAACAGGCTGCTACAAACGAGCTATGTGCCGTACCTTCCATGTTTCCACCCATGATGTACAAATGTTTTAGCTTCGATGGAAAGGTGGGATCCATCTTTAATGCCAAGGCAACATTGGTCTGGGGACCAGTAGCCACAAGAGAGACCTGTAGGGCAATAAACAAGTGCTTAGTACATGACTGAGAAATGTTAGTTACAGTAGACTTGTGCACTTATTTTTATTCTTTCTCTATTTTACACATGCATTTTTACTAAGAATTAATTTTATATTCAGCTTATTTTCCTCAGAAGCTCAAAGTCCTGCTCGATGTTCAAACATGATCATTCTTATTAAACAAGTTTGACCCGTTCTTGCCATCTCACTAGATGCAAATCTGTGCAAAATCTGACATCACCAGTCATGTCCACAAATAGTATACGCCACATTGGCAGCCAATCCCTGAACAGCTAGATGTGAAACGCAATGCTTGGGCCATCCAGTCCTCCCAGCTGGCCGTGGGAGACGTTTGTTATGTCAGTACAGGTACAACATCTGAAATCTGGAATCCTTGGGACCAAGTCCGTGACGGTTTTTGGTTTTTCTGGATTTCAGACAAGAAAATCAATAGTCTGAAATCTGGAATCCTCAGGACCGAGTCCATGCCGGATTTCGGACCTCGCTGCCCGCCGATCCTCCGCTCCTTGCCGCTCACCGGTTTTCAAACTATTCCGATTTTCAGAAGTCCGGATTCGGGACGTTGCATCTGTAACAGTATCCACTTTAAAGTGTAAGTGACCTTGTAGCTGGGATAAAGGAGTTGATCGGGTAAATAAGAGAGAAACTAGTTCCTCTGGTAGGGGAAGTCCACAACAAGTAGGACATAACATTAAAATTAGAACTAGGTTGTTCAGGGGTGAAATAAGAAAACATTTCTTTACACAAAGGGTAGTGGCCATCTGAAATGCTCTTTCCAAAAAAGGTCAATTAAGAGTAGATCAATTGAAAATTTCAAAACGGAGATTGATAGATTTTTGTTAGGCAGGGTTATGGGTTAAGGGTTAAGGGTTATGGAACCAAGGCGGTTAGATGGAGTTAAGATACAGATCAGCCATGGTCTATTTCATGGCGGAACAGGCTCGAGGAGCTGAATGGCCCCCTCCAGTTCCTATGCTACACTGATCAAAAGAATTTTATTTCCTGAAACTCATACATCTCACCTGACCGGCATGTTCAGTGGCTATCCTGATCATGGCATTCACCGCGTGCTCAGCATGTATGTGTTCCAGCTCGGGAGCGTTAGGGTCTGGAACATCACCCAGCCCATCCTGTCCATGGTATTGACTAGCAGTTAATTGGTCTCCAAGGAGAGCGGAAGCTGCACCTCGGTATACAGGGATCTGCAATTATAAAGGAAAAAAAACCTTTTAACAGCACTTATGGGGAATGAACTGCAGTGGGTGCTACATGGGTTCGGTAATTCAGTAAGGCCCAGTTCCATCTCCAGAACAGGACAGGGCAGGACTTCTGGCCAACAGGCTTGCCCGGCGCTGACCTCATCCCAAATTCCAAGTACAAGGTCACTTATACAGAAGAGGCAGATGACCATACTCTCTATCGCACCTGCCCTTCCAGGGACCTTGCTGGCCTTTTGGGTGGGTGATGGGAACGGGCCATTAAAATGCATAGCGTTTTGGTCTCTTTATTTAAGGAGGGATATACTTGTATTGAAGGCAGTTCAGAGAAGGTTCACTAGGTTGATTCCTGAGATGAGGGGGTTGACATGAAGAAAGGTTGGGCCTATACTCATTGGAGTTTAGAAGCATGAGAGGGGTTCTTATTGAAACATATAAGATACTGAGGGGGCTCAACAAGGTAGATGCAGAGAGGATGTTTCCACTCATGGGGGAATCTAGAACTAGGGGGCATAGTTTAAGAATAAGGGGTCGCCCATTTAGAACTAAGATGAGGAGGAATTTCTTTTCTCAGAGGGTCATAAATCTGTGGAATTCTCTGCCCCAGAGAGCTGTGGAGGCTGGGTCATTGAATATATTTAAGGTGGAGATAGACAGATTTTTGAAAGATAAGGGAATGAAGGGTTATGGGGAGCGGGCAGGGAAATGGAGCTGAGCCCAAGGTCAGATCAGCCATGATTTTATAGAATGGCGGAGCAGACTCGAGGGGCCGTATGGCCTACTCCTGCTCCTATTTCCTATGTTCCTGCTTTCCTCATGGTGATCATTTTCTCAGCGATTGGCTGCCATTGGTGAACTTGTATTAAACCCCAACTTCTGCAGCTTGCAGACATTCCTTACGTTGACCACAGGAACGAGGAAACTGTTGGGATTTCTGATAGGGAATGTCATCCCACAAGTCCTGCATCTTTTGGTGAGGTCAGGGTGGAAGGGGATGAGCACAAGAAGCACCCGCCTTTCCCAGCAGAATTTTGGACCATTGGAACCTGGTCCCATATCAGACTCTGCACCTCTGCACCCCTGCCCCAACACCCCGCCCCCCACCCGGCCACCCACACCCCACCCCCCACCCCGAGGCTCAGGAATTTTGGGGCCATTTTTCTTTGAATGTATTGACATTGTTGGTACATGAGGCAAATGAGCCGAAGGCGGACAGAGCAAACGTTACAAGGACACCTTCAAAGCCTCCCTGATAAAGTGCGACATTCCCACCGACACCTGGGAGTCCCTGACCATGGACCGCCCTAGGTGGAGAAAGTGCATTCGGGAGGGCGCTGAGCTCGAGTGTCGTCGCCGAGAGCATGCAGAAATCAAGCGCAGGCAGTGGAAGGAGTGTGCGGCAAACCAGGTTCCCTGCCCACCCTTTTCCTCGACAACTATCTGTCCCACCTGTGACAGAAACTGTGGTTCTCGTATTGGACTGTACAGCCACCTAAGAACCCATGCTAAGAGTGGAAGCAAGTCTTCCTCGATTCCGAGGGACTGCCTATGATGATGATGATGACACATAGCAAACAGAGCAACTCTTTCCCCTTTGTACAGAACCTTTAATTCGACAAATCCGATCAGATGAAATACACATACATTTAAAATGAAAAGAACACTTTACAAATACTGTAATACAGCACAAGCTGAACCAGTGACTTTTAAAAAAAGGAAAAATCAGGAGTAGTCAAGAATTAGAAATAAACTTGATGTCTTTATTTAAAGTTGAAAAAGCTGGCGTGTGAAATTCAAGTACATAATTTAACTATAATCAGAAGTTAGGGCTGCATTGGGTTGGACCAATAAGATGTTGCTGTTCCCCATAGTAAGTGTAGGAGTACTTTCAATTGTAATTAAATCACCTAGGGTGAAGAAGCACTGCAGCAACATTGGTTTTATGTCGAGACAGTGGTTGGATAAAAAGGGTGTTGCGAGCCCGACATTACTTTCCTGCTCCATAGCCTGCCCAACCCCAGGGACTGGAGCATAAACATCTAGGCTGACACTCCAGTGCAGCGCTGAGGGGGTATTGCACTGTCGGAGATGCTGTCTTTCGGATGAGATGTTAAACCGAGGCCCCGGCTGCTCTCAGGTGGACGTGAAAGATCCCATGGCACTATTTTGACGAAGAGCAGGGGAGTTATCCCCGGTGTCCTGGTCAATATTTATCCCTCAATCAACATAGCAAAAACAGATTAACTGGTCATTATAACAGTGCTGTTTGTGGGAGCTGGCTGTGCGCAAACTGGCAGCTACGTTTCCTACATTACAACAGTGACTACACTTCAAAAAGTACTTCATTGGCTGTAGAGCGCGTTGAGATGTCCGGTGGTCGTGAAAGGCGCTATATAAATGCAATTCTTTCTTTTTTTAACCTTTCCAATCTTGTCTCTGTTTTCCCTGTAGGTGGAGCACAATTCCACGGGCACCTACTGCCTTTTGGTGTGTTACCCAGATGAACCATCTTCATGTGGGTGACTATAAAGTTACGGCTTTGAGGCGCTTCAACTGACTTACAAAGTAGAGCCCACTGAAGAGATAGACACCCTGCAAAATTTTAATTTCCACAGGATCTACCCTGGCTCAGTTTTCTCTTCCAGTTGTGTAAAGATTGTAGAAAAAATGCTAGAATTCTAACCAGAATGACAACTAAAATCATGTTAATGGAAAAAGATACTTTTAATAACAAAAATTACATAATTACAACCAAAGCGTTAATTATCTGATGTAAATAACACCATTCTGAAACTTTTGCAGTGTTTTATGAAACAATTATTGTTCTTACACATGTACAATAGCTATATTTGTCATCGATTCTGCATCTTACATATACGGTCCAAAAACATTGATTTCTATAAATGACACACAAAACAGGACTCTAGTCACTGTAAAAGGTTATCTTTCTAAGCACGTTGTTGCTTTACCCAGAATTGTCTTCACCTACCTCTGTCCTCTTGCAAACCTTTAGCACTCGAAGCACATTTTTGCACACATTGTCAATTTCTGTATTTCCATGAGTGCACGTTATACCCAGGATCTGCACATTAGGAGCTGCTAGAGCCATCATAATGGCTTGGGCATCATCCACCCCAGCATCGACATCCAAGAGCAAAAGCTTCTTTGCCATCTTAGAATCTACAGCCAAAAAAAAATGAGTAAGATTGAGTTTAAAACAGTACTTGTTGGTCTGATGTTCTGTAGTGAATACTTCTGGCAGTATGGAACACCAGTGAGGTGCAAGTGTCAACAGGTTGTCTGACTTTGGAAGTTGGGGAAGGGGCCACGGCTGAGCCCAAGCCTGTGATCACTGACGCGTACGGAAGCATGGGCCTTACACTAAACACCCGTAAGACAAAGGTCCTCCACCAACCTGACCCCACCACACAGCACTGCCCCCCAGTCATCAAGATCCACGCGCGGCCCTGGACAACGTGGACCACTTTCCATACCTCGGGAGCCTACTATTAGCAAGGGCAGATATCAATGACGAGATTCAACACCGCCTCCAGTGTGCCAGTGCAGCCTTCGGGCACCTGGGGAAAAGAATGTTTGAAGATCAGGCCCTTAAATCTGCCACCAAACTCATGGTCTACAGGGCTGTAGTGATACCCACGCTCCTGTATGGCTCAGAGACGTGGATCATATACAGTAGACACCTCAAATCGCTGGAGAAATATCCGCAAGGTCCTGCAAATCCCCTGGGAGGACAGACGCACCAACGTTAGCGTCCTCGATCAGGCCAACATCCCCAATGTCGAAGCACCGACCACACTCGACCAGCTCCGCTGGGTGGGCCACATTGTTCGCGTGTCTGACACAAGACTCCCAAAGCAAGCGCTCTACTCGGAACTCCTACACGGCAAGTGAGCCCAAGGTGGGCAGAGGAAACGTTTCAAGGACACCCTCAAAGCCTCCTTGATAAAATGCAACATCCATATCGACACCTGGGAGTCCCTGGCCAAAGATCGCCCCAAGTGGAGTAAGTGCATCCGGGAGGGTGCCGAGTACCTTGAGTCTCATCGCCGACAGCATGCAGAAACCAGGCGCGGGCAGCGGAAGGAGCACGTGGCAAACCAGTCTCACCCACCCTTTCCTTCAACGACTGTCTGTCCCACCTGTGACAGACTATAATTCCCGTATTGGATTGTTCAGTCACCTAAGAACTCACTTTTAGAGTCGAAGATTTCGAGGGACTGCCTATGATGATGATGATGATGATGATGATGATGATATGAGCACTTTCCAGCAGGGAGTCGCTAGATAGTGATGAGGGATGAGAAACCTGACTTTAACATTTCCTTTTCCTAGTCCAGTAGCACGGAGGTAAACTTCAGTGCCCGAAGTACTGTCCCAGCCGAGCCCATCCAACAGCACGGGCTGAATATTGACTCTGGGATCTTCATAGTCTGTACGGTTCAATGTTATAGGCAGTACCTTTGCCCAGTGGTTTGGCGGGGAGGGGTGGAGACCTGGTGCTAGAAATTGCGTAGCACCCCATTTGGGGCAGTAACTTTTCAAGGAGCGCAAAAGTTAGCGGCAGGCAGAATAGATTTTTTGATCCCGGGAACTTCAGCTCTCCAAGAGGGAAGAGGAGCACTAAACCAAGCGCTATCACTTGCCTTAGAGCGCTAAAGTCAGCGAAAGGGGCTCTAGTGGCAGAGCGCTGAACAGTGTTCCGTGCAGCACTGCCGGCTTTGGAGGCTCCTTCCCTTCCTTAAAGGGAAAGGGCAATGTTGGTGTGCTTCAATCTTCATCCTATCTCTGTGGGGCCATGGGACCTGTGCTATGTGCATAACTGCACCGAGCTCTCTAAGTGAATGCAGGGCTGATGAATCGCGGAGTCCAAAAAAAGCAAAAGATACCAGACTGGGGAGATTAATAAATTTTGCCCTACCTGTCCACCACTGCCTTTAAATAGCGCTCCCCAAGCAGGCAGCCAAGGTGACAGCGCCTCCTGTTGTTGCCGTTGTTGACGCTCGGCGATGCTGCAATTATAAGGAAAAAAATCTCTCAGGTGGATGTAAAAGATCCCATGGCACTATTTTGAGGAAGAGCAGGGGAGTTATCCACGGTGTCCTGGCCAATATTTATCCCTCATCCACTTAACAAAAAACATTCTCTCGTCATTATTACACTGCTGTTTATGGGCGCGTGCCTGTGCGCAAATTGACTGCTGCGTTTCCCACATCACGACCACACTTTAAAACTATTTATTGGCTGTAAAGCGCTTTGAGACGTCCGGTGGTCGTGAAAGGTGCTACTATATAAATCCTAGTCTTTCTTTTAATATTTGTCAGTTCTGACACCAAGCATTCAAACATAAAAGGTAGACCATTAAATTCAGCTAATGGTGTGGAATATTTGTACATATTATGTTTCAGGCCTACACAGGGTGCTGAATCCGGAGTTATTCCTGACAGGGAGAAGACGGTTGAGGAGGATTCTAGCGACTTTCCCAGTGGCTGATAACAGGGAGATTCCTCTGTAGTTGCCGCAGTCGGACTTGTCCCTTTTTTAAAAAAGATGGTCACGAATACTGCATCTCTGAGATCTCCCAGCATGCTCTCCTTCCAGATGAGATTATGCATTCATGCCAATCGCGCCTCTCCGCCATACTATATCCGGCTGTTCTTGAGTCGGAGGATGGCATTTTCTATCTCGTGCAGGGTTGGGGTTTTGCTGAGATGGTAGCGGGTAGCATGCTGAGATGGTGGCGGGTAGCATGCTGCGGATGGAGTCGAGGACATGCGAGTCAAAGGCAGAGTCTCGGTTAAGGAGATCTTCAAAGTGCTCCGTCCAGCGGGTCTCGACTGCCTCGGTGTCCTTAATGAGTGTCTCTCCATTCTTGGCCAGCAGTGGGATGGGGCCTTGGGCCGTAGGTGGCCTTGACTGCGGTGAAGAATCCTCGTATATCATGGCTGTCGGCCAGCTGCTGAATCTCCTGTGCTTTCTCCACCCACCATCTATCCTTTAGGTCGTGGGTTTTTTGTTGGACCTCAGCATTAAGCCATCTGTAATTATGCTTTGCTGCTCCCAAGTTGGGTTGTTGTTTTAGGTTCCTGTGGCTGTGGAGCTCCTCCCAAAGTCACAGTGCGGATTTCGTCCTCTACGGGGTACAATGGACATGATTTTCACGGCGCAACAGCTGCAAGAAAAATGCTGGGAACAGCACCAAACCTTGTATATGGCCCTCTTTGACCTTACAAAGGCCTTTGACACTGTCAACCGCGAAGGACTAAGGAGCGTCCTCCTCCGTTTCGGCTGCCCCCAAAGGATCGTCACCATCCTCCACCTGTTCCACGACGACATGCAAGGCGTGATCCTGACCAACAGATCCATCACAGACCCAATCCACGTCTGGCCCGGAGTCAAGCAGGGCTGCGTCATCGCACCAACCCTCTTCTCGATCTTGCTCGCTGCAATGCTCCACCTCACACTCAACAAGCTGGAGTAGAACTAAACTACAGAACCAGTGGGGACCTGTTCAACCTTCGTCATCTCCAGACCAGATCCAAGACCGTCCCAACCTCTATCGTCAAACTACAGTACGAGGATCACACATGCGTTTGCGCACATTCAGAGACTGAACTCCAAGTCATAGTCAACATCTTCAAAGACATACGAAAGCATGGGCCTTACACTACACATCCGTAAGACACAGGTTCTCCACCAACTTGACCCCGCCACACAGCACTGCCCGCCCCCCCACCCCGCAACAGGTCATCAAGATGCGCAGCCACGGACAACGTGGACCACATTCCATACCTCGGGAACCTATTATTAGCAAGGGCAGACATCGACGACGAGATTCAACACCGCCTCCAGTGCACCAGCGCAGCGTTCGGCTGCCTGAGGAAAAGTGTTCGAAGATCAGGCCCTCAAATCTGCAACCAAGCTCATGGTCTACAAGGCTGTAGTGATACCCGCCCTCCAGAGACGTGGACCATATACAGTCGACACCTCAAATCGCTGGAGAAATACCACCAACGATGTCTCCGCAAGATCCTGCAAATCACCTGGGAGGACAGATGCACCAACATTAGCGTCCTCAATCAGGCCAACATCCCCAGCATCGAAGCACTGATCACACTCGACCAGCTCCGTTGGGCGGGCCACAGTGTTCGCATGCCCAACACAAGACTCCCAAAGCAAGTGCTCGAATCGGAACTCCTTCATGGCAAGCGAGCCCAAGGTGGCAGAGGAAGCGTTTCAAGGACACCCTCAAAGCCTCCTTGATAAAAATGCAACACCCCCACCGACGCAATAGTAAGGAAGGACATTAGCTTGGATGATGTGGAATCTGTGTGGGTGGAGCTGCGGAATACCAAAGGGCAGAAAACACTAGTGGAAGTTGTGTACAGACCACCAAACAGTAGTAGTGAGGGTGGGGACAGCATCAAACAAGAAATTAGGAATGCGTGCAATAAAGGTTCAGCAGTTATCATGGGCGACTTTAATCTACATATAGATTGGGCTAACCAAACTGGTAGCAATACAGTGGAGGAGGATTTCCTGGAGTGTATTAGGGATGGTTTTCTAGACCAATATGTCGAGGAACCAATGCGTATAAGGTGGCCAAGGTTAGTGGGAAACTAGAAGATTGGGAAAATTTTAAACGACAGCAAAGAATGACTAAGAAAGCAATAAAGAAAGGAAAGATAGATTACGAAAGTAAACTTGCGCAAAACATAAAAACAGATAGTAAAAGCTTTTACTGATATATAAAACGGAAAAGAGTGACTAAAGTAAATGTTGATCCCTTAGAAGATGAGAAGGGGGATTTAATAATGGGAAATGTGGAAATAGCTCAGACCTTAAACAATTATTTTGCTTCGGTCTTCACAGTGGAAGACACAAAAACCATGCCAAAAATTGCTGGTCACGGGAATGTGGGAAGGGAGGACCTTGAGATAATCACTATTACTAGGGGGGTAGTGCTGGACAGGATAATGGGACTCAAGGTGGACAAGTCTCCTGGTCCTGATGAAAGGCATCTCAGAGTATTAAAAGAGATGGCGGAAGTTATAGCAGATGCATTCGTTATAATCTAAGAGATAAGGTGCCACACAAAAGGTTACTGCAGAAGATAAAGAGGTCAGCGAAGTCAGAGGAAATGTATTCGCACGAATCGAGAATTGGCTGGCTAACAGAAAGCAGAGAGTCGGGATAAATGGGTCCTTTTCGGGTTGGAAATCGGTGGTTAGTGGTGTGCCATAGGGATTGGTGCTGGGACCGTTTACAATATACATAGATGACCTGGAAGAGGGGACAGAGTATAGTATAACAAAATTTGCAGATGACACAAAGATTAGTGGGAAAGCCGGTTATGTAGGACACAGAGAGGCTGCAAAGAGATTTAGATAGGTTAAGCGAATGGGCTAAGGTTTGGCAGATGGAATACAATGTCGGAAAATGTGAGGTCATCCACCTTGGAAAAAATAACAGTAAAAGGGAATATTATTTGAATGGGGAGAAATTAAAACATGCTGCGGTGCAGAGGGACCTGAGGGTCCTTGTGCATGAATCCCAAAAAGTTAGTTTGCAGGTAATCAGGAAGGCGAATGGAATGTTGGCCTTCATTGCAAGAGGGATGGAGTACAAAAGCAGGGAGGTCCTGCTGCAACTGTACAGGTTATTGGTGAGGCCGCACCTGGAGTACTGCATGCAGTTTTGGTCACCTTACTTAAGGAAGGATATACTAGCCTTGGAGGGGGTACAGAGACGATTCACTAGGCTGATTCCGGAGATGAGAGGGTTACCTTATGATGATAGATTGAGTAGACTGAGTCTTTACTCGTTGGAGTTCAGAAGGATGAGGGGTGTTCTTATAGAAACATTTAAAATAATGAAAGGGATAGACAAGATAGAGGCAGAGAGGTTGTTTCCACTGGTCGGGGAGACTAGAACTAGGGGGCACAGCCTCAAAATACGGGGGAGCCAATTTAAAACTGAGTTGAGAAGGAATTTCTTCTCCCAGAGGGTTGTGAATCTGTGGAATTCTCTGCCCAAGGAAGCAGTTGAGGCTAGCTCATTGAATGTATTCAAATCACAGATAGATAGATTTTTAACCAATAAGGGAATTAAGGGTTACAGGGAGCGGGCGGGTAAGTGGAGCTGAGTCCACGGCCAGATCAGCCATGATCTTGTTGAATGGCGGAGCAGGCTCGAGGGGCTAGATGGCCTACTCCTGTTCCTAATTCTTATGTTCTTATGAACCAACTAGAGGGCTGGCCATCCTAGACAGGGTGTTGTGTAATGAGAAAGGACTAATTAGCAATCTTGTTGTGCGAGGCCCCTTGGGGAAGAGTGACCATAATATGGTAAAATTCTTTATTAAGATGGAGAGTGACAGTTAATTCAGAAACAGGGTCCTGAACTTAAGGAAAGATAACGTCAATGGTATAAGACGTGAATTGGCTAGAATAGACTGGCGAATGATACTTAAAGGGTTGACGGTGGATAGGCAATGGCAAACATTTAAGATCACATGGATGAACTTCCAACAATTATACATCCCTGGCTGGAGTAAAAACAAAACGGGTTGAAGGCCGATAAATCCCCAGGGCCCGATAGTCTGCAGCCCAGAGTACTTAAGGAAGTGGCCCTAGAAATAGTGGATACATTGGTGATCATTTCCCAACAGTCTATCGACTCTGGATCAGTTCCTATGGACTGGAGGATAGCTAATGTAACACCACGTTTTAAAAAAGGAGGGAGAGCGAAAACGGGTAATTATAGACCGGTTGGCCTGACATCAGTAGTGGGGAAAATGTTGGAATCAATTATTAAAGATAAAATAGCAGCGCATTTGGAAAGCAGTGACAGGATTGGTTCAAGTCAGCATGGATTTATGAAGGGGAAATTATGCTTGACAAATTTTCAAGAATTTTTTGAGAATGTAACTAGGATAGAGTGGACAAGGGAGAACCAGTGGATGTGGTGTATTTGGACTTTCAAAAGGCTTTTGACAAGGTCCCACACAAGAGATTGGTGTGCAAAATTAAAGCACATGGTATTGGGGGTAATGTACTGACGTGGATAGAGAACTGATTGGCAGGAAGCAGAGAGTCGGGATAAAGGGGTCCTTTTCAGAATGGCAGGCAGTGACTAGTGGGGTGCCGC
Source organism: Pristiophorus japonicus (assembly GCF_044704955.1). Lineage (NCBI taxonomy): Eukaryota > Metazoa > Chordata > Chondrichthyes > Pristiophoridae > Pristiophorus > Pristiophorus japonicus. The sequence continues at coordinate 192,057,786 of NC_091986.1, read as the reverse complement.
AGGGCTCAGTGCTGGGACCCCAGCTATTTACAATATACTTCAATGATTTAGATGAAGGAATCGAGTGTAATATCTCCAAGTTTGCAGATGACACTAAGCTGGGTGGCAGTGTGAGCTGTGAGGAGGATGCCAAGAGGCTGCAGGGTGACTTGGACAGGTTAGGTGAGTGGGCAAATGCATGGCAGGTGCAGTATAATGTGGATAAATGTGAGGTTATCCACTTTGGTGGCAAAAACACAAAGACAGAATATTATCTGAATGGCAGCAGATTAGGAAAAGGAGGTGCAACGAGACCTGGGTGTCATGGTTCATCAGTCATTGAAAGTTGGATTACAGGTACAGCAGGCGGTGAAGGCGGCAAATGGCATGTTGGCTTTCATAGCTAAGAGATTGGAGTATAGGAGCAGGGAGGTTTTACTGCAGTTGTACAGGGCTTTGGTGAGACCTCACCTGGAATATTGTGTTCAGCTTTGGTCTCCTAATCGGAGTTCTTGCTATTGAGGGGGGGCAGTGAAGGTTCACCAGACTGATTCCCGGGATGGCAGGGCTGACATATGAGAGACTGGATCGACTGGGCCTGTATTTACTGGAGTTCAGAAGGATGAGAAGGGATCTCATAGAAACATATAAAATTCTGATGGGACTGGACAGGTTCGATGCAGGAACAATGTTGGGGAAGTCCAGAACCAGGGGACACAGTCTAAGGATAAGGGGTAAGCCATTTAGATGAGGAGAAACTTCTTCACTCAGAGAGTTGTTAACCTGTGGAATTCTCTACCGCAGAGAGTTGTTGATGCCAGTTCGTTGGATATATTCAAGAGGGAGTTAGATATGGCCCTTACAGCTAAAGGGATCAAGGGGTATGGAGAGAAAGCAGGAAAGGGGTACTGAGGTGAATGATCAGCCATGATCTTATTGAATGGTGGTGCGGCTCGAAGGGCCAAATGGCCTACTCCTGCACCTAGTGTCCATGTTTCTATGATGCCTGGTAGTCCCTGGCCATAGACCGCCCTAAGCGGAGGAAGTGCATCCGGGAGGGCGCTGAGCAGCTCGAGTCTCGTCGCCGAGAGCATGCAGAAAACAAGTGCAGGTAGCGGAAGGAGGTGCGGCAAACCAGTCCCACCCAACCTTTTTCCTCAACCACTGTCTGCCCCACCTGTGGCAGAGACTGTAATTCCCTTATTGGACTGTTGTCACCCAAGAACTCACTTTTAGAGTGGAAGCAAGTCTTCCTCGATTTCGAGTTCACTTGGGCACTTTTCGATCATTATTCTTTGACCTTACGGTGCCGGTGTGCGAGGCAAGGTAAACATGCGCCCGCCGCAACCACAAAAACAAAGGTTCCAGAGGCTGAGGCACTCAACCCGGCAAGGCACTTACTGCGGCGGAAAAGATGGCGTAGTCCGGGAAGCAAGGTCAATCGGCGCAAGTGTTGGGCAGTGCTTAACTTTCTTTTCATACAACTCAAATATTGAACTTTACACACTGAGCAAATGTTCACAAGCAGCTTGTCCCCCATCCACCCACCCCCCCGCGGGCAGGTCCACGCGCTGCCGCCACACACGGCGTCCTTCTATTTGTGCAGCTGTTGACAGACAGGCGGCAAGCCCCGCCCCCAAACCCGCCATCTGGTCCCGGCCGGATCATTTCCCGTCCCGCGCGGCAAGGCCTGAGGATTGGCTCTCTCTCCGCCCACCCACCCACCGACACTCTATTCCCCCACTTCGAACCCTCGCCAGCGGCCGAGAGTGGCGACAGCGGGGAGAGACACGGAGGGGTGAGGGGTGAGACACGGATGGGAGAGGGAGGGGGAGAGAATGGGGTGTGTGGGTAGGGGAGAGACGGGACACGGGGAGGAGAGACACGGGTGGTTGGGTGGGAGGGGAGGCGACACACGGGTGGTTGGAGGAGAGACACGGGGGGGGGCATGTGGGTGGGTGAGGGGAGAGACGGGGGGGGGGGCATGTGGGTGGGTGAGGGGAGAGACACGGGGGGCATGTGGGTGGGTGAGGGGAGAGACGGGGGGCATGTGGGTGGGTGAGGGGAGAGACACGGGGGGCATGTGGGTGGGTGAGGGGAGAGACACGGGGGGCATGTGGGTGGGTGAGGGGAGAGACACGGGGGGGGGGGGCATGTGGGTGGGTGAGGGGAGAGACACGGGGGGGGCATGTGGGTGGGTGAGGGGAGAGACACGGGGGGGCATGTGGGTGGGTGAGGGGAGAGACGTGGGACACGGTGGGAGAGGGGAGAGGAGGAGAGACACGGGTTGTGGGGGAGGGGAGGAGACATGGGAGGGGAGGAGAGACACGGGTGGGGGGGAGGAGAGACACGGGTGGGGGGGGAGAGGAGAGACACGGGTGGGGGGGAGGAGAGACACGGGTGGGGGGGAGGAGAGACATGGGTGGGGTGGGGAGGAGGAGAGACACGGGTGGGGGGGGGGAGGAGAGAAACGGGAGAGGAAGGGAGGAGGAGAGAAACGGGAGAGGAAGGAAGGAGGAGAGACACGGGTGGGGAGGAGAAGAGACATGGGGGGGTTGTGGGTGGGAGGAGAGAGGCACGGGGGGGGGGGTTGTGGGTGGGAGGAGAGAGGCACGGGGGGGGGGGGGGTGGGTGAGTGAGGGGAGAGACACGGGGTGGGGGGGAGACGTGAGACACTGGGAGGGGGGACTGGGTGGGTAGGGGAGGGGAGAGACGGGGGTAGAGGAGGAGAGACACGGGTTGTGACGAGGGAGAGGAGAGACGGGTGGTGGGGGGAGGAGAGACACGAGTGGGGGGGAGGGGAGGAGAGACACGGGTAGGGGTGAGGGGAGGAGAGACACGGGTGGGGGGGGAGGGGAGGAGAGACACGGGGGGGCGGGTGAGGGGAGGAGCGACACTGGCGGGGGCGAGGAGAGGAGAGACACGGGGGGGGGGGAGGAGAGACACGGGGGGGGGGGGAGGAGAGACACGGGTGGTGGGGGGAGGAGAGAAACGGGAGAGGAAGGGAGGAGGAGAGAAACGGGAGAGGAAGGGAGGAGGAGAGACACGGGTGGGGAGGAGGAGAGACACGGGGGTTGTGGGTGGGGGAGGGACGAGACACGGGGGGGGGGGAGGGGAGAGGCACGGGGGGTTGGGTGAGTGAGGGGAGAGACACGGGATGGGGGGGAGACGTGAGACACTGGGAGGGGGGACGCGGTGGGTGGGTGGGGAGGGGAGAGACGGGGTAGAGGAGGAGAGACACGGGTTGTGGGGGGAGGAGAGACACAGATGGAGGAGAGGCACGGGTGGATGGGTGGGAGGGGAGGAGAGACACGGGTGAGGGAGGAGAGGAGAGACATGGGTGGTGGGCGGGGAGAGGAGCGACACGGGAGGGGGGTCGGGGGAGGAGGAGAGGCACGGGTGGTGAAGGGGGAGGAGGAGCGATACGGGTGGGGGGGAGGAGGAGAGACGGGGGTGGGGGGGGGAGGAGGAGAGACACGGGTGGAGTGGGGGGGGAGGAGGAGAGACACGGGTGGAGTGGGGGGGGGAGGAGGAGAGACACGGGAGGGGGAGGAAGGAGGAGAGACACGGGAGGGGGGGAGGAGGAGGAGAGACACGGGTGGGTGGAGGGAGGAGGAGGAGGAGGGACACGGTTGGGTGTGACACGGGTTGGTGGGGAGGAGGAATGACACGGGTGGGGGGGAGGAGGAATGACACGGGTGGGGGGCGGAGGAATGACACGGTCGGGGGAGGAGGAGCGACACGGGTGGGGGAGGGGGAAGGAGAGACACGGGTGAGGGGGGGGGAAAGGAGAGGCACGGGAGGGGGAGGAGGGACGCGGGTGGGGGGGAAGGAAAGACAAGGGAGAGGGAGGAGAGACGAGGGAGGGGGAGGAGAGACACGGAAGAGTGAGGGGTGGGAGAGACACGGGTGAGGGAGGGGGAGGAGAGACACGGGTTGGGGAAGTTGAGGATAGACACAGGTGGGGGGGGGAGGACGGTCACGGGTGGAAGGGGCGGAGGGGGGACATGGGTGGGGCGAGGGGGAAGGAGAGACACGGGTGGGGGGGGAGGAGGATCAGAAGGGAGAGATGGAACTCGGAAGACGGATCATGTTCTAACAACCCCCTCCAAGGGACATCGTTGGAGTGGATGATATCCAGAAGTCACGACACTGTCACTATTCATTTCATACTCAATAAACCTGTTAACAATCCGTACACAATGCCTGCCCCATCTATGGTTGTTGGGGGGGGGGGGGGGGGGGGTGGCAGGGGGAAGGATGCACTTGCGCTGGGGTAAGGCACTTTGGTTGGGGGAGGGGAAGTACTTGGACTTGGGTAAGGCACTTCAGCTGGGGGAGGGATGTAGTTGGACTGGGTTAAGGCACTTTGGCTGGTCCTTGCTGTCTTCTGGGGAGCTCTGTCCTCTGTCGCTTCAGGAAGTCCAAGTGGATCAAGTTACAATTTGCAGTCAGTGAGACCTTGGGATGGGTGGTTCCAGTTACACATTCCTGTGAAACTTCAAGGTGTGGCTTATCCTCCAAGGGGACCAATCATAAACAATGGGTGGAGCATGGTGGCCATTTTTGCAGTACAAATAAGCACGTCCTTTTTTTAATAAACTTAATTTCAACTTAATCAAGGGGCAACGGTAGCCTAGTGATTACATTACTCGACTAGAAATCCACATGCACTGTACTAATGATCTAGAGACTCAAGTTCAAATCCCACCACTGCAGCTGGGGAATTTAAATTCAGTTAATTAAATAAATCTAGAATTAAAAAGCTAGTGTCAGTGATGGCGACCATGAAACTCCGAGATTGTTGTTAAAAACCCATCTAGTTCACGAATGTCTTTTAGGGAACCAAATCTACCATCTTTACCTGGCCTGGTCTATATCTTACTCCAGACCCACAGCAATCTGGTTGACTCTTAACTGCCCTCTGAAATGGCCTAGCGAGCCACTCAGTTGTCAGGGTGGCGGCTCACCACCGCCTTCCAGAGGGTAATTAGGGATGGGCAATAAATGTTGGCCTTGCCGGCGAAGCCCACATTCCGTGAATTAAAAACCAAAACAAAATGCAATCCAATTGTGTAGGTTAGGATTTCCCACTGCACACAAAAATTCAAGGGTAACAAAATTCTAGCTGCATATCATTAGATTAGACAACGAGAGTGGATTGAGGTTTTCTTGCAGTAATTTTGATGGACACACAGCAAACCTCGAAAATTGTTCTTTACACGCAACCCGTCCGTGCCAAAGGAGATACATCAAGTTTCTCTCTACCTGGGTCCCAGCCATACTTTGACATGTGGGAAGGGAGTGAGGTTACCATCCAGCTTTGGTTGCAGAACTTAAAAAAAAAGTTTTGGAAAAAGAAACAATTGCATGAGCCTTCAAGGGGCACAAATAGCTCAATAACCAGTGTGCATCCTTGAAAGTTGAAATAAGACATTTAAACACCTGATTCGAGGTTTGAAAGGCAATCTAACCCTCACAAACATGAGAACATGGAGGACAATTCAAAGGCATTAAACTAGATTGCCCAACTTTTCCTCGCCTGGTTTTGGCATGGGTGGTATCACAAGTCGATCTGAGACACATTACATCCAATTCCTTCCCACAAAAGTATCATTATTGATTTTCCCCCAGAAGTGACAGTGCCGGCAGGAAGTGTACCTCCTGTACCATGTGGGAACTCAGGGACACTTCCGGTGTCCCTGACGACTACGTGTGCGGGAAGTGTATCCGCCTCCAGCTCCTGACGGACCGCGTTGCGGAGTTGGAGCTGAGGGTGGATTCACTCTGGAGCATCCACGATGCTGAGAATGACGTGAGTAGCACGTGTAGCGAGTTGGTCTTACCGCAGGTGAAAGGTCCACAGCCAGATAGGGAATGGAAGACCATCAGGAAGAGCAGTGCAAGGAAGGTAGTGCAGGGGTCCCCTGTGGTCATCCCCCTGCAAAACAGATACATAGCTTTGAGTACTATTGAGGGGGATGACTCATCGGGACGGCAGCAGCAGCCAAGTTCATGGCACCGTGGCTGGCTCTGCTGCACAGGAGGGCAGGAAAAAGAGTGGGAGAGCAATAGTGATAGGGGATTCAATTGTAAGGCGAATAGATAAGCGTTTCTGCGGCCGCAACCGAGACTCCAGGATGGTATGTTGCCTCCCTGGTGCAAGGGTCAAGGATGTCTTGGAGCGGGTGCAGGACATTGTGAAAAGGGAGGGTGAACAGCCAGTTGTCATGGTGCACATTGGTACCAACGATATAGGTAAAAAAAGGGATGAGGTCCTATGAGACGAATTTAAGGTGCTAGGAGCTAAATTAAAAAGTAGGACCTCAAAAGTAGTAATCTCAGGATTGCTACCAGTGCCACGTGCTAGTCAGAGTAGGAATCGCAGGATAGCTCAGATGAATACATGGCTTAAGCAGTGGTGCAAGAGGGAGGGATTCAAATTCCTGGGGCATTGGAACTGGTTCTGGGGGTGGTGGGACCAGTACAAACCGGACGGTCTGCACCTAGGCAGGACCGGAACCAATGTCCCAGGGGGAGTGTTTGCTAGTGCTGTGGGGGTGGAGTTAAACTAATATGGCAGGGGGATGGGAACCTATGCAGGGAGACAGAGGGAAACAAAATGGAGACAGAAGCAAAAGACAGAAAGGAGATGAGTAAAAGTGGAGGGCAGAGAAACCCAAGGCAAAAAACAAAAAGGGCCACTGTACAGCAACATTCTAAAGGGTCAAAGTGTAATAAAAAGGCAAGCCTGAAAGCTCGGTGCCTCAATGCGAGGAGTATTCGGAACCCAGGAGAGGGCTCTGAGCTAGTTAGAGTGGGTGAGAGCTCAGATGAACAGGACCCCAAGAAAGAATGCAAAAGGCAGGAGGCAACAGAGCAGAGTAGCACTGGGGTAAGTGTAAACCACAAGGTGATGGGAAGGGACAATATGTATGAATATAAAGGGGCTGCAGGAGGGGTCAAAACTAAAAATCATGGTATAAAACCAATTATTAAAACACTCTACCAAAACGCATGCAGCATTCGAAATAAAGTAAATGAGTTGACGGCACAAATCATTGCAAATGGGTATGATTTGGTGGCCATTACAGAAACGTGGTTGCAGGGTGGCCAAGATTGGGAATTAAACATACGGGGGTATCTGACAATTCGGAAAGATAGACAAGAAGGGAAAGAATGTGGGGTAGCTCTGTTAATAAAGGATGATATCAGGGCAGTTGTGAGAGACGATATTGGCTCTAATGAACAAAATGTTGAATCATTGTGGGTGGAGATTAGAGATAGTAAGGGGAAAAAGTCACTGGTGGGCGTAGTTTATAGGCCCCCAAGTAATAACTTCACGGTGGAGCGGACAATAATCAAGAGAATAATGGAGGCATGTGAAAAAGGAATGGCAGTAATCATGGGGGATTTTAACCTACATATCGATTGGTCAAATCAAATCGCACGGGGTAGTTTTGAGGAGAAATTCATAGAATACACACGGGATTGTTTCTTAGAACAGTATGTTACAGAACCTACAAGGGAACAAGCTATCTTAGATCTGGTCCTGTGTAATGAGACAGGAATAATAAACGATCTGCTAGTAAAAGATCCTCTCGGAATGAGTGATCACAGTATGGTTGAATTTGTAATACAGATTGAGGGTGAGGAAGTAGTGTCTCAAACGAGTGTACTATGCTTAAACAAAGGGTACTACAGTGGGATGAGGGCAAAGTTGGCTAAAGTAGACTGGGAACACAGACGAACGGTGGCACAATGGAGGAACAGTGGAGGACTTTTAAAGAGCTCTTTCATAGTGCTCAACAAAAATATATTCCAGTGAAAAAGAAGGGCGGTAAGAGAAGGGATAACCAGCCGTGGATAACCAAGGAAATAAAGGAGAGTATCAAATTAAAAACCAATGCGTATAAGGTGGCCAAGGTTAGTGGGAAACTAGAAGATTGGGAAAATTTTAAACGACAGCAAAGAATGACTAAGAAAGCAATAAAGAAAGGAAAGATAGATTACGAAAGTAAACTTGCGCAAAACATAAAAACAGATAGTAAAAGCTTTTACCGATATATAAAATGGAAAAGAGTGACTAAAGTAAATGTTGGTCCCTTAGAAGATGAGAAGGGGGATTTAATAATGGGAAATGTGGAAATGGCTGAGACCTTAAACAATTATTTTGCTTCGGTCTTCACAGTGGAAGACACAAAAACCATGCCAAAAATTGCTGGTCACAGGAATGTGAGAAGGGAGGACCTTGAGATAATCACTATCACTAGGGGGGGTAGTGCTGGACAGGCTAATGGGACTCAAGGTAGACAAGTCCCCTGGTCCTGATGAAATGCATCCCAGGGTATTAAAAGAGATGGCGGAAGTTATAGCAGATGCATTCGTTATAATCTACCAAAATTCTCTGGACTCTGGGGAGGTACCAGTGGATTGGAAAGCAGCTAATGTAACGCCTCTGTTTAAAAAAGAGGGCAGACAAAAGGCAGGTAACTATAGGCCGGTTAGTTTAACATCTGTAGTGGGGAAAATGCTTGAAGCTATCATTAAGGAAGAAATAGCGGAACATCTAGATAGGAATAGTGCAATCAAGCAGACGCAACATGGATTCATGAAGGGGAAATCATGTTTAACTAATTTACTGGAATTCTTTGAGGATATAACGAGCATGGTGGATAGAGGTGTACCGATGGATGTGGTGTATTTAGATTTCCAAAAGGCATTCAATAAGGTGCCACACAAAAGGTTACTGCAGAAGATAAAGGTATGCGGAGTCAGAGGAAATGTATTAGCATGGATAGAGAATTGGCTGGCTAACAGAAAGCAGAGAGTCGGAATAAATAGGTCCTTTTCGAGTTGGAAATCGGTGGTTAGTGGTGTGCCGGGACCACAACTGTTTACAATATACATAGATGACCTGGAAGAGGGGACAGAGTGTAGTGTAACAAAATTTGCAGATGACACAAAGATTAGTGGGAAAGCGGGTTATGTAGAGGACACAGAGAGGCTGCAAAGAAATTTAGATAGGTTAAGCGAATGGGCTAAGGTTTGGCAGATGGAATACAATGTCGGAAAATGTGAGGTCATCCACCTTGGAAAAAAAAACAGTAAAAGGGAATATTATTTGAATGAGGAGAAATTATAACATGCTGTGGTGCAGAGGGACCTGGGGGTCCTTGTGCATGTATTCCAAAAAATTAGTTTGCAGGTGCAGCAGATAATCAGGAAGGCGAATGGAATGTTGGCCTTCATTGTGAGAGGGATGGAGTACAAAAGCAGGGAGGTCCTGCTGCAACTGTACAGGGTATTGGTGAGGCCACACCTGGAGTACTGCGTGCAGTTTTGGTCACCTTACTTAAGGAAGGATATACTAGCTTTGGAGGGGGTACAGAGACGATTCACTAGGCTGATTCCAGAGATGAGGGGGTTACCTTATGATGATAGATTGAGTAGACTGGGTCTTTACTCGTTGGAGTTCAGAAGGATGAGGGGTGATCTTATAGAAACATTTAAAATAATGAAAGGGATAGACAAGATAGAGGCAGAGAGGTTCTTTCCACTGGTCGGGGAGACTAGAACTAGGGGGCACAGCCTCAAAATACGGGGGAGCCAATTTAAAACCGAGTTGAGAAGGAATTTCTTCTCCCAGAGGGTTGTGAATCTCTGGAATTCTCTGCCCAGGGAAGCAGTTGAGGCTAGCCCATTGAATGTATTCAAATCACAGATAGATAGATTTTTAACCAATAAGGGAATTAAAGGTTACGGGGAGCGGGCGGGTAAGTGGAGCTGAGTCCACGGCCAGATCAGCCATGATCTTGTTGAATGGCAGAGCAGGCTCGAGGGGCTATATGGCCTACTCCTGTTCCTAATTCTTATGTTCTGATGTTCTTATGAGACATGGTCTGCCTGACATAGTTGTGAGTGACAATGGGTCGTGCGTCACCAGTCAGGAGTTTGTAAAACTTAACGGCATAAAACATATAAGGTCAGCACCATTCAAGCCTGAGTCCAACGGGCAAGCAGAAAGTGCAATACAAATTATCAAGCAAAGCATGAGGAGAGTAACACAAGGGTCACTGCAGACCCGCTTGTCTTGCATACTGCTGAGTTACAGGACACAACCCCACACACTCACAGGGATCTCGCTTGCTGAACTCATGATAAAAAGAGGTCTTAAGACCAAGTTATCTCTTGTACACCCGGATTTAAGTAATCATGTTGAATACAGAAAACAGAGTCAACAAGGGTACCATGATCATGCAACTGTGCCATGCGAGATTTCTGTTAATGATCCTGTATATGTGTTGATTCATGGTCAGTGTCCCAAATGAATCGCTGGTACGGTCATGGCCAAGGAGGACAACAGAGTATTTGTTAGTAAGCTCAAGAATGGGCAAACTTGCAGGAAACACATAGATCATACAAAGCTGAGGCACACAGATGAGCCAGACAGTCGGACAAAGAAACCGTTGACGACCAACCAACCTACCAGCAGCCTTCAGTGGACTCAAGGGACATCAGTGAACTCGGAATTTTCATCACAGACTTGTTCAATAAAAATGGATTTGCAATTCCTGACATGGCCACTGCCACCCCCAACAAGTCAGCCATCCAGTCACCAGCCACAACAGACCCCGCACATTCACCCAAGGCTGGAATCGAACTGACACGGTCAACCCGGGAGCGTAAAGCACCGGACCGTCTCAACCTGTGAAAGACTGTGATAAGATCTCAGAGGAGGGTATTGTCATGTATGTATATGCTGTTTGTAGCCAGCAGATGGTGTCATTGTTGGAGGCCACTGATTAGCACGCACATGGTGCTGCTCTGGTATAAAAGGCCAGCCATTTTGTGCGTCAGGCACTTTGGGCTGAAATAAAGCAGAAGCAAGTTTGTACCTTGCTTAGTTAAACAGTACTCAGTTTGATCCTTTATTGCATACATAACATAGTGGATGGAGAAAGCACAGGAGATACAGCAGCTGGCCGACAACCATGATGTGCGAGGATACTTCATCGCAGTCAAGGCCACCTATGAGCCAAACATCCAAGGCCCCACCCCACTGCTGGCCAAGAACAGGGTAACACTCAACAAGGACACCGAGGCAGTCAAGGCCCGCTGGAAGGAGCACTTCGAAGATCTCCTCAATCGAGACTCTGCCTTTGACTCGAGTGTTCTTGACTCCATCCTGCAGCATGCTACCCGCCACCACCTCAGGGAAACCCCAACACTGCACGAGATAGAAAAAGCCATAAGGCAGCTTAAAAACAACAAGGCTATGGGTGCGGATGGAATTCCTGCTGAGGCATTGAAGTATGGCGGAGAGGCACTGCTGGCGCGAATACACGACCTCATTTCTCTCATCTGGAGGGAGGAGAGCATGCCGGGGGACTTCAGAGATGCAGTAATCGTGACCATCTTTAAAAAAGGGGACAATCCAACACCGGCAACTACAGAGGAATCTCCCTGCTATCAGCCACTGGGAAAGTTGTCGCTAGAGTCCTCCTCGACAGTCTTCTTCCCGTGGCCGAGGAGCTCCTCCCGGAGTCACAGTGCGGATTTCGTCCCCCACGGGGCACAACGGACATGATTTTTGCAGCGCGACAGCTACAGGAAAAAATCAGGGAACAGCGCCAGCCTTTATACATGGCCTTCTTCGACATTACAAAGGCCTTTGACACTGTCAACCATGCGGGTCTATGGACCGTCCACCGTTTCGGATGCCCCTAAAAGTTCGTCACCATCCTCCGTCTGCTCCACGTCGACATGCAGGCCATGACCCTTACCAACGGATCCATCACAGACCCAATCCACATCGGGACCAGGGTCAAACAGGGCTGCGTCATCGCCCCAACCACCTTCTCAATCTTTCTCACCGCCATGCTCCAGCTCCCCGCTGGAGTGGAATTAAACTACAGAACCAGTGGGAACCTGTTCAACCTGCAACGTCTCCAGGCCAGATCCGAGACCGCCCAACCTCTGTTGTCGAGATACAGTGTTATGTATTTAACCCCTTGTAACCTGTATAACACCTGACCATCAGAGGGCCCACCTGTTGGAGTCCCAAGGGATCCCAGCATCCCTTGGGAGCACGGTATATAAGCAGGCCACCCACGAGGTACCTGCACTCTGGAGTCTTATTAAAGGAGCTAAGGTCACACTTGCTCATTGTACACAGTTTCATCCTTTAGTATGAGTGTACCAATTGGCAATGAGGTCATGAACAACCGCGCGAAAATGCAAAAAACAGTCGGTACCCTGGAGAAGTTCTCACAAGGCAACATTTAGGAGGCCTTCGTGGAGAGACTCGACCAATACTTCATGGCGAATGAGCTGGAAGGGGACGAGAACGCTACCAAACGAAGGGCGATCCTCCTGACTGTCTGTGGGGCAACAACCTACGGCCTCATGAAGAACCTCCTAGCACCGGCAAAACCAACAGAGAAATCCAATGAAGAATTGTGTACGCTGGTCTGGGAACACCTAAATCCTAAGGAAAGCGTTTTGATGGCGAGATATCAGTTCTGCACGTGTCAACGATCGGAGGGCCAGGAAGTGGCGAGCTATGTCGCCGAACTAAGGCGCCTCGCTGAACAATGTGAGTTTGAGGGGTTCCTAGAACAAATGCTTAGAGACTTTTTTGCACTGGGCATTGGACATGAGACAATCCTTTGCAAACTGTTGACTGTTGAAAATTCGAACCTAAGTACAGCCATAACGATAGTCCAGGCATTTATGTCCACCAGCGACAACACCAAACAGATTTCGCAGAGTAAAGAAGTTTTGGCCAGTACTGTGCATAAAGTAACGTCGGTGTAACGTCGGTATATGGCAGAACGTACACGCCGGCTGCTGCTGCCTGACCTCAGATGACCCAGAGTCCGCCATCAATCGTTAACGCGAGACAGTTAACACCCTGTTGGCGCTGTGGAGGTGATCATCGGCCCCATCAATGCCGCTTCAAGAACTATGCGTGCAACGGTTGCAGAACAATGGGACACCTCCAACGAATGTGCAGGCGAGTGCAAACCCTGCAAACCACCACATTGCAGAGGAGGATCGATCCACTGTGGATCAGGCTGAATCGAAGACTCGTACCGAGGAGGCAGACATGTACGAGGTACACACACATTCACTATGAAATGTCCACCAATAATGTTGAAAGTTGAATTGAACGGTATTCTAGTATCTATGGAACTGAACACGGGTGCAAGTCAGTCCATAATGAGTAAAAAGGCCTTCAACAAGCTGTGGGGCAAAAACGCACACAGGCCCAAGCTCAGCCCCATTCACACCAAACTAAGGACTTATACCAAGGAACTAATCCCTGTAATTGGCAGTGCAGAAGTCAAAGTCTCCTATGACGGAACAGTACACGAACTCCCGCTGTGGATTTTACCAGGGGATGGCCCCACATTGTTTGGCAGAAGCTGGCTGGGAAAAAGTCGCTGGAACTGGGATGACATCCGTGCACTTTCGTCCGTCGACGACGCCTCATGTGCCCAGGTTCTGAGCAAGTTCCCATCGTTGTTCGAGCCAGGCATTGGAAGCTTCTCGAGGACGAAAGTGCAGATCCATTTGGTTCCCAGTACACGACCCATCCACCACAATGCACGGGCGCTACCGTATATGATGCATGAAAAAGTGGAAATTGAGCTGGACAGGCTGCAGCAAGAAGGCATCATCGCGCTGGTGGAATTCAACGAGTGGGCTAGTCCGATTGACCCTGCACTTAAAGAGGACGGCACGGTTAGAATTTGTGGGGATTATAAAGTAACGATTAACCGTTTTTCATTGCAGGACCAGTACCCGCTACCCAAGGCAGACAACCTACTTGCGACTCTGGCTGGAGGGAAGACATTCACCAAGCTGGATCTGACCTCGGCCAAATGACGCAGGAGCTGGAGGAGTCTTCAAAAGGCCTCACCTGCATCAACACGCACAAAGGTCTGTTCATCTATAACCGGTGCCGGTTCGGGATTCGGTCGGCCACGGCTATCTTCCAGCAGAACATGGAGAGCCTGTTAAAGTCGGTTCCTCGCACCGTGGTTTTCCAGGATGACATACTGGTTACAGGTCGGGACACCATTGAGCACTTGAAGAATCTGGAAGAGGTTCTTAGTCAGTTGGATCGCGTGGGACTCAGGTTGAAACGCTCGAAATGTGTTTTCCTGGCGCAGGAGGTCGAGTTCTTGGGAAGAAGAATCGCGCCAGACGGCATCAGACCCACCGATGCCAAGACGAGGCCATCAAGAACGTTCTGAGACCACAGAACATGACAGAGCTTTGGTTGTTCCTGGGAATCCTTAATTATTTTGGTAATTTCCTACCTGCTAGCAACCTGCTAGAACCCCTACATACGCTACTGTGCAAGGGAGACGACTGGGTATGGGGGAATTCGCAACTGGGTATGAAGGCTGCCTTAAGAAAGCCAGAAATCTGTTGTGTTCAAACAAACTGCTTGTCCTGTATAACCCTTGTAAAAGATTAGTGCGAGCTTGTGATGCGTCGTCATATGGGATCGGGTATGTGTTACAACAGGCTAACGAATCAGGGATTTTGCAACCGGTCGCCTATGCGTCCAGGAGTTTGTCCAAGGCCGAAAGGGCCTACAGCATGATTGAAAAAGAGGCTCTGGCATGTGTTTACGGGGTGAAAAAAATGCACCAGTACTTATTTGACCTCAAGTTTGAGCTTGAAACTGACCACAAGCCGCTCATATCGCTGTTCTCTGAGACAAATGCCTCTGCCCGCCAGATGGGCTCTCTCGCTATCGGCATACAACTATGTAATCCGCCACAGACTGGGCACAGAGAACTGCGCAGATGCCCTCAGTCGGCTGCCATTGTCCACCACCGTGATGGAAATGGCACAACCAGCGGACTTGCTCATGGTCATGGAGACATTCGAGAACGAAAAGTTCCCCGTTATGGCCCGCCAGATAGGACCTGGACCAGCCAGGATCTTTTACTGACCTTGGTAAAAAAACTGTGTCCTCCATGGGAGCTGGTCCGGTGTCCCAGCAGAGATGCAGGAGGCGATTAAGCCGTTCCACAGACCCAAAGACAAGTTGTCCCTGCAGGCGGACTGTCTGTTGTGGGGCACTCGCGTGGTCTTGCCCAAGAAAGGCAGAGATACGTTCATATGTGAATTGCACAGCATCCACCCAGGCATTGTAATGATGAAAGCCATAGCCAGATCTCACGTGTGGTGGTCTGGCATTGACTCAGATTTAGAGTCATGCGTGCGCCAGTGCAACACTTGCTCTCAGCTGAGCAATGCACCCAGAGAGGCACCGCTAAGTTTGTGGTCGTGGCCCTCCAAACTGTGGTCGAGAATCCATGTGGATTAAGCGGGCCCATTTCTAGGCAAAATATTTTTGGTTGTCGTGGACTCTTACTCAAAATGAATTGAATGTAAGCACATCCAGGGCCACTATTGAAAGCCTACGAGCCATGTTTGCCACGCACAGCTTGCCTGATGTCCTAGTCAGCGACAATGGGCCGTGCTTCACCAGTGCTGAATTCAAGGAATTCATGACCCGCAACGAGATCAAACATGTCACATCTGCCCCGTTCAAGCCAGTATCCAACGGCCAGGCAGAACGGGCAGTTCAGACCATCAAGCAAAGCTTGAAACGAGTGTCGGAAGGCTCCCTGCAGACCCGGCTGTCCCGAGTGCTGCTCAGCTACCGCACCAGACCTCACTCACTCACCGGGGATTCCCCCAGCCGAGCTGCACATGAAAAGGGCGCTCAAAACAAGGCTCTCTCTTGTCCACCCTGATCTCCATGGTCACGTGAAGGGCAAGCGGCATCAAAAAAGTGTGTACCATGACCGCGCAAATTTGTCACGCGATATGAGATCAATGATCCTGTGTTTGTGCTCAATTATGGACATGGTCCCAAATGGCTCACTGGCACGGTCGCAGCCAAAGAGGGGAGTAGGGTGTTTCGGGTCAAAATGGCCAATGGACAAATGTACAGAAAACATTTGGACCAAATCAAATTGCGGTTCACCACCAATTTTGACCCTCTAACATACACGCAAGTGGCAACTGAGATCATGGTTGACCACGAAGCCGAACTCATCATCCCCAGCAGCCTGTCAAGGCCGGCTGCCCAACAGCCCAGTGAAGAACTAACCAACCCACCCACACCCGCATTTGTACCGAGACGATCGACAAGGGAGCGCAAAGCCCCAGATCGTCTCACCTTGTAAATAAGTGTACTGTTGACTTCACGGGGGAGTGATGCTATGTATTTAACCCCGTCTAACCTGTATAACACCTAACCACCAGAGGGCCCACCTGTTGGAGTCCCAAGGGGCCCCAGTATATAAGTAGGCCACCCACAAAGTACCTGTGCTCTGGAGTCTTATTAAAGGAGCTAAAGTCACACTAGCTCATTGTACTCAGTACTCAGTTTCATCCTTTATTATGAGTGTACCATACAGTACGTGGACGACGTCTGCGTCTGCGTACATACAGAGGTTGAACTCCAGGACATAGTCGATGTATTTACTGATGCGTACGAAAGCATGGGCCTTACACTAAACATGCGTACGACAAAGGTCCTCCCCCTGCCTGTCCTCACCGCTCAGCACTGCCCCCCAGTTATCAAGATCCACGGCGTGGCCCTGGACACGGTGGACCACTTCCCCTATCTCGGGAGCCTCCTATCAACAAGAGCAGGCATCGACGACGAGATCCAACGCCGCCTCCAGTGCGCCAGTGCAGCCTTCGGCCGCCTGAGGAAAAGAATGTTTGAAGACCAGGCCCTCAAAACTGCCACCAAGCTCATGGTCTACAGGGCTGTAGTAATACCCGCCCTCCTGTATGGCTCAGAGATATGGACCATGTACAGCAGACACCTCAAGTCGCTGGAGAAATATCACCAACGATGTCTCCGCAAGATCTTACAAATCCCCTTGGAGGACAGGCGCACCAACAGCAGCGTGCTTGTCCAGGCCAACATCCCCAGCATTGAAGCATTGACCATACTCGATCAGCTCTGCTGGGCAGGCCACATAGTTTGCATGCCAGACACGAGACTTCCAAAGCAAGTGCTCTACTCGGAGCTCCTTCACGGCAAACAAGCCAAAGGTATGCAGTGGAAACGTTATAAGGACACCTTCAAAGCCTGCCTGATAAAGTGCGACATCCCCACCGACACCTGGGAGTCCCTGGCCCAAGACCGCCCTAAGTGGAGGAAGTGCATCTGAAAGGGCGCTGAGCACTTCGAGTCTCATCGCCGAGAGCATGCAGAAATCAAGCGCAGGCAGCGGAAAGAGCTTGCGGCAAACCAGTCCCACCCACTCCTTCCCTCAACGACTATCTGTCCCACCTGTGACAGTGTCTGTGGCTCTCGTATTGGTCTGTTCAGCCACCAAAGGACTCACTTCAGAAGTGGAAGCGATTCTGAGGGACTGCCTCTGATGATGACAGGCTGCAGTTAGTGAGCTTGGGGAAGTATCATGTGGTAGGTCCCAGGGCATAGGTAATGAGATGCAAGTGGCTTCTGGCAGACAAGGAGTGGTCACCATCAAGGGTCCCCGCAAGTTTTGGAAATGCAGTAATGAGGTGACATTGGGCAGCACCATCGCCCTCCAGTTGCAAGCTGGTAGAAAAGATGAAGTAGTTGGCTAAGCTGATCACCGCATTAAGAAAGAACTTGTATTTAAATACAGTCCCCACCGCTTGTAGCAGGTGTGTTGGTGTTGACGCAATTAGCCTGCTATATGCTTCAGACAGTGCATCGTCTTTTAGAGACACCGAGAGAAATCGGGAACCGGAAATATCCGAGGTCGGGATTGAGAAGGCAGTCACCGAAACAGAGGACTGTCAGCAGTGAACAGAAAGTGAAATTCTCTCTGAACAGTGCCCTGTGTTTGGCTACATCCCTCCGGAACTGATCACTCTGTTTAACTCCAACATTGGGGGGAAACAACCCATCCTACATCCACTGGCTGGTGGGTAAACTCGACAACACCGACAACCACCAAACGTAACGTAATCAAAGCCATTGAGACCCATAAAAAAATAGACACATACAGACAGAGAGTGATCCAAGAAGGGGGTTAAATCCAAGTACGATAAAGTTGTGCAAAATGCTTATTGAATTGCTTGAAACAACTGGCTGCTTAAAGCATTATGAGTGGCGCCTCTGTAATTGACTTCAGTGGTTAGCGCCATTTGCCGGATAAAGGTGGCTGCCTATGATAAGCACCATTATATGGTGCTAAAATGCCAGCGGCCACTCTTTCGCTGCTTGTGGCGGTTCCCATTGCTGCTCTACATCATTATTTGCCAATATTGTTGCCCATTTTATTTTCCCAAGTTCTATCCTCAGCCTCTTAAAATCAGCTTTTCTCCAATCTATTAATCTGGTTTTTGTCATACTTATGTCCTTCTCAATTATCATCTTACAGCGTATTATATTTTGGTCACTATTGCCTAGATGTTTCCCTACTTTTACTTCACTTATCTGCTCTGGTTCATTCCTCATTATTAGATCCAATAGAAAATCCTCCCTTGTTGGACTTTTTACATATTGGGTTAGAATATGTCCTGTACACATTGTAGGAACTCCATTCCCTTATCACCTTTTGTAATATAGTTCCATCTAGTGGACTACTGCTCCATTGAGTGGACTTCTGTGGTAATGCAGCCATTGCTGTAAATATCTAAAAAGGCGTCAGGTGACAGGTCGATGAAGGATAAGATTTCTGGATTCCCGAGCTGAAATTTTTGTTGGTGGATGATTCCAGCCAAACAGAGAGATTAGAGAGGTCCTTTGTTTGCAGGATAGCTAAAAATCCAAGGTAAATCACAAGCACACTTGGCTGAACTACCAGAGCCCAGATAGCCATGCCTATGGGAATAATAGGGCGCTAGGGTGAACTCCATCACAACCGTGAGACTTTCGGAGCATATGTGGAGCGGCTAGAAATGCTTTTCACCACGAATAGTATCATCGAAGTCCCCGATGAAAATCGTAACCAGGTGGTGTTAGAAAGAAAATAGACTATTTTCTTGACTGAAGTAGGCCCCGAGGTGAATGAAATCATGAAAAATTTGCTTCTTCCCATCAAGCCAAAGGTCACATCACTTACGGAGATTCTAAGCAAATTTGAACAGCACTACAGTCCTGATTGGTGGGGTATATCAGAGAGCCGTTTTGGGTGGCTCTCTCTCTTGCTACTTTGCTCGCCTCATCGCCCTCACCAGAAACGAGTACTCCACCACAGGATGGAAGGATGGAACATCACAAAGAGCTGAGCCTTGCTTTTCTTCCCCAATACGGACCGCAACTCAAACTGGGACTCGAATACTGCATTGGCGGTACAGAACCAGGAGCTACGTCATACGGGAAGAAGCGACAAGTAAGTCTGCGGGCAATCAGGCATCTGCAGTCGAAGACGTTGACAGTTACTCCTGCACTAGGACTCCAGCTGCACTCTCAGTGTGATTGTTGGTTAACTATTTCCCAGAAAGCCATGGAGCACACACACACACACACACACACACACACAGACACACACACAACCCAGAAGTGACATAGTTCCGGAAATGTCATCATCGGTGACCCCAACTCGGAAATGGGGTCCACCTGGAACCGGAAGTGACATCACCGAGTCTCAGATACCAGGATTAATTTAACAGTTTATTAATTTAACACAGACCAGAAAGCTATGGAAAGCACTGCTGAGGGCATCACATGTCCACAAAGGACACGATGAATAATATAAGAACATAAGAATTAGGAACAGGAGTAGGCCATCTAGCCCCTCGAGCCTGCTCCGCCATTCAATAAGATCATGTTTGATCTGGCGGTGGACTCAGCTCCACTTACCCGCCCGCTCCCCGTAACCCTTAATTCCCTTATTGGTTAAAAATCTATCTATCTGTGACTTGAATACATTCAATGAGCCAGCCTCAACTGCTTCCTTGGGCAGAGAATTCCACAGATTCACAACCCTCTGGGAGAAGAACTTCCTTCTCAACTCGGTTTTAAATTGGCTGCCCCGTATTTTGAGGCTGTGCCCCCTAGTTCTAGTCTCCCCGACCAGTGGAAACAACCTCTCCGCCTCTATCTTGTCCATCCCTTTCATTATTTTAAATGTTTCTATAAGATCACCCCTCATCCTTCTGAACTCCAACGAGTAAAGACCCAGTCTACTCAATCTATCATCATAAGGATGAAGGAGCCCTACCGATCAGATGGACAGACTAGATAACCACCAAATGCCGGGGAGTGGAAGGAGCAGTGTGGCGGCATACCGCTCCGGGACCAGCATGTGCTGGAGCAGGAGAGCAACGGCAGTGAAGAGGGACGTCACCAAGATCCAGGTCGTTGATTGGAGCACGGGCAGGTACAGCAGGAGCGTCGAGGTCGGGGCGAAGGAACTGCGAGAGATTGTAGAGGGATGCGATCGGGGCCCAGGAGAGGAGCGAGTTCGGGGCTCAGAAGAGCCGAGGGCCCAGGGGCAGCACGGGCCAGCCTACACTGTGATATGTGTGCATGCTAGGTCTGTGCAGCAGAGCTGGTCTCCAGTCGTCTTGGGTAACCCTTGCCACGGGACCAAGACCTAGCTCTGTCAAGCCCGTGTGCTGGCTGAAGTTCAACGGCCACCACGTTAAAAAAATCCACACACAGGCATCTTCCACCCTTCAAGATTTAGTTCGGGACCTGGAATTTTAGGTCCTTTATTGAAACACCTGTGAACTTTTTGACGTGGAAGCAAGTCATCCTCGGTTCCAGGAACTGCCTATGAAGATGACAGTCCTGAGCCCCTGGAAATTGCTGAAAGTTATCATTTTGGAACACGAGATCAATTCCACGATGAGAGTATCAGTGAGTACATTGTAGTTTTAAAAAAGCTATCCATTCACTGTCATTTCGGAAACTTTCAGGACCGAGCATTGCGTGACAGCTTTGTTTGTGGGATGAAAAATGAAGCAATCAGAAGAAAGTTATTGACACCTTAACTTGACTTTTGATTTAGCTTGTCAGACAGCTATGTCAATAAATATGGCCGACCAATATTCCCGAGAATTTCGAGCCATTTCCAGTCATCAGACAATCAAGGTGAATTGCCTGCTGGTTAAAAGAAATAGGAAAGTTTGGGCCCCAAAGCCTCAGCAACTGGCCAAGCTAACAGAGCATTGAAGTCGTGCTATCGGTGTCTGGGACAACACATTGCTCAATGTTGTCCATATATGAAGGCAGAGAGTTTCTTCTGCAGCAAAATTGTGCATCTTGCGAAGGCATGCCGACTGAAGACTAAACCAACCTTCAAGGCTATAAGTAAAAATCCCCAGAGACGACATAGCAAATGGGTGGCCAAACCAGGTATCAGAGAAAGATATTCATCCATTCTTCATTCGTAGGGATGAATTATCAGTGGATAAAGATTGTATCATGTGGTGTGCAAGGGTAGTTATACCAAATAAATTCAGGTCCAAATTATTCGGAGATCTTCATGACCAGCAACTGGGAATGTGCTTGACCAAGAGTTTTGCACACAGTTACTTATGGTGCCCAGGTCTAGATAAAGATATAGAGTACATCGTTAGTCAGTGTACAAGATGTCAATTGGTAAGCGAGAAACTGCCATCAGTACCATAGAAATGGCCTCCCAGGGTATGGCAAAGGTTACATATTGATTTTGCTGAGCTAGAAGGACAACAATTGTTCATTGTGATTGATAGCCATTCGAAGTTGGTAGAGGTGTTTCCAATGCGGAAAATAACAACAGATAAAACATTAGATATTTTGCGAAGATTATTTTCTTTATTTGGCCTCCCAGAAGAAATTGTTTCTGATAATGGACCACAATTTTGTTCAGAAGAATTTACACAGTTCACGAGCAAAAATGGTGTAAAACATACCAAGGTTCCACCACACCAGCCTGCTTCAAATTGTGCAGCAGAGCGCACAGTACAAATTGTAAAACATGCCGTCATCAAAGAAATGTTAGATCCAAATCCAAAGAAACGACAGTTGCTGTTGGACCACAAATTGTCTAATTTTCTAATTATATTTCATAATACTCCTCATACAACTACTGGTAGAACACCAGCAGAGTTGTTTCTCAAAGGACACACAAACTAGGTTCTCATTGTTAAAGCCAAACTTGGCACAGTCTGTTGAAGAAAAACAATAAAGACAGAAAGAG
Source organism: Pristiophorus japonicus (assembly GCF_044704955.1). NCBI lineage: Eukaryota > Metazoa > Chordata > Chondrichthyes > Pristiophoridae > Pristiophorus > Pristiophorus japonicus. The sequence goes on along the minus strand of NC_091986.1, from coordinate 192,035,629 downwards.
AATCATGATAGGGGTAGAATAAGAGAGAGAAGTGTGAAATTAAACCAGAAGGTGAGAGTGAAGAACCATCACCATAAATGGTTAAAGTGGTTACCAAGAAGAGTGGTGAAGGTATGTGGTCCTCGCACATATTTGGTCAAGATGTTTGATAATGGACAGGTTAGGTTTGTTCACATTGATATTTTACTGACAGATGTGGAAGGAGTTGAAAGTTGGAATGATTCGATTATTTGTGACTCATCAGATAGTCATTTTACAAGTAAAGTACCAGTAGTTTATCCTACATCAAATGTACTAGAAATGAGGCCAAGAGAAAGTCAGAATTTACATCTGAGTCCAAGTCAGACAGACAAATAGTCTGAAGTTGTAGAGTGTTCAAATGTAGATCAAGGGCATCCTTTGGAGACAAATTCTCCTCAGGATCAGCCGAGAAAGACTAAGTTCAACACTATGTTTGGAAAGTTCTGTTCGAGAGCGAAGATATCTGCTTCAAAACAGAAAACCTGTGGTTAAGTTTGATTTGTAAATATGGCAAAATAAGTCCATATCTTTTATTATGTATAACCATGCAAGTTATGTATGATGATTATGTTGTTATAATTTCTTCTTCATTAAGGAAGGAGAAGTGTAATATAGTTCCATTGAGTGGACTACCTAGTGGACTACTGTGTTAATGCAGCCATTGCTGTAAATATCAATAAAGGCATCAGGTGACAGGTCACTTGACAAATTCCTGAATTAATAGCCATCTTGGAGTCTGCGTAGGTTGTGAGGTCATAAGGAATATATGACACCTTTATCTATCTCTTCTGTCCAATTAATATCGGGGTAGTTGAAATACACATTGTTGTTGTTCTATGTTTTTTACCAATTTCCATAATTTGTCTGCATATTTCTTCCTTCACCTCCCTTCCACTATTCGGTGGTCTGTAGACGACATCTATTAGTGTGATTGATCCTTTATTATCTTTTATCTCTATCCATGTGGATTCTATTTTTGTCTTGCTGTTAGCTGCATCACTTTTTTCTACTGCCATTATGTTATCCCTAATAAGTACAGCTACTCCACATCCCCTTTTTCCCTCTCTATCTTTTCTAAATATGTTTAATTCCCAATCCTAATATTTCTGTAGCCACCTCTCAGTAATCCCTATTATGTCCGGTTCCTCGCGATGCATGATTGCCTCCAACTCCCCTATTTTATTTTGGATACTGTGTGCATTGTTGTACAGACAGTTTAACTCATTTTCAATAGGCTTTCCTCTCACTTTATGTTTAACCAGCTTTGTAGATTCTTGTTCTATAACTCTATTCCCTTGTCATCAATGTCCTCCTTTACTTTATTCTTTCCTATGCTTTCTTTTCCAGTTTTGTTTATATTACTGGTTACATTTCTTATAGATCCCTCCCCCCATCTTACTAGTTTAAAGCTTTTGCCACCTCCCTATTTACCCTTTCCGCTAGGACCCAGTTCAGGTGGAGCTCGTCCCATTGGTACAGCTCCTTCCTGGTGCCAGTGTCCCATGAAAAGGAATCCCTTTTCCCACACCAGCCCTTTAGCCATGTATTAATTCTCCTAATCTGTCTGCTTCTATGCCAATTTGCACATGGCTCGGGCAATAATCCAGAGATTATTACCCTCGAGGTCCCGTTTTTAATTTAGTGCCTAACTCCTGATACTCTTTCAGCAGGACTGCCTCCCTGTTCCTACTGTGTCGTTTGTTCCAACATGGACCACGACAACTGGATTTACTCCCTCCCTTTCCAAGCTCCTCTCCAGTCATCATGTGATATCCCTTATCCTGGTACCGGGTAGGCAACACAATCTTCAGGATTTTCGTTCTTGGCTGCAGAGGACGCTACCTATCCCCTTAATTATAGAATCCCCTATCACTACCACATTCTAAGTAATGAGACAGGGTTAATTAGTAATCTAGTAGTAAAGAATCCTCTGGGGCAGAGTGATCATAATACGATAGAATTTCACATTACGTTTGAGAGTGACTTGCCTAAGTCCGAAACTAGAGTCTTAAACATAAATAAAGCAAAATTACAGAGGTATGAAGGGCGAGTTGGCTAAGGTAGATTGCAAAAATAGATTAAAAGATATGGCAGTAGATAAGCAGTGGCTAGCATTTAAAGAAATATTTAATAATTCTCAACGAAAATACATTCCATTCAGAGACAAAAACTCCACAGGAAAAGTGATCCATCCGTGGCTAACTAAAGAAGATAAGGATAGCATTGATTGAAAGAAGAAGCTTATAATGTTGTGAAGAATAGTATAAGCCTGAGGACTGGGCCAGTTTCAGAAACCAGCAACGGATGACCAAAAAATTGTTAAAAAGGGAAAAAATAGAATGAGAGAAAACTAGCAAGGATTATAAAAACAAATTGTAAGAGTTTCTACAAATATGTAAAAAGGAAGAGAGCAGCAAAAGTAAACATTGGTCCCTTAGAGACTGAGGCAGGAGAAATTATTATGAGGAATAAGGAAATGGCAGAAACTTTAAACAAATATTTTGTATTGGTCTTTAGAGTAGAAGATGTAAAAAGCATACCTAAAATGGTGGGGAACCAAGGGTTTAATGAAGGAGAGGAACTTAATTCAATTAATTTAAGTAGAGAAAAAGTACTTGAGAAACTAATGGGACTAATATCCGACAAATCCCACGGACCTGATGGCCTACATCCTATGGTTCTAAAAGAGGTGGCTGCAGAGATAGTGGATGCATTAGAAACATAGAAACATAGAAAATAGGTGCAGGAGAGGCCATTCGGCCCTTCGAGCCTGCACCGCCATTCAAAAAGATCATGGCTGATCATTCTTTCAGTACCCCATTCCTGCTATCTCTCCATACCCCTTGATCTCCTTAACCATAAGAGCCATATCTAACTCCCTCTTGAATATATCCAGTGAACTGGCATCAACAACTCTCTGTGGCAGGGAATTCCACAGGTTAACAACTCTCTGAGTGAAGAAGTTTCTCCTCATCTCAGTCCTAAATGGCCTACCCCTTATCCTTAGACTATGTTCCCTGGTTCTGGACTTCCCCAACATCGGAAACATTCTTCCCGCATCTAACCTGTCCAGTCCCGTCAAAATCTTATATGTTTCTATGAAATTCCCTCTCATCCTTCTAAAGTCCAGTGAATAAAGGCCCAGTTGATCCAGTCCCTCCTCATATGACAGCCCAGCCATCCCTGGAATCAGTCTGGTGAACCTTCGCTGCACTCCCTCAATAGCAAGAACGTCCTTCCTCAGACTAGGAGACCAAAACTGAACACAATATTCCAGGTGAGGCCTCACTAAGGCCCTGTACAACTGCAGTAAGACCGCAGATGAGGGGGTTACCTTATGATGATAGATTGAGTAGACTGGGTCCTTACTCGTTGGAGTTCAGAAGGATGAGGGGGGATCTTATAGAAACATTTAAAATAATGAAAGGGATAGACAAGATAGAGGCAGAGAGGTTGTTTCCACTGGTCGGGGAGACTAGAACGAGGGGGCACAGCCTCAAAATATGGGGCAGCCAATTTAAAACCGAGTTGAGAAGGAATTTCTTCTCCCAGAGGGTTGTGAATCTGTGGAATTCTCTGTCCAAGGAAGTAGTTGAGGCTAGCTCATTGAATGTATTCAAGTCAAAGATAGATAGATTTTTAACCAATAAGGGAATTAAGGGTTACGGGGAGCGAGCGGGTAAGTGGAGCTGAGTCCACCGCCAGATCAAACATGATCTTATTGAATGGCGGAGCAGGCTCGAGGGGCTAGATGGCCTACTCCTGTTCCTAATTCTTCTGTTCTTATGTTTTCCTCCCTGCTTCTATATTCAAATCCCCTAGCTATGAAGGCCAACATACCATTTGCCTTCTTCACCGCCTGCTGTAACTGCGAGTCCACTTTCAGTGACTGATGAACCATGACACCCAGGTCCCTTTTCCTAGTTAGCCGCCATTCAGATAATATTCTGTCTTCGTGTTTTTGCCCCCAAAATGGATAACCTCACATTTATCCACGTTATGCTGCATCTGCCATGCATTTGCCCACTCACCTAACCAGTCCAAGTCACCCTGCAGTCTCTTAGCATCCTCCACACAGCTCACACCACCACCCAGTTTAGTGTCATCTGCAAACTTGGAGATATTACACTCTATTCCTTCATCCAAATCGTTAATGTATATTGTAAAGAGCTGGGGTCCCAGCACTGAGCCCTGCGGCACTCCACTAGTCACTGCCTGCCATTCTGAAAAGGACAAAGGGTGTTAAAAAAACAAGCCTGAAGGCTTTGTGTCTTAATGCAAGGAGTATCCGTAATAAGGTGGATGAATTAACTGTGCAAATAGACGTTAACAGATATGATGTGATTGGGATTACAGAGACGTGGCTCCAGGATGATCAGGGCTGAGAACTCAACATCCAAGGGTATTCAACATTCAGGAAGGATAGACAGAAAGGAAAAGGAGGTGGGATAGCATTGCTGGTTAAAGAGGAGATTAATGCAATATTTAGGAAGGACATTAGCTTGGATAATGTGGAATCTATATGGGTAGAGCTGCAGAATACCAAAGGGCAAAAAAACATTAGTGGGAGTTGTGTACAGACCTCCAAACAGTAGTAGTGATGTTGGGGAGGGCATCAAACAGGAAATTAGGGGTGCATGCAATAAAGGTACAGCAGTTATCATGGGTGACTTTAATATGCATATAGATTGGGCTAACCAAACTGGAAGCAATACAGTGGAGGAGGATTTCCTGGAGTGCATAAGGGATGGTTTTCAAGACCAATATGTCAAGGAACCAACTAGGGTGGAGGCCATCTTTGACTGGGTGTTGTGTAATGAGAGAGGATTAATTAGAAATCTCGTTGTGCAAGGCCCCTTGGGAAAGAGTGACCATAATATGGTGGAATTTTACATTAGGATGGAGAATGAAACAGTTAATTCAGAGACCATGGTCCAGAACTTAAAGAAGGCTAACTTTGAAGGTATGAGGCGTGAGTTGGCTAGGATAGATTGGCGAATGATACTTAAGGGGTTGACAGTGGATGGGTAATGGCAGACATTTTAGAGACCGCATGGATGAACTACAACAATTGTACATCCATGTCTGGCGTAAAAATAAAAAAGGGAAGGTGGCTCAACCGTGGCTATCAAGGGAAATCAGGGATAGTATTAAAGCCAAGGAAATGGCATAAAAATTGGCCAGAAATAGCAGCAAACCCGGGGACTGGGAGAAATTTAGAACTCAGCAGAGGAGGACAAAGGGTTTGATTAGGGCAGGGAAAATAGAGTACGAGAGGAAGCTTGCAGGAAACATTAAGACGGACTGCAAAAGCTTCTATAGATAAGTAAAGAAAAAAAGGTTAGTAACGACAAGCGTAGGTCCCCTGCAGTCAGAATCAGGGGAAGTCAAGTATTTTGGTTCGGTATTCACTAAGGAGGACACAAGCAACCTTCCGGATATAAAAGGGGTCAGAGAGTCTAGTAAGAAGGAGGAACTGAGGGAAATCTTTATTAGTTGGGAAATTGTGTTGGGGAAATTAATGGGATTGAAGGCCAATAAATCCCCAGGGCCTGATGGACTGCATCCCAGAGTACTTAAGGAGGTGGCCTTGGAAATAGCGGATGCATTGACAGTCATTTTCCAACATTCTATAGACTCTGGATCAGTTCTTATGGAGTGGAGGGTAGCCAATGTAACCCCACTTTTTAAAAAAGGAGGGAGAGAGAAAACAGGGAATTATAGACCAGTCAGCCTGACATCGGTAGTGGGTAAAATGATGGAATTTGGAAAGAGGTGACATGATAGGTCCAAGTCAGCATGGATTTGTGAAAGGGAAATCATGCTTAACAGATCTTCTGGAATTTTTTGAGGATGTTTCCAGTAGAGTGGACAAGGGAGAACCAGTTGATGTGGTGTATTTGGACTTTCAGAAGGCTTTCGACAAGGTCCCACACAAGAGATTAATGTGCAATGTTAAAGCACATGGGATTGGGAACTGGTTGGCAGATAGGAAGCAAAGAGTAGGAGTAAATGGGTACTTTTCAGAATGGCAGGCAGTGACTAGTGGGGTCTGTGCTGGGGTCCCAGCTGTTTACATTGTACATTAGTGATTTAGACGAGGGGATTAAATGTAGTATCTCCAAATTTGCGGATGACACTAAGTTGGGTGGCAGTGTGAGCTGCGAGGAGGATGCTATGAGGCTGCAGAGTGACTTGGATAGGTTAGGTGAGTGAGCAAATGCATGGCAGATGAATGTGAGGTTATCCACTTTGGTGGTGACAGATTAGGAAAAGGGGAGGTGCAATGAGACCTGGGTGTCATGGTACATCAGTCATTGAAGGTTGGCATGCAGGTACAGCAGGCGGTTAAGAAAGCAAATGGCATGTTGGCCTTCATAGCGAGGGGATTTGAGTACAGGGGCAGGGAGGTGTTACTACAGTTGTACAGGGCCTTGGTGAGGCCACACCTGGAGTATTGTGTACAGTTTTGGTCTCCTAACTTGAGGAAGGACATTCTTGCTATTGAGAGAGTGCAGCGAAGGTTCACCAGACTGATTCCCGGGATGGCGGGACTGACATATCAAGAAAGACTGGATCAACTGGGCTTGTATTCACTGGAATTCAGAAGAATGAGAGGGGATCTCATAGAAACGTTTAAAATTTTAACAGGTTTAGACAGGTTAGATGCAGGAAGAATGTTCCCAATGTTGGGGAAGTCCAGAACCAGGGGTCAAAGTCTAAGGATAAAGGGTAAGCCATTTAGAACCAAGATGAGGAGAAACTTCTTCACCCAGAGAGTGGTAAACCTGTGGAATTCTCTACCACAGAAAGTTGTTGAGGTCAATTCACTAAATATATTCAAAAAGGAGTTAAATGTAGTCCTTACTCTAGGGGGATCAAGGGGTATGGCGAGAAAGCAGGAATGGGGTACTGAAGTTGCATGTTCAGCCATGAACTCATTGAATGGCGGTGCAGGCTCGAAGGGCTGAATGGCCTACTCCTGAACCTATTTTCTATGTTTCTATGACCCGTTTAACCCGACGCTCTGCTTCCTGTTTGTCAACCGGTTCCCTATTCACGTCAGTATATTACCCCCAATACCATGTGTTTTGACTTTGCACAACAATCTCTTGTGCGGGACCTTTTCATAGAAACATAGAAACATAGAAACATAGAAAATAGTTGCAGGAGTAGGCCATTCGTCCCTTCGAGCCTGCACCACCTTTCAATAAGATCATGGCTGATCATTCACCTCAGTACCCCTTTCCCGTTTTCTCTCCATACCCCTTGATCCCTTTAGCTGTAAGGGCCACATCTAACTCCCTCTTGAATATATCCAATGAACTGGCATCAACAACTCTCTGCAGCAGGGAATTCCACAGGTTAACAACTCTCTGAGTGAAGAAGTTTCTCCTCATCTCAGTCCTAAATGGCCTGCCCCTTATCCTAAGACTGTGTCCCCTGGTTCTGGACTTCCCCAACATCGGGAACATTCTTCCCACATGTCAAAAGCCTTTTGAAAGTCCCAATACACCACATCCACTGGTTCTTCCTTGTCCACTCTGCTAGTTACATCCTCATTTTGATCTTTCAAATTTTGATCTTTCAAAAGATTTTGATCTTTTAAAATTTCCCAGATTCTTGAACTGTCCCAGCAGATTGGAAGGTAGCAAATGTAATACTGCTATTCAAGAAAGGTGGGAAAGAGAAAACAGGGAACTACAGGCCAGTTAGCCTGACATCAGTCATCAGGAAAATGCTGGAATCCATTGTTATGGAAATGGTATCAGGGTACTTAGAAAATCAAAACATGATTAAGCAGAGTCAACATGTTTTTATGAAAGAGAAATCGTGTTTGACAATTTATTCGAGTTTTTTGAGGATGTAACTAGCAGGGTAGATAAAGGGGAACCAACGGATGTAGTATATTTGGATTTCATAAAGGCATTCGATAAGGTGCCACATCTTATTACACAAGATAAGGGATCATGGGATTGGAGGTAATGTATTAGCATGGATAGAGGATTTTTTTAATGGACAGAAAACAGAGAGTAGAGATAAACGGGCCTTTTTCAGGTTTTCAGGCTATAACTAGTGGGGTGCCGCAAGGATCAGTGCTATGGCCTCAGCTATTTACAATCTACATTAAATGACCTAGATGAAGGGGCTGAGTGTAATGTATTCAAGTTTGCTGACAATACAAAGCTAGGTGGAACAGCAAACTGTGAGTCGAACACAAAGCTTCTGCAAAGGATTATAGATACACTAAGTGAGTGGGCAGTAAGTGGCAAAAGGAGTATAATGTAGGGAAATGCGAGGTTATTCACTTTGGTAGGAAGGATAGAAAAACAGATTATTTTTTAAACAGTGAGAAACTTTTAAATGTTAGTGTTCAGAAAAATTTGGATGTCCTTGTGCAAGAAATACAGAAAGCTAGTGTAAAGTCCTTACTCTACAGTATGAAACCACACGAGGCACATTCTGGGGACAAGGTCACTCTGTGACCTGCTCTTTATTCACAGGACTCCAAAAGTGATGACCCTGCGTGGGACCTCCCTTTATATACCTGGATGATCAGGTATGCGCAGTCTCCCACAAGTTCACCCCGTGGTCAAGGTGTGCATCTAGGTTGAGTGTATACAGTAATACAGTGGTGTTACATTGTGGTTACATACATGACATCACCTCCCCCCACCCTTATTAGGATCATAGGTTTAGTCTTTCAGGTGGTCTATGCTCCCTCGTGGAGCGCCGCAGTTGGGGCTCTGGTTGTTGGACACTGACGTGAGTGTCTGTCACCTGTGGTGATTCCAACCTGTCCGGGCTGACTGCAGGGACTGTGCATTCTTCTGATTGTTCTTGTTGCTCGTTCACTGGCAGTGTTGTGAGCTCCATCTCATGGTCTTCTTCAAGTTCCTCCATGTCATTGCTAAATCTTTTTTTTACTTGGTCCAGATGCTTCCGGCATATCTGACCATTGTTGAGTTTTACCACGATGACCCTATTCCCCTCTTTGTCAATTACAGTACCCTCAAGCCATTTGGGCTCCATGGCGTGATTGAGGACGAATACAGGATCATTTATTTCTATACATCCCCCCCCCCCCCTCAAATTACGGTCATGGTATTCATTTTGGGACTGGCGCTTGCCCTCAACTATGTCGGTCAGGACTGGGTGAATGAAGGACAACCGAGTTTTGAGTGTCCGTTTCATTAGTAGCTCTGTGGGCAGGACCCCCGTGAGTAAATGCGCTGGGATCTATAGGCCAACAGGAGGCACGATAGGCAGTATTGTAGGGAGGGTCCTTGAATCCTGAGCATACCTTGCTTAATAATTTGGACCGCACGTTCCGCCTGGCCATTGGAGGCCAGCTTGAACGGCGCTGTTCTGACGTGGTTGATGTCATTGCCCGACATAAACTCCCGAAATTCGTAGCTTGTGAAACATGGGCCATTATCACTGACCAGGATGTCCGGCAAGCCATGGGTTGCAAAGATTGCACGTAGGCTTTCCAAAGTGCTGGATGTCATGCATGAATTCAGAATGATGCACTCGAACCATTTCGAGTACGCATCTACCACAATAAGGAACATCTTACCCATGAACGGGCCTGCATAGTCTACGTGAATACGTGACCATGGCCTGGTGGGCCAGGGCCACGGGCTGAGCGGGGCCTCCCTGGGGGAATTACCCAGCTGGGCACACATCGTGCACCTGCGAACACAGTGTTCCAGGTCTGAATCGATTCCAGGCCACCAAACGTGTGACTGGGCAATGGCCTTCATCAGCACAATGCCTGGGTGCTCGCTGTGGAGTTTCCTGATGAATGCCTCCCTGCTCTTCTGGGGCATAACTATCCGGCTGCCCCATAGTAGGCAGTCGGCTTGGATGGAGAGCTCACTCATCCGCCTGTGGAACGGTCTGACCTCCTCAGAGCATGCTCCGTGTGCGGGCGCCCAATCCCCAGTCAGGACATATTTCTTAATCAGGGATAGGAGGGGATCTCTGTTTGTCCAGATTTTGATCTGGTGGGCTGTGATGGGGGAGCCTGCGCTGTCAAAGGCATCGACAGCCATGACCATCTCAGCACTTTGCTCTGCTGCCCCCTCAGTGATGGCAAGTGGAAGCCTGCTGGGCGCGTCTGCACAATTTTCTGTGCCGGGCCAGTGCCGGATGGAATAGTCATAAGCAACCAGCGTGAGAGCCCATTGCTGTATGCGAGCTGATGTTAATGGTTTGTGGTCCGTCACTAATTCAAACTTCCGACCAAAGAGGTACTGATGCATTTTTTTTTACACCATAGACACATGCGAGCGCTTCCTTCTCGACCATCCCATATCCCCGTTCTGTTTGAGAGAGTGACCTGGAGGCATAAGCCACACCTTGTAGTTGACCCTCAGCATTGCCCTGCTGCAGCACGCACCTTAGGACGATGCATCATATGTCAGAACCAATTTTTTACAGGGGTCGTACAGAGTCAACAACTTGTTTGAACAAAGTAGGTTTCGCGCCCGATCAAAAGCCCGTTCTTGACAGTCCCCCCAAAACCAATCACAACCCTTATGCAGGAGCAAGTGTACCTGCTCCAAAAATGTGCTCAAGTTTGGCAGAAAGTTCCCGAAATAGTTCAACAGTCCTAGGAATGAACACAACTCCGATGTGTTGCAGGGCCTGGGTGCTCGTCGAATCACCTCTGTTTTGGATTCGGTGGGCTGAATCCCATCTGCAGCAACCCTCCTGCCCAGAAACTGAACCTCAGGATCTAAGAACACATATTTAAACTTCTTGAGTCGCAGGCCTACCCGGTCCAGTCGGTGTAGCACCTCCTCCAGGTTGTGGAGGTGTTCCTCGGTGTCTCGACCCGTGATGAGGATGTCGTCCTGGAATACGATCGTTCCAGGAATGGATTTGAGCAGGCTTTCCATGTTTCATTGAAAAATCATGGCATTCGATCAGCGGCCGAACGGGCACCTGTTATAAACGAACAGCTCTCGAGTGTGGTGATGGTGGTCAGTAGTTTAGATTCGTCGGCCAGTTCCTGGGTCATATAGGCTGAAGTGAGGTCCAACTTGGTGAACAGCTTGCCGCCTGCCAGCGTGGCGAAGAGGTCCTCTGCTCTCGGGAGCGGGTATTAATCTTGTAGGGACGCCCGATTGATGGTGGCCTTGTAGTCACCACAGATCCAGTCAGAGCCATCCGCTTTTAGGACGGGAACAATAGAGTTCGCCGAGTCGCTGAATTCAACAGGCGAGATGATGCCCGCTCTCAACAGCCGGTCCAATTCGCTCTCAATTTTTTCCTGCATTACATACGGCACTGCTCTGGCTTTGTGGTGCACTAGTCTGGCGTCCGGGGTGATGTGTATCACTACTTTAGTGCCTTTCAAAGTCCCGACGCCGGGTTGGAATAGTGTATCGACTTGTTGTAGGACTTGAGAGCACGAACTGCGCTCCACAGACGACATTGCGTGAACATCCCCCCATTTCCTGTTCATCTCGGCTAACCAACTCCTCCCCAACAGTGCGGGACCATTGCCCGGGACAATCCAGAGCGGCAGCCGATTCACTAACCCATTGTGTGTGACAGCCAACATTGCACTGGAGAGCTAGTGTAAAGTCCTTACTTTACAGTATGAAACCACACGAGGCACATTCTGGGGACAAGGTCACTCCGTGACCTGCTCTTTATTCACAGGACTCCAAAAGTGATGACCCTGCATGGGACCTCCCTTTATATACCTGGATGATCAGATATGCGCAGTCTCCCACAAGTTCACCCCTTGTGGTTAAGGTGTGCATCCAGCTTGAGTGTGTACAGTAATACAGTGGTGTTACATACATGACAGCTAATATAAAGGTACAGTAGGCAATAATGAAGGCAAATGGCATGTTGTCCTTTATTACAAGGGGGTTGGAGTATAAGAGTAAGGAAATCTTGTTGCAAATGCATAGGGCTTTGGTGTTTGCATAGGTGTTTTGAATGCTGTGCTTGACCCTGCTGTACCTGTCCCCTTGTGGTAATGGATTCTGTTGCCTAGTCACCCGTTCTGCGCATGTCCGCCTTCAGCGGCTTTACGAAATTTTCGAAGGACGCACGCACGGCTTGGAAGAAGCTGCCTGAGGCAAAAATCGCAGGACGCATGCGCCTCTTCACCGTCTTCCAAGCTGCGCATGTGTTGTGCGATTTTTGAAATTTGCCCGAGGCAGTTTTGTTGTCAGCAAATGTTTCCTTTTTATTGTTAGCTAATGTCGGCCAGATTTCCCAGGAGTCGGGAATCCCGGCAGGTCAAAGGAGGCGAGAAGGGCTGGATCCGTAAGGTAAATGCATTTACAGCACTGCTTGTGGGCCGGAAGGAGCAGGAATGTTTCCTCCAGGCCCAACAAGCTTACCCCTGTACCACCCCGCGATCTCCGACTCCCTCCCCGCCATGATCTCCAACCCTCACCCTCCAACAATCACTGACTCCCCCCGTGAACTCCAACCCTCACCCTCCTGCGATCTCCGACACCAACCCCCCAAGAAATCTCCAAAGGCTTTTGACAAGGTCCCACACAAGAGATTGGTGTGCAAAATCAAAGCACATAGTATTGGGGGTACTGTACTGACATGGATAGAGAACTGGTTGGCAGGCAGGAAGCAGAGAGTCGGGTTAATGGGTCCTTTCCAGAATGGCAGTCAGTGAATAGTGGAGTGCCGCAGGGCTCAGTGCTGGGACCCCAGCTATTTATAATATACATTAATGATTTGCATGATGGAATTGAGTGTAATATCTCTAAGTTTGCAGATGACACTAAACTGGGTGGCTTTGTGAGCTGTGAGGAGGACGCTAAGAGGCTGCAGGGTGACTTGGACAGGTTAGGTGAGTGGGCAAATACATGGCAGATGCAGTATAATGTGGATAAATGTGAGGTTATCCACTTTGGGGGCAAAAACACGAAGGCAGAATATTATCTGAATGGTGGCAGATTAGGAAAAGGAGAGGTACAGTGAGACCTGGGTGTCATGATTCATCAGTCATTGAAGGTTGGCATGCAGGTACAGCAGGCGCTGAAGAAGGCAAATGGTATGTTGGCCTTCATAGCTAGGGGTTTTGAGTATAGGAGCAGGATGGTCTTACTGCAGTTGTACAGGGCCTTGGTGAGGCCTCACCTGGAATATTGTGTTCAGTTTTGGTCTATAATCTGAGGAAGGATGTTCTTGCTATTGATGGAGTTTAGCGAAGGTTCAACAGATTGATTCCTGGGATGGCAGGACTGACATATGAGGAGAGACTGGATCGACTGGGCCTGTATTCACTGGAGTTTTGAAGGATGAGAAGGGATCTCATAGAAACATATAAAATTCTGACGGGACTGGACATGTTAGATGCAGGAAGAATGTTCCCGATGTTGGGGAAGTTCAGAACCAGGGGTCATAGACTTAGGATAAGGGGTAAGCCATTTAGGACTGAGATGAGGAGGAACTTCTTCACTCAGAGAGTTGTTAACCTGTGGAATTCCCTGCCGCAGAGAGTTGTTGATGCCAGTTCATTGGACATATTCAAGAATGAGTTAGATATGGCCCTTGCGGCTAAAGGGATCAAGGGGTATGGAGACAAAGCAGGAACGGGGTACTGAAGGAATGATCAGCCATGATCATATTGAATGGTGGTGCAGGCTCAAAGGGCCGGATGGCCTACTCCTGCACCTATTTTCTATGTTTCTATGTTTCTATGTTTCCGCCCCCGCAAACTCTGACCCCCATCCCTTCGCAATCTCCCACCCTCAACCCCTGCCATCTCCGTTCCCCACCGATTCAAGGTTTCATGGAAATAAATACATTTAAAACAATTTAATTATATGCTACTTTTATTTTCTATTGATTCATAACATGTGCCAGTTTCTATTGAAATTCAATGCCAATACACCATATTCAACACAAACAAAGCCCATTTGTACAAAGTGTAGCATTTTACTATATCAGATTAAATGCAGACAGCTTCCCGTAACGATATTGTTCTTCGCGTAGCGTTCAGGTAACTTGAAATGCAAATTTCTGATGCAAACAATAAACAACAACAACTTGCATTTATATAGTGTCTTTAACGTAGTAAAACGTCCCTAGGCACTTCACAGGAGCGTTATCAAACAAAATTTGACACCGAGCCACAAAAAGGAGATATTAGCGTAGATGACCAAAAGTAAAGAATGTCTTAGAGGAGGAGAGAGAGGCAGAAGGGTTTAGGGAAGGAATTCCTGAGCTTTGGGCCTCAGCAGCTAAAGGCATGGCCGCCAATGGTGGAGCAATTAAAATCGGTGATGTGCAAGAGGCCAGAATTGGAGGAGCATTGCAACCTCGGAGGATTGTCGGGCTGAAGGGTGTTAGAGATAGAGAGGGGCGAGGCCAGGGAAGGATTTGAAAACAAAGATAAGAGTTTGAAAATTGAGGCGTTGCCGGATCGAAACCAATGTAGATCAGCCAGCACAGGGTTAGGGTGAACTGGGTTTGGTGTGAGTTAGGATACAGGCAGTAGAGTTTTGGAGGAGTTGAAGTTTATGCAGGGTGGAAGATGGGAGGCCGGCCAGGAGAGCATTGGAATAGTCAAGGCTGGAGGTAACAAAGGCATAGATCAGGGTTTCAGTAGCAGATGAGCTGATGCAGGGGCGGAGTCATGAAAAGAGACAAAAATATAAATTCCAGTCCATTTTTCTTACACCATCCGTTTAATCTCCCAAGGGAAAGTTCTGCTTAATACTCCCCAGTTCCTAAAGATAATCAAACAAATCTTCACAATATTCATGCAGGTCTCTTCTTTAACTCTTTACCTGTTGTCCACTTTGGCATTCAAAGTGTTCACAAACATTTTAATGATTCCATATTATATTTATCAGGTTATAATAGGTGCCCATTTAAAAGCTCAGCTTACTAATGCTAGATAAAAATTAGGAGTGTATCAGCATATTGTTGAAATTAAGTTTAAATTCCATTAAAGTATAAATGCCCATTCACACTATATGAAATGTAGGGCCCTGGTACTGCCTCTTTGCTCTTTCCTTTCATTTGCAGCCTGCAGAATCCTATTTCACAGCATTCATCAGCAGCTCCTTAATTTTTTCCATATCACATTTCAAGAAGACAAAAGCTTTATGTTTAAGTTTCAGTAGGTCGAGGGTATCCAGAACCATCATCCCTCTGGTCAATGATCCATGCAATTCCACACTTACCCCATACTGTGCCTCCTCTGTGACAATAGACTCATCAATTGCAGCAGCCATTGCATATGAATCACAGGGCAAAAACCCTTGCCCAAAATGCAACTCTTTACTGCCTTGATCACCTTGGCTATAGTCGGCAGTCAGGGCAGTTATCTTCTTCATGAATTGAGCCTTTTCAGTATCTAGATTTATCCACTTCTTAAAAAACTCCTGCAATTAAAAAAACATTGTGATATAGAAACCTCAGGCAGGAGAAGACTGTCTGCTTCCTTCTTGAAGCCCATTAAGGATTCTTGTTCCACCATCTGTATTGGTAACCTGTTCCATATAATGGCACCCTTTTGGTAAAAAAAAGATGCTGTTGCATTTCCTATTTTCTTCTGTTGTTCTTCATTTGTCACTCCAGTCCCCCTCTCAGTCCTCTCTTTTCAAGAGGATCGTCAATCTTTCTTCATGCATCTTTCCCTCCATTTGGCAGCACACAAAAATAAGTAATTATTTTAGATCTTCAGAGATAACCAGCAGGGAGGGCTCGACAGAATTCAAAATCTATGGCCGCTGTGATTTGTATAACTGGGTTTGCTTTTGTGAAAGGATTGAAGAAACCAGAACGGATTTTGTTGTATTCTATTTGATAGGAAACTAAGCATGATGACATTTGTGCTAATGCTAATTCCTATGTTGACAAGCCCAATAACATAGAACAGAATGCGCAGGTGCAGCAACAAATTCTTGTTTTGAGATCGTTTTTGCATCTTTTGAACAACTTACCCATGGCAATCGATGGCGGAGAGTGTATTCCCAGGTGGCAATGTAAGTGGGACATGTGAAGTGGCTCAAAACAATGGAGGCTGCTTCCGGGTCTGTGACAAAGTTAAACTCGCTGCAGACTCTCACGTTCCCTCTGGCTGGAAATAAAGCAATCGGGGTAAAGTTCGAGAGCACAAAATTGACCGAATGCAGAGTGGCCATTACAATGGCTGTCAAGCAAAAAACCCCCAAATAAATCACCCTGATGCTTTAAAAGTTGCTCGTTTGCGGGTCGGTGCTGATGATGTCACATGACTTGACATGCATACTTAGCCCTTTGATGACTCACCCATTCTTCACGTGTCAGGACAATTTCCTGGCAGGATATTTAGTCATGGGTGACAGCAGAACGGAGCACAAGCCTTTCCTCACCTTTAACTTACTGCAGTAGTCACTGGATAGAATTTAGAGGCCGGAACTCGATTTGATAGACTTTTCTAAATCAACCAGACTGGAGATAGATGGTGGGAGCTGCCTGCCTGACTCAGTTCCACACTGAGGCAGGGCATTTATCAGATGAGCGAGCTGAATGTGCCCAATAATCTCAGACAGGACAGTAAAGCAGGCTATAATAAACACAGAAAATGCTGGAAATCTCAGCAGGTCAAGCAGCATCTGCGGAGAGAAAGATTTAACATTTCAGGTCGATGACCCTTCGTCAGTAAAGCTGGCTGTATGGCATACCTTCCATGTTTCCTCCCATGATATACAAACGCTTCAGCTTTGAAGGAAAAGTGGGGTCCATTTTGGCAGCTAGGGCCACATTGGTCAGGGGTCCAACAGCAACAAGGGAGACCTACAAGATGATGGAAAGGGATTTAGGATAACAGCAGTGAGGTATTCAGTCCTTTGTATATTGTAATGGGATGAAGAATTAGTTTTACAATCGGATTAAAAACTGTTACATTGTTTGTGGACTTTTCCAAGTTATTGCATCACATGTTACATTTACAAAAGTTCAATGAGTATTCAACTCTATTCAACCCACTTAAGAACTGTTAATATAAAATATTTTGTTATTAGAGACAATTTAAATCTCCATACTGTCATGTATGTAACCACAATGTAACACCACTGTATTGCTGTACACACTCAACCTAGATGCACACCTTGACCACAAGGGGTGAACTTGTGGGAGACTGCCCATACCTGTTCATCCAGGTATATAAAGGGAGGTCCCACGCAGGGTCATCACTTTTTGGAGTCCTGTAAATAAAGAGCAGGCCACGGAGTGACCCCTTGTCCCCAGAATGTGCCTCATGTGGTTTCATGCTGTAGAGTAAGGACTTTACATTGGTGACGAGAAACGGGAATTCATGACCTACGAGAATGGCCACCGGTAGCACAGAAGAACGGTTCTGTGTTGGGGAAGACTGGGACGATTTTATAGAGAGGTTTCAGTAAAGCTTCGTTACGAAAGAATGGCTGGGGGATGCAGCGGCCGACAAGCGAAGGGCTCATCTTTTGACCAGCTGCGGACCAAAGACATACACGCTCATGAAGGACTTACTAGCACCCAAAAAGCTGGCGGACAAAACCTTTGAAGAACTTAGCAAATTGATCGGGGAGCACCTCAAACCGGCAAGTAGCATACATATGGCCCGACATAGATTCTACACCCACCGATGTCGTGAAGAACAAAGCATACCGGACTTCATAGCAGACATCCAGCATTTGGCCAGCCTCTAAGTTCACAGACGCCTGCAGGGGGGAAGATGCTAAGGGACTTCTTTATCGAGGGTATCGGTCATGCGGGAATTTTCTGCAAATTAATTGAGACCAAGGATTTGACCTTGGAAGCGGCAGCGTTGTTAGCTCAAACTTTCATGGCAGGAGAGGAAGAGACGAAAATAATACACGCGCGCATTTCTGCCTTTCATGCGGCGATGGATCAGGGAGTCAATATCATCAAGGCGACTCAGAGCCCCGCAGGCAGGCAAGGGCAGTCCGACACTCCCCAGGCAGCAATAGACCCCAGAGTAGGATTTCAACAGAGACAATGGCAGGCTGAACGGACATTTACACCATCACAGTGGACAATGCGGCGCAGGATGGGGCCATTGACACCCACTATAGGGTACTCAAGAGCAGTCAAAGGGACAGTCAGCGCGGAATGCCTGGTCATAGTCCCGTTGTTCCCAACAATGGAAACTTTAACTCATGCTGGAGGTGTGGGGGAAAACACTCAGCTCGATCTTGCAGATTTCAACAGTTTGTGTGCAGGAACTGCAATCTCAGTGGCCATTTAGCTCGAATGTGCAGGAAGCCTGCAACCAGACTAATATATGAGGCGGATGGATCAGAAGAAGGTTCTTTGAGGCAGGATGACTTTTGGGGCAAATTGATGGACGCCGAGGTTCAGCGGATCCATGTGGCGAATATTCACAGTTCATACACCAAAACGCCACCAATGATGATGAGGGTTTGATTAAACAGTATCCCAGTATGCATGGAGCTGGACACTGGGGCCAGCCAGTCACTCATGGGTGTTCAGCAATTCGAGAAGCTATGGCCACTCAAAGCCAGTAGACCCAAATTAGCACGTACTGAGACACAATTACGGACTTACACTAAAGAAATCATTCCGGTGCTAGGCAGTGCAATGTTGGCTGTCACACACAATGGGTTAGTGAATCGGCTGCTGCTCTGGATTGTCCCGGGCAATGGTCTTGCACTGTTGTGGAGGAGCTGGTTAGCCGAGATGAACTGGAAATGGGGGGGATGTTCACGCAATGTCATCTGTGGAGCGAAGTTCGTGCTCACAAGTCCTACAACAATTCGATTCACTATTCCAACCCGGCGTCGGGACTTTCAAAGGCACTAAAGTAGTGATACACATCACCCCGGATGCCAGGCCAGTGCACCACAAAGCCAGAGCGGTGCCGTATGTAATGCGTGAAAAAATTGAGAGCGAATTGGACCGGCTGTTGAGAGAGGGTATCATCTCACCCGTTGAATTCAGCAACTGGGCGTGCCCCATCGTTCCAGTCCTAAAAGCGGATGGCTCTGTCAGGATCTGTGGCGACTACAAGGCCACCATCAATCGGGTATCACTACATGATCAATATCCGCTCCCGAGAGCGGAGGACCTTTTTGCCACGCTGGCAGACGGCAAGCTGTTCACCAAGTTGGACCTCACTTCAACCTATATGACCCAGGAACTGGCCGACGAATCTAAACTACTGACCACCATCACCGCGCACAAGGGACTGTTCGTTTATAACAGGTGCCCGTTTGGCATTCGATCAGCGGCTGCGATTTTTCAATGAAACAAGGAAAGCCTGCTCAAATCCATTCCTGGAACGATCATATTCCAGGACGACATCCTCATCACGGGTCGAGACACCAAGGAACACCTCCACAACCTGGAGGAGGTGCTACACTGACTGGACCGGGTAGGTCTGCGACTCAAGAAGTCTAAATGTGTGTTCTTAGCTCCTGTACGACCCCTGTAAAAAATTGGTTCTAACATGTGATGCATCGTCCTATAGGATTGGGTGCGTGTTGCAACAGGGCAATGCTGAGGGTCAACTACAAGGTGTGGCTTATGCCTCCAGTCACTCTCTCAAGCAGAACGGGGATATGGGATGGTCGAAAAGGAAGCACTTGCATGTGTCTATGGTGTAAAAAAATGCATCAGTACCGCTTTGGTAGGAAGTTTGAATTAGTGACAGACCACAAACCATTAACATCCCTGTTGTCAGATAGTAAGGCTGTCAATGCCAACGCATCAATTCGCATTCAGCGATGGGCTCTCATGCTGGCTGCCTATGACTACTCCATCCGGCACCAGCCCGGTACTGAAAATTGTGCAGATGCGCTCAGCAAGCTTCCACTGGCCACCACTGAGGGGCAGCGGAGCAAAGCATTGAGATGATCATGGCTGTCGAGGCCTTTGACAGCGCAGGCTCCCCCATCATAGCCTGCCAGATCAAAATCTGGACAAACAGAGATCCCCTCCTATCCCTGATTAAGAAATGTGTCCTGACTGGGGATTAGGTGCCCTGAGGAGGTCAGACCATTCTACAGACGGATGGATGAGCTCTCCATCCAAACCGACTGCCTACTATGGGGCAGCCAGGTAGTTATGCCCCAGAAGGGCAGGGAGGCATTCATCAGGGAACTCCACAGCGAGCACCCAGGCATTGTGCTGATGAAGGCCATTGCCCAGTCACACGTTTGGTGGCCTGGAATCGAATCAGACCTGGAACACTGTGTTCGCAGGTGCACGATGTGTGCCCAGCTGGGTAATGCCCCCAGGGAGGCCCAACTCAGCCTGTGACTACGCGGGCCCGTTCATGGGAAAGATGTTCCTCATTGTGGTAGATGCGTACTCGAAATTGCTCGAGTGCATCATTCTAAATTCATGCACGACATCCACTACTGTGGAAAGCCTACGTGCGATCTTTGCAGCCCATGGCTTGCCGGACATCCTGGTCAGTGATAATGGCCCATGTTTCACAAGCTACGAATTCCGGGAGTTTATGTTGGGCAATGGCATCAACCACGTCAGAACAGTGCCGTTCAAGCTGGCCTCCAATGGCTAGGTGGAACGTGCGGTCCAAATTATCAAGCAAAGTGTGCTCAGGATTCAAGGACCTTCCCTACAATGCCGCCTATTGCGCCTCCTGCTGGCCTATAGATCCCGACCGTACTCACTCACGGGGGTCCCGCCCGCAGATCTACTAATAAAACGGACAATCAAAACTCGGTTGTCCCTCATTCACCCAGTCCTGACCGACATAGTTGAGGGTAAGCGCCAGTCCAAAAACGAGTACCGTGACCGTAATTCGAGGGGGAGATGTATAGAAATAAATGATCCTGTATTCGTCCTCAATCACGCCATGGGGCCCAAATGGCTTGAGGGTACTGTAATTGACAAAGAGGAGAATAGGGTCATCGTGGTAAAACTCAACAATGGTCAGATATGGCGTAAGCGTCTGGACCAAGTAAAAAAAAGATTCAGCAATGACACGGAGGAACCTGAAGAAGACCATGAGATGGAGCTTACACCACCGCCAGTGAACGAGCCACGAGAGCAATCAGAAGAATGCACAGTCCCTGCGGTCAGCCCGGACAGGACGGAATCACCACAGATGACAGACACTCACGTTCAGTGTCCAAATCCAGAGCCCCAACAGCGGCGCTCCACGAGGGAGTGTAGACCACCTGAAAGACGAATAAGACTTTGGGGGAAGGTGATGTCATGTATATAACCACAATGTAACACCACTGTATTACTGTACACACTCAACCTAGATGCACACCTTGACCACAGGGGGTGAACTTGTGGGAGACTGCCCATACCTGTTCATCCAGGTATATAAAGGGAGGTCCCATGCAGGGTCATCACTTTTGGAGTCCTGTGAATAAAGAGCAAGTCACAGAGTGACCTTGTCCCCAGAATGTGCCTCGTGTGGTTTTGTGCTGTAGAGTAAGGACTTTACACATACAATAGCTCTTCTTCCTTATTTACAACAACTGGTGAATTATTAGTTCACATTGTAATCGAGACAGCCAAATATTCTTGTCCTCATCAGGCAAATTATGACTTGTTCTTGATTAGACTAGCTGACCCAGAATTTCATGGAACTTTTTGGATTAACTATGGCATAGGAGCATATTTTTCCTGACGAAATTTGCGTGGAACTCATTTATGCTGGTTTTACGCTGAAACATCTCTACGAGCAAATTTTCTCGATCGCTTGCGCCTCTCCTGAGATACACCCGTCTCTGCCTGACACTTACATAGTTCTGCCCCAATGCAAAAGACCAGGGGCTAGAAATTCAGTACCTTTGCACCACCTGTTAGCGCCTGAGAGGGACACTAATGGGCTGCTAAGCTCTTACCGACCGAGCGCCGCGCGGGCAGCATCTCCCGCGACCTTCAGCAGAGGTTTAGCGGCGGCGCTAACAGGTAGCGCTGCACACTCTAGCGCCACCCACTTGGTGATGTCACCGAGTGTGCAACGCTCCTGTAGTGCCGCAGTCGCGAACTTGACTGCTTTCGCCTGCCGTAGCACCTGGTGTTATTTCCAACAGGGAAAGCAGACATCACGGAGAAGCTGCCAGAGGGATATGTCCGAGGGGGAGCAGGTGGGCAGTTAATATGATGTTTTTTTTCCATTAATGCATCTATTCTAGATGCTGGAAAATGTTGTTTAGCTGCCTTGGCTTTTCTGTAACTTTTCGGGTGGTCCAGCTGACCTCCCCTTTAGGCACTGGGATGCTGGTTTCCTAGAGCCAGATCTTCAGCAGCGCTCCCGCGATAGCACCCCAGGAGTCAGGGTTAGTGCCCTTAGAGGGGTGTGGAACACTTCCCCTTAGGCCTCCTCTTGGTGTGCTCAAAGTGAATATCCTGGTTGGAGGCGGTAAACATCGGCCAGCGCTAAATTCAGCGACCAGGCGGTGTCACCGCCTCAAACTGGGCTATACTGAATTTGTAGCCCGAGCTCACTGAAATTTACTGCATTTAAACCAGCAATGTGCTCCCAAAGTAAATATTGAAAGTAATTGGCTTTCCCAAAGCCTGCACATCTCACCTCACCGGCATGTTCAGTGACTATCCTGACCATGGCATTCACCGCATGCTCAGCCTGTATGTGTTCCAGCCCGGGAGCGTTAGGGTCTGGAACATCACCCAGCCCGTCCTTTCCATGGTAAGCAGGGTCATGCAGAAGTTCTCCCAGGAGAGAGGTACCTGCACCCCGGTAGACTGGGATCTGTACACACATGGAAACATAGTTTTCAGAAACACTAAGCATACATCATGTCTGCTGTTCACTAAAAACCATAAAAGTGCAAGAAAGATGGAAAATAATTTGAAACAACAGCTCCCCTGAATAGCTTAGTTGGTAAATGTACATTGCGTGAGTGAGCTGTAAAAATCAGGCGGTTCCCAGATTCAGTATTGTTGCATATGCTAAGCTACAATAGGATTTGCGCAACTCGAATAGGAAGGGAGAAAATCAGCCAGATTTCAAACATCCTGACCACTATTGAAAAAAGGAGGCAGAGAGAAAGCAGGAAACTTTACTAGTGGACCGAGGGTCTAGTGAGAAGGAGGAACTGAAGGAAATCCTTATTAGGCGGGAAATTGTGTTAGGTAAATTGATGGGATTCAAGACCAATAAATCCCCGGGGCCTGATAGTCTGCATCCCACAGTACTTAAGGAAGTAGCCTAAAAATAGTGGATGCATTGGTGATCATTTTCCAACAGTCTATCGACTCTGGATCAGTTCCTATGGACTGGAGGGTAGCTAATGTAACACCACTTTTTAAGAAAGGAGGGAGAGAGAAAACGGATAATTATAGACCGGTTAGCCTGACATCAGTAGTGGGGAAAATGTTGGAATCAAGTATTAAAGATGAAATAGCAGCGCATTTGGAAAGCAGTGACGGAATAGGTCCAAGTCAGCATGGATTTATGAAAGGGAAATCATGCTTGACAAATCTTCTAGAATTTTTTGAGAATGTAACTGGTAGAGTGGACAAGGGAGAACCAGTGGATGTGGTGTATTTGGACTTTCAAAAGGCTTTTGGACAAGGTCCCACACAAGAGATTGGTGTGCAAAATTAAAGCACTTGATATTGGGGGTAATGTACTGACATGGATAGAGAACTGGTTGGCAGACAGGAAGTAGAGAGTCGGGATAAACGGGTCCTTTTCAGAATGGCAGGCAGTGACTAGTAGGGTGCTGCAAGGCTCAGTGCTGGGACCCCAGCTATTTACAATATACATTAATGATTTAAATGAAGGACTTGTGTGTAATATCTCCAAGTTTGCAGATGACACTAAGCTGGGTGGCGGTGTGAGCTGTGAGGAGGACGCTAAGAGGCTGCAGGGTGATTTGGACAGCTTAGGTGAGTGAGCAAATGCATGGCAGATGCAGTACAAGGTGGATAAATGTGAGGTTATCCACTTTGGTGAGAAAAACACGAAGGCAGAATATTATCTGAATAGCGGCAGATTAGGAAAAGGGGAGCTGCAACGAGACCTGGGTGTCGTTGTACACCAGTCATTGAAAGTTGGCATGCAGGTACAGCAGGCAGTGAAGAAGGCAAATGGTATGTTGGCCTTCATAGCTAGAGGATTTGAGTATAGGGGCTGGGAGGTCTTACTGCAGTTGTACAGGGCCTTGGTGAGAGCTCACCTGGAATATTGTGTTCAGTTTTGGTCTCCTAATCTGAGGAAGGATGTTCTTGCTATTGAGGAAGTGCAGCAAAACTTCACCAGATTGATTCCCGGGATGGCAGGACTGACATATGAGGAGAGACTGGATCGACTGGGCCTGTATCACTGGAGTTTAGAAGGATGAGAAGTGATCTCATAGAAACATATAAAATTCTGACGGGACTGGACAGGTTAGATGCAGGAAAGTCCAGAACCAGGGGACATAGTCTAAGGATAAGGGTTAAACCATTTAGGATTGAGATGAGGAGAAACTTCTTCACTCAGAGAGTTGTTAACCTGTGGAATTCCCTGCCGCAGAGAGTTATTGATGCCAGTTCATTGGATATATTCAAGAGGGAGTTAGATATGGCCCTTATGGCTAAAGGGATCAAGGGGTATGGAAAGAAAGCAGGAAAGGGGTACTGAGGTGAATGATCTATTGAATGGTGGTGCAGGCTCGAAGGACCAAATGACCTACTCCTGCACCTATTTTCTATGTTTCTATGTTTCTATGTTTCTAATGTAGTCAAGTTTGCTGACAATACAAAGATGGGAGGAAAAGTAATGTGTGAGGAGGACACAAAAAATCTACAAAAGGACATAAACAGGCTAAGTGAGTGGGAAAAAATTTGGCAGATGGAGTATAATGTTGGAAAGTGTGAGGTCATGCACTTTGACAGAAAAAAATCAAAGAGCAAGTTATTATTTAAATGGAGAAAAATTGCAAAGTGCTGCAGTGCAGCGGGACCAGGGGGCACTTGTGCATGAAACACAAAAGGATAGTATGCAGGTACAGCAATTGATCAGGAAGGCCAATGGAATCTTGGCCTTTATTCCAAAGGGGATGGAGTATAAAAGCAGGGAGTCTTACTACAGTTATACAGCGTATTGGTGAGACCACACCTGGAATACTGCGTGCAGTTTTGGTTTCCATATTTACGAAAGGATATACTTGCTTTGGAGGCAGTTCAGAGAAGATGCTGGAGATGAGGGGGTTGCCTTATGAGGAAAGGTTGAGGAGGTTGGGCCTCTACTCATTGGAAACATATAAGATTATGAGGGGGCTTGACAAGGTGGATGCAGAGAGGATGTTTCCACTGATGGGGGAGACTAGAACTAGGGGGCATAATCTTGAATAAGGGGCCGCCCATTTAAAACTGAGATGAGGAGGAATTTCTTCTCTCAGAGGGTTGTAAATCTGTGGAATTCGCTGCCTCAGGGAGCTGTGGATGCCAGAACATTGAATAAATTTAAGACAGAGATAGACAGTTTCTTAACCGATAAGGGATTATGGGGTAATGGGGAGTGGGCAGGAAAGTGGACTTGAGTCCATGATCGGATCAGCCATGATCATATTAAATGGCAGAGCAGGCTCGAAGGGCCGTATGGCCTACTCCTGCTCCTATTTCTTATGTTATTATGTTCTTATTCAGAAACCCTCTACTAGAAAGTGCACATCAATATGAGGGACAGGATTTGACTCCTGCTTCGCAGAGGCGAATAGCTTATCAGCACTCATTTCTGACACTCTCATCTCATTAGGGGAGGGACAATTTGGAAGGTTGTCTCTACTGGTAAAACTGCTTTCCTGTATTACTCGGTCGTCTGGATAGGAGGGAAGAAAACTGGGAAGAGGAAAATCCAGGGAGAAAAATCTAATTTCTTAAATGTGAATGTGAACTTGCAATGTTGTTGTTCTTGTAATAAATATGTAACACATTTTAATGGACTTAAAGTGAAGCCTAAAAATTATATCTACACATATACACATGAAATGTATGGACCTACACACACACACACACATAGATTATAATCGCTCAACCATTGGTGGCCATGCCTTCTGTTGCCTGGGCCCCAAGCTCTGGAATTCACTGCCTGAACCTCTCCGCCTTTATACCTCTCTTTCCTCTTTCAAGACATTTCTTAAAACATACCTCTTTGACCAAGCTTTTAGACACCTGCACTAGTTTCTACTTATATGGCTCGTGCCAAATTTTTTAGCTCATAATACTCCTGTGAAGTAACTTGGGGCGCTTCACTATGTTAAAGGCGCTATATAAACACACGTTGTTGTTGTTATATTTATCTGCACATGCACACATGGATTGTATGTGTCTAAATATATCTATAAGATCCATTTTCAATTAGCTCAATATGCAGGTTTAATAGAGAGTCTACAACAGAAGTAAAAGGGACATCATCATACTTATATACTCAACACGGACAAAATCATTGAAATATACACACACACATACACTCAATGTTTGCTGGCCTACCATCATTAATAAGCATTTTGACTACATATGGGCTATAAATACCTTTTGTTCTCCTATGAACTGAATTGTTACTGAACAAAAGACACAAAGAGTCACAGTCACAGATACTTGTACCTCTGCTCTTTGTTACCTACCTCCATCCGTTGACAAAGTTGTAGCACTCGAAGCACATTTTTGCACACGTTTTCAAGTGCTGTGTTTCCATGAGTGCACATTATACCCAGGATCTGAACATTAGGAGCTGCTAGAGCCATCATAATGGCTTGGGCATCATCCACCCCAGCATCGACATCCAAGAGCAAAAGCTTCTTTGCTATCTTAGAACCTGAAGACCAGAGAGTGTTTTTTTAAAAAGACACTGTTTAATAATGTAAAGTTTAATAATAATTTATAGCTTAAAGGTTGTAAGAGTACTTTTTAGAATGTTGATAGTAACAACATTCATGTTTAGTTGAACTAAGAAATTATAGGACTGGTTTTACTGGTCTTACCCCGCCACATCCATCCCAGTCGGTCAAGTCACTATCATTTCCTATCCTATGTGGTCGAGAGTACAAACCCTAGCAATGGTAAAAAGGGAGGAAATTGGAGCAAAGTTGCAGGCCTCCAGCTGTGTTCCCAGCCACTGGCATTGGGGCCTTATGGTTGCTGCTCTCTGACAACCTGCTGTTTCACTTTCTGAGCTGCCCGAACCCCTCCTGCTGGGACCCCTGCAGAATATCGCCTTATTCGGACACTCCTCCACTTCAGTGTCCAATGGGCTAACAAGAAAGAAAGAATGTTCCCACTGCCTCATTTACATGTTTGCAGGTGCAGCTCTGCTACCCCCATCCCAACCCCCCCAAGATCCAACCCAAAGGAAACCCAAACATTCCGGTGCAACATAAAGGGAGCGGAGACCTGGCAAAACATGTCTTTGACTCTTTCTCCAGACCTTTGTATCCAGGATATGGCTGATCTCTAGGTAAGGAAGGTTTCTGTGTGGATCATCAGAATTTCAATGAAGTGCAAACAAGTTATTTGTTCATTTATTCAGCTATTCAATCTATAAGCATTGACTTCTGAGTTATATAAAGCCTTTAATGTAGAAAATATTCCAAAATACTTCACATTGGAGAAACGCATATCATCCGAAAACACAGAGTCACTTTCCACATGTACGCTGACGACACCCAGCTCTACCGCTCCACCACTTCTCTCGGCCCCTGCTTGGTATTTAAGTTGTCAGATTGCTTGTCCGACATTCAGTACTGGATGAGCAGAAATTTTCTCCAATTAAATATTGGGAAGACCGAAGCCATTATCTTTGGTCCCCGCCACAAACTGCGTTCCCTAACCACTGACTCCATCTCTCTCCCTAGCATCAATCTGAGGGTGAACAAGACTGTTCGCAATCGGAGAGGCATATTTGACGCTGAAATTAGTTTCCAATCACATATCCATGGCATAACTAAAATGACCTTTTCACACCTCTGTAAAATTGCCCGCCTCCGCCCCTGCCTCAGCTTTTCTGCTGCTGAAACCCTCATTCAAACCGTTGTTACCTCCAGACTTGACTACTCCAACTCACTCCTGGCCAGCCTTCCACATTCCACACCATGTAAACTTGAAGTCATCCAAAACTCAGCAGCCTGTGTACTAACCCACACCAAGTCAAGATCACCCATAACCCCTGTGCTTTCTGACCTACATTGGCTCCCAGTTAAACAACGCCATGATTTCAAAATTCTCATCCTTGATTACAAATCACTCCATGGCCTTGTCCCATCCTTTCTCTGTAATCTTTCTCAGCCTCACAACCCCACGAGATGTCTGTGCTCCTCAAATTCTGGCCTCTTGAACACCCCTCATTATAACTGCTCAACTATCGGTGGATGTGACTTCAGCTACCTGGGCCCTAAGCTCTGGAATTCCCTCCCTAAACCTCTATGCCTCTCTACCTCTCTTCCCTCTATTAAGACGCTCCTTAAAACCTACTTCTTTAAACAAGCTTTTGTTTATCTGCCTTAATTTCTTCTTCTGGGCTTGGTGTCAAATTTATCTGTTCTGACTTGTAACACTGCTGTGAAGCGCCTTGGGACATTTTACTACGTTAAAGGTGCTATATAAATAAAAGTTGTTATTATTATTAGTAACATACAACTATAAAGGCTAATCCTCAAATTTCCTTTCTCTTTCTTAAGCTTAACACTCACCCTTCTGGGTCACAACTTGCCGTCTTTGTGTAGCCATGTTTTCTTAACGCACTATGTTCTCAGTTTCAGTTCTATTGACAAGTAGATAAAAAGATCAGCCTGAGTTGTCTTTAGTGTCCCCCAGTGACTGGTGGAGAGGTTAAAAGCTGTATTAATTGAACAATTAATACCTGTAGTCATTTTCACTAGACTATGCTTTTCTCTGTAGGATAGAATCACAAGGCCAGTCTTATAAGCTGCTGAATTGCTAGAGTATGATGCAACATTGTTATTTTAAGGAGACAAAAGGTTCTCCTCTGAAAACCACATGAACAATTAAGATGGAGGCAGGTGCTGGCATGAACTACCAACAGGAGACCACGAAGCAGCCAGAGGAAATAAGACCAGGTCCAGAGGTTGGGTGCATGACAAACCAATCGTCAACTGAACACGCCAAGCTCCAGCCAAACATTAATGATATTGGGATTGGGAACGTGTTGATCATGCATTGTAAAAGGTATAAAAAATATTAACTTTGAGACCCCTTGTCAAGCATTTTGCTTAGTTACAGGACAAGACCCCACACGCTTACCGGGGTCTCCCCTGCTGAACTATTGATGAAGAGAGGTCTCAAGACCAAGCTCTCTCTCGTCCATCCTAACTTGAATGATCGTGTTGAAAACAGACGTCAAAATCAGCAGTGGTAACACGATTGTGCTGCGGTGTCACACGACATCTCTGTTAACAATCCTGTGTATGTGCTAAATTATGGTCAAGGTCCCAAGTGAATCGGTCAAGGAGAGTAACAGAGTATTTAGTGTCAGGCTCAAAAATGGGCAACATGCAGGAAACATGTTGATCAGATAAAGCAGCGGCACACGGATGAACTGGACCAAGTTGCGGAAGATACGATCAGTGACCAACCAACCTATATTCATTCATCAGAGGACTCTGCTGTCATCACTGAATCTTGACTTTCAATCTATAACTGACTC
The DNA here is from genome assembly GCF_044704955.1 of Pristiophorus japonicus. NCBI lineage: Eukaryota > Metazoa > Chordata > Chondrichthyes > Pristiophoridae > Pristiophorus > Pristiophorus japonicus. Next base: position 192,006,003 of record NC_091986.1, on the reverse strand, counting down.
AGAACGCTCGCCCAGAACTGGAGTTGAGCTGAGATGAAATATTCATGAGTGGAAAGTCCCGGACGATCTTAACTTGTAAAAAGACTGATACTAAGATCTTGAAGGGGGATGTTGTCATGTATGTATGCTTCGGGTTACTAGCCACCAGGGGGCGCCACTGTCGGAGGACATTGGGCTGTACGCACATGTGTGCGGGCCAGGTATATAAAGGAAGCCTGTGGGCACTTTGGGCCCGAATAAAGTTGAGCCAGGTTTGCACCGGAGTGAGTTTACAGGATTCAGTCAATCGAGTTATTACATACATAACACCCCTGATCTACTTCGGAGAAGTCAAAGAAAAGAGAGACCAGCCAAGAAAGCCCAGCAATCTCGAGTCAGCGCGCTCCGTCATCCTTGGTTGTACGGGAAGTAAAACCTGTGTTTTAACCAATCCACATTTGTTTAATGCATACGTTGTGTGTCTAATAAACTGTAATACTTTACTAAATGAGTATCCATGTCATCATCATTTATGCCAGTAAACAGGGGCAGTTAAATCTGCCTACACCAACTACCGAGTAGCAGAGACCTGGAATTAATTTGCCAGCCTACACTCTGAGTTGGACAATGGAATCACAAGAGATGGCTGAAAAATAAGCACACAACAAACTTGATGGTTTAAAAAAGGACTGAGCAAATTTTAAGGATTGACATCAAATATTCTTATTTTTACAATATACATTGCACAGTGTGGCACAGCTCTAATCATTACATCATGAACTTTGCTAATTACCAGGCTCGATAATGTGAGGAAAATGGATTACATAGGATATACGACACAGAAACAAGCCATCCAGCCCAACTAGTCCATGCCGGTGTTTATGTTCCACTCGCGCCTCCTCCAGTCTTTCCTCATCTAACTCTATCGGCATAACCCTCTATTCCCTTCTCCCTCATGTGCTTATCTAGCCTCCCCTTAAATGCATCTATACTATTTGCTTCAACCACTCCCTGTGGTAGCGGGTTCCACATTCTCACCACTCTCTGGGTAAAGAAGTATCTTCTGAATTCCCAGATCCTGGGACTTACATGAACACAACGAGAGAGACTTAGCAAGGCTGACTGGACAGTCAAGGATATAGAATAATTTCTTTATGGCAGGGGGATGGGAACCTATGCAGGGAGACAGAGGGAAGTAGAATGGGGGCAGAAGCAAAAGATAGAAAGAAGAAAAGTAAAAGTGGAGGGCAGAGAAACCTAAGGCAAAAAGCAAAAAGGGCCACATTACAGCAAAATTCTAAAGGGGCAAAGTGTGTTAAAAAGACAAGCCTGGAGGTTCTGTGCCTCAATGCGACGAGTATTCGGAATAAGGTGGCCGAATTAACTGCGCAGATAGCAGCTAATGGTATGATGTAATTGGCATCACGGAGACATGTCTCCAGGGTGACCAAGGCTGGGAACGCAACATCCAGGGGTATTCAACATTTATGAAGGATAGACAGAAAGGAAAAGAAGGTGGGGTGGCATTGCTGGGTAAAGAGGAAATTAATGCCACATTAGCTTGGCTGATGTGGAATTGGTATGGGTGGAGCTACGGAATACCAAAGGGCAGAAAACGCTAGTGGGAGTTGTGTACAGACCACCAAACAGTAGTAGTGAGTTTGGGGACAGCATCAAACAAGAAATTAGGGATGCGTGCAATAAAGGTACAGCAGTTATCATGGGCGACTTTAATCTACATATTGATTGGGCTAACCAAACTGGTAGCAATGTGGTGGAGGAGGATTTCCTGGAGTGTATTAGGGATGGTTTTCTAGACCAATATGTCAAGGAACCAACTGGAGGGCTGGCCATCCTAGACTGGGATGTAATGAGAAAGGGCTAATTCGCAATCTTGTTGTGCGAAGCGCCCCTTGGGGAAAGAGTGATCATAATAGGGTAGAATTCTTTATTAAGATGGAGAGTGACACAGTTAATTCAGAATTTAAGGAAAGGTGACTTCGATGGTATGAGACGTGAATTGGCTAGAATAGACTGGCAAATGATACTTAAAGGGATGACGGTGGATAGGCAATGGCAAACATTTAAAGATCACATGGATGAGCTTCAACAATTGTACATCCCTGTCTGGAGTAAAACTAAAACGGGGAAGGTGGCTCAACCGTGGCTAACAATGGAAATTAAGGGTAGTGTTAAAGCCAAGGAAGAGGCATATAAATTGGCTAGAAAAAGCAGCAAACCTGAGGACTGGGAGAATTTTATAATATAGCAGAGGAGGACAAAGAGTTTGATTAGGAGGGGGAAAATAGAATGAGAGGAAGCTTGCTGGGAACATAAAAAACTGACTGCAAAAGCTTCTATAGAAGAGAAAAAGATTAGTGAAAACAAACGTAGGTCCCTTGCAGTCAGATTCAGGTGAATTTATAATGGGGAACAAAGAAATAGCGGACCAGTTAAACAAATACTTTGGTTCTGTCTTCACGAAGGAAGAAACAAATAACCTTCCGGAAATACTAGGGGACCAAGGGTCTAGTGAGAAGGAGGAACTGAAGGAAATCATTATTAGGCGGGAAATTGTGTTAGGGAAATTGATGGGATTGAAAGCTGATAAATCCCCGGGGCCTGATAGTCAGCATCCCCTAGTACTTAAGAAAGTAGCGCCAGAAATAGTGGATGCATTGGTGATCAGTTCCAACCGTCTATCGACTCAGGATCAGTTCCTATGGACTGGAGGGTAGCTAATGTAACACCACTTTTTAAGAAAGGAGGGAGAGAGAAAACGGATAATTATAGACCGGTTAGCCTGACCTCGATAGTGGGGAAAATGTTGGAATCAATTATTAAAGATGAAATAGCAGCACATTTGGAAAGCAGTGACAAGATTGGTCCAAGTCAACATGGATTTCTGCTTGACAAATCTTCTAGAATTTTTTGAGAATGTAACTGGTAGAGTGGACAAGGGAGAACCAGTGGATGTGGTGTATTTGGACTTTCAAAAGGCTTTTGACAAGATCCCACACAAGAGATTGGTGTGCAAAATTAAAGCACATGGTATTGGGGGTAGTGTACTGACGTGGATAGAGAACTGGTTGGCAGACAGGAAGCAGAGAGTTGGGATAAACGGGTCCTTTTCAGAATGGCAGACAGTGACTAGTGGGGTGCCGTAGGGATCAGTGCTGGGACCCCAGCTATTTACAATATACATTAATGATTTGGATGAGGGAATTGAGCGTAATATCTCCAAGTTTGCAGATGACACTAAGCTGAGTGGTGGTGTGAGCTATGAAGAGGACGCTAAATGGCTGCAGGGTGACTTGGACAGGTTAGGTGAGTGGGCAAACGTGTGGCACATGCAGTATAATGTGGATAAATGTGAGGTTATTCATTTTGGTGGCAAAAACACAAAAGGCAGAATATTATCTGAATCGCAGAAGATTAGGAAAAGGGGAGGTGCAACGTGACCTGGGTGTCATGGTACATCAGTCATTGAAAGTTGGTATGCAGGTACAGCAGGCGGTAAAGAAGGCAAATGGTATGTTGGCCTTCATAGCTAGGGGATTTGAGTATAGGAGCAGGGAGGTCTTACTGCAGTTGTACAGGGCCTTAGTGAGGCCTCACCTGGAATATTGTGTTCAGCTTTGGTCTCCTAATCTGAGGAAGGACATTCTTGCTATTGAGCGATTGCAGCGAAGGTTCACCAGACTGATTCCCGGGATGGCAGGACTGACATATGAGGAGAGACTGGATCAACTGGGCCTGTATTCACTGGAGTTTAGAAGGATGACAGGGGATCTCATAGAAACATATAAAATTCTGACAGGACTGGACAGGTTAGATGCAGGAAGAATGTTCCCGATGTTGGGGAAGTCCAGAACCAGGGGACATAATCTAAGGATAAGGGGTAAGCCATTTAGGACTGAGATGAGGAGAAACTTCTTCACTCAGAGAGTTGTTAACCTGTGGAATTCCCTACCGCAGAGAGTTGTTGATGCCAGTTTGTTGGATATATTGAAGAGGGAGTTAGATATGGCCCTTACGGCTAAAGGGACCAAGGGGTATGGAGAAAAAGTGGGAAAGGAGTACTGAGGTGAATGATCAGCCATGAGCTTTATTGAATGGCGGTGCAGGCTCGAAGGACCGAATGGCCTACTCCTGCACCAGTTTCCTATGTTTCTCTGTTTAAGAATTCAGTATTTGAAAGAAAAGGACTGATTTAGTGATTCTGCACAGGATGTATAACACTTCACAGTCCATGTCTTCCTTGGATTATAGATTCTTGCAAAGAAGTAACCTTCACAGAGTTTTAAGTACAATAGTAATTGTTTATTTATGCATCACAACAGCACCATTGGTTTTATAGCGACAAATTCCATTCTTATTTCATGGAATTACCAAATTTCTGTTGGACATCCGAGGATTTTATTTCTCAATTCAGTCCACTTACACGTAGGGTCATTGACTTGAAGTAACCGAGTTAAGTCGAATTCCATTTTTACTGCCTGAGTTGTTTAGCTGTAGGTTAATCAAATTCCATAATTCCATCCATTTTCCATGAAAACCATAAATCATAGCTGTAATATATATAGCTCCATCTGGTGGACTACTGTGGCCCTGCAGCCAGTACTGTTTACAACAATAAAGAGGGAACAGGTCACCTGACTAAGGTTCCTGATGTTAGCAGCCATCTTACAGCTAGTGTGTGTTTGAAAGTTGTACTGAATATATAACAAATGGCGATGAGAATGGGATAATCGGAAAACAAAGCTGCAATTTTTGTTGCTGGATGATTCAGTCAATCGACAGAGAAACTTTGAGAGCTTCTCTGTTTTGATTAACAGCTGCAAATCCAAGATAAATTACAAACACACTTGTCTGAACTGCCAGAGTCCAGATGGCCATGCCTATGGGAATAATAGGGCATTTGGGGGAGTTTCAACGCGACCATGAAAGTTTCGGAGAGTATGTGGAGCGGCTGGAAATGTTTTTCACCGCAAATAATATCATCGAAGTCCCCAATGATGAGAACCATAACCGGGTGGTGTTGGGAAGACAACAGGCTTGTGACTGTCAAGCCAAAGGACACAACTCTTAAGCAGATTCTAACTAAGTTAGAACAGCACTACAGTCCTGAGCCCCTGGAAATCGCTGAAAGTTATCGTTTCGGAATACGACATCAGTTAACCGAAGAAGATATCAGTAAGTACATTGTAGCATTAAAAAAGTTATCTATTCACTGTAATTTAGGAAACTTTCAGAATTGAGCATTATGTGCCCGCTTTGTTTGTGGGACAAAACATGATGCGACCAGAAGAAAGTTATTGACCAACTCCGAACTTGACTTTTGATTTAGCGTGTCAGACAGGTATGTCAATGGACATGGCTAACCAATATTCCCGAGAATTTCGTACTATTTCCAGTCATCAGACAACCGAGGTGAATCGCCTGCAGGTTAAATGTAAACACATAGAAATATAGAAACATAGAAAATAGATGCAGGAGTAGGCCATTCGGCCCTTTGAGCCTGCACCGCCATTCAATGAGTTCATGGCTGAACATGCAACTTCAGTACCCCATTCCTGCTTTCTCGCCATACCCCTTGATCCCCCTAGTAGTAAGGACTTCATCTAACTCCTTTTTGAATATATTTAGTGAATTGGCCTCAACAACTTCCTGTGGTAGAGAATTCCACAGGTTCACCACTCTCTGGGTGAACAAGTTTCTCCTCATCTCAGTCCTAAATGGCTTGCCCCTTATCCTTAGACTGTGACCCCTGGTTCTGGACTTCCCCAACATTGGGAACATTCTTCCTGCATCTAACCTGTCTAAACCCATCAGAATTTTAAACGTTTCTATGAGATCCCCTCTCATTCTTCTGAACTCCAGTGAATACAAGCCCAGTTGATCCAGTCTTTCTTGATATGTCAGTCCCGCCATCCCGGGAGTCAGTCTGGTGAACCTTCGCTGCACTCCCTCAATAGCAAGAATGTCCTTCCTCAAGTTAGGAGACCAAAACTGTACACGATACTCCAGGTGTGGCCTCACCAAGGCCCTGTACAACTGTAGCAACACCTCCCTGCCCCTGTACTCAAATCCCCTCGCTATGAAGGCCAACATGCCATTTGCTTTCTTAACCGCCTGCTGTACCTGCATGCCAACCTTCAATGACTGATATACCATGACAGCCAGGTCTCGTTGCACCTCCCCTTTTCCTAATCTGTCACCATTCAGGTAATAGTCTGTCTCTCTGTTTTTACCACCAAAGTGGATAACCTCACATTTATCCACATTATACTTCATCTGCCATGCATTTGCCCACTCACCTAACCTATCCAAGTCACTCTGCAGCCTAATAGCATCCTCCTCGCAGCTCACACTGCCACCAACTTAGTGTCATCTGCAAATTTGGAGACACTACATTTAATCCCCTCGTCTAAATCATTAATGTACAGTGTAAACAGCTGGGGCCCCAGCACAGAACCTTGCGGTTCCCCACTAGTTACTGCCTGCCATTCTGAAAAGTACCCATTTACTCCTACTCTTTGCTTCCTGTCTGCCAACCAGTTTTCAATCCATGTCAGCACATTACCCCCAATCCCATGTGCTTTAACTTTGCACATTAATCTCTTGTGTGGGACTTTGTCGAAAGCCTTCTGAAAGTCCAAATACACCACATCAACTGGTTCTCCCTTGTCCACTCTACTGGAAACATCCTCAAAAAATTCCAGAAGATTTGGCAAGCACGATTTCCCTTTCACAAATCCATGCTGACTTGGACCTATCATGTCACCTCTTTCCAAATGCGCTGCTATGACATCCTTAATAATTGATTCCATCATTTTACCCACTACTGAGGTCAGGCTGACCGGTCTATAATTCCCTGTTTTCTCTCTCCCTCCTTTTTTAAAAAGTGGGGTTACATTGGCTACCCTCCACTCCATAGGAACTGATCCAGAGTCTATGGAATGTTGGAAAATGACTGTCAATGCATCCGCTATTTCCAAGGCCACCTCCTTAAGTACTCTGGGATGCAGACCATCAGGTTCTGGGGATTTATCAGCCTTCAATCCCATCAGTTTCCCCAACACAATTTCCAGACTAATAAGGATTTCCCTCAGTTCCTCCTTCTTATTAGACCCTCTGACCCCTTTTATATCCGGAAGGTTGTTTGTGTCCTCTTTAGTGAATACCGAACCAAAGTACTTGTTCAATTGGTCTGCCATTTCTTTGTTCCCAGTTATGACTTCCCCTGATTCTGACTGCAGGAGACCTACGTTTGTCTTTACTAACCTTTTGTTCCCTGCAAGCTTCCTCTCTTACTCTATTTTCCCTGCCCTAATCAAACTCTTTGTCCTCCTCTGCTGAGTTCTAAATTTCTCCCAGTCCCCGGGTTCGCTGCTATTTCTGGCCAATTTGTATGCCACTTCCTTGGCTTTAATACTATCCCTGATTTCCCTTGATAGCCACGGTTGAGCCACCTTCCCTTTTTTATTTTCACGCCAGACAGGGATGTACAATTGTTGTAGTTCATCCATGCGGTCTCTAAATGTCTGCCATTGCCCATCCACTGTCAACCCCTTAAGTATCATTCGCCAATCTATCCTGGCCAATTCACACCTCATACCTTCAAAGTTACCCTTTTTTAAGTTCTGGACCATGGTCTCTGAATTAAATGTTTCATTCTCCATCCTAATGTAGAATTCCACCATATTATGGTCACTCTTCCCCAAGGGGCCTCACACAACGAGATTGCTAATTAATCCTCTCTCATTACACAAAGGCCCAAGGTCTCAGAAACTGGGAATGGTAACAGGGCATTGAAGTCCTGCTATCGGTGCCTGGGACAACACATTGCTGAAAGTTGTCCATCTGTGAAGGCAGAGTGTTTCTTCTGCAGGAAAACTGGGCATCTTGCAAAGGCATGCCGACTGAAGGGTAAACCAGCTTTCAAAGCTATAAGCAGAAATCCCCAGAGACTACATAGCATGGAAGAAAAACAACAGGACGAGAAGGTTTTAGAGCTACACATCATCAGGAGCACGCGGTTCAAAAAATATCATCATCCACATAGATGTTGCAGGAACCAAGATACCCATGGAAATCAACACTGATGCATCTGAGTGTGTAGTACCGGAGTCGCTATACCTCGACAAATTGCGTGATTTCCCATTGCAGAAATCCAAGATAGAGCTGTGAGGCTACTCGGGAGAGAACATTCCTGTGGTCGATCGTATCACCATACCAGTGAAATACAAGGATCAATTTCAGAGCTTGCCTCTATTAGTAATGGCAGGAGACAAGCCTGCCTTACTAGGAAGAAATTGATTGGGATCACTGAAGCTGGATTGGAGTGAGATTTTTCGTGTTGAAATGAGATTTGCATCAAAGGATGATGTCATCAAGAATTATCCGAAGGTGTTCTGCGAAACAGGCAGTCCGATCCAAGGCTTCAATACGAATGTCAGGGTACAGAAGTACGCTAGATTGGTTTACTGCAAGCCACGTCCCGCACAATATGCACTCAAGGAGAAAGTTGAGCAAGAACTCAAAAGACTAGAGACTGAGAACATTATTTCTAAGATAGATCGATGTAATTGGGCTACACCTATTGTTGTTGTACCTAAGTCCGATGGTAAGGTAAGATTGTGTAGTGGTTATAAAGTAACCGAAAACCAGGTTCAAGAGGGTAATGTCCCCAATGCATTGCCAAATGTAGAAGATTTATTCACAACACTGACAGGTGGTCAGATCTTCTCAAAGTTGGATCTTACAAATGTCTACTTACAACTTGAACTAGATGAGGAGTCCTAGTCATGCTTGACTATAAATACTCATCTAGGCCTATATCAATTTAATAGGCTACCGTTTGGAGTGTCTTCCACCCCTGCCATATTCCAAGGGGTGATGAACCAGATTTTGCAATGTATTGAAGTCGTAGTATGTTTATTTAGATGACATACTAATTTCAGCACCAAATGGGCAGATTCATAATAACATATTGAATGAAGTCCTCAAACGGCTAGAGAAGCACCGAGTACGAGTGTCTGTTTGCAAGTGTGAGTGATTTCAAAACTCAGTGGAGTACTTAGGGTACAGAGTAGACAAAGATGGTTTACATCCAACCAAGGGAAAGCTGGATGCAATCAGAAATACGCCCACTCATTGAACTTCGATCATTTTTGGGTCTTTTGACTACTATGGGAAGTTCCTACCAAATTTGGCTACAGTATTACATCCACTGAATGAACTATTGAAAAAAACAGGTCCATTGGAAATGGTCAGAAGAAAGCGATACAGCATTCAAGGAGTGTAAAAGCAAATTGGTAGAGAGCACCATGTCAGTTCACTATGCCGTATCTAAGGAGATCAAGCTAGTATGTGATGCCTCTCCATATGGAGTTGGGGCAGTGATCTCTCATGTACTACATAGTAGAGAGGAGAGACCATTTCCCTTTGCTTCACGCACTCTCAGTGCCAGTGAGCGTAATTATGCACAAATCGAAAGGGAAGCTTTGGCAATAATTTTTGGGGTAAAGACGTTCCACAAATACTTGTATGGTCATAGGTTTACCATCATTATGAACTATAAGCCCCTGACAGCAGTTCTCCAGCCAAAGTCCCCAGTTCCAACATTAGCTGCAGCCCGAATGGAGAGATGGGCTTTGATTTTTTCAGCATATACATATGATATTGAAAACAGATGATCAGCTGATCACAGTAATGCTGATGCTATGTCTAGATTGCCTTCCCCATCACAAGTTACACCCGATAGGGAAGAAGTGTTTTATTTTTCATACATTGATGAACTGCCAGTCACAGCTGAAGAGATTGGTAGAACAACCAAACATGACCCAATTATGTCAAAGGTATATGATTATATTGCAAATGGCTTGCCAAACCAGATAACAGACAGATTTTCATCCATTCTTCATTCGTAGAAATGAATTATCAGTCGATAAAGATTGTATCATGTGGGGTGCAAGAGTGGTTATACCAAATAAAGTCAGGTCCAAATTATTAGGAGACCTCCATGACCAGCACCTGGAAATGAGCTTGACCAAGAGATTCGCACACAGTTACTTATGGTGGTCAGGTCTAGATAAAGATATAGAGTACATCATCAGTCAGTGTACGACATGTCGATCGGTAAGCAAGAAACCACCATCAGTACTATTATAGCCATGGAAATGGCCTCCCAGGGTGTGGCAAAGGCTACATATCAATTTTGCAGAGCTAGAAGGACAACAATTGTTCATTGTGATTGATAGCCATTTGAAGTGGGACAAGGCGTTTCCAATGTGGAAAATAACAAGTAAAACATTAGACATTTTACGAAGATTATTTTCTTAATTTGGCCTCCCAGAAGAAATTGTGTCTGATAATGGACCACAATTTTGTTCAGAAGAATTTGCACAGTTCACAAGCAAAAATGGTGTGAAACATACCAAGGTTTCACCGTACCATCCTGCTTCAAATGGTGCAGCAGAGCACACAGTACAAATTGTAAAATGTGCCTTCATCAAACAGATGTTATATTAAAATCCAAAGAAATGACAGTTGTCATTGGACCACAAATAGGCTAATTTTCTAATTACATTTCATAATACTCCTCATACAACTATTGGTAGAACACCAGCAGAGTTTTTGCTCAAATGACAGCCACGAACCAGATTCTCGTTGTTAAAACAAAAGTTGGCTCATTCCATAGAAGAGAAATGATTATACAGAAAGAGAATCATGATAGAAGTAGAGAAAAAGAGATAATTGTGAAATTAAATCAGAAGGTGAAAGTGAAGAATCATCACTATAAATGGTTAAAGTGGTTACCAGGAAGAGTGGTGAAAATATGTGGTCCTCGAACATATTGGTCAAGATGTTTGATCATGAACAGGTTAGGTTTGTTCACATTGACCATATTTTATCTCAAGATGTGAAAGTAGTTGAAGATTGGAATGATTCAATTATTTTTGATTCATCAGATAGTTTTGATACAGGTAAAGTACCAGTGGAATATCCTACATCAAATGTACTGGAAACAAATCCAAGAGGAAGTCAGAATTTAAATCTGATTCCAAGTCAAGCAGACAAACAGTCTGAAATTAGAGTTCAAATGGAAATCAGGGGCATCCCTTGGAGGAAAACTTTCCTCAGGATCAGCCTCGAATGAGTCTAAGTTTGACAGCATGTTTGGAAGGTTTTGTTCGAGAGTGAAGGTATCCTCTTCAAAACAGAAAACAAATGGTTAAGCTTGATTTGTAAATATGGCAAACTAAGTCCGTTTCTTTTGTTAAGTATAACCATACAAGTTATGTATGATGATTATTTGTTATGATTACTTCTTCATTAAGGAGGGAGATGTGTAATATATATATATATATATATCTGGTGTTTACAACAATAAAGATGTTAGCAACCATCTTATACCTTGTGTGTGTTTGTGAGTTGAACTGAATATATAATAACCACCGATCATAAAGTTCTCCCGAATAGTAACATATATTGTCTTGCGGATGGGAAGTAGGGGTGGCCCTGCTCCTCCCACAAAGATAAAGTTAAAACATACCTTGAAGGACTTTGCTTCTTCCCCGAGAGATTTTACTGTGTGGGGCCGCTGCATCAGGCGCTTCACTCAATCGCCGGTTGAAATGCCATTGTAGTCCTAATGACATCGCGGACCCCGATTTGCATATATTAATGAGGCTTCCGCCTTGGTCAAGCGGGCACCTCGGCCGCTTAAAAAAAGGTCCCGGTTATAGCGGGGGCAGGAAACTTAGCAGTAGGTTTTTGGAGGTGATTTTAGCTGCGTGGCTGCTCCACAGTCGCTGGGTAGGGTGGGTGGCTTAATCGCTTTCTTCCCCCATCCAACACAAGTGCCCTCCAAGTAATCTACAACAATGCAAGTCCGTCAGACACTGAATTTAGTCCAACAATGTATTGCTGATCATGAATTGAGCTGATTTTTTAGACTTAGGAGACAGGATCAGTGTGTGCAACTTCAGGTGAGCAACCATGTGGTATCGCTCTGAATGATTCGAGCCGACACCAATTGGTTGCAGTAACAATTAATTGACGACCGACAGAGAGCAACACATTACAGTCATTTTAAAGAAAAAAGTACTTTAAACTTTTTCAATTCTTAAGGAAACTGAGACCCATATGACACCGATTAAAATTAAAATGACACCTGCTGAGAACTGAAGTATAAACAGGAAATATGACAAGCAATGGGCCAATCACCAGTTGTAAAGTTGAAAAGTTAAAGTCTGAGAAAGCTTTTAATTAACTTTGAACACACGGTCGGGAAAAAAAAACAACAGATTTCGCAATCATAATGAGCATGCTGGTGAGTTGAATGGCTTTCAGATTGTTAATTACAAAAACAAAAAACTGATAGATAATATAAAAGATCATCTCAGGGAGGCAATTAAAATACATTAAGAGAATGGGACAATGGCAGTAAAGTGCTTGGAATAGATCCGTGCAAGAAGCCAAAATAAGCCTTGCAGTTCTGTTTTATCTTTCAGTTCTGACGCTCTTTACCCTGAACCTGTCTTTTCTCTTTCTGGATATACTCAGCGTGCTTGACTGGCCTGCTGAGTATATCCAGAATTTTCCAACGTTACTTGCCGCGGGATTTGTCTAACTCCTTTTGAATTTGAGTGTTCACAGGAGTTCAACGCTGCAGAGGTACATCCTTGCAGCTGAGTTAGTGACAGGACCCTGGAGCCCAAAGAGAAAATGTTCTTTTATCAAGTGAAAAGTAAAATACCCCAGATGTCGGAAATCTGAGGCGAAAACAGAAAATGGCAGAAACACACAGCAAGTCAATCAGCATATGTGGGAGCGAGCAGTTACTTTCTCTCCTCAGATATCCTTTATCATGCTTGGGGCAAATGTTTTTTTTAAGGTTGTTAAAGTTATTGAAGTAACATGCATGTTTATGAACACAGTGCAATTCTCTCCATTTCTCAACACATTCACTCTCCAAGGGACTCTTCAAGCAAATTAAACAGTTCCAGTAGTCATTACAGTAGAAAAGAAACTCCACTCACCACAATTGTTGTTCTTATCCGACCTGTTTTTCTTTCTATCTAACAAGGTACCCTCTGTATTCGAGGAGGGTGCAAAAAGGGGACCCAGTAGCTGTCATATATTTGGATTTCCTGAAAGCATTCGATAAGGTGCCACATAAAATATTACTGCACAAGATAAGAGCCCACGGGATTGGGGTAATATATCAGCGTGAATAGAGGATTGGCTAAGAATATAATATACTTACAAAAGAAATTATTAAGCAAATACCCACAATCCAGTGCTAAGGTTTTAACTGTATAAAATATTGGAAGTGTTATCCTTAAGATAAATTTTTAAATTGGCAGTAAAATATTTAAATTGGAATTTGAGATATTTCAAGTGATTCTCCTTGATAAACATTTTGGATGTATGAGAAAAATCTTGGGTTTGGAAGCCTTTTTAATAAAATTACACAACTACTGAGTCAGGAGCTATAGCTTAAAAGGTTGTAATTTATGAGACACAGTATCATAAATTGAAGTTACAGAGCAAAAGATTGGAGTTTTTGATGTTTGGCTTCTAAACCAGAAGTTGGGCACACAATTATAAAACAAGTACTTTGCATTCTGTGATCTGTAAATCACTGTAAGCATAAATGAGAAGTCCGATTTTAAAAAAACTGTATTACCATATTTGACATTTTGTGATCCAACAATTGCAAAACAAATACAAATACTACAAAAGGGGAGTGGCAGATTATATTTTGGCAACTTGGTATGCACCAGGTATTTCGGCAGTTGCAAAACAAATCTGTGAAAATTGTGTTACCTTTCAGACAATGAATCCAGGTAAAACGGAAAAAGTAGAGTCTGCCTCCCACCCAAATCCAATGGGGCCTTTTGTACATTTATAAATGGATTTTATTGAATTACCTATGTGTATGGGATTTAAGTGTGTATTAGTTATTGTAGATGTGTTCTCTAGATGGATTGAAGCCTTTCCATGTAAAAAGGCCGATGGCACTACTGTCGCTAAATTTTTGTTAAAAGAAATCATATCGCGCTTCGGAATTACCACAAAGCTTTCTAGTGATAATGAATCACATTTTACGGGAACTGTTGTAAAGAATTACAGTAGAAAAGAAACTCCACTCACCACGATTGTTGTTCCTATCTGACCTGTTTTTCTTTTTATCCAACAAGGTACTCTCTGTATTCAGCGTTTTTCACTATTCCCCTCAGCAATCAATAGCTTGTAGCTGATGAACTCTAGCTTCTTGCTCTGTTGCTCTGTGTGGCTCATGTAATGGTATAGGTTTGTCTGCAGATAGTATAGCTGTTTTGATGCAAAAATAGGACTACGCCCAAAAAATCCAACTCTTCCAATTACATTTTTGGTCGACTTACACCTCCAGCTATGCGGCAAAGTATGAGTCATTGAGTTGAATAGAAAAAGAGTAAATGTGACCAGACTAGTTGAAAAGTTGGCTGACAATACTAAGCTAGGTTAGAAGGGAAGCTTCGAGGAGGACACAAAGAATCTGCAAAAGGATATAGACAGGTTAAGTGAGTTGACAATCAGGTGGCTGATGGAGTATAGTGTGGAGAAATGTGAGGTTATTCAATTTGGAAGGAAGAATAGAAATTTGCCAGATTTTGCCGCCATTTTTGAGCGGTAGAAGTATGTTCTTTGCAGTAAAAAAATGTAGCTTCATTAAATTATCGTCCTCTTTTTTTGCCATTTTTATGACGTCAATCATCGTGCAACGCTCCGCTATCGCCGTTTTTGCTAAATCCACTGATGTCGCGACTTTTACCGCCCAAAAAAAATCAAGTCTTACCAGGTCGGACTCATGTCGCACCCGGTGATAATGGTGCCATCTTGAAAAACAGAGCAAGAGTTCAGTGCATAAAAGGAGGGAAGGCTGCGTTTTACAGATTGACCTTTGTGTGAGTTTATATTTCGTTGTTAAGGACGTTTAAGGACATTTAGGACATTTAAAAGGATGGGGACTATGCTATCTCTGCCATTATTGCTGGCTGCTTTTTCTATGCAGCATAGAGTTGGAAGAAGACTTATTCAACAGCATTATGAGCGTAATCAAAGAGCTCGCAGACATATGGGGAGGAGACCTTAGCCCAACGAGTTTGCAGGGAACAGCGCTCATACCTGCAGCTCTCTGAGGCACAGTGAATTAAAAGGTAGCGCTTCTGAAAAGAGGTGGTCACAAAGATATGCCAGCTCACAAAGGCAAACCTACAGCCTACCAGCGGTGACAGGACTGCACTGCCCATCGAGGTGACTGCGACACTTGCCTTCTAAGCCTCCGGCTACTTCAACATCAGCAGGGAACATATGCTCCATCTCGCAAAACGCTACACATCGCTGCATTCACCAGGTGACTACTGCACTATATGCACGTAGGATGGATTTCATAAAGTTACCAATGACCAAGGAGGCACAGAATGAGAGGTTTTGTACGAATTGCTGGCTTCCCCAAGATACAGATTGCCATTGACTGTACGCACATAGCCCTGCGAGCACCTTTAGAGGATTCAGAGATTTACCGAAACGAGTCGGGTGGAAAAAGGGGAACCAGTAGCTGTTAATATCTATACTGATTCTAGATATGCATTCGGTGTGGTCCATGATTTTGGACAACTGTGGAAAAACAGAGGCTTTATCACCTCTGGTGGAAAGCATATTAAGCACTCTCAACTGGTGCTTAATCTATTAGACGCCATTCAGTTGCCAAGTAAGGTATCCGTTATCAAATGTGCAGCTCACACAACTGGTGAGGATGAAGTATCAGTAGGAAATAGGAGGGCTGACGAGGCAGCCAAACAGGCCGCTTCGGCACAGGCAGACTGCCTTCAAGCAGTCTCAGTCTCCCCTCCACAGATGCTTGACATCCAACAACTTAAAACAGCCCAACAACAAGTTACTATACAAGAAAGAAGGACTTGGGAACACCAAGGTTGTTTTCTCAAAAACAACATTTGGTGTCACCCTGATGGGCGAACTGTTTGCCCTAGGTCTCTATTTTTGCCCCTGTCTCGCCTAGCACACGGTCAGGCTTACATGGGCAAAGGAGGGATGATACATGCTATTAATGCACAGTGGTATGCACCAGGAATAACAGTAGTAATTGAAAAAGTTGCTAGAACATGCCAAATTTGTCAACAAAATAACAGAGGTAAAACACCTGCTGAATATGATCCACTACCCCAGCCAAGTATGCCCTTTGAAAATTTGCAAATTGATTTTGTCTACATGCCTCCAGTATCAGGTCTTAAGTACCTATTAGTCATAGTAGATATGTTCGCAAGGTGGGTAGAAGCGTACGCCACTAGGAGAGACGATGCCCAAACAGTAGTAAAAATTCTATTTAAAGAAATAGTACCAAGATATGGGATACCTATGGGAATCAACAGTGACAGGGGAACACACTTCACAGGAAAAATAGTGCAAAATCTTGCAGAAGCATTAGGTTTCCAGTGGAAGTTACATATACCATATCAACCACAGTCCTCGGGAATGGTAGAGAGAGTAAATGGGATAATAAAATCTACCCTCACCAAGGTATGTCAGGAGACAGGACTAAAGTGGCCAGATGCCTTACCATTGGTACTGTATACAATTAGAAACCAAAAAAACCAAAACACTGGTCTGACACCACATGAAGCCTTGTTGGGAAGACCAATGCCTACCGGCGTAAAACCACCACTGGTGGCTGAAAAAATAGCATTAATTTGGAATGATGAAAAATCACTAAAGTATGCTCAAGCCATGTGTGAAATAGCGAGGAGTCTGCACGAACAAATAAAGCAGACACAGGTGCCCCCGTCGGAAGGAAATATGCACCCTTTCAGGCCTGGAGATCAAGTGTTAGTAAAAACATTAAACAAAGAATCCTTTTCTCCTAGGTGGAAAGGACCGTATCAGATAATTCTCACAACACGAACCGCTTTGAAGTTGGAAAAACACCCAAACTGGGTGCATGCAACCCGCTGTAAATATTATTTCCCCGACGAATTACAGCCGAAAGAAAAGGCATTGAACCATGACGAGCTACGGTCGCCCGACTAAGAAAACAGCCATCTTCTCGCTAAAGAACTGTACCTGCTCTTATTTTGTGTTCACTCATTGTGTATTTTGGACTTAAAAGTCATTTTAGCGACAGGGAACTCCCGGCAGGAGGAAGAAGTCCTAAAAGAAGGAAGAGTATGGAAGGGAAATATGGTATGGTAAAAAAGTAATAGTGCAAGGCAGCAAGGCAATTTTATATGCCCAGTAGGCCAAAGTTGTAAAGTAGGGAATTTTACGGCACGATGTGAGGCATGTGGAATGAAGGAAGAAAGAGGGGAATTCCAGTTTATATTGGGGAAAGGGTATCAGTTGTTCATAGAATACCAGGCCGATGTGTGGATGAAGTGTACCCAGAGCACAGGGAAAAACAAGAGATGGGGGTACATAGGAGGGCCGGACGAGAGAAAAGACTTCCTCCGTTATTCATATACAAGTATGGTAGAAGGGCAGCGGATGTTGTGCATGAATAACACCCCGGTGAATGGAGGAGACCCATTCGTGGTAAAATGGTCAGTAAAAGAATCCGGCCACCCAGAAGACCGGGACCCGGGACATCTAAAAAGCATACTGACCACTTGCATCCCAATGGTAAGATCCCCAGGTGTATTAAATCTAACAATACGAATTAAATATCCCCCAAAGAAAGAAGATGGTTGCCACACAACCAGTGTTAAGGTATCTTTTGAAAAAGAAAGACCCCAAAGAAAGAAACGGGGTGTATTAGAGACTGTGTTAGGTGGAGTGGGAGCAGGAATAGGAGCATTGAACTCCATGGATATCGAGACCCTACAAAATAAAATCCAGGCCGTCGGAGGACTGGTAGGGGAAGATATAAAAATCAGAAATGCCTGGGATGAAGGATTACAGCAATTACAAATATCAGGTTACGTCATAAACGAAATGACCTGGGAACAGAATGAAAGGATAGAGAAGGAAATAGAGAACCTAATGAAGGAACAAGGGAGTAAACAAGTACACCCATTGCCTGTTTAAAGACATGATCAGACAGCTATTAAGAGCCGAGTTAGAAAGGAAAATATTATCCTTCCATGCTAACACATGGGAAAGGTTGCTGGAAATTAACAAAAGGGATAAGCTTCTTAATTTAACCATTAACCCTCAAAAAAGATATACCAGTTGTAATGTAACGTTACTGTGGAGATAGTAAGTAAGACACGAAAAGAAATTTGGTGTCAGTTCCAAGTGATGCCCCAGCTGTTTGGACAGAACTTCTGGTACCCAGAATTTAAAGGAGATTGGGTCGATGAGAAGAATATGACACATCACCAGAGGGGATGTGCTAGGTGGCCATTCGGAATGGTATGTCCCTATCAGACCACCATACACGAACCATGCTCACTGCAGCACTCCATTGGAGTATGTAAATGGGAAGTAAAGCCAACAAATGACACTGATAAAACGGAAATAGGACAGAATGAGGTCTGTGTGACAGGAAATAAACCTGTCTATCTGGATGGAATTTTGTATAAACCCCCCATTAATAAATGCGTGAGAAGAGTCTACACCCTGTATGACCCTGAAGTAAAAAGAACTTATACCTTTGGGCAATGGCAAAATGTAGAAAAATATCTGTCTATGCACAAAATTGAACCCTTACCCCCCGTAATTAATCTGACCAGACTGCACAATTTGATACGGAATGACAAGAAAATTGAGGAAGCTCTGTCAAAGCAAGGCAGAGACATCCACCAGTTTAGAGTCGAAATGAGTTACAAGAAGGGGCAACTAGTGAGAATCGCAGACGAAGTCACCTCTTTGACAGTACACCACTGGTGGGATGTGTTTACCGGATGGTCCCCAAAAGCTACAGCAGTACTGAAGCTTGCTATACACCCCATAGTAATCGTAGGTGTGGTTATGCTTGTATTATTAATAATCCTTTGCGGAATGTGGATAAAATTAAAAAATGTAATTAGTCAAGTAATAGGCCTGATCTCCGAAATAGAAAGGAAAAGTATGTGCATGAAAGGAAGGTTAAGTCGCTTAGAGGAAAAGGTTGATGAAGACGAATATCTCAAAATGCGACCCTATCCTGAAGGGTATGAACCCCCTTTTGAGCAAGAAGAGAATATAGGAAATTGTGTTGATCTGAAAATTAAAAAAAAAAGATCAACAAGGAGGGAATTGTGGAAGAAAGAATCTATGAATCTATGGCTTATGGTAAAGGGAAGGGTTAAATTCTGTTTTTGCTATATTTGAAGAAATAATAGGACTAGAACAACACCCACACTTTTTAGCCTTGAAACTTAGAAATATAATTAAATGACTATCCGGTATTAAAAGGGAGTCTCCTGATATTCTGCTTATCAGACTGTGAACAGGGAGAAACTATGCAAGGACAGATAGAGTGTGTGCCTCCCGAGACGACCTTTGTACTCACGGAACTAATGAATAAGATTCCTTTTCTATTGCTGTATTCTATTTCTGTATAAAGATAGGGACAATTTGCTTGTACAGAAGAGTTTTCTGCCTTGGTACGGTCCAAGCAGGCTCTCCGAGATATCTCGCTTTTTAAAATAAAATTCTCTCGAAGCACGACTCTGAAAGCCTCCGCCTGAGTTAATTTAAGCTGAATATTTCCTCGACAGCTGTCATATATTTGGATTTCCTGAAAGCATTCGATAAGGTGCCACATAAAATATTACTGCACAAGCTAAGAGCCCATGGGATTGGGGTAATATATTAGCGTGAATAGAGGATTGGCTAAGAAATTATTAAGCAAATACCCACAATCCAGTGCTAAGGTTTTAACTGTATAAAATATTGGAAGTGTTATCCTTAAGATAAATGGGTCATTTTCAGGTTTGCAAACGGTAACTAGAGGAGTGCCACAGGGATCAGTGCTGGGGCCTCAACTATTTACAATTTATATTAATGACTTGGATGAAGGGACTGAGTGTAATGTAACCAAATTTGCGGATGATTCAAAGATAGGTGGGAAAGCAAGTTGTGAGGAGGACTGAAATAATCTACATAGGGATATAGATAGGCTAAGTGAGTGGGCAAAAAATTGTCAGATGGAGTATAATGTAGGAAAATGTGAGGTTATCCACTTTGGTAGGAAAAATAAAAAAATTAATTAATATTTAAATGGGGAGAGATTACAAAAGGCAGTGTTACAGAGGTATCTGGAGGTCCTTGTACGTGAAACACAAAAAGTTAGCATGCAAGTACAGCAAGTAATTAGAAAGGTAAATGGAATGTTGATCTTTATTGCAAGGGGAAAGAGTATAAAAGTAGGGAAGTCCTGCTACAACTGTACAGGGCGTTGGTAAAACCACACCTGAAATACTGCGTGAAGTTTTGGTCTCCGTATTTAAGAAAGGATATACTTGCATTGGAGGCTGTTCCGAGAAGGTTCACTAGGTTGATTCCAGAGATGAGGGGGTTGACTTATGAAGATACGTTGAATAGGGTCTATACTCATTGGAGTTCAGAAGAATGAGAGGTGATCTTATCGAAACATAAGATAATGAGAGGGCTGGACAAGATGGATGCAGAGAGTATACTTCCACTCATGGGGGAAGCTAAAACTAGGGGGCATAGTCTCAGAATAAGGGGTCACACATTTAAAACTGAGATGAGGAGGAATTTCTTCACTCAGAGGGTTGTAAATCTGTGGAATTCATCGCCCAAGAGAGCTGTGGAAGCTGTCTTTGAATATATTTAAGGTGTAGATTTTTGAGCGATAAGGGAATAAATGGTAATGGGCAGTGGGCAGGGAAGTGGAACTGAGTCCATGATCAGATCAGCCAGGATCTTATTAAATGGCAGAGTAGGCTCGAGGGGTCAAATGGCCTACTCCTTCTAATATTTCTTGTGTTCTTGTAGACTGCTGTTATATAAACAGTTGTGTAAGACACCCTGAACTAATTTGCTCCCTGAATTATTCACGGATAGACAGCAGTCTGTCCTCAGGTAAGTTTGCACTTTATTTGATAGAACAGTCAAGATGTGCTTTCCAATATTATATTCCATGGTGAAGTTTAAATACATGCGTGTGTGGAGAAAGAGTCAGACTGAACACTGTGAGCTCAAAGTAAAGTGTGACCGTAGTCTTTTATTGCAGGTCTCCAGAGTGCCTCTCCAACCTGTGAAGGCTTCTTCAATGCCTGTGCTCCCAAGGGATTATGAGATCCCTTGGGACTCCGGCAAATGAGCCCTCTGGTGGCTGTACAAAGTAAATACAAATCCACGTATATAACAACATTCCCCCCCAAAGTCAATAGTGTAACTATTTACAATGTGAGTCAATCTGGGGCCCTTGATCGTCTCGGTGTGAAAGCTGATGTTGTTCAATCATTTGTTGGGCCCTCGCTGGGCTGCTGTGCAGCTGGCCTTGCTGGGCTGCCTAGTATGTTGGGCCCTGCAGGGCTGCTGTGGATGATGGGTTCTGCTTTGTGGTCAACCGTGGTGTCGGTTGCCACTGGTGTGTATGTTGGGGGATCAAAAAAGGTAGGGTCCAAGGTGGGTTGCTCAGGGTAGTCCGTGAATCTAAGTTTGATTTGGTCCAAGTGTTTCCGGTGAATGAGTCCATTTGAAAGTTTGACCCGAAACACCCTGCTCCCCTCTTTGGACACATTTGCGCTATCATGGTATGCACTTTGCTGAAGCCGCCTGCTCTTTACCTTTTCTTGTAGATCAGGGTGAACTAACGAGGGGTATGGAGAGAAAACAGGAAAGGGGTACTGAGGTGAATGATCAGCCATGATCTTACTCGAAGGGCCGAATGGCCTACTCCTGCACCTATTTTCTATGTTTCTATGTTTCTATGTTTGTCTTGAGTGCTCTTTTCATGAGCAGTTCAGCGGGTGGGATCCCAGTGAGTGAGTGGGGTCTCGTGCGGTAGCTAAGCAGGACTCGGGATAGGCAAGTCTGCAGTGAGCCTTCAGTTACCCTCTTCAAGCCTTGCTTGATGGTTTGCACTGATCATTGGACGCTGGTTTAAATGGGGCAGATGTAACATGTTTGATCCCGTTATGGGTCATTAATTCTTTGAACTCAGCACTGGTAAAACATGGCCCGTTGTCACTCATCAGGACATCGGGTAAGCCGTGTGTGGCAAAAATGGCCCGCAGGCTTTCAGTAGTGGCAGCGGACGTGCTAGCCGACATTATCTCACATTCAATTTACTTGGAGTACATGTCTACAACCGCAAGGAACATTTTACCCAAGAACTGTGGAAATTTACTTTTAAAGTTACATTTTCTGTTAAATATATCCTTTTGTAGTAAAACAAAACGGAGTCTCAGTCCTCCCAGAAGTCTCCGCAGCAGACAGCCTGCTCCTGTATAAACATGTTCACCTTGATTGATAGCCAATTAATTTAGAAGAATGGGGGCCATCTGTGTGAGCGCGGGAACCTTGAATGTACCCTCCCTAACAGAAAGAATGTCAGGATATGTTAGAATTATACTCCCTCGCAATAACTGTCGTGGTGCAGAACATTAGAAGCATTAGATAAAGGCCGTATAGATATGTAGAGACTAAGAAGCAAGGATGTAGTGTTAATTAAAGTGATTGAAGAATTCCTTATCGGTATTTGCTGACCGCAAGGGCAGAACTGATACACGTGATGGAACCATAGTTTCTTTGTCTGTTGACTGTATAAGAATGATGTGTTTTTGAACCTCTGTAGAAGTCTTCGCAGAGTCTTTGATTCTGTGAGACTTTTCCTTGTATACAAGTAAATCTATCAATTAAAGGAACATCTACCAGAGCTGCTTATGTCAGAGTTTCATTTATTTTAGTTAAGTTGAGAGTTGAGATTTCAACTTTTTCTTGGAGGTTCCACCGAGATCGCTTACCCTCTACTCTGTGAGTAAACGGACATAGTGCCTCTTCAGTGAAGGGCTTAACTGGCCAGAATAAGGTGAGCCTTTTGCTCGCAAAGGGTCTCTTTACTGTTGAACCGCATATGTAATCTGTTGTCCACAGTGGAGGTACTACGATCTACGAGACTCAACATTTAAGAGCTAAAGTTATTTTTAATCATTTCCTCCTCGGCTTGAAGGCAGAAGGGATCTAATGCTGAAAATATCTGATCTGGAAACAGCCCGGGGAGATCTTCATTAGTATAAGGTAAAAGAGCGCTACCGATCAAAAAAGAATCCTTGAAAGGGAGGATCAGAGTCTTGAAAGAGAGGACCAGATATTGATCCAAAGCGTGGCAGTACGAGTGTACAGCGCCGAGGGAAGAGATATCGTAGATAATATTGATCCGAAGCGTGGCAGTATGAGTGTACTGCGCCGAGGGAAGAGATATTTTAGATTTTAGATAAGTTAAGGACTCAGTCTGTAGTGGCGTAAAACACAGATTGAGAATTGACTATATGTTTAGATAGAGTTTAAGGTCATGATTTGTATATCTGCATGGATGTTGTTTGTCTTAATTGTCCTTGTTATACTGTTGTGTTCAGTACTTTTGTGCGATATTGTAATTAACGAAACGGGAAGAGTCACTAGGGAAAATTGTGATTCGGAAAAACAAAAATTGATTGAGAAAGGAAACAGTAACTGATTGATCAACTACGGTTGGTAAATGTCAATATATCTCACACACCCAGATTGAGCCCGAATTAAGAGCCTTTTCAGGCCACGTAATGGCCAGGAGAAATGGGCGTAGAGAACTCGTTGACCGAAAGGATTGTGTGATCAGAAACTGTAGAAAATCTTAATCATCCAGAATGGGTGCTGGAGCAAGTAAACCACCACCAAAAGGTACACCAGCCTATTTCATGCTCCAGAATTGTGGTCAGTCTTCAATTGACCACCTAAAAAAAAATGGGTAAAGTGGACTAAGGGTGAAAACAGGCCATTTCCACCCGATGGTTCATTTAATTTAGAGAGAACAACATGTAGAGGAGTGTCTTATAAACAAAGCCCCAGGGGAAAAATAAAGTAATAAAAAGGGGCCTGGGTTCCGATTCTTCGAGCCCACGAAAAAAATAACAGAGAAAGTTAATCAATCATGTATATGGATCCAAAAATATAGCTGGCCAAATAATAAGCTTTGTTGAATGAAGAGAGATTTTTGTGAATGTCTGTTTTTGAATGAGAGTACTTGTGTGATTTTGACTGTGGAATGAATGAAAGCCTGTTTGGGAAGGAATGGAGTTGTCTGTTTGTTTTAGCTCCACCCACCTTTTCAAACAAAGGAAAGTTTTTTAACCCTTCATAGTGTTGTCCTGTATGTGGGAAGTTTAAGAATGTGAACCTTCTTGTATTACATTTTAAGTTAGAAACGCAGGTGTGGATTTATTCGGATGATAAGTTACGGAGCTAGGAAATGAACAAAGGATATGTTTGTTGAGCAGAAGATTAAAAAAAATGTGGTCCTATTGGTTTAAAAAAAAACAAATAAAAAAATAAATTTTGACACGCTCACTTACTTGTCGAAAGAAAACACGCAATCATTGATTACATTGGGTTGAAAGACATAAATTTAGTCTAGGAATGAGATAAAGAACAGAGAAGGGAAGTTGTGATGCATTTTTAAAAAAACATGCGTGGTCTCTCGAGGCTGCAGGCTGGGGGAGTACACTCCTATTGCCCTTTGTGTAAAACCTTGACACGAAAGCTTCAAGCTCAGGAAAGAGATTTTAAATTTTAAAATTGGCAGTAAAATATTTAAATTGGAATTTGAGATATTTCAAGTGATTCTCCTTGATAAACATTTTGGATGTATGAGAAAAATCTTGGGTTTGGAAGCCTTTTTAATAAAATTACACAACTACTGAGTCAGGAGCTATAGCTTAAAAGGTTGTAATTTATGAGACACAGTATCATAAATTGAAGTTACAGAGCAAAAGATTGGAGTTTTTGATGTTCGGCTTCTAAACCAGAAGTTGGGCACACAATTATAAAACAAGTACTTTGCATTCTGTGATTTGTAAATCACTGTAAGCATAAATGAGAAGTCCGATTTAAAAAAAAACAATATTACCATTTTGTGATCCAACAATTGCAAAACAAATACAAATACTACAAAAGGGGAGTGGCAGATTATATTTTGGCAACTTGGTATGCACCAGGTATTTCGGCAGTTGCAAAACAAATCTGTGAAAATTGTGTTACCTTTCAGACAATGAATCCAGGTAAAACGGAAAAAGTAGAGTCTGCCTCCCACCCAAATCCAATGGGGCCTTTTGTACATTTATAAATGGATTTTGTTGAATTACCTATGTGTATGGGATTTAAGTGTGTATTAGTTTTGGTGATGTGTTCTCTAGATGGATTGAAGCCTTTCCATGTAAAAAGGCCAATGCCACTACTGTCGCTAAATTTTTGTTAAAAGAAATCATACCACGCTTCGGAATTCCCGCAAAGTTTTCTAGTGATAATGAATCACACTTTATAAAAGAAATGTGAAATGCCTTACAGATCGACCAACGTTTTCATTGCAGTTACCATCCACAATCAGCCGGAGTTGTTGAAAGATATAATGGAATGCTTAAAAATAAGCTGGCGAAACTGTGGAATGACACTGGACTAAAATGGGTAGAACTGCTGCCCTTAGCCTTGATGATAATTCGATCTACAACTAACAGAACAACAGGCTTGTCACCGCATGAGATAGTTATGGGACATCCCCAACGACCACCTTTTACTACACCGTTTACGGCAGAACAAATGGACATCCATAAAATGGAAGAAAATATGTTGAATTATTGTATTGCACTAACCAAATGTATTTCCAGCTTTCATTTACAGGTAAAAGAAGCCCAGGTCGAACCAGCAGAAGGAAAGTGTCATAATCTGGAGCCCGGACATTTCGTTTACATCAAAACTTTTAAAAGAAAAAGCAGCCTACAACCAAGGTTTGAAGGACCATACCAGGTCATGCTGACAACTAATACTGCAATAAAGATAAAAGAAAGACCAACATGGATGCATGCATCCCATTGCAAAAGGGCACCGACAAGGAGGAATGAATAAGGAACTGTATGGACTATGGGGACTGATCATATTCTTGCTGATAATCTTTGATCTATACCTTTGATCTATACCTATGCTCAACAGGATTGTGCCTTGTGCCATTGACAGAACCAGGGGTACGGAAACACGAACAAAGGGAACTACAGGAAAGTGTATTTTTGGCACTGAGTCATAAGTATGCACAAGAAAGAACTTGTCTGACTGTTGGATATGTTCCCATGGACCTGTCCACTCCGAAGGGGGTATTCCCCTAAGATCCGTTCCCTTTAATGAATCAGAAATGGCAGAATGGTTAATAGTGCGAAATAGGACAAACTTAACTAAGGTGTCAGAAACAAAGGATCTAACAGAATGGACGTCAGCGGGATATAATCTTACAACCTTCCAGAGATGGTACCAGCCAAATTATAGTAATAGCCGTCAACCACCCTTCCTAAGTATTACCCCTGGGAAAGGAAATCCTGAAGGTATAATATGCTTAGTAAGTGATGAAACTAAAGGACCAGAAGTGGGATGCAGCAAGTGTCCCCAAATGATTAAATGGCAAGCCACAACAAATCATGCTGACGGGAGAAAGATAGCAACCTTAAACTGGACTATGGTCCTTAATAAAACCTCAGGTAAAAGGTGGGACGGGGAGACCACTCGAGTATGGATGGCATGGAAGGACCAGAGACTGACGTCCTATAATTGCACTTACTTTATTTGTGGCCATAAAGCCTACCCATGGTTACCAGCCAACTGGATGGAGTCCTGTTATTTAGGATATGTGATACCCTTTATTAGGACAACAAAGACTCTAAAGGATGCCTATGGAAGCCAGAGACCTAAACGGGATTTGACATGGTTAAATGAAATAGCCGAGGAAATGATACCATCCTATGGAATATCATAGAACGAATGGCAATTACGGGAACTGGCTAATCTAGTAGAATCAGTAGCCAAAACAACTTCCCAGACCTTAGAAAAGGTAAATGATGAAATGGTAGCCATTCGAATGGTGGCTCTCCAAAATCGTATGGCCCTAGATTATCTCCTAGTCAAGGAGGGAGGGACATGCGCGTTAATTGGTGAAGAATGCTGTACGTACATCCCGGATAATTCAGAAGAGATCAGCAATCTAGCTGAATATATTAGGAAGAGGGTGATAGAGTACAAACAACTCTTGCCCACCTTGTGGAATTGGGTATCCGGATGGCTGGGATCCCTGGGAAAATCCTTGGTACAGGGTTTGATGATGTTCTTGCTGATAATCTTTGCCTTATACCTTTTGTTTGTATTAGTTAAGTGCTGCTGCGCCAGGTTGGGAGAAACAATATTACCAACCGAAACCACTGCTACGATTATGGTAGCAACAACTACTGTGTGGAAATGGAAATAGAAAGACTGTGCAGTATTAGAATGAATTAAGTTGTCCTTATAAAGGACAAAAGGAGGGAATGTGGAAATGTACTTTTAAAGTTACACTTTCTGTTAAATGTACGCTTTTGCAGTAAAACAAAATGGAGTCTCAGTCCTTCCAGAAGTCCCCGCAGCAGACAGCCTGCTCCTGTATAAACATGTTAACCTTGATTGATAGCCAATTAATTTAGAAGAATGGGGGCCATCTGTGTGAGCGAGGAAATCTTGAATGTACCCTCCCTAACAGAAAGAATGTCAGGATATGTTAGAATTATACTCCCGAGCAATAACTGTCGCGGTGCAGAATATTAGAAGCATTAGATAAAGGCCGTATGGATATGTAGAGACTAAGAAGCAAGGATGTAGTGTTAATTAAAGTGATTGAATAATTCCTTATCGGTATTTGCTGACCGCAAGGGCAGAACTGACACACGTAATGGAACTATAGTTTCTGTTGTCTGTATAAGAATGATGTGTTTTTGAACCTCTGTAGAAGTCTTCGCAGAGCCTTTGATTCTGTGAGACTTTTCCTTGAGCACAAGTAAATCTATCAATTAAAGGAACATCTACATGCAATAAAGGTGCAGAAGTTATCATGGGTGACTTTAATATGCATATAGATTGGGCTAACTAAACTGGAAGCAATATGGTGGAGGAGGATTTCCTGGAGTGCATAAGGGATGGTTTTCTAGACCAATATGTCGAGGAACCAACTAGGGGGGCAGGCCATCTTAGACGGGGTGTTGTGTAATGAGAGAGGATTAATTAGCAATCTCGTTGTGCGAGGCCCCTTGGGGAAGAGTGACCATAATATGGTGGAATTCTGCATTAGGATGGAGAATGAAACAGTTAATTCAGAGACCATGGTCCAGAACTTAAAGAAGGGTAACTTTGAAGGTATGAGGTGTGAATTGGCTAGGATAGATTGGCGAATGATACTTAAGGGGTTGACTGTGGATGGGCAATGGCAGACATTTAGAGACCACGTGGATGAACTACAACAATTGTACATTCCTGTCTGGCGTAAAAATAAAAAAGGGAAGGTGGCTCAACCGTGGCTATCAAGTGAAATCAGGGATAGTATTAAAGCCAAGGAAGTGGCATACAAATTGGCCAGAAATAGCAGCGAACCTGGGGACTGGGAGAAATTTAGAACTCAGCAGAGGAAGACAAAGGGTTTGATTAGGACAGGGAAAATAGAGTAAGAGAGGAAGCTTGCAGGGAACATTAAAAATGGATTGCAAAAGCTTCTCTAGATATGTAAAGAGAAAAAGATTAGTAAAGACAAACGTAGGTCCCCTGCAGTCAGAAACAGGGGAAGTCATAACTGGGAACAAAGAAATGGCAGACCAATTGAACAAGTACTTTGGTTCGGTATTCACTAAGGAGGACATAAAACAAACTTCCGGATATAAAAGGGGTCAGAGGGTCTCGTAAGAAGGATCAACTGAGGGAAATCTTTATTAGTCGGGAAATTGTGTTGGGGAAATTGATGGGATTGAAGGCTGATAAATCCCCAGGGCCTGATGGTCTGCATCCCAGAGTACTTAAGGAGGTGGCCTTGGAAATAGCGGATGCATTGACAGTCATTTTCCAACATTCCATAGACTCTGGATCAGTTCCTATGGAGTGGAGGGTAGCCAATGTAACCCTACTTTTTAAAAAAGGAGGGAGAGAGAAAAGAGGGAATTATAGCCTCACATCGGTAGTGGGTAAAATGATGGAATCAATTATTAAGGATGTCATAGTAGCACATTTGGAAAGAGGTGACATGATAGGTCCAAGTCAGCATGGATTTGTGAAAGGGAAATCAAGCTTGACAAACCTTCTGGAATTTTTTGAGGATGTTTCCAGTAGAGTGGACAAGGGAGAACCAGTTGATGTGGTGTATTTGGACTTTCAGAAGGCTTTCGACAAGGTCCAACACAAGAGATCAATGTGCACAGTTAAAGCACATGGGATTGGGGGTAGTGTGCTGACGTGGATTGAGAACTGGTTGGCAGACAGGAAGCAAAGAGTAGGAGTAAATGGGTACTTTTCAGAATGGCAGGCAGTGACTAGTGGGATACCGCAAGGTTCTGTGCTGGGGCCCCAGCTGTTTACACTGTACATTAATGATTTAGACGAGGGGATTAAATATAGTATCTCCAAATTTGCAGATGACACTAAGTTGGGTGGCAGTGTGAGCTGCGAGGAGGATGCTATGAGGCTGCAGTGACTTGGATAAGTTAGGTGAGTGGGCAAATGCATGGCAGATGAAGTATAATGTGGATAAATGTGAGGTTATCCACTTTGGTGGTAAAAACAGAGAGACAGACTATTATCTGAATGGTGACAGATTAGGAAAAGGGGAGGTGCAACGAGACCTGGGTGTCATGGTACATCAGTCATTGAAGGTTGGCATGCATGTACAGCAGGTGGTTAAGAAAGCAAATGGCATGTTGGCCTTCATAGCGAGGGGATTTGAGCACAGGGACAAGTAGGTGTTACTACAGTTGTACACGGCCTTGGTGAGGCCACACCTGGAATATTGTGTACAGTTTTGGTCTCCTAACTTGAGGAAGGACACTCTTGCTATTGAGGGAGTGCAGCGAAGGTTCACCAGACTGATTCCCGGGATGGCAGTACTGACATATCAAGAAAGACTGGATCGACTGGGCTTGTATTCACTGGAGTTTAGAAGAATGAGAGGGGATCTCATAGAAACATTTAAAATTCTGATGGGTTTAGACAGGTTAGATGCAGGAAGAATGTTTCCAATGTTGGGGAAGTCCAGAACCAGGGGTCACAGTCTAAGGATAAGGGGTAAGCTATTTAGGACCGAGATGAGGAGAAACTTCTTCACCCAGAGAGTGGTGAACCTGTAGAATTCTCTACCACAGAAAGTTGTTGAGGCCAATTCACTAAATATATTCAAAAAGGAGTTAGATGTAGTCCTTACTACTAGGGGGATCAAGGGGTATGGCGAGAAAGCAGGAATGGGGTACTGAAGTTGCATGTTCAGCCATGAACTCATTGAATGGTGGTGCAGGCTCGAAGGGCCGAATGGCCTACTCCTGCACCTATTTTCTATGTTTCTATGTTTCTATGTTTACTGTGGAGGTCATTGATGAAGGTGTCTCTGCCCTTCTTGGGGACCACTACTTGATTGCCCCACAGAAAGCAGTCTGCCAAATAGACATTTCACCTTTGTGCCGCTGGAACGGCTTTGTCTCTTCCTGCATTTCCACTGGGACACTGGACCAGCTCCCGTGAAGCACAGAGCTTTTGACTAGAGATAATAAGGGGTCCTGGCTTGTCCAGATTTTGATCTGCCGGGCAGTGACGGGTGATTGCTCACTCTCAAATGCTTCGATAACCATGGCTAGGATCTGCGGGCTGCACCATTTCCACCCCCGTGGTGGGCAATGGCAGCCTACTGAGAGCATTGGCGCAGTTTTCTGTGCCTGGCCTGTGGCAGATGGCATAGTTGTATGCGGACAACGTGAGTGCCCATCTCTGAATGCGGGCCGATGTGTTGCTATTTATCCCTTTACTCTCGGAAAACAGGGATATAAGTGTCTTATGGTCAGTTTCCAATTCGAATATTAGCCCAAACAGGTATTGATGCATTTTCTTTAGCCCATAGACACACGCTAATGCTTCTTTTTCAATAATGCTGTAGGGTCTCTCAGCCTTAGACAGATTCTTGGATGCATAAGCAACCGGTTGCAGTTTCCCGAAATCATTAGCTTGTTGCAATACACACCCGATGCCATATGACGACGCATCACATGCTAGTACCAAACGCGTACATGGATCATACAACACATGCAATTTGTTTGAGCATTACAATTTTCTCGCTTTTACAAAGGCATTTTCTTGGCTTTTGCCCCAAACCCATTCGTCCCCTTTTTGTACTAAGACATGTAGTGGTTCTAACAGTGTGCTGAGACCCGGTAAGAAGTTACCAAAGTAGTTCAAGAATCCCAGAAACGATCGCAGCTCCATCACGTTCTGTGGCCTCGGTGCGTTCTCAATTGCCTCCATCTTCGCGTTAGTGGGCCTGATGCCGTCCACCGCAATCCTCCTTCCCAGGGTCTCTACTTCAGGCGCCAGGAAAATGCACTTTGAGCGTTTTAACCTGAGCCCCACGCGGTTGAGTCGACTAAGAACCTCCTCCAGGTTCTGCAGGTGCTCGACTATGTTCCGACCTGTGACCAAGATGTCGTCCTGGAAGCCCACGGTGTGCAGGATCGACTTCAGTAAACTTTCCATGTTTCTCTGGAATATCGCCGCCGCTGATCGGATTCCAAACGGGCATCTGTTATAAGTAAAAAGACCTTTGTGCGTGTTGATGCAGATGATTCCTCCAGTTCCTGCGTCATGAAGTCAGATCCAGCTTCGTGAACGTCTTTCCTCCTGCCAGCGTTGCAAAGAGTTTGTCGGCTTTTGGTAGTGGGTATTGGTCCGGCAGGGAGAAATGATTGATAGTCACTTTGTAATCGCCACAGATCCTGATGGTGCCGTCTCCCTTGAGGACTGGGACAATAGGACTGGCCCACTCGCTGAACTCGATCGGTGAAATGATGCCCTCTCGTTGCATCCGGTCTAGCTCGATCTCTACCCTTTCTCTCATCATGTACGGTACTGCTCTCGCCTTGTGATGGATGGGTCACGCCCCCAGAATTAGGTGAATCTGCATTTTTGCTCCTTGGAATTTCCCGATGCCTGGTTCGAACAGTGAAGGAAATTTGTTTAAGACCTGGGCACACGAAGTGTCGTCTGTGGGCGATAGCGCTCGGACGTCGTCCCAGTTCCAGCATATCTTTCCCAGCCAGCTCCTGCCGAGCAGCGTAGGACCATCGCCCGGCATTATCCAGAGGGTAGCTTGTGCACCGCTCCATCGTAGACCTTTACAGTAGCACTGCCGATTACAGGAATCAGTTCTTTTGTGTAAGTTCTTAGTTTCGTGCGAATTGGAGTTAAGACTGACCTTGAGGCCTTGTTGCACCACAACCTTTCGAAAGTCTTTTTGCCCATGATGGACTGGTTTGCGCCCGTGTCCAGCTCCTTTGACACCGGGAGTCCATTTAGTTCAACATTCAGCATTATCGGGGGACAATTCATGGTGAATGTGTGTACCCCATGTAGCTCTGCCTCCTCTATCCGAGGCTCTGTTTCGTCGTGATCCTCTTCTGCAACATGGTGGTTTGCAGGTTTAACAGGCTTAGCAGCTCGCCTGCACACTCGTTGGAGGTGTCCCATTGTTCCGTAGCCCTTGCAAATGTATCCTTTGAATCGGCATGAATGGAAATGATGATCACCTCCGCAGCACCAACAAGATGTTAATGGCCTTGCATTCGTCACCCTTGATGGTGGACTCTGAGTCATCTGCGGACGTTCTGCTGCAGGTATGTGTGACCTGCCCTGTACGTCACGATACGAAAACAATATCACTTTGTTCACAGTACTTGTAGCAGCACTTGTGTGCTGAGAGATTTGCTTTGTATTGTCACTGGTGGCAATGAACGCCTGGGCTATCTCTATGGCCTTATTCAACGTTGGGGTCTCTACAGTCAAAAGTTTGCGATGTATGGTTTCATGGCCAATGCCAAGTTCGAAAAGTCTCTGAGCATGTGCTCCAAATGTTCTTCAGATTTGCAATGTCTTGCAAGGAATCTTAGCTCGGCGACATAACTCGCTGCTTCCCGGCCTTCAGACCTTTTGTAGGTTTAGAACCGGTACCTCACCATCAAAACGCTTTCCTTCGGGTTCAAATGCTCTCAGACCAGTGTGCACCAATCATCGTACGATTTCTCCGTGGGTTTCGCTGAAGTGAGCAGATTCTTCATGAGGCCATACGTTGGTGCCCCACAGACGGTGAGGAGGATCGCCCTTCGTTTGGCAGCGCTCTCTTCCCCATCTAGCTCATTGGCCACGAAGTATTGGTCGAGTCGCTCCACAAAAGTTTCCCAATCATCTCCCTCTGAAAATTTCTCCAGGATGCCCACTGTTCTCTGCATCTTTGGGTTCGCTATCTGTATCTCATCGCCAGTTGTAGTATGTGGAGAAAGAGACAGACTGAACACTGTGAGCTCAAAGTAAAGTGTGGCCTTAGTATTTTATTGCACGTCTCCAGAGTGCCTCTCCAACCTGTGAAGCCTTTTTAAATACCTGTGCTCCCAAGGGATTATGGGATCCCTTGGGACTCCGGGGAATGAGCCATCTGGTGGCTGTACAGAGTAAATACAAGTCCACATATATAACACACGCCTGCAAATTAAACCAAGGCATGTAACCTCAGGAATATTTACTAACTCAACAGCAGAAATTTAACGTGCAAATTTTCTTTACTGCATCTCTCCTTACTTATACCCACGGAGAATGGACCAACCACACTACCAAGTGCTAATTAATCAGCTGCTTTCAAAAGCTGTCTGTACAAAAGCACTGTATTTTTGCAAAACAAACCTCGATTCCTTTCACTCGTAACTCTGATCTTTGCCAAACACCTATGTATGTGTGTAACATCACCTACTCAAGGTTGCTGACTAGTCAATATTTCATGGCGCGGCACATGGTGAATCAAGACCTATACAGCTTTAATATATCGGCCCACAATTTGCTGGAGCGGGACATCTTACAGTGAGCACCATGATTTCAATTTTTTCCTCACCCTTCAGGCTGCATTATTTGTGCCCTGGAAATGCAAATGAACAACAGTGTGGCAATCTGGGACCACCTGCACATCGGGTCTAATGGTCTATCTCCTTAACCAATGAAATTTAAGGGAAAAAAGACTTGCATTTCTATCGCGCCTTTCATGCCCCAAAGTGCTTTAAAGCCAATGAAGTACCTTTGAAGTGTTGTAGTCACTGTTGTAATGAAGTAAGTTGTTGTAATGGAGGATAAGGAAATGGAGGGAACAGAAGGAAATTGGGTGAATAAGTCAGAACAAAAGGTCATCGACCTGAAACGTTAACTCGGTTTCTCACTCCACAGAGGCTGCCTGAGCTGCTGAGTATTTTCAGCATTTTCTGTTTTTAATTCAGATTATCAGCATCCACAGTATTTTACTTTTGAATTGGAGTCAAATTAGATACAGAAAGAGAAATATTTGATTGAGAGAAAAAGAGTCAGAAAGAAAAAGTTACAGCACGGAAGAAGGCCGTTCTGCCCGTCGAGTCCCTGCTGGCTCCCTGCAAGAGCACTTCAGCTAGTCCCGCTGCCGCCCCCCCGGCCTTCCCCCGTGGCCCTGCAAATTCTTTTACTTCATGTCCTGATCCAACTCCCTTTTGAAAGCCACTGACTCTGCTTCCACCACCCTTTCAGGCAGTGCATTCCAGATCCTAACCACTCGCTGCGTAAAAAAGTTTTCCCTCATGTCACCTTTGGTTCTTTTGCCAAACACCTCAAATCTGTCACCTCTGGTTCACAACCCTTCTGCCAATGGGAACAGTTTCTCTCTTTCTACTCTGTCCAGACCCCTCATGATTTTGAACACCTCTATCAAATCTCCATTCAATCTTCTCTGCTCTAAAGAGAACAACCTCAGCTTCTCCAGTCTATTCACGTAACTGAAGTCCATCATCCCTGGAATCATTCTCGTAAATCTTTACTGCACCCTCTCCAAGGCCGTCACATCCTTCCTAAAATGCAACACCCAGAATTGAACACAACTCCACTTGAGGCCGAACTAGATGATGTTCTTTTAGAATGTGATAGAAACATAGAAATTTACAGCGTAGAAGGAGGCCATTTCGGCCCATTGTGTCCGCGCCGGCCGACAAAGAGCCCTCGGTCAGCAGTCCTGAAGGTTACATATTAACCTATGAACAATGAACAATGGCGGACAGGTAAAGAGCATCCGGCTCAGCCAGTCCACCCTATCCAACTGCGATACCCCATGTATCGCAACATTTATCACTCCACTCCACCCGAAGCCATGCAATCTCCTGGTAGAGGTTAAAGACAGATAAAAACCCAGGCCAATTGGGGGGGGGAAAAATCTGGGAAAATTCCTCTCTGACCCATCCAGATAACCGAAACTAGTCTAGGAGATCACTCTGGCGGTATTAGATTCTATGATGTATTTACCATCGTGTATGTTGTGTATCTGTAAAGCATGCACTCCCATGTTCAGCCACCAGGGAGCGCATCCCCTGAAGTCCCAAGGGAACCCAGCATCCCTTGGGAGCACTGAATATAAGCCGTCCCCTAAGGCCTGTTCCTCACTCTGGAGCGTCTTAATAAAGACTGAGGTCACTGTTATTTTAACCTCCCTGTGTGCAGTCTCATCTGTGTTAGGAACACAGTAGTGTATGCGCCAGCCAACAGGAGGTTATCCAGTCTAATCCCACTTACCTGCAGGTTATGGCACTTCAAGTACACATCCAAGCACCTTTTAAATGAGGTGAGGGTTTCTGCCTCCACCACCCTTCCAGGCAGCGAGTTCCAGACCCCTACAACCCTCTGCGTGAAGAAGCATCCCCTCAAATCCCCTCTAAACCTTTCACCAACCACCGTAGAGCATGCAGAAATCAAGCGCAAGCAGCGGAAAGAGCATGCGGCAAACCTGTCCGACCCACCCTTTCCCTCAACGACTATCTGTCCCACCTGTGACAGGGACTGTGGCTCTCGTATTGGACTGTTCAGTCACCTAAGGACTCATTTTAAGAGTGGAAGTAAGTCTTCCTCGATTCTGAGGGACTGCCAATGATGATGATGATGATAAACCTATGCCTCCTCATAACTGACCCCTCCACCAAGGGAAATAGGTCCTTGCTATCCACTATATCCAGGCCTCTCAAAATGTTATACACCTCAATGAGGTCTCCCCTCAGCCTCCTCTGTTCCAAGGAGAACAAACCCAGCCTATCCAAACTGTCCTCATAGCTAAGATTCTCCATTCCAGGCAGCAACCTCGCAAATCTCCTTTGCAGCCTCTCCAGTGCAATCACATCCTTCCTACAATACGGCGACCAGAACTGCACGCAGTATTCCAACTGTGGCCTAACCAGTGTATTATACAATTTAAGCATAACCTCCCTGCTCTTGTATTCTATGACTCGGCCAATAAAGGCAAGCATTCCGTATGCCTTCTTAACCACCTTATCCACCTGGCCTGCTACTTTCAAGGATCTGTGGACAAGCACTCCAAGGTCCCTTTTTTCATCTACATTTCTATGTGGCCTACCGTTTAATGTGTATACTCTTTCCTTATTAGCCCTCCCTAAGTGCATTACCTCACACTTCTCCGAATTAAATTCCATTTGCCACTGTTCTGCCCACCTGAGCAGCAGATTGATATCCTCCTGCAGTCCATAATTTTACTCTTCATTATTAACCGCACAGCCAATTTTAGTGTCATCTGCAAACTTTTTTTATCATACCCCCTATATTCAAATCTAGATCATTGATGTATACCACAAAAAGCAATGAACCCAGTACTGAGCCCTGTGGAACCCCACTGGAAACATCCTTCCAGTCACAAAACCATCCATCAACCATAACCCTTTGCTTCCTACCTCTGCCATGTGGGACCTTATCAAAAGCTTTGCTAAAGTCCATATACACTACGTTGTACGCACGACCCTCATCGACTCTCCTGATTACCTCCTTGAAAAATTCAATCAGGTTAGTCAAACACGATCTTCCCTGAGCAAATCCGTGCTGACTGTACCCAATTAATCCTTGCCTTTCTAAATGTAGATTTATCCTGTCCTTCAGAATTTTTTCCAATAATTTTCCCTCCACTAAGACTAGGCTGACAGGCCTGTAATTACTCGGCCTATCCCTTTCTCCCTTCATAAACAAGGGTACAACATTAGCAGTCCTCCGGCACCATGCCTGAATCCAAAGAAGACTGAAAAATAATGGTCAAAGCCTCTGCTAATTCCTCTCTTGCTTCGCTCAATAGCCTGGAATGCATTTCATCCGGGACTGGGGACTTTTCCACTTTCAAAGCTGGCAAACACCCCAATACCTCCTCCCACTATGTCTATTTTGTCCACAATTTCACACTCCTCCTCGATAGCAGTATCTACATTGCCCCTTTCCTTTGTGAAAACAGACGCAAAGTATTCATCAAGAAGCATATCCACGTCTTCTACCTCCACACACAGATCACCCTCATGGTCTCTAATAGACCCTACCCTTTCTTTAGTTATCCTCTTGCTCTCAATATATTTATAGAACATCTTTGGGTTTTCCTTGATTTTATTTGCCAATAGCGACGACTTTCCCAGTGGTTGATATTGTAAAGTCCTGTCCCTGCAGTACCGATTCACTCGAGGCACATACTGAAGTCAAGGTCACTCAGGACCTACACCTTTATTACACAACTCTCGAATGCCACACTTGCCTGAGACCTGTCCTTATCTACCTGTCTGGGACAGGTATCCAGTGTCTCCTGCAAGTGCACCCCTGGTGGTAAGATAAGCTTGTGGTTACAGGTCATCTCTAGTTACAGTCATGTATAGCATGGTAAGATACAGTTATGTACAGTAGTGTGAGATACATGACAGATAGCAGGGGGATTCCTCAGTAGTTGCCGTAGTCAGACTTGTTCCCTTTTTTAAAGATGGTCACGATCACTGCATCTCTAAGATCTCCTGGCATGCTCTCCTCCCTCCAGATGAGAGAGATGATGTTGTGTATTCGCGCCAGTAGTGCCTCTCCGCCATACTTCAGTGCCTCAGCAGGGATTCCATCCGCTCCCATAGCCTTGTTGTTTTTTTAGCTGTCTTATGGCCTTTTCTACCTCATGCAGGTGGCCTCACTGAGGTGGTGACAGATAGCATGCTGCGGAATGGAGTCGTGAACACTCGAGTCAAAGGCAGAGTCTTGGTTGAGGAGATCTTCGAAGTGTTCCTTCCAGCGGGCCCTGACTGCCTCAGTGTCCTTGATGAGTGTTTCCCTGTTCTTGGCCAGGAGTGGCGTGAGGCCTTGGGAGTTTGGTCCGTATGTGGCCTTGACTGCGGTGAAGAATCCTCGCACATCATGGCTGTCGGCCAGTTGTTGTATCTCCTGTGCTTTCTCCATCCATCACCTGTTCTTTAGGTCCCGGGTTTTTAGTTGAACCTTAGCCTTTAGCCGTCTGTAATGCTGCTTTGCTGCTCCCGTGTTGGATTGCTGTTTAAGGCTCAGAAATGTCCTGCGTTTGCAGTCTATTAGTTCTTGAATCTCTTGATCATTCTCATCAAACCAGTCCTGGTGTTCCCTGGTTGAGTGACCGAGCGTCTCCTTGCAGACACTGGTTATGGAGGCCTGGAGGGCAGACCAAGCACTGTGGACATTCTGCGTCTCGGGGTCATCAAGGCACGCCAGGTTACCTGTGAGGCGCTGACTGTAAAGGATTCTCTTAGCTGGGCACTTAAGTGCCCCGACATTGACTTTTTTGCAACACTGCTTCTGCTGCCCCCTTTGCTTTGGGGCTATGTTGATGTCAATGATGGATCTGATTAGGCAGTGGTCCTGTCAGGACACAGGTGATGCGCACATCCTTGCGATCCCTGGCTCGGACGATGACATAGTCAAGCAGGTGCCAGTGTTTGGAGCGAGGGTGTTGCCACGATGCCTTGTATTTGTCTCTCTGACGGAACAAGGTGTTGGTGATGACAAGTTGATGCTCTGGACATTTTGTCAGGAGTAGGGTACCGCTGGAGTTGGCATTCCTTACCCCCTCTCTGCCAATCACGCCTCCCCAGAGGTCTGTGTCCCTGCCGACCCTGGCGTTGAAGTTGCCGAGGAAGATCAGTTTGTCGCCCGCGGGGATGCAGGTCTGGGACTTTTCGAGGTTGGAGTAAAAACCCTCTTTGGCCTCATCTGTTGCATCGAATGTTGGGGCGTAAGTACTGATGACTGTCGCTCGAGTTCTCCTCAATCGCCTTCTTCCCGTGGCCGAGGAACTCCTCCCAGAGTCGCAGTGCGGATTTCGTCCCCTCCGGGGCACAACGGACATGATTTTTGCAGCGCAACAGAAAAAAGGCAGGGAACAGCGCGAGCCCTTATACACAGCCTTCTTCAACCTTACAAAGGCCTTTTACACTGTCAACCGCGAGTTTCAGATGCCCACAAAAGTACATCACCATACTCCGCCTGC
Organism: Pristiophorus japonicus; assembly: GCF_044704955.1. Classification (NCBI taxonomy): domain Eukaryota; kingdom Metazoa; phylum Chordata; class Chondrichthyes; family Pristiophoridae; genus Pristiophorus; species Pristiophorus japonicus. The sequence goes on along the minus strand of NC_091986.1, from coordinate 191,966,480 downwards.
TCCACGATGACATGCAAGCCATGATCCTTACCAATGGATCCATCACAGACCCAATTCATGTCCGGACCGGGGTCAAACAGGGCTGCGTCATCACCCTAATCCTCTTCTCAATCTTCCTTACTGCCATGCTCCACCTCACAGACGTCTGCGTCTGTGCACACACAGAGGCTGAACTCCAGGACATAGTCAACGTATTTACTGAGGCGTATGAAAGTATGGGCTTTACGCTAAACATTAGTAAGACAAAGGTCCTCCAGCAGCCTGTCCTCACCGCTCAGCACTGCCCCCCAAACATCAAGATCCACGGCGTGGCCCTGGACAACGTGGACCACTTCCCCTATCTCGGGAGCCTCCTTTCAACAAGAGCAGGCATTGATGATGAGATCCAACACCGCCTCCAGTGCGGCAGTGCAGCCTTCGGCCGCCTGAGGAAACGTATGTTTGAAGATCAGTGCCTCAAAACTGTCACCAAGCTCATGGTCTACAGGGCCGTAGTAATACCCGCCTTCCTGTATGGCTCAGAGATGCGGACCATGTACAGTAGACATCTCAAGTCGCTGGAGAAATACCATCAACGATGTCTTCACAAGATCCTACAAATCCCCTGGGAGGACAGACGCACAAACATTAGCGTCCTCGTCCAGGCCAACATCCCCAGCATTGAAGCACTGACCACACTTGATCAGCTCCACTGGGCAGGCCACGCAGTTCGCAGGCCAGACACGAGACTTCCAAAGCAAGCGCTCGACTCGGAACTCATCCACGGCAAACGAGCCAAAGGTGGGCACAGGAAACGTTACAAAGACACCCTCAAAGCCTCCCTGATAAAGTGCGACATCCCCCACTGACACCTGGGAGTCCTTGGCCATAGACCGCCCTAACTGGAGGAAGTGCATTTGGGAGGGCGCTGAGCTCCTCGAGTATCGTCGCCGAGAGAATGCAGAAATCAAGCGCAGGCAGTGGAAGGAGCGTGCGGCAAAACAGGCTCCCTGCCTACCCTTTCCCCCAATGACTATCTGTCCCACCTGTGACAGGAACTGTGATTCTCGTATTGGACTGTACAGCCACCTAAGAACTCATGCTAAGAGTGGAAGCAAGTCTTCCTCGATCCTGAGGGACTGCCTATGATGATGACTTGCCAATAATTTTTCATGCTCTCTCTTAGCATTCCTAATACCCTTTTTAATTTCACCTCTGAACTTCCTATATTCCTCCAGAGATTCTAAAGTATTTAGCCATCGATATATGACATAAGCTTCCCTTTTTTTCTTTATCCTCTCCCTATGAGACCCTAGCCATCAAGGGGGCTCTAGAATTGTTATTCCCACCCTTTTTCTTTAAGGGCACATAGAAACATAGAAACATAGAAAATAGGTGCAGGAGCAGGCCATTCAGCCCTTCTAGCCTGCACCGCCATTCAACGAGTTCATGGCTGAACATGAAACTTCAGTACCCACTTCCTGCTTTCACGCCATACCCCTTGATCCCCCGAGTACTAAGGACTTCATCTAACTCCCTTTTGAATATATTTAGTGAATTGGCCTCAACTACTTCCTGTGGTAGAGAATTCCACAGGTTCACCACTCTCTGGGTGAAGAAGTTTCTCCTTATCTCGGTCCTAAATGGCTTACCCCTTATCCTTAGACTGTGACCCCTGCTTCTGGACTTCCCCAACATTGGGAACATTCTTCCTGCATCCAACCTGTCCAAACCCGTCAGAATTTTAAACGTTTCTATGAGGTCCCCTCTCACTCTTCTGAACTCCAGTGAATACAAGCCCAGTTGATTCAGTCTTTCTTGATAGGTCAGTCCCACCATCCCGGGAATCAGTCTGGTGAATCTTCGCTGCACTCCCTCAACAGCAAGTATGTCCTTCCTCAAGTTAGGAGACCAAAACTGTACACAATACTCCAGGTGTGGCCTCACCAAAGCCCTGTACAACTGTAGCAACATATTTGGCCTGAGCCCTCCCGATCTCCTCCTTGAATACTTCCCACTGTTCCGACACTGATTTACCTTCAAGTAGCTGTTTCCAGTCCACTGTGACCAAATCACTTCTCAACTAAGTAAAGTTAGCTTTTCCAGAATTTTGGACTTTTATTCCTTTCCTTTTCCATAACTACCTTGCATCTGACTAAAGGTTAGTCATTGGCACCCAAGTGCTCTCCCACCGATAATCCTTCCACCTGCCCAACTTCATTCCCCACAATTACATCCAGAACCGCCCCCTCCCATGTTAGGCTTGTTACATACTAACTAAAAAAAGCTCTCTTGAATGCATTTTAGGAATTCTGCACCCTCTATACCCTTTGCATTATATTTGTCCCAATTAATATTAGGATAGTTGAATTCCCGTACTATTACTGCCCTATGGTTTTTGGACTTCACAGAAATTTGCCTGCATATTTGCTCTTCTGTATCCCTCCCACTATTTGGCGGTCTATAATACACGCCCAGCAGTGTGATAGCCTCTTTTTTATTTTGACCCATATGGCCTCACTTAGAAACATAGAAAATAGGTGCATGAGTAGGCCTTTCGGCCCTTCGAGCCTGCACCACCATTCAATAAGATCATGGCTGATCCTTCACCTCAGTACCCCTTCCCTGCTTTCTCTCCATACCCCTTGATCCCTTTAGCCGTAAGGACCATATCTAACTTCCTCTTGAATATATCCAATGAATTGGCATCAACAACTCTCTGCGGCAGCGAATTCCACAGGTTAACAACTCTCTGAGTGAAGAAATTTCTCCTCATCTCGGTCCTAAATGGTTTATCCCTTATCCTTCGACTGTGTCCCCTGATTCTGGACTTCCCCAACATCAAAAACATTCTTCCTGCATTTAACCTGTCCAGTCCCTTCAGAATTTTATATGTTTCTATGAGATCTCCTCTCATCCTTCTAAACTCCAGTGAATACAGGCACAGTCGATCCAGTCTCTCCTCATATGTCAGTCCAGCCATCCCGGGAATCAGTCTGGTGAACCTTCGCTGCACTCCCTCAATAGCAAGAACGTCCTTCCTCAGATTAGGAGATCAAAACTGAACACAATATTCCAGGTGAGGCCTCACCAAGGGCATGCACAACTGCAGTAAGACCTCCCTGCTCCTATACTCAAATCCCCTAGCTATGAAGGCCAACATACCATTTGCCTTCTTCAAACCTGCTGTACCTGCATGCCAACTTTCAAAGACTGATGTACCATAACACCCAGGTCTCGTTGCACCTCCCCTTTTCCTAATCTGCCGCCATTCAGATAATATTCTGCCTTTGTGTTTTTGCCCCCAAAGTAGATAACCTCACATTTATCCACATTATACTGCATCTGCCATGCACTTGCCCACTCACCTAACCTGTCCAAGTCACCCTGCAGCCTCTTAGCGTCCTCCACACAGCTCACAGCGCCACCCAGTTTAGTGTCATCTGCAAACTTGGAGATATTACACTCAATTCCTTCATCTAAATCATTAATATATATTGTAAATAGCTGCGGTCCCAGCACTGAGCCCTGCGGCACCCCACTAGTCACTGCTAGCCATTCTGAAAAGGACCCGTTTATCCCGACTCCCTGCTTCCTGTCTGCCAACCAGTTCTCTATCCACGTCAGTACATTACCCCCAAAAACATGTGCTTTAATTTTGCACATGGTATGTGCAAATACTTGGCAGATGCAGTATAATGCGGATAAATGTGCGGTTATCCACTTTGATGATCCCGCGAACATATCATCCCTCCTCACAGCTGTAATAGTTTCTTTAAGTGACCTCCCACCTTTTTACTCCCCTCTCTATCCCGTCTGAAAATCCTGTAACCAGAAATATTGATCTGCCAAACCTGCCCCTCTTTCAACCATGTCTCTGTAATGGCTATAATACTCCCAAATGTCTACCTGTGCTCTCAGCTCATCCGCCTTATTCGCTATACTCCTTGCATTAAAGTATGTACCATTAGCACAGGAAGACCTCCTTGATTACTACTAACTAATCCTTGTTTCCTATCTTAAAATTCACTTTCTACATTCTTGCTTTGCAATTTCAGCTTTACTTCCTTCCCTATTGAATTTGTTCTCAGGTTCCCATCCCCCTGCCAAGCTAGTTTAAACTTTCCCCAACAGCATTAGCAAAACTCCCCACGAGGATATTGAGGTGCAACCTGTCCGGTTTGTACAGGTCCCATCTCCCCCAGAGGAGATCCCAATGCCTCAGGAATTTAAAGCCCTCCCTCCTGCACCAACTCTCCAGCCGCGCATTCATCCTCTCTATCCTCCTATTTGTGTACTCATTAGCACATGGCACTGGTAGTAACATGGAGATTACTACCTTTGAGGTCCAACCCTTTAATTTTTCTCCCAGCTAAATTCTGCCTGCAGGACCTCATCCCTCTTTCTACCTATGTCATTGGTCCTGATATGGACCACGACCTCTATTCCCCTAACTATTGAATCCCCTTCCACTATAGCTGTTCACCCTCTCCCCTCAGAAAGCCCTGCGTCCGCTCATTGACATCCTTAACCCTGGCACCAGGGAGGTACCATACCATCCCGGAGTCACGTCTACGGTCACAGAAGCACCTCTCTATTCCCCTAACTATTGAATCCCCTTCCACTATAGCTCTTTTATTCTTTGTCCCTCACTCCTGTGCAGCTGAGCCACCCGTGGTGCCTTGGACTTGGCTCTGACTGCACTCCCCAGAGGCACCATCGTCCTCAAAAGAGAATATCGGTTGGAAAGCGAGATGGACTCGGGGGACGGGGGTGTGGGGGGGGGGGACAGGAGGACTCCTGCACTACCTGCCTAGTGTTCTTGCTCCATCTGATGATATCATATATTAATGTGGTGGATGAAGCAAGCTGCCTCAAGTATGACATAGACAGAAAAGTAACAGAATAGCAGAGATTTAATTACAACAAAATGTGCTATTGTTTTTATTTGATTCTTTACAACTTCAGCAGGAAAACCCAACCCAAAAAAACATGAACCAAGTACAGCACCACTTACTCACCAGAGCAAATGGCTACCTACCACTAAATGTTTGAGTAGAGCATTTCATACCAAAGAACCAGCATACAACTCTCGCATCTAAAAGTACTGTCCACAATGACATACTATTCAAAAAATGTCAGCTTGGCTCAATAGGAGCACTCTCACCTGCAAGACAGAAGATCAGACGTTTAACACCCATTCTAGGCTGACATTTCAGTGCAGCACAGAGGGAATGCTGCATCATCAGAGGTGCCTTCTTTCAGATGGGAGGTTAAATGAGTCCATGCCTGTCCAAAAAGATACAAGAGATACTTTTCTAAGAGTTCTCTTGGTGTCCTGCCCAACAGTCAACACCCAATCAACATCACCAAAGCAGACTAACAGAGTGTTGAATGGACAACATTTACTATAGATCTCCTCTGTCTTCCTCCTTTGTGCCTCAGCTGCTTGTGATACTCCCTTGCTCCTGATGTGTCACTAGCTTTTCTCAGGATTGTGTCCAGCAACTGTGTGTACAATGCTTTAGTCTTGGGGCTACACTTTTCTGTCAGGTATAGGTCTGTTACATTTATGATCACAGGTAACATTTCATGCTGCACATTGCCAAATAACAACATTCTGTCCGATCTCGTCACCAACCTGCCGGGTGGACCTTCAGTAAGGAGGGGGCAAGTAATTGGTTGTAGTGTTGTTGGTCCTGGGGTCGTGACTATAGGTTTTTGCCAATAAATCATCACTGCTAGACCCGAACACTTTCGCTCTTCCTGACATATGAGCCATTCTATCGCTTTTAACAAGGACGGCTCTAAGACCATGTCGCTGTCTGGGTCAGGACAATGTACTATTACTTCTGTTCAAGGTTTAACTACCACATGCTTTCCCGAGGTAAATTCCCCTGCTTTACAATATTCAGGTAACATTTTGTTACCGACTCATCTTGTGGCTTCAAGATAAACGCTCCTGACACTCGGATGCCGCCCCTAGCGTTACGTAGTTGTTGTACTCTCCGGTGTAGATATATGCTTCTGGGCCCCCTAGGGCAGCCTTGTAGCTTGTCCTTGTAGAATCATAAGGGCGGTGCTGATCACGTTTAACATTCTGTTGATAAAACTCATCCTGGATATTCTAGGTTTTTAGTTAGATTCTTACCATTTCTATATCTACTGGATCATTTGCACCGTTTCTCTGGACATGTGGCCTTTCCCAGATCCATTTCATTATGGCAAGTACCTCTAGTATTGCAGATATTAATCCTAGTCCCTCGAAAAGTCCATCAATCAATGCATCCCTCCATTCCTCATTTCTAAGGAGTAGATTACGGGGAGTATCTTAGGTTCCGCCATCAGCTGTAATTTTATATTCTTTCAGCTGGGACCAATGTTCCATCGGCCCCCACCTTTCATATTTATACATGCACATAGTCACCACTGATTAATACCTCATAGGGTCCACTCCATCGTGCAGCAAATCCAGATTTTTCTGACAATTCTCGAACCATTACCTTTGCTCCAACCTCCGGCACTACCGCCGAGGGGTTTGTTCCTTTATCTTCATCCTCTTCTCTCTGTCTATCTCTTACTTCCTGCCGCATCTCTTTCAGCTGCTTACTCAATCTGGTAATGGTCCTAATTCTGCCCCTCCTGTGACTATCCCTCGGGTAACCTCATTGCCCATCGGGTCATTAGCTCATAGCGGGTTAGTCCTGTCGTTCGGTTTGATGTGGCGCATAACAGAAAACAGAGATTCGGGATAAATAGTTCATTCTCTGGTTGGCAATCAGTAACTAGTGGGGTGCCGCAGGGATCAGTGCTGGGACCCCAACTATTTACAATCTATATTAACAACTTGGAAGAAGGCACTGAGTGTAACGTAGCCAAGTTTGCTGACGATACAAAGATGGGAGGAAAAGCAATGTGTGAGGAGGACACAAAAAATCTTCAAAAGGACATGGACAGGCTAAGTGAGTGGGCAAAAATTTGGCAGATGAAGTATAATGTTGGAAACTGTGAGGTCATGCACTTTGGCAGAAAAAAAATCAAAGAGTAAATTATTGGAGCAAATGGAGAAAGATTGCAAAATGTTGCAGTACAGTGGGACCTGGGGGACTTGTGCATGAAACACAAAAGGATAATATGCAGGTAAAGCAAGTGATCAGGACGGCCAATGGAATCTTGGCCTTTATTGCAAAGGGGATGGAGTATAAAAGCAGGGAAGTCTTGCTGCAGCTATACAGGGTATTGGTGAGGCCACACCTGGAATACTGCGTGCAGTTTTGGTTTCCATATTTACGAAAGGAGGTTCACTAGGTTGATTCCGGGGATGAGGGGGTTGACTTATGAGGAAAGATTCAGTAGGTTGGGCCTCTACTCATTGGAACGTATAAGATTATGAGGGAACTTGACAAGGTGGATGCAGAGAGGATGTTTCCACTGATGGGGGAGACTAGAACTAGAGGGCATGATCTTAGAATAAAGGGTCGCCCATTTAAAACTGAGATGAGGAGCAATTTCTTCTCTCAGAGGGTTGTAAATCGGTGGAATTAGCTGGCTCAGAGAGCTGTTGAAGCTGGGACATTGAATAAATTTCAATCAGAAATAGACGGTTTCTTAAACGATAAAGGGATAAGGGGTTATGTGGAGAATGGGCAGGGAAGTGGAGCTGAGTCCATGATCAGATTAGCCATAATCTTATTGAATGGCGGAGCAGGCTCGAGGGACTGTTTGGCCTACTCCTGTTCCTATTTCTTATGTTCTTATGTATTAGTATTGTGGGTAGTAATTCTGGCCAGGATTGTCAGGTTTCCTGTATTCAAAAACAAGTGATAGTTTATAAACTAGCTTAATATACAAGTGCTCGCAATTCAAGTTCTCACAAATCATTTCTAAGGCTACTTCCATATCTTATCTCGTCTCCGCCAAACAGCATTTCTGCCTCTCATCAGAGAAAATGGCATTTTTAGATTGTTTCCAAACTTTTTAGCTTTTTTTGCTAAACTATTTAGTATTATTTTTTGCTAAACTATTTAGTATTATTTCATTCAAAAGGTTTCCAAACCCAAGATTTTCCAATACAACCAAAATGTTTATCAAGGACAATAACCTAAAATATCTCAAAATATCTCCAAATCCCAATTCAAATACTGTACTGCCAATCTTTTTATTTAAATCTCTTTTACTGAACTAGGAGCTTACACGTCATTTAAAATAAGATTCTACACAAAGGAAAACGAGTGTGGTGCTTCCACCAGCCTGCAGCCTCGAGAAACTCTGGCAGGCTTTTTTTTAAAAAGGCATTACACTCTCCCTTCTCTTTTCTTTATCTTATTCATAGACTAAATTTATTATCTTTCAACCCAATGTAATCAACCCAATGTAATCCAGAGGATTCTGTGAACTGTCTCCAAGTCCTTGGACTCCTCTGACGTCCGACCGGATGAACAGTACTGATTGCCTCCCTAATCTGGTCCTCAAATCTAGAGTTTGCAACCACCACCAGTTTCTCACTTTGACTTATATATAGTGACGGATATACAACACATTAAAATTACCCCCAAGTCTTTTACACCGTGACAGATCCTTCTTACAAGTTCGGACACCCCAGGCGACCAACACGTTTCGTGGCAGATTACATCGGATTTATACTCACTCGTGATGGTCTGCAAATGTCCGTCTGTCTTTAGCCCAGGTGCATCCTGTCGACTACGCCAATTGTTGTGGAGTATTACAGTGTTTCGGAGAAAAGAATCGTTTATAAACCACTTGATCGACAGCTTCTACACGAGTTCAGTAACTCGGTGACCCAACCAGCCATTCTCTCTGAGCTGCTTTGGAGCTGCTATTTTTATACATACAAAATCACGAAACATACGCGCAGAACTTTTTTATTGGTTGTTTCCCCTAACACGTCACAAGTGCTGGCCTAGTTACAACAATTTCATTGGTACATACAATTTAATGATGTCACTTCCATGCCCCTCTTATCTGATTAGTTACGTGCTACATCATTATTTTTCTACAGTTAAGTAATTATAAAGAACTTGTCCCAGACTTATGTGTCCTTGATTATATTTGTTATTAGTGACAAACAAACTTGAGTGTTTCAATCCTCCTTTGTATTATTATCTCGCACCATGCTATGTGAACCAGCCATTCCCACAGCTTGCCTCTCCATGATATACCTGCTTTCCCATCACGCATACACTCCTGAGAATTACAACCTTAGCTACAACACTTTTAGAAATATTAACGATTTTACTCCCTTCAAAAGCAAACTGTCATTGCCAAAACAGGGGAAGTAAAGGGTAGAAACACAGAAGTAATAAGGGGAATTGAGTAGAAAAATGAAGGAGGGTTGACATAAACACCAGAAGCAGGATAACAAAAAGCACCAGGAGCCAAGGCTGTAAAAATTCCAAATATACAGATATAGAACTTAATAGGTTTAGGACGGTCATAGAAAAAGTTACATGAGCAACAATTTCTTCAACTTATGTTTATATTTGTTGCAGGGCTGCTGTGGATGATGGGTTCTGCGTTGTGGTCAACTGTGGTGTCGGTTGCCACTGGTGTGTATGTTGGGGGAGCAAAAAAGGTAGGGTCCAAGGTGGGTTGCTTAGGATAGTCCGTGAATCTGAGTTTGATTTGGTCCAAGTGTTTCCAGTGAATGAGTCCATTTGAAAGTTTGACCCGAAACACCCTGCTCCCCTCTTTGGTCACGTCAGTGCTGGGAAGCCACTTGGGACCGAGTCCATAATTTAATACAAATACAGGATCATTGATTTCAATCTCGCATGACACATTTGCGCTATCATGGAATTCACTTTGTTCAAGCCACCTGCTCTCTACCTGTTCATGTAGATCAGGGTGAACTAACGAGAGCCTTGTCTTAAGTGCTCTTTTCATGAGCAGTTCAGCAGGTGGGATCCCAGTGAGTGAGTGGGGTCTCGTGCGGTAGCTAAGCAGGACTCGGGATAGGCGAGTCTGCACTGAGCCTTCAGTTACCCTCTTCAAGCCTTGCTTGATGGTTTGCACTGCTCTCTCTGCCTGACCATTGGACGCTAGTTTAAATGGGGCAGATGTGACATGTTTGATCCGATTACGAATTCTTTGAACTCAACACTGGTAAAACACGGCCCGTTGTCACTCACCAGGACATCGGGTAAGCTGTGAGTGGCAAACATGGCCCGCAGGCTTTCAGTAGTGGCAGCGGACGTGCTAGCTGACATTATCTCACATGCAATCCACTTGGAATACGCGTCTCCAACCACAGGAACATTTTACCCAAGAATGGGCCTGCATCGTCGACGTGTACCCGAGATCAAGGTTTGGAGGGCCAAAACCATAAACTTAGCGGCACCTCCCTGGGTACATTGCTTAACTGCGAGCATGTATTACATCTGTGAACGCAGGACTCTAAGTCCACATCGATACGGGGCCACCACACATGGGATCTGGCTATCACTTTTATTGTGTTCCGAACACAGATGAGGCTAAAGTAACAGTGACCTCAGTCTTTAATAAGACACTCCAGAGTGAGGAATAGGCCTTAGGGGCCGGCTTATATACAGTGCTCCCAAGGGTTGCTGGGATCCCTTGGGACTTCAAGGGATGAAATCCCTGGTGGCGGAACATGGGAGTGCATGCTTTACAGATACACAACATCACTCCCCCGACAAAGTCAAAGTGAAAACTATTTACAAGGTGAGGCAGTCGGGAGCCTTTCTTTCCCTGGTGGACTGCCTCGGTACAAATGTCTGTTCTGTTGTGTTGGCTGTGCCCTCGCTGGGCTGGTGTGTTGTTGGCCCTGCAGGGCTGCTGGGTTCGATTTCCTGGTCCGGGGTGGTGTCATTGATCCTTTGGGTGTGTGTTGTGGGCTCGAAAAAGGTGGTGTCTGCTGTGGGTTGTTCAGGGAAGTCTGTGAACCGCAGCCTCATTTGGTCCAGGTGCTTCCTGCAAATTTGTCCATTGTCTAGTTTGACTACAAACACTCTATTGCCTTCTTTAGCTATCACCATGCCCGCGATCCACTTGGGACCACGTCCATAGTTTAGCACATACACAGGGTCATTCAGATCAATTTCCCGTGACACAGTGGCGCGACCATCGTTTACATTTTGTTGCTGCCGTCTGTTCTCTGCCTGATCATGCAGGTTGGGGTGAACCAGCGAAAGTCTGATTTTAAGTGTCCTTTTCATGAGTAGCTCAGCCGGGGGCACCCCTGTGAGCGAGTGGGGTCTCGTGCGGTAGCTGAGCAGTACTCGGGACAGGCGGGTTTGGAGTGGGCCTTCTGTGACTCGTTTAAGGCTCTGTTTGATGGTTTGTACTGCCCGCTCTGCCTGCCCATTGGAGGCTGGTTTAAATGGGGCCGAGGTGACATGTTTGATCCCATTGCGGCTCATGAATTCTTTAAATTCGGCACTGGTGAAACATGGCCCGTTGTCACTGACCAGTATGTCAGGCAGGCCGTGGGTGGCAAACATGGCCCTCAGGCTTTCAATGGTGGCGGTGGCGGTGCTTCCCGACATTACTTCACATTCAATCCATTTTGAAAAAGCATCCACCACCACCAGGAACATGTTACTGAGAAACAGGCCCGCATAGTCAACATGGATCATCGACCATGGTCTGGAGGGCCAGGACCACAAACTTAGTGATGCCTCTCTGGGCGTGTTGCTCAATGAGCACAAACGCTGCATTGCCGTACACAGGACTCTAAGTCAGAGTCGATACCGGGCCACCACACCTGGTATCTGGCTATTGCTTTCATCATTACTATGCCCGGGTGTGTGCTGTGGAGATCCGAGATGAACGTCTCCCTGCCCTTTTTTGGTACCACTACGCGGTTACCCCACAACAAGCAGTCTGCCTGAATGGACAGCTCGTCCTTTCGCCACTGTAACAGCTTGATTGGCTCTTGCATTTCAACGGGGATGCTGGCCCAGCTCCCATGCAGTACACAGTTTTTTTTACCAGGGACAGCAGAGGATCTTGGCTGGTCCAAGTCCTAATCTGGCAGGCCGTGACAGGTGATTTATCATTTTCAAATGCTTCCAAGACCATCAGCAAGTCTGCGGGCTGCGCCACCATCAACAAGTTTGCAGGCTGCGCCATTTCCACCCCCATGGTGGGCAATGATAGCCGACTGAGAGCATTCGCACAGTTCCGGTGCCTGGCTTGTGGCGGATGGTATAGTTATATGCTGATAGCGCAAGTGCCCACCTTTGTGTGTGGGCTGAGGCATTGGTATTTATCCCCTTGTTTTCAGCGAACAGGGTTGTGAGGGGCTTGTGATCAGTTTCCAGCTCAAATTTGAGGTATTGATGCATTTTCTTTACCCCGAACACACATGCTAATGCCTCTTTCTCAATCATTCTGTAGGCCCTCTTGGCCTTTTACAAGCTCCTGGAAACATAGGCAACAGTGTAAGGGGAGCTTGGGGTGTGGCTTCGAATCCACACTCCCCTTGGGTTCTGTACATGCGATTTATGAGGGTGGGTGAGTAATGAGGCACCAGACACAGTGGGTAAGAATACAAAATGGCTAATGTTGTTTATTTAGAATAGCAAACACAAAGATAGAGGGTATAGGAAGAGGTCATAAAATAGCAGTAATGGCAAAATCTCATTCAACAACCCGAAAAATCTCACAACAGGGAAGGGGAAAAGAAGAGGTTAAAACATTCCACTCACACACAACCACACCTCCCACTCCCACCCCTCCTACCAATTCCTATCCTAAATTGAGTCTGTGAGGGGATTTGGGCTACACTCACAATCCTATCAACTCCGGGGTTCTGGGGGCACTTATTTCAGCTCGGGGTCCCTCTGTGGTGGGTTTTATGTTGTTGTTCGGTTTTCCTCCTCGATGTTGCATCGGTTTCTTCTATCTGCCTCTCGGTTATCGTCAGACTACAGCTGTGAATCCAGGTTATTGAACCAGGTGTCCAGGTCTGCACAGCTCTGCGTGCCCCAGCCTGATGCTTCGGCTATTCTCACCCTGTCCAGTGTGTTCAGGGCTAACAGCAGCACCTGCTGCCACTTACCAACCAAAATCAAAGTTTGCAAAACTCTCTCAGCTCCTTTCCCTCCAGCAGCCAGCAGCCCTTTTCAAGAACTGACCCCAAACTGTTTTTCTCCACAACTCCTGCAAGTCTTTTCCTCTCCACACCTTTCCTCCCCTGTGAACTCTGCCTACAACTCTTTTTTGGTCCACAACCTGTTTTCTGGTGGTTCTGTGTCCTATATTTGTATTCAATTCAGTTCTGGTCTTTTCGCATTCAAACCCAGTGGGTGGTCCATTGTTTGGGCGGGGAGATAGCTTTGAATATTTAATCAGAAGATGTCACAGGTACACGCAGGTGTGAGGACCAGGGTATTGTTACGGGGCACATAGGTGCCTGAAAGTCTGTGGGTCCTTTGTTATAGTCCTGGGAGTCAGTGGGCCATTACTGCAGTGATTCATAGTTTTGATTCAGAGCTATTGTTCATATTAATTAGGTAGATAATGGCCCACATTCGTAGTTTGATTTGGGGGGGGAAGTCATTTTCAAAGTGGGCCGGGGAGTCCTTATTGGTTGAAGATTTCCCCACTTCAGGCCCGACTCGACCCCTGATTGGCCTGCCAGAATGTACTTTTTCCCCATTGCCCAGTGCCTCTGTCTCGCTTGTGAGCCAGACTCCACAATGTCTGTATCCGCCCACACATTTTCCCAGCCTGCTTGTTGTAATACACACCCGACTCTGTACAACAACGCATCACATGCTAGCACAAGTCTTTTACACGGGTTATACAATACAAGCAGCTTGTTGGAGCATAAAATGTTTCTGGCTTTCTCAAAAGCAATTACTTGTTTTTTTCCCCATACCCAGTTCTCACCTTTGCGCAATAACACATGTAGGGGCTCTAAAAGGGTGCTTAACCCAGTAGGAAGTTACCAAAATAGTTGAGGAATCCCGTGACGTTCTGTGACGTTCTGTGGCCTGGGCGCGTTCCTGATAGCCTCTGTCTTGGCGTCTGTGGGCCGAATGCCGTCCGCCGTGATTTTTCTCCCCAAAAACTCAATTTCTGTTGCCATAAAGACGCATTTCGACCTCTTCAGCCGCAGCCCTACGCGATCCAGTCGCTGGAGGATCTCCTCCAGGTTTTGTAGGTGCTTGGCGGTTTCCTGACCCGTGATCAATATGTCGTCCTGAAAGACCACCGTGTGTGGTACCAACTTGAGTAGGCTCTCCATGTTTCTCTGGAAGATCGCTGCAGCTGACCGAATTCCAAACGGGCATCTATTGATGAACAGTTCCTTTTGCGTGTTGATGCAGGTGAGGCCCTTCGAAGATTCCTCCAGCTCCTGCGTCATGTACACCAAAGTCAGGTCGAGCTTGGTGAACATCTTGCCTCCTGCCAGCGTCGCAAATAGGTCGTCTGCCTTAGGTAACGGGTATTGGTCCTGTAGCGAGAAACGATTAATAGTTACTTTATAATCACCGCAAATCCTGACTGTGCCATCACTTTTGAGTACTGGAACAATCGGGCTGGCCCACTCGCTGAATTACACTGGGGAGATGATGCCCTCGCGTTGCAGCCTGTCCAGCTCAATTTCCACTCTCTCCCTCATCATGTGAGGTACCGCTCGCGCCTTGTGGTGAATGGGTCGTGCCTCTGGGACCAAGTGGGTCCACACCTTCGCCCCAGAAAAGTTTCCAATGCCTGGCTCAAAAAGGGAAGGAAATTTGTTAAGAACCTGGATACATGAGGCCTCATCGACATGTGATAGTGCTCGGATGTCATCCCAGTTCCAGCGGATTTTGCCCAGCCAGCACCTTCCAAGCAGTGTGGGGCCATCGCCCGGGACAATCCAGTGGCAGTTCGTGCACCGTGCCCTCACAGGTGACTTTGACCGTAGTGCTGCCCAGGACAGTGATAAGCTCTTTGGTGTACATTCTCAGTTTCGTATGGATGAGGCTCAGGACTGGTCTGAGTGCCTTGTTGCACCACAGTCTCTCAAACATCTTTTTACTCATGATGGATTGGCTACCGCCAGTGTCCAGTTCCATGGCTACGGGTAAGCCATTCAATTTTACGTTTAGTATTATAGGTGGACATTTCATCGAAAATGTGTGCACCCCGTGTACTTCAGCATCTGCCTCCTCTCTCTGAGGCTCGAAATTGCTTTGATCCACCATGGACCGATCTTCCTCTGCCACGTGGTGGTTAGCAGGTTTTGCAGAGCTTGCAGCTCATTTGCAATCTCGTTGCCCCATTGTTCCACAACTCTTGCAAACATACCCTTTGAAGCGGCATGAATAGGCTGAATGGAAGTCTCCATAATGCCAACAAGGTATGAATTGACTTTGCATTCATCCTTTGTTGGGGACTCTGAGTCATCTGGGTCACCTGAGGCCTGCTGGCAGTTGCAGACTCGTGGGTTCTGCCCTGTACATTTCTCCTCACAAACACTGTTCCAGTTAATTTATGAACATTGCTAACACTTGTGTGCTGAGAGATTTGTTTGGTGTTATCAATGGTGGACATAAAATCCTGTACTATCACAATGGCCTTACTGAGGGTCGGTGTCTCTACAGTCAAAAGTTTTCGTAGGATGGTCTCATGGCCAATGCCCAGTACAAAAAAGTCTCTGAGCATTTGCTCCAGGTAGCCATCAAACTCACATTGTCCTGCAAGTCGCCTTAACTCGGCGACGTAGCTCGCCACTTCCTGACCTTCAGATCGCTGGCACATGTAGAACCGATACCTCGCCATCAGCACGCTCTCCCTCGGGTTAAGATGCTCCCGAACCAGTGTACACAGCTCCTCATACGACTTATTTGTGGCTTTCACCGGAGCCAGAAGATTCTTCATGAGGTTGTAGGTTGGTGCCCTGCAGACTGTGAGGAGGACCGCTCTCCTTTTTGCAGCGCTTCCTTCTCCGTCCAGCTCGTTGGCTACAAAGTACTGGTCTACCGTTTGACATAGGCTTCCCAGTCCTCACCCTCCGAGAACTTCTCCAGGATTCCCACAGTTTGCTGCATCTTTGCATTGGATTCGTATTCTCGTCTCCAGTTATTGTGTTCCTAACACAGATGAGGCTGCACACAGGGAGGTTAAAGTAACAGTGACATCAGTCTTTAATAAGACACTCCAGAGTGAGGAACAGGCCTTAGGGGCTGGCTTATAGACAGTGCTCCCAAGGGTTGCTGGGATCCTTTGGGATTTCAGGGGATGAGCTCCCTGGTGGCAGAACATGGGAGTGCATGCTTTACAGATACACAACACCTTTCATCATTACGATGCCTGGGTGTGTACTGTGGAGGCCATTGATGAAGGTGTCTTTGCCCTTCTTGGGGACAACTACTCGATTGCCCCACAGAAGGCAGTCTGCCTGTACAGACATTTCATCTTTGCGCCGCTGGAACGGCTTTATCACTTCCTGCATTTCCACTGGGACACTGGACCAGCTCCCGTGAAGCACAGAGCTTTTGACGAGAGATAATAAGGGGTCATGGCTTGTCCAGCTTTTGATCTGCCAGGCAGTGACGGGTGATTGCTCACTCTTAAATGCTTCCATAACCATGGCTAGATCTGTGTGCTGCACCATTTCCACCCCCGTGGAGGGCAACAGCAGCCTACTGAGAGCATCGGCACAGTTTTCCGTGCCTGGCCTGTGGCGGATGGCGTAGTTGTATGCGGACAACGTGATGCCCATTTCTGGATGCGAGCCGATGCATAGAAACATAGAAATATAGAAAATAGGTGCAGGAGTAGGTCATTCGGCCCTTCGAGCCTGCACCACCATTCAATAAGAGCATGGCTGATCATTCCCTCAGTACCCCTTTCCTGTTTTCACTCCATACCCCTTGATCCCCTTAGCCGTAAGGGCCATATCTAATTCCCTCTTGAAAATATCCAATGAACTGGCATCAACAACTCTCTGCGGCAGGGAATTCCACAGGTTAACAACTCTCTGAGTGAAGAAGTTTCTCCTCATCTCAGTCCTAAATGGCCTACCCCTTATCCTAAGACTGCGTCCCCTGGTTCTGGACTTCCACAATATCGGGAACAATCTACCCGCATCTAATCTGTCCCATCCCATCAGAATCTTGTATGTTTCTATGAGATCCCCTCTCATCCTTCTAAACTCCAATGTATAAAGGCCCAGTTGATCCAGTCTCTCCTCATATGTCTGTCCTGCCATCCTGGGAATCACTCTGGTGAACCTTCGCTGCACTCCCTCAATAGCAAGAACGTCCTTCCTCAGATTAGGAGACCAAAATTGAACACAATATTCCAGTTGAGACCTCACCAAGGCCCTGTACAACTGCAATAAGACCTCCCTGCTCCTATACTCAAATCTCCTAGCTATGAAGGTCAACATACCATTTGCCTTCTTCACCGCCTGCTGTACCTGCATGTCAACTTTCAGTGACTGATGAACCATGACACCCAGGTCTCGTTGCACCTCCCCTTTTCCTAATCTGCCACCATTCAGATAATAATCTGCCTTCGTGTTATTGCCTCCAAAGTGAATAACCTCACATTTATCCACATTATACTGCATCTGCCATGCATTTGCCCACTCACCTAACCTGTCCAAATCACCCTGCAGTCTCTTAGCATCCTCCTCGCAGCTCACACCGCCACCCAGTTTAGTGTCATCTGCAAACTTGGAGATATTGCATTCAATTCCTTCATCCAAATCATTGATGTATATTGTAAAGAGCTGGGGTCCCAGCACTGAGCCCTGCGGCACTCTACTAGTCACTGCCTGCCATTCTGAAAAGGACCTGTTTATCCTGACTTTCTGCTTCCTGTCTGCCAACCAGTTATCTATTAGTACATTACCCCCAATATCATGTGCTTTAATTTTGCACACCAATCTCTTGTGTGGGACCCTGTCAAAAGCCTTTTGAAAGTCAAATGCACACATCCACTGGTTCTCCCTTGTCCACTCTACCAGTTACATCCTCAAACAATTCTAGAAGATTTGTCAAGCATGATTTCCCCTTCATAAATCCATGCTGACTTGGACTGATCCTGTCACTGCTTTCCAAATGCACTGTTATTTCATCCTTAATACTTGATTCCAACATTTTCCCCACCACTGATGTCAGGCTAACCGGTCTATAATTACCCGCTTTTTCTCTCTCCCTCCCTTTGTAAAAAGTGGTGTTACATTGGCTACCCTCCAGTCCATATGAACTGATCCCGAGTCGATAGACTGTTGGAAAATGATCACCAATGCATCCACTATTTCTCGGGCCACTTCCTTAAGTACTCTGAAATGCAGACTATCAGGCCCCAGGGATTTATCGGCCTTCAATTCCTTCAATTTCCCTAACACAATTTTCCGCCTAATAAGGATCTCCTTCAGTTCCTCCTGCTCACTAGACCCTCGATCCCCTAGTACTTCCGGAAGGTTATTTGTGTCTTCCTTCGTGAAGACAGAACCAAAGTATTTGTTCAATTCATCTGCCATTTCTTTGTTCCCCATTATAAATTCACCTGAATCCGACTGCAAGGGACCTACGTTTGGCTTCACTAATCTTTTTCTCTTCACATATCTATAGAAGCTTTTGCAGTCAATTTTTATGTTCCCGGCAAGCTTCTTCTCATACTCTATTTTTCCCCCTCTTAATTAAACCCTTTATCCTCCTCTGCTGAATTCTAAATTTCTCCCATTCCTCAGGTTTGCTGCTTTTTCTGATCAATTTATATGTCTCTTCCTTGGATTTAACATTATCCTTAATTTCCCTTGTTAGCCACGGTTGAACCTCCTTCACCGTTTTCTTTTTACTCCAGACAGGGATGTACAATTGCTGAAGTTCATCCATGAGATCTTTAAATGTTTGCCATTGCCTATCCACTGTCCACCCTTTAAGTATCATTTGCCAGTCTATTCTCGCCAATTCATGCCTCAAACCATCGAAGTTACCTTTTCTTAAGTTCAGGAACCTAGTTTCTGAATTAACTGTGTCACTCTCCATCCTAATAAAGAATTCTACCATGTTATGGTCACTCTTCCCCAAGGGGTCTTCACAACAAGATTGCTAATTAGTCCTTTCTCAGTACACATCACCCAGTCTAGGATGGCCAGCTCCCTGGTTGGTTCCTCGATATATTGGTCCAGAAAACCATCCCTAATACACTCCAGGAAATCCTCCTCCACCGCATTGCTACCAGTTTGGTTAACCCAATCAATATGCAGATTAAAGTCACCCATGATAACTGCTGTACCTTTATTGCATGCATCCCTAATTTCTTGTTTGATGCGTTGGTATTTATACCTTTACTCTCGGAAAACAGGGATATAAGTGGCTTATGGTCAGTTTCCAATTTAAAATTTTAGCCCAAACAGGTGTTGATGCATTTTCTTTACCACATAGACTTACGCTAACGCTTCTTTTTCAATGATGCTGTCAGCCCTCTCAGCGTTAGACAAACTCCTGGATGCATAAGCAACCGGTTGCAGTTTCCCAAAATCATTAGCTTGTTGCAATACACACCCGATGCCATATGACGAACCATCACATGCTAGTATCAAACGCTTACATGGATCATACAACACAAGCAATTTGTTTGAGCAAAACAATTTTCTCGCTTTTACAAAGGCATTTTCTTGGCTTTTGACCCAAACCCATTCACCCTCTTTTCGTAGTAAGACATGTAATGGTTCTAGCAGTGTGCTGAGACCTGGTAAAAAGTTACCAACGTAGTTCAAGGGTCCCAGAAAAGACCGCAGCTCCATCACGTTCTGTAGCCTCAGTGCATTCTCAATTGCACATGTCTTCATGTTGGTAAGCCTGATGCCGTCCGCCGCAATCCTCCTTCCCAAGAACTCCACTTCAGGCACCAGGAAAACGCACTTTGAGCGTTTTAATCTGAGCCTCACACGGTTGGGTCAACTAAGATCCTCCTCCAGGTTCTGCAGATGCTCGACTGTGTTCCGACCTGTGACCAAGATGTCGTCCTGGAAGACCACGGTGTGTAGGACCGACTTCAGTAAACTTTCCATGTCTCACTGGAATATCGCCACCGCTGATCAGATTCCAAACGGGCATCTGTTGTAATCAAAAAGACCTTTGTGCGTGTTGATGCAGATGAGGGCCTTCGATGACTCCTCCAGTTCCTGCGTCATGTAGGCTGAAGTCAGATCCAGCTTCGTGAACATCTTTCCTCCCGCCAGCGTTGCAAAGAGGTCGTCAGCCTTTGGTAGTGGGTATTGGTCCTGCAGGGAGAAACAATTGATAGTTACTTTGTAATCGTCACAGATTCTGACGATGCCATCTCCCTTGAGGACTGGGACAATAGGACTGGCCCGCTCGCTGAACTCGATCGGTGAAATGATGCCCTCTCTGTGCAGCCGGTCTAGCTCGATCTCTACCCTTTCTCTCATCATTGACGGTACTGCTCTCGCCTTGTGATGGATGGGTCGCGCCCCCGGAATTAGGTGGATCTGCACTTTTGCTGCTTGTAATTTCCTGGTTTGAACAGCGAAGGAAATTTGTTTAAGACCTGTGCACACGAAGTGTCGTCAGTGGGCGATAGCGCTCGGACGTCGTACCAGTTCCAGCGTGTCTTTCCCAGCCAGCTCCTGCCAGCAGTGTGGGACTATCGCCCGGCCCCACCCAGAGTGGTAGCTTGTGCACTGCTCCATCGTCGGAGACCTTTACGGTAGCACCATCGATTACAGGAATCAGTTCTTTTGTGTAAGTTCTTAGTTTCGTGCGAATTGGAGTTAAGACTGGTCTTGAGGCCTTGTTGCACCACAACCCTTCGAAAGTCTTTTTGCCCATGATGGATTGGCTCGCGCCTGTGTCCAGCTCCATTGACACCGGGACTCCATTTAGTTCAACATTCAGCATTATCGGGGACAATTCATGGTGAATGTGTGCACCCCATGTACCGCTGCCTCCTTGATCTGAGGCTCTGATTCGTCGTGATCCTCCGTGGATCTGTCCTCCTCTGCAAGGTGGTTTGCAGGTTTAACAGGCTTTGCAGCTCGTCTGCACACTCGTTGGACGTGCCCCATTGTTCCACAGCCCTTGCAAATGTATTTTTGGATTGGCATGAATGGAAATGATGATCACCCCCGCAGCGCCAACAAGGTGTTAATGGCCTTGCATTTATCACCCTTGATGGTGGACTCTGAGTCATCTGCGGACGTGCAGCTGCAGGTATGTGTGACCTGCCCTTTATGTTATGATTCGAAAACAGCATCACTTTATTCACAGTACTTGAAGCAGCACTTGTGTGCTGAGAGATTTGCTTCGTATTGTCACTGGTGGCAATGAACGCCTGGGCTATCGCTATGGCCTTATTCAAGGTTGGGGTCTCTATAGTCAAAAGTTTGTGAAGTATCGTTTCGTGGCCAATGCCAAGTACGAAAAAGTCTCTGAGCACGTGCTCCAAACGTCCTTCAAATTTGCAATGTCCTGCAAGGCGTCTCAGCTCGGCGACATAACTCGCCACTTCCTGGCCTTCGGACCTTTTGTAGGTGTAGAACCGGTACTTCCCCATCAGAATGCTTTCCTTCGGGTTCAAATGCTCTCGGACCAGTGTGCACAAATCATTATAAGATCTCTCCGTTGCTTTCGCTGGAGTGAGCAGATTCTTCATGAGGCCATATGTTGGTGCACCACAGACGCTGTGGAGGATCGCTCTTCGTTTGGCAGTGCTCCTTTCCCCATCTAGCTTGTTGGCCACGAAGTATTGGTCGAGTCGCTCCACAAAAGTTTCCCAATCATCTCCCTCCGAAAATTTCTCCAGGATGCCCACTGTTCTCTGCATCTTTGGGTTCGCTATCTGTATCTCATCGCCAGTTGTTGTGTATGGAGAAAGAGTCAGACTGAACACTGAGTTCATAGTAAAGTGTGACCATAGTCTTTTATTGCAGGTCTCCAGAGTGCCTCTCCAACCTGTGAAGCCTCCTTTAATACCTGCTCCCAAGGGATTGTGGGACTCCAGGGGATGAGCCCTCTGGTGGCTATACAGAGTAAATACAAGTCCACATATATAACAGGTGGCGGTTCCCATTGCTGCTCAACATAATTGTTTGCCAATATTGTTGCCCATTTTATTTTCCCAAATTCTATCCTCAGCCCCTTAAAATCAGTTTTTCTCCAATCTATTACCCTGGTTTTTGTCACACTTATGTCCTTCTCAATGATCATCTTACAGCATATTATATTGTGGTCACTATTGCCTAGATGTTTTCCTACTTTTACTTCACTTATCTGCTCTGGTTCAATCCCCATTATTAGATCCAATAGAAAATCCTCCCTTGTTGGACTTTTTACATATTGGGTTAGAATAAGTCCTGTACACATTGTAGGAACTCCATTCCCTTACTTCCTTTTGTAATATAGTTCCATCTCGTGGACTACTGCTCCACCTAGTGGACATCTGTGGTAATGCAGCCATTGCTGTAAATATCAACAAAAGCATCAAGTGACAGGTCATCTGACAAGTTCCAGAGTTAATAGTCATCTTGGGGTCTGTGTGTGTTGTGCGGTCGTAAGGAATATATGAAATTGGCAATGAAGGATAGGATTTCTGGATTCCCTAGCTGAAATTTTTGTTGGTGGATGATTCTAACCAAACAACAGAGAGATTAAAGAGGTCCTTTGTTTGCAGAACAGCTAAAAACCCAAGGTAAATTACAAACACACTTGGCTGAACTGCCAGAGTCCAGCTGGCTGTGCCTTTGGGAATAATAGGACGTTTGGGTGAATTCTATCGTGACCGTGAGACTTTTGGAGCATATGTGGAGTGGCTAGAAATGTTTTTCGCCATGAATAGTATTACCGAAGTCCCCGATGATGAAAATGGGAGGCGTTAGACAGAAAATGGGCTATTTTCTTGACTGAAGCAGGCCACGAGGTGTATGAAATCCTGAAAAATGTGCTTGTTCCCAGCAAGCCAAAGGACACATCACTAATGGAGATTCTAAGCAAGTTAGAACAGCACTAGTCATGAGCCCCTGGAAATTGCTGAAAGTTATCGCTTTGGAACACAAGATCAATTCCATGATGAGAGTATCAGTGAGTACATTATAGCTTTAAAAAAGCTATCCATTCACTGTCATTTCGGAAACTTTCAGAACCGAGCATTGCGTGACCGCTTTGTTCGTGGGATGAAAAATCAAGCAATCAGAAGAAAGTTATTAACAATCCCTAACTTCACTTCTGATTTAGCTTGTCAGACAGCTATGTTAATGAATATGGTCGACCAATATTCCCGAGAATTTCGGCCATGTTCAGTCATCCGACAACCGAGATGAATCTCCTGCAGGTTAAAAGAAAAAGGCAGATGTGCCTCAAAAGCCTCAGCAACTGGCCAAGGTATCAGAGCATTGAAGACGTGCTATTGGTGTCTGGGACAGCACATTGCTCAAAGTTGTCCATATATGAAGGCAGAGGGCTAGATTTCCCTCTTTTTTTGCATGATTAACGCCCACTTACTGTCCATTTTAAAGCTGAAATGACGTATAATGGCCAGATATCGCCCATTTAGCCACAAAATGGAAAATGTCGCGCATTTTTCGGACATTTATCACTGAGCATTCCTTTCCTCATGGGAAAAAAGTAATACCGCCCGCCCACTTTTTTGGGGCAGAATTGCCAGAATGGGTGAAATCAACCCCCATAATATCACCCAGCGTTAGTTTCCGCATGTAATTAATGCCGAGATTCAATAATACCGAGCGCCCACTTTATTTTGTCGTAAAGATCACATTTGCTGAAACTAACGCCCAGGAGATCACCGAGCATCACTTTCACCACCTCGCACACAGCTCGCCGACAATATCGCTCTCCCAAAAAACCGCCCGGAAAAAGTGGAAATAACCGGAACTACTCACAGCGTTATGGACGCCATGTTCTAAATCACATGTCACATCATTTAAAAGGCTGCTCTGCTTCAACCTCGGGGGAGTTCGGATGTACTCTGGAGGTCTTTGGAGGGGATGTGAGCATCTGAACAAACATCTTTATCGTACTGTGACCGATTGGAATTTAATAGGTGCCTTCGTCGGTGTTATATATGTAAACTTGTATTTACTCTGTACAGCCACAAGAGGGCTCATCCCCTGGAGTCCCAAGGGATCCCATAATCCCTTGGGAGCACAGGTATTTAAGGAGGCTTCACAGGTTGGAAAGTCACTCTGGAGACCTGCAATAAAAGACTGTCACACTTTAATTTGAGCTCACAGTGTTCAGTCTGATTCTTTCTCCATACACAACAGTTGGGACATTCATTCTTTGTGACCAATCGGTGGAAAACAGGTAGCTATTGCTCTCATCCTCTCTTGATGACCAATTACATGCTGCTGACTCAAGATCGCCGAAGGTATGCTCCACACCATTATGTGCCCAATGTCAGACGTGCCAGACTGGTGAGGAGGACCAGATGTTACAGCCCCCGCAAGTACAGGGAGAAGCAGTCTTACCTCGACTTGCCCGACATCACCTGCCTTCGGAGACTGCATTTCCACAAGGAGGATATCTCTGAGGTATGCTAGCTCATAAGGGGAGATCTGCAGCCTGCCAGCACCATCAGTGCTGCACTGTCCGTCGAGGTTAAAGTCACCGCGCACTGTCGTTCTATGCCTCAGGTTCTTTTCAGGCCTCAGCTGGCGACATTTGTGGACATTCTCAGTATGCCACACATTGCTGCATTAGAGAGGTCACTGAAGTCCTGTAGACATGCTGGGTGGACTTTATCAGCTTCCCTATGACCAGGGAGGCTCAGACTGAGAGGATTCTACCGAATTGCTAACTTCCCCAAGGTGCGGGGAGCAACAGACACTACGCACATCGCCACGCGGGCACCTTTTCAGGATGCAGAGGTTTTCAGGAACCGCAAGGGATTCCATTCCCTGAATGTGCAACCGTTTGTCGACCACCAGCAAATTATTATGGCAGTGAATGCTAAATTTCCGGGCAGCATACATGATGCTCATATCCTGCATGAGTTGTTTAACAATCAGCCACAAGGTCAATGCTGGGTGCTTGGTGACAAAGGATATGGCTTCACCACCTGGCTGATGACCCCCCTGCATGACACCCACACCGAAGCCGAGAGGCGATGCAGTGAGAGCCACAGAGCCACTCGCAATATCGTGGAGAAAACGCTTAAGCAGCGTTTTAGATGCCTGGACCACTCAGGAGGTGAGCTCCAATACCACCCTGAGCAGGTAGCTCAATTTGTGGTGGTGTGCTCCATGCTACACAACTTGTCTATCAGGAAGGGACAAGAATTGCCTGAAGAGACTGAGAGTCCACCTCACCAGAGGGAGGAAGAGGAGGATGAGGAGGTGGACGCAACATAGGCCCAGACAATTAGGCTGATGCTGAAGCCATGTCCCCGCCCCCCTGTATACCACATGAAAGGGCCCGTGGTGGCATGATAGCTGCAAGACTCTTACGTCAGAAGCTCATCAATGAGCGCTTTGCCTGAAAGAACATTGGTCGCATTTACAAAGCTGACACACTGTTGGGTGTGCAGGTCATAAATCAATGGTGGGCATCACCTTGGTGATAGTTAAAGGTTAAGTTGATTGAAGTTAAGTGTAATTATACCCTTTGATGTTAAGGAATAACCAGCGTGTAACGGTGCAGCTATCTGAACCAATGCTCAACAAAGTTTTGTTAAATAAAAAACATTTAAACTGAACATTTGTCTGAAATCATCAGTATTTCTGCAAAACCTAACACTCCAATCACCCCACCCCCCCACTTCTCCTCTCCACCTCTACCCCTTCCCCTTTCCCCTCCTGACTCCACGCCGCCTGGCTGTGGAGCTCCTCGAGCGATGCTTCATTGGGGGTGGGGGGGATAACGGCCGAATCACTGCTTGGACGAATACGGGAGAGGACGGTCCCGAAGTGGGAACATGCTCCGAGCCAGAAGCAAGATGTGGTTGGCAATGGGGGGGGCGGCACCTTGGGGTACAGTGTCGCACTCTGGGAGAACTGGGAGCCCTCTGCCACCAGTGTTCCTGGTTAACAGCTCCAGGGCCTCCTTCATCCCTTCCATGTTATATATTATTTGTTGGACAAAAACTCAGTGCCAACTTGGTCCTTAGTAGACATTTTGCTGCTGGTGAATCTCTCTCGTGTCTCCCACAACAGCCAAACAAGCACACACCACAGCCACACATGCTTTCAGTCCCTCTCAGCTCCCTCTCTCTGTCTCCTCTTCTGCACATGTCATGATGACCGTTGACCTCCTGAATCGCGGGAATCAAGCATTGCCATGCCGTTGCTAAGGATGGCAACACTTTACGGCATAAGGTCAGAGAGATTTAACGCTACCGCCCTTTTCGTATCGCTCGCTTTAACGCCCAATTTCAAAAATGGAGACTCGGTGCTTTGAGAATGGGCGACAAGCCGACAATCTGAAAACCCATTTTTACCGTCCACACCGGAAATAACACCCATTTTTGGGCGATCTGCACAAAAGTGTAAAATCTAACCCTGTGCCTTTCTTCTACAGCAAAACTGGGCATCTTGCGAAGGCATGCCGACTGAAGACTAAACCAACCTTCAAGGCTATGTAAAAATCCCCAGAGACCACATAGCATGGAAGAAAAGCAACAGGACAAGGAGGTTTTGGAACTACACGTCATCAGGAGCACATAGTGATTCAAAAAGTATCATCATCCAAGCAGACATTGCAGGAACCAGGATACCCATGAAAATTGTCACTGGTGCATCCGTGAGCGTAGTACCAGAATCGCTATATCTCGACAAATTGCATGATTTCCCATTGGAGAAATACAAGGTAGAGCTGCGAGGCTACTCAGGAGAGAAAATTCCTGTGGTAGGTTGTAATGGATATACAGTTGTAGCAGGCAAAGAGCAGACAGATAGGTGATCAAAACACAATGCTGAAAGTAGTGAACTAATCAGTATTGGGAGGGTCTGAGGAATCGGTGATGGTATGGATTATAATTGCCTATTGTATGTAACACTTGTTTATGTAGGTATAGCACACTTATAACGAATTAAAACTGTATGGGTAATTCATCCTTAACCTTAGTAACACATAACAAAACAGCAGAAGTCAGCAGTTACAATTTTGATTAGAAGTCTCTGAGGAAGAGATAAGAAAGCCGGTATTTTGGAACAGTTACTTCAGGCATAATATAAACTGTGGCAAAGTGCAAATCACAGAACAAACATAATTAACATATGATGGGAGAGAGACAATTGCATGTACCACTCAGAGCCAGTCTGATAAGAGACGACAAATCAATGTAACTCTGCTGATAGCAGTAGACCTATCGATGATTTTGTAGGAGGGTAGCTCCTCTCCAAAACCTGTATCAATTATACTTGAAACTTCTTGTATTTTGAAGGTTCCACGATTGAACTTTCCCTTGCATTTGCTCAAAATAAAGCCAGTTGAACCTAAGGTTTCATTTGTTTAATTCCGTGGTCATTATGCGAAGGGTGAGGTGTCGATTAACTATATCAGGTAGTCCGCCTCGAGGGAGAGAAGTCTTCCTTTTACTCCAACATAGGTCGATCACCGTACCGGTAAAATACATGGATCAATTTCAAAGCTCGCGTCTCTTAGTGGTGGCAGGTGACAATCCTGTCTTGCTAGGAAGAAATTGGTTGGGATCACTGAAGCTGGATTGGAGTGAGATTTTTCATGTTAAAACAAGATTTGCATTGAAGGATGATGTCATCAAGACGTATCCGAATGTGTTCTGCGAAACAGACAGTCCGATCCAAGGCTTCAAGGCGAGTGTCAGGGTACAGAAGGAGGCTGACCAGTTTACTGCAAGCCACGTCCTATACCATATGCAACTCAAGGAGAGAGTTGAGCAAGAACTCAAAAGACTGAGAACATTATCTCTAAGATATATCTATGTAATTGGGCTACACCTATTGTTGTTGTACCTAAGTCAGATGGTAAGGTAAGGTTGTGTGCTGATTATAAAGTAACCGTAAATCAGGTTCCAGAGGGTAATCTACCCAATACATTGCCAAATGTAGAAGATCTGTTCACAACTCTGACAGGTGAACGTGAAAATTTCATTTACTTTGCATCCAATTTCCATCCTTCCCTCACTTTCACATAGTCCATCTCCAACTCTTCCCTTCTCTTCCTCAACTTCTCCGTCTCCATCTCTGGGGATAGGCTTTTGACTAGTATCCACTATAAGGCCGCTGACTCCCACAGCTACCTGGTCAACACTTCCTCCCACCCCGCATCCTGTAAGGACCATTCCATTCTCCACCTCTGTCACATCTGCTCTGACGATGCCACCTTTCACACTAGTGCCTCTGACATGTCTTCCTTTTTCCTCAACAGAGGATTCCCCTCCGCCCTGGTTAATATGGCCCTCGACCATATCTGTTCTATTTCCCTGCTCTCACCCCTTCCCCTTCCTCTCAGAACCATGACAGGGTTCCCCTTGTCCTCACCTGTCACCCCACCAGCCTCCACCTTCAACGGATCATCCCCTGCGATTTCCGCCAACTCCAGCGCGCTCCCACCACCAATCACATCTGACCCTCCCCTCCCTTCTCAGCATTCTGAAGGGACCGCTCCCTCCGCGACACCCTGGTCCATTCCGCAGTCACCCCCAGCGCCCCCTCCCCTTCCCACGGCACCTTTCCTTGCAAGCGCAGGAGATGCAACACCTGCCCTTTTACCTCCTCCCTTCCCACTATCCAGGGCCCCAAATACTCCTTCCAGGTGAAACAGCGATTTACTTGTCCTTCTTTCAATTTAGTACACTGTATTCACTGCTCACAATGTGGTCTCCTCTACATTGGGGAGATCAAGCGTAGATTGGGTGACCGCTTTGCGGAGAACCTCTGTTCAGTCCACAAGTGTGACCCTGAGCTTCCAGTAGCCTGTCACTTTAATTCTCCACTCCATTCCATTCCCACTCTGACCCCTCTGTCCTCGGTCTCCTACACTGTTCCAACGAAGCTCAACGCAAGCTCGAGGTACAGTACCTCCTCTTTCTTTTAGGAACTTTACAGCTTCTGGACTCAACATCGAGTTCAAAAATTTCAGAGCGTATCCGTTGCCAATCTTTGGCTCCCTTCCCCCCCCCCACCTCACCCCACCACCCCCCCCCCAACCCCCACCACACCCCTCACAGCCTCTTTCTTTCTTTCTTTCTCCTTGTCTCTAATGGCAGTTGGTCATTATCCCACCATTCTCACCCTATTTTGACTAATGTTTTTCTAATTCCTGGCATTACCAATTGAATTTGGGCCATCATCCCTTTTGTCTCTCTAAGCTTTCCTGTCTTCCAACCAATCACAGACATTCCCTTTTGTTCTTTGTTCCCGCCCCCCCCCCCCGCCTTATTCAGTGCTTGTTAAGAATTTATTCTTTTAGAACACTCTCCAGTTGTGACGAAGGGTCATCGACCCAAAACGTTAACTCTGCTTCCTCTCCACAGATGCTGCCTGACCTGCTGAGATTTCCAGCATTTTCTGTTTTTGTTCCAGATTCCAGCGTCCTCAGTATTTTGTTTTTGTGTAGGTGGTCAGATCTTCTCAAAGTTAGATCTTACAAATGCCTACTTATAACTGGAGCTAGCTGAGGAGTCCCAGTCATGCTTCACTATAAATACTCATCGTATCGATTTAATAGGCTACCATTTGGAGTGTCTTCCGCCCCTACCATATTCCAAGGGGTGATGAACCAGATTTTGAAAGGCATTAAATGTTATTTAGATGGCAAATCCATAACGTCTTGAATGAAGTGCTCAAACGGCTAGAGAAGCACAGAGTATGAGTGACTGCTCACAAGTGTGAGTTATTTCAAAACTCAGTGGAGTACTTAGGGCACAGAGTAGACAAAGATGGAATTTTTTGAGGATGTTTCCAGTAAAGTGGACAAAGGAGAACCAGTTGATGTGGTATATTTGGACTTTCAGAAGGCTTTCGACAAGGTCCCACACAAGAGATTAATGTGCAAAGTTAAAGTACATGGGATTGGGGGTAGTGTGCTGACGTGGATTGAGAACTGGTTGTCAGACAGGAAGCAAAGAGTAGGAGTAAATGGATACTTTTCAGAATGGCAGTGACTAGTGGGGTACCGCAAGGTTCTGTGCTGGGGCCCCAGCTGTTTACATTGTACATTAATGATTTAGACGAGGGGATTAAATGTAGTATCTCCAAATTTGCGGATGACACTAAGTTGGGTGGCAGTGTGAGCTGCGAGGAGGATGCTATGAGGCTGCAGAGTGACTTGGATAGGTTAGGTGAGTGGGCAAATGCATGGCAGATGAAGTATAATGTGGATAAATGTGAGGTTATCCACTTTGGTGGTAAAAACAGAGAGACAGACTATTATCTGAATGGTGACAGATTAGGAAAAGGGAAGGTGCAACGAGACCTGGGTGTCATGGTACATCAGTCATTGAAGGTTGGCATGCAGGTACAGCAGGCGGTTAAGAAAGCAAATGGCATGTTGACCTTCATAGCGAGGGGATTTGAGTACAGGGGCAGAGAGGTGTTGCTACAGTTGTACAGGGCCTTGGTGAGGCCACACCTGGAGTATTGTGTACAGTTTTGGTCTCCTAACTTGAGGAAGGACATTCTTGCTATTGAGGGAGTGCAGCGAAGATTCACCAAACTGATACCCGGGATGGTGGGACTGACCTATCAAGAAAGACTGGATCAACTGGGCTTGTATTCACTGGAGTTCAGAAGAGTGAGAGGGGACCTCATAGAAACGTTTAAAATTCTGACGGGTTTGGACAGGTTGGATGCAGGAAAAATGTTCCCAATGTTGGGGAAGTCCAGAACCAGGGGTCACAGTCTAAGGATAAGGGGTAAGCCATTTAGGACCGAGATGAGGAGAAACTTCTTCACCCAGAGAGTGGTGAACCTGTGGAATTCTCTACCACAGAAAGTAGTTGAGGCCAATTCACTAAATATATTCAAAAGGGAGTTAGATGAAGTCCTTACTACTCGGGGAATCAAGGGGTATGGCGAGAAAGCAGGAAGGGGGTACTAAAGTTTCATGTTTAGCCATGAACTCATTGAATGGCGGTGCAGGCTAGAAGGGCTGAATGGCCTGCTCCTGCACCTATTTTCTATGTTTCTATGTTTCTATGTTTCTATGTTTCTACATCCAACCAAGGGAAAGCTGGATGCAATTAGAAATGCACCCACTCCCAATAATGTCACTGAACTTCGATCAGTTTTGGGTCTTTTGAACTATTATAGGAAATTCCTACCAAATTTGGCTACAGTGTTACATCCACTGAATGAACTGTTGAAAAAACAGGTCCATTGGAAGTGGTCAGAAGAATGCGACACAGCATTCAAAGAGTGTAAAAGCCAGTTGGTAGAGAATACCACAATGGTGTATCTCATCATCATAGGCAGTCCCTCGGAATCGATAAAGACTTGCTTCCACTCTTAGCATGAGTTCTTAGGTGATTGTACAGTCCAATACGAGAACCACAGTCGCTGTCACAGGTTGGCAGACAGTGGTTGAAGAAAAGGGGAGTCTGGTTTGCCGCACACTCTTCCGCTGCCTGCGCTTGATTTCTGCATCCTCTCGGCGATGAAACTCGAGGTGCACTTCCTCCAATTAGGGCAGTCTTTGGCCAGGGACTCCCAGGTGTCAGTGGAGATGTCGCACTTTATCAGGGAGGCTTTGAGGGTGTCCTTGTAATGTTTCTGCTGCCCACCTTTGGCTCGTTTGCCGTGGACGAGTTCTGAGTAGAGCGCTTGCTTTGGGAGTCTTGTGTCTGGCATGTGAATTATGTGGCCTGCCCAGCGGAGCTGAACAAGTGTGGTCAGTGCTTCAATGCTGGAGATGTTGGTCTGGTCGAGGATGCTAATAATGTTGGTGCAACTGTCCTCCCAGGGGATTTGTAGGATCTTGCGGAGACATCGTTGGTGGCATTTCTCCAGCGACTTGAGGTGTCTACCGTACACGGTCCACGTCTCTGAGCTATACAGGAGGGCGGGTATTACTACGGCCCTGTCGACCATAAGCTTTGAGGGCCTGGTCTTCAAACACTCTTTTCCTCTGGCGGCCGAAGGCTGCATTGGCACACTGGAGGTGGTGTTGGATCTCGTCGTGAATGCCTGCTCTAAGGGGATCTAATGAATCTAAGGAGATCAAGCTACCATGTGGTGCCTCTCCATATCGAGTTGGGGCAGTAATCTCTCATGTACTATCTAGTGGGGAGGAGAGACCAATTGCTTTTGCTTCACACACTCTTAGTGCCAATGAATGTAATTATGCGCAAATTGAAAGGGAAACTTTGGCATTAATTTGTGGGGCCACGAAGTTTCACAAATACTTGTATGGTCTGAAGTTTATCATTGTTACAGATCATAAGCCCGACAGCAATCCTCCATCCAAAGTCCCCAGACCCAACTTAAGCTGCAGCCCGAATACAGAGGGGCTTTGATTTTGACAGCATATGACATTGTGTACAGATGATCAGCTGATCACTGTAATACTGATGCTATGTCTAGATTGCCATCCCCATCACAAGTTACACCCAATAGGGAAGAAGTGTTCTATTTTTCATACATTGATGAACTGCTAGTCACAGCTGAAGAGATTGGTAGAGCTACCAAATGTGACCCAGTTATATCAAAGGGGTATGATTACATAGCAAATGGCTGGCCAAACCAGGTATCAGAGAAAGATATTCATCCGTTTTTCATTCATAGGAATGAATTATCAGTGCATAAAGATTGTACCATGTGGCGTGCAAGAGTGGTTATACCAAATAAATTCAGCTCCAAATTATTAAGAGATCTTCTTGACCAGCACCTGGGAATGTGCTTGACCAAGAGTTTTGCAGTTACTTATGGTGGCAAGGTCTAGATAAAGATATGTTGGGGAAGTCCAGAACCAGGGGTCACAGTCTAAGGATAAGGGGTAAGCCATTTAGGACCGAGATAAGGAGAAACTTCTTCACCCAGAGAGTGGTGAACCTGTGGAATTCTCTACCACAGAAAGTAGTTGAGGCCAATTCACTAAATATATTCAAAAGGGAGTTAGATGAAGTCCTTACTACTCGGGGGATCAAGGGGTATGGCGTGAAAGCAGGAAGGGGGTACTGAAGTTTCATGTTCAGCCATGAACTCATTGAATGGCGGTGCAGGCTAGAAGGGCTGAATGGCCTGCTCCTGCACCTATTTTCTATGTTTCTATGTTTCTATATATAGAGTACATTGTTAGTCAGTGTACAACATGTCAATCAGTAAGCAAGAAACCACCATCAGTACCACTACAGCCATGGAAATGGCCTCCCAGGGTGTGTCAAAGTTTACATGTCAATTTTGCTGAGCTAGAAGGACAGCAATTGTTCATTGTGATTGATAGCCATTCAAAGTTGGTAGAGATGTTTCCAATGCGGAAAATAACAAGTAAAAGACTAGACATTTTGTGAAGATTGTTTTCTTTATTTGGCTTCCCAGAAGAAATTGTTTCTGATAATGGACCTCAATTTTGTTCAGAAGAATTTGCACAGTTCACGAGCAAAAATGGTGTGAAACATACCAAGGTTCCACCGTACCAGCCTGCTTCAAACGTGCCGTCATCAAAGAAATGTTGCATCCAAATCCAAAGAAATGACAGTTGTCGTTGGACCACAAATTGGCTAATTTTCTAATTTCGTTTCATAATACTCCTCACATAACTACTGGTAGAACACCAGCAGAGTTGTTTCTCAAGCGACAGCCACGAACTTGTTGTTAAAGCCAAACTTGGCACAGTCCGTAGAAGAGAAACAATTAAGACAGAAAGAGAATCATGATAGAGGTAGAGTAAGAGAGAGAAGTGAAATTAAATCAGAAGGTGAGAGTGAAGAATCATCACGATAAATGGTTAAAGTGGTTACCAGAAAGAGTGGTGAAGATATGTGGTCCTCGCACATATTTGGTCAAGATGTTTGATCATGGACAGGTTAGGTTTGTTCACATTGATCGTATTTTACCGACAGATGTGGAAGGAGTTGAAAGTTGGAATGATTCAATTATTTGTGATGCATCAGCTAGTCTTATTACAAGTACAGTACCAGTAGCTTATCCTACATCAAATGTACAAGAAACAAGTCCAAAAATAAGTCAGAATTTACATCTGAGTCCGAGTCAGACAGACAAACAGTCTGAAGTCGTAGAAAGTTCAAATGTAGATCAAGGGCATCCTTTGGAGACAAATTCCCCTCAGGATCAGCCTAAAATGAGTCCAAGTTTCGGCCTCAGTTGCTCCTGATTTTTTGGAGCAACTGGTGTAGAACGGAGTATCTTAGAAATTTTAATTCTCGGCATTTAGTTTGCTCCAGTTCTAGTCAGTTAGAACAGTTTCACTTTGGAACAGAATTTTTTTTTCAAAAGGGGGCGTGTCCGGCCACTTACGCCTGTTTTCAAAGTTTCGGCAGTGAAAACTTACTCCAAACTAACTTAGAATGGAGTAAGTGAAGATTTTTGTACGCTCGAAAAAACCTGATCTACACTTTAGAAAATCAGGCGTAGGTTACAAATCAGACGTAGGGAATGGGGGAGGGGGGGTTTAAAGGGAAGTTTACAAACATTAAACACTTCAGTTTTACAAATATACAGCCATCATCTATAATAAATGATAAAAACATCAATAAATCAACCAATAAATCAATCAAAAAAAATTAATAAGAAATAATTTTTATTTTTAAATCAATAAATAAAACATTTTCTACTTACAGGGATGCCCCCCGCCCCCTCCCCAGTGTGTCTCTGTCAGTGTCTCTATCTCTCTGTCTGTCTGTCTGTGTGTGTCTCTCACTCTCTGTCTGTCAGTGTCTGTGTTTCTGACAGCGAGAGAAGGGGTATAGAGGGAGAGAGAGGGGGGGCAGGGGGAGGGGAGGGAGGGAAGGGGGAGGGATGGGGAGAAGGGGGAGAGGGGGGAGAGAAGGGGGGAGGAGAAGGGGAAGGGGAGGAGGAGGGGAAAGGGGGGGAAGGGGAAAGGGGGGAAGGGGAAAGGGGGGGAGGAGAAGGGAAAAGAGATGGGGGAAAAAGGGGAAAGGGGGAGAGGAGAAGGGGAAAGAGAAGGGGGGGAGGAGGAGAAGGGGAAAGAGAAGTGGGGGAGAAGGGGGGTGGGAAAGGAGATGGGGGGGTAAGGAGAAGTGGGGGTAAGGAGAAGGGGGAGGGAGGCTGAACGGGCCGGGCCCGGCTGGGCCCAAGACTTCAGGCAGGGCCCATCCCCAGCATCAGATTTACAGGTAGGTGGCATTGGGTCGGGTCGGGTCCGGGGTCCGGGGTTGGGAACGCGGGTCGGGTCGGGGGGGGGGGGGGCGGAGGGGGTTCGGTTCGGGTCGGGGGTGGGAGGGAGGGAGGGAGAGGGAGGTCAGGTCGGGTGGGGGGGGGGGAGCGCGGGTCGGGTCCAGTCCGGGGGGTCGGGTCCGGTCCGGTCCGGGGGGTCGGGGGGGGGGGAAGCGGGAGTCGGGTCGGTGTCAGTGTCGGGTCCGGTCCGGGGGCAGGGGGGGGGAAGCGGGAGTCGAGTCGGGTCGGGAGGAAGCAGGAGCTGGGCATGGGAGGCAGCCTTATGCAGGCAGCCCCAATGAGGCCATTCAGTCAGGGCTAGGGGCTGCGTGCTTCGGGCCCCTCCCACACAGTTCTGGGCGCCTGGAGCTACTGCGCATGCGCGCCCACTGTAGCGCGCATGTGCAGAGGTCCCGGCACTGTTTTCAGCGCAGGGACCTAGCTCCGCCCCATACAGCTCGTGCTGCGCCGCGCCAGCTGCAGAAGACCTGCAGGGAGCCGGAATATCTGCACGTTTTTTTTAGGCGCACTTTCTGGTGCGAAAAATGGGCGTCCAGGTTGGCGCGGCCTGAAACCTGGGCCCCATATTTGGAAAGTTCTGTTCGAGAGCGAAGGTATCCACTTTGAAACAGTATACCCATGGTTAAGTTTGATTTGTAAATATGGTAAAATAAGTCCATGGGCTAGATTTTCCACTTTTGTGCATATCGCTCAAAAATGGACATTATATCCGGCATGGGCGCTAACAATGAGTTTTCAGATTGTCGGCTTCTCGCCCATTCTCAAAGCACCAATCTCCATTTTTGAAATTGGGCGTTACCGCGAGCGATATGAAATGGGTGGTAGCATTAAATCTCGCTGACCTTCTGCCATAAAGTGTCGTAGTCCTTAGCAATGGCACGGCAATGCTCAATTCCCGCAATTCAGGAGGTCAAGGGTCATCATGACATGCGCAGAATAGGAGACAGAGAGAGAGGGAGCTGAGAGGCACTGAAGGCGTATGTGGCTGTGGTGTGTGCTTGTTTGGCTGTTCTGGGAGACACGAGGGAGATTCACCATCAGCACAAAGCCTACTAAGCACCAAGAACATAGTTGGCTCCGAGTTTTTGTCCAACAAATAAGATATAACACAGAAGGGATGGAGGAGGCTCTGGAGCTGGTAGCCAGGAACACTGGTGGCAGAGGGCTCCCAGTGGTCCCGGAGGCGGCACTGCACCCCAAGGTGCCGCACCCCCATTGCCAATCACACACGAGAGCCAGCAGCAACATCTTGCTTCTGGCTCGGAGCACGTTCCCACCTCGGGACTGTCCTCTCCCGTATCCGTCTAAGCAGCAGTTCGGCCGTCATCCCCCCGTCCCCCAATGAAGCATCGCCTGAGGAACTCCTCGGCCAGGTGGCTTGGAGTCAGGAGGGGAAGGGGTAGAGGTGGGGAGGCAAAGCGGGGGGGGGGGGCAGGGTTGTTTTTTTACAGAAATATTGATGATTTCAGACAAATGTTCAGTTTAAATGTTTTTTAACAAAACCTTGTTGCGCATTGGCTCAGATAGCTGCACCGTTACACACTGGTGATTCCTTAACATCAAAGGGTATAATCACACTTAAATTCAATCAACTTAAACTTTAACTGTCACCAAGGTGATGCCCACCATTGATGTATGACCTGCATAATTTAGGACAACTGGCACTTCAACGTTAATCCTTCCAACAATGCTGAATAACTGATAATTGCTTCTTGAACCCCTGTAAATATAGGAACGATTGTTTTGTGTTGGACTCAAAATCTGGCCACACCATATTTGAATTTCACAAACTGAATCATAAAATCTGGGACCTAAACCATCTTCCTGTTCCAGCACTTGTATTTCGAATTTTATTGTGCACCGTAGCTCCATACCACTGCTATTTATGGCAGTACTTCTACGAAATTTAAATCACTTTGCCAAAGCTAATCATGCACATGTATGTTGATGTGCACAGTTAGCCAATGCATCATTGTAGAGTTAATAGGGGTGTGTGAGAACACCACCGCAGGTCGGGGCTATAAATGGAACTGGAGCGCCGGGCCATGGAACACCGTGGGAAAAAGTGCGGCAAATGAGGGTACAGGGCCCAGAAGAGTCGAGGGCCCAGAGGCAGCACAGGCCAGCCCACACTGTGATATGTGTGCGCACTAGGTCCGTGCAGCAGAGCAGGTCTCCATTCGTCCTGGTTCAACCCTTGCTACTGGATAAAGGCCCAGCTCTGTCGAGCCCATGTGGTGGCTGATGTGCAACGGTCACCACACGTTTAAAAAAAATCTACGCACGGACATCTTCTATCCCCTCAATTGGTGATCAGGACTGGAACGTCGGGTACTTCATTGAAACATCTGTGAACTCTTGTGGAAGCAAGTCATCCTCGTTTGAGGGACCGCCTATGATGATGATGATGATGACCTGCACACCCAGCCACGTGTCAGCCTTGTAACTACCACCAACGTTCTTTCAGGCAAAGTGTTCATTGATGAGCTCCTCATGTAAGGCTCTTGCAGCTATCATGCCACCACGGGCCCTTTCATGCAGTCTACAGGGGACAGGGGCATGGCTTCAGCATCAGCCTGATTGTCTGGGCCAACGTCAGCATCCGCCTCCTCGTCTTCCTCTTCCTCTCTGTGGTGAGGTGGCCTGCCAGACTCATCAGGCAATTCTTGTCCCCTCCTGATAGACAAGTTGTGCAGCATGGAGCACACCGCTACGAATTGAGCTACCTGCTCAGGGTGGTATTGGAGCTTGCCTACTGAGTGGTCCAGGCATTTAAAGCTCTGCTTAAGCACTCCAATGCTTTTCTCCACGATATTGCGAGTGGCTCTGTGGCTCTCGTTGTATCGCCTCTCTGCTTCAGCGTGGGTGTGACGCTGTGGGGTCATCAGCCAGGTGCAAGGCCATATCCTTTGTCACCAAGCATCCAGCATTGACCTTGTGGCTGATTGTTAAACAAGTCAGATATAGTGATCTCATACAGGATGTGAGCATCATGGATGCTGCCTGGAAATTGAGCATTCACTGCCATAATTATTTGCTGGTGGTCGACAACGAGTTGGACACTCAGGGAGTGGAATCCCTTGCAGTTCCTGAAAACCTCTGCATCCTGAAATGGTGCCCGCATCACGATGTGCGTACAGTCTATTGCTCCCTGCACCTTAGGGAAATTGGCAATTCTGGATAATCCTAGAGCCCTCTCAGTCTGTGCCTCCTTGGTCACGGGGAAGGTGATCAAGTCCATCATATGTGCGCACAGAGCTTCAGTGACCTGTCTAATGCAGCAACATGTGGCATGCTGAGACAGACAGCAAATGTCGCCAGCTGAGGCCTGCAAAGAACCCGACGCGTAGAACGACAGTGCTGCAGTAACTTTGACCTCGACGTACAGTGCAGTACTGATGGTGCTGGCAGGCTGCAGATCTCCCCTTATGAGCTGGCATACCTCAGTGATAACCTCTTCGTGGAAGCCCAGTCTCCGAAAGCAGGTGATGTCGGGCAAGTCGAGGTAAGACTGCTTCTCCCTGTATTGCGGGGGGTGTAACGTCTGGTCCTCCTCGTCAGTCTGGCACGTCTAACATTGGGCACATAGTGCAGTGGAGCGTGCCTTCAGCGATCTCAAGTCTGCTGCATGTAATTGGTCATCAAGAATGGGTGAGAAAGGACAGGCCCCATTGTAATAGCTCTCTGTTTTCCACCGATTGGTCACAAAGAATGAATATCCCGATGAAGACACCTATTTAATTCCAATCAGTCACAGTATGGTCAAGATGTTTGTACAGATGTTCACATCAACTCTAAAGACCTGCAGAGTACATCCGAACTCCCCCAAGGTTGAAGCACAGCAGGCTTTTAAAGGATGTGACATGTGACGTAGAACATGACATCCATAACGCTGTGATTAGTTCCGGTTAGTTCCTATGTCTATGTTGTTATAATTCCTTCTTCATTAAGGAGGGAGAAGTGTCACCTGACAAGTTCCTGAGTTAATAGCCATCTTGGAGTCTGTGTGTGTTGTGAGGTCGTAAGGAATATCTGACACCTTTACCTACCTCTTCTGTCCAATTAATATCGGGGTCATTGAAATACCCATGATTATTATTCTATGTTTTTTACCCATTTCCCGAATTTGTCTGCATATTTCTTCCTTCCGCACCCTTCCATTAATAGGTGGTCTGTAGATGACACCTATTAGTGTGATTGATCCTTTATTATCTTTTATCTCTATCCATATTGATTTTATTTCTGTTTTGCTTTTAGCTGCGTCACTTTTTTCTACTGTGATTATGTTATCCCTAATAAGTACAGCTTCTCCACCTCCCCCGTTTCCCTCTCTATCTTTTCTAAATATGTTTAATTCCCAATTCTGATTTTTCTGTAGCCATGTCTCAGTAATCCCTATTATGTCTGGTTCATCGCGACGCATTATTGCCTCCAACTCCCCTGTTTTATTATGGACACTGTGTGCACTGCTGTACAGACAGTTTAACTCATTTTCAATAGGCTTTCCTCTCACTTTATGTTTAACCATCTTTTTAGATTCCTGTTCTATAACTCTATTCCCTTGCCATCAATGCCCTCCCTTAGTTTATTCTTTCCTATGCTTTCTTTTCCTGTTTTGTTTATATTACTGGTTACATTTCTTATAGACCCCTCCCCCATCTTACTAGTTTAAAGCTTTTCCCACTTTCCGCTAGGACCCAGTTCAGTTGGAGCCCATCCCATTGGTACAGCTCCTTCCTGTCCCAGAACTGGTGCCAGTGTCACATGAAAAGGAACCCCTTTTCCCACACCAGCCCTTTAGCCACGTGTTAATTCTCCTAATCTGTCTGCTTCTATGCCAATTTGCACATGGCTCGGGCAATAATCCAGAGATTATTACCCTCGAGGTCCTGTTTTTAATTCAGCGCCTAACTCCTGATACCCTTTCAGCAGGACCGCCTCCCTGTTCCGACCTCTGTTGTTTGTTCTAACATGGAGCACGACAACTGGATTTACCCCCTCCCTTTCCAAGCTCCTCTACAGCCATCATGTGATATCCCTTGCCCTGGCACCGAGTAGGCAACAGACCCTTCGCGATTTTCGTTCTTGGCTACAGAGGACGCTATCTATCCCCTTAATTATAGAATCCCCTATCACTACCACATTCTATGTAATGAGACAGGGTTAATTAGTAATCTAGTAATAAAGAATCCTCTGGGGCAGAGTGATCATAATACAATAGAATTGCACATTACGTTTGAGAGTGACTTGCCTAAGTCCGAAACTAGAGTCTTAAACATAAATAAAGCAAAAATTACAGAGGTATGAAGGGCGAGTTGGCTAAGGTGGATAGGAAAAATAGATTAAAAGGTATGGCAGTAGATAAGCAGTGGCTAGCATTTAAAAAAATATTTAATAATTCTCAATGAAAATACATTCCATTGAGAAACAAAAACGCCACAGGAAAAGTGATCCATCCGTGGCTAACTAAAGAAGTTAAGGATAGCATTGATTGAAAGACGAAGCTTATAATGTTGTGAATAGTAGCAAGCCTGAGGACTGGGCCAGTTTCATAAACCAGCAAAGGATGACCAAAAAATTGATAAAAAGGAAAAAAATAAAATATGAGAGAAAACTAGCAAGAAATATAAAAACAAATTGTAAGAGCTTCTACAAATATGTAAAAAGGAAGAGAGCAGCAAAAGTAAACATTGGTCCCTTAGAGTCTGAGGCAGGAGAAATTATTATGGGGAATAAGGAAATGGCAGAAGCTTTAATTATTTTGTATCTGTCTTCAGGGTAGAAGATGTAAAAAGCATACCTAAAATGGTGGGGAACCAAGGGTTTAATGAAGGAGAGGAACTTAATGCAATTAATATAAGTAGAGTAAAAATACTTGAGAAACTAATGGGACTAATATCCGACGAATCCCACGGACCTGATGGCCTACATCCTAGGGTTCTAAAAGAGATGGCTGCAGAGATAGTGGATGCATTAGTTCTGATCTTTCAAAATTCCCTAGATTCTAGAACTGTCTCAGCTGATTGGAAGGTAGCAAATGTAACACTGCTTTTAAAGAAAGGAGGGAAAGAGAAAACAGGGAACTACAGGCCAGTTAGCCTGACATCAGTCTTCAGGAAAATGCTGGAATCCATTGTTATGGAAATGATATCAGGGCACTTAGAAAATCATAACATGATTAAGCAGAGTCAACATAGTTTTATGAAAGAGCAATCGTGTTTGACAAATTTATTCGAGTTTTTTGAGGATGTAACTAGCAGGGTAGATAAAGGGGAGCCAGCGGATGTAATATATTTGGATTTCATTAAGGCATTTGATAAGGTGCCACATCTTATTACACAAGATAAGGGCTCATGGGATTGGAGGTAATGTATTAGCATGGATAGAGGATTTTTTAATGGACAGAAAACAGGTCTTTTTCAGGCTGACAGGCTATAACTAGTGGGGTGCCGCAACGATGAATGCTGGGGCCTCAGCTACTTACAATCTATATTAATGACCTAGGTGAAGGGACCGAGTGTAATGTATCCAAGTTTGCTGACGATGCAAAGCTAGGTGGAACAGTAAACTGTGAATAGAACACAAAGCTTCTGCAAAGGGATATAGATAGACAAAGTGAGTGGGCAGTAAGTGGCAGATGGAGTATAATGTAGAGAAATGCGTGGTTATTCACTTTGGTAGGAAGAATAGAAAAACAGATAATTTTTTTAATAGTGAGAAACTTTCAAATGTTGGTGTTCAGAAAGATATGGATGTCCTTGTTTAAGAAACACAGAAAGCCAGTATAAAGGTACAGTAGGCAATAAGGAAGGCAAATGGCATTTGTCCTTTATTGCAAGGGGGTTGGCGTATAAGAGTAAGGAAACCTTGTTACAAATGCATAGGGCTTTGGTGTTTGCATAGGTGTTTTGAATGCTGTGCTTGATCCCGCTGTACCTGTCCCCTTGTGGTAATGGATTCTTTGCCTAGTCATCCATTCTGCACATGTCCGCCTTCAACGGCTTTATGAAATTTTCGAAGGACACACGCGCGGCTTGGAAGAAGCTGCCAGAGGCAAAAATCGCAGGATGCATGCGCCTCTTCACCGTCTTCAAAGCTGTGCATGTGTCGTGCGATTTTTGAAATTTGCC
Source organism: Pristiophorus japonicus (assembly GCF_044704955.1). Classification (NCBI taxonomy): domain Eukaryota; kingdom Metazoa; phylum Chordata; class Chondrichthyes; family Pristiophoridae; genus Pristiophorus; species Pristiophorus japonicus. The sequence goes on along the minus strand of NC_091986.1, from coordinate 191,924,108 downwards.
CGAGGCAGTTTTGTTGTCAGCAAATGCGTCCTTTTTACTGTTAGCTAATGTCGGCCGGGTTTCCCAGGAGTCGGGAATCCCGGCCGACAAAGGAGGCGAGAGGGCTGGATCCATAAGGTAAATGAATTTACGGCACTGCTTGTGGGCCGGAAGGAGCAGGAATGTTTCCTCCAGGCCCAACAAGCTTACCCCTGTACCACCCCGCGATCTCCGACTTCCCCACCCACATGATCTACGACCCTCACCCTCCTGCGATCTCCGACAACCCCCCCAAAGAAATCTCCAACTCCCACCCCAATAAACTCCGAACTCTATACCTTCGCAATCTCTGACCCTCGCCCATGCAATCTCCGACCCTCACCTCGCACAATCTCCAACCCCTATCCCCCTCGAGATCCCCGACGATCACTCACCTACGATCTCCAGAACCACCCCCCGCCGCCGAAGAAATCTCTAACTCCCGCCCCCACAAACTCTGACCCCCACCCCTTCGCAATCTCACACCGTCAACCCCCGCCATCTCCGTTCCCCACCGATTCAAGGTTTCATGGAAATAAATACATTTAAAACAATTTAATTACATGCTACTTTTATTTTCTATTGATTCATAACATGTGCCAGTTTCTATTGAAAATCAATGCCAATACACCATATTCAACACAAACAAAGCCCATTTGTACAAAGTGTAGCATTTTACTATATCAGATTAAATGCAGACAGCTTCCCATAACTATATTGTTCTTCGCGTAGTGTTCAGATAACTTGAAATGCAAACTTCTGATGCAAACAAAATGTAATCACAGCCAAATTAGGCATCTTAATAAACAACAACAATTTGCATTGATATAGTGTCTTTAATGTAGTAAATTCCAAAGCGCTTCACAGGAGCGTTATCAAACGAAATTTGACACCGAGCCACAAAAAGGAGATATTAGCATGGATGACCAAAAGTAAGGAACATCTTAGAGGAGGAGAGAGAGGCAGAAGGGTTTAGGGAGGGAATTCCAGAGCTTTGGGCCTCAGCAGCTGAAGGCACGGCCGCCAATGGTGGAGCAATTAAAATCGGTGATGTGCAAGAGGCCAGAATTGGAGGAGCACCGCGACCTCGGAGGATTGTCGGGCTGAAGGGTGTTAGAGATAGAGAGGGGCGAGGCCAGGGAAGGATTTGAAAACAAAGATAAGAATTTGAAAATTGAGGCGTTGCCGGATCGAAACCAATGTAGATCAGCCAGCACAGGGTTAGGGTAAACTTGGTTTGGTGTGAGTTAGGATACAGGCAGTAGAGTTTTGGAGGGTGGAAGATGGGAGGCCGGCCAGGAGAGCATTGGAATAGTCAAGGCTGGAGGTAACAAAGGCATGGATCAGGGTTTCAGCAGCAGATGAGCTGATGCAGGGGCAGAGTCATGAAAAGAGACAAAAATATAAATTCCAGTCCATTTTTCTTACACCATCCGTTTAATCTCCCAAGGGAAAGTTCTGCTTAATACTCCCCAGTTCCTAAAGATAATCAAACAAATCTTCGCAATATTCATGCAGGTCTCTTATTTAACTCTTTACCTGTTGTTCATTTTGGCATTCAAAGTATTCACAAGCATTTTAATGATTCCATATTATATTTATCAGGTTATAATAGGTGCCCATTTAAAAGCTCAGCTTATTAATGCTAGATAAAAATTAGGAGTGTATCAGCATATTGTTGAAATTAAGTTTAAATTCCATTAAAGTATAAATGCCCATTCACACTATATGAAATGTAGGGCCCTGGTACTGCCTCTTCGCTCTTTCCTTTCATTTGCAGCCTGCAGAATCCTATTTCACAGCATTCATCAGCAGCTCCTTAATTTTTTCCATATCACATTTCAAGAAGACAAAAGCTTTATGTTTAAGTTTCAGTAGGTCGAGGGTATCCAGAACCATCATCCCTCTGGTCAATGATCCATGCAATTCCACACTTACCCCATACTGTGCCTCCTCTGTGACAATAGACTCATCAATTGCAGCAGCCATTGCATATGAATCACAGGGCAAAAACCCTTGCCCAAAATGCAACTCTTTACTGCCTTGATCACCTTGGCTATAGTCGGCAGTCAGGGCAGTTATCTTCTTCATGAATTGAGCCTTTTCAGTATCTAGATTTATCCACTTCTTAAAAAACTCCTGCAATTAAAAAAACATTGTGATATAGAAACCTCAGGCAGGAGAAGACTGTCTGCTTCCTTCTTGAAGCCCATTAAGGATTCTTGTTCCACCATCTGTATTGGTAACCTGTTCCATATAATGGCACCCTTTTGATAAAAAAAAGATGCTGTTGCATTTCCTATTTTCTTCTGTTGTTCTTCATTTGTCACTCCAGTCCCCCTCTCAGTCCTCTCTTTTCAAGAGGATCGTCAATCTTTCTTCATGCATCTTTCCCTCCATTTGGCAGCACACAAAAATAAGTAATTATTTTAGATCTTCAGAGATAACCAGCAGGGAGGGCTCGACAGAATTCAAAATCTATGGCCGCTGTGATTTGTATAACTGGGTTTGCTTTTGTGAAAGGATTGAAGAAACCAGAACGGATTTTGTTGTATTCTATTTGATAGGAAACTAAGCATGATAACATTTGTGCTAATGCTAATTCCTATGTTGACAAGCCCAATAACATAGAACAGAATGCGCAGGTGCAGCAACAAATTCTTGTTTTGAGATCGTTTTTGCATCTTTTGAACAACTTACCCATGGCAATCGATGGCGGAGAGTGTATTCCCAGGTGGCAATGTAAGTGGGACATGTGAAGTGGCTCAAAACAATGGAGGCTGCTTCCGGGTCTGTGACAAAGTTAAACTCGCTGCAGACTCTCACGTTCCCTCTGGCTGGAAATAAAGCAATCGGGGTAAAGTTCGAGAGCACAAAATTGACCGAATGCAGAGTGGCCATTACAATGGCTGTCAAGCAAAAAACCCCCAAATAAATCACCCTGATGCTTTAAAAGTTGCTCGTTTGCGGGTCGGTGCTGATGATGTCACATGACTTGACATGCATACTTAGCCCTTTGATGACTCACCCATTCTTCACGTGTCAGGACAATTTCCTGGCAGGATATTTAGTCATGGGGACAGCAGAACGGAGCACAAGCCTTTCCTCACCTTTAACTTACTGCAGTAGTCACTGGATAGAATTTAGAGGCCGGAACTCGATTTGATAGACTTTTCTAAATCAACCAGACTGGAGATAGATGGTGGGAGCTGCCTGCCTGACTCAGTTCCACACTGAGGCAGGGCATTTATCAGATGAGCGAGCTGAATGTGCCCAATAATCTCAGACAGGACAGTAAAGCAGGCTATAATAAACACAGAAAATGCTGGAAATCTCAGCAGGTCAAGCAGCATCTGCGGAGAGAAAGATTTAACATTTCAGGTCGATGACCCTTCGTCAGTAAAGCTGGCTGTATGGCATACCTTCCATGTTTCCTCCCATGATATACAAACGCTTCAGCTTTGAAGGAAAAGTGGGGTCCATTTTGGCAGCTAGGGCCACATTGGTCAGGGGTCCAACAGCAACAAGGGAGACCTACAAGATGATGGAAAGGGATTTAGGATAACAGCAGTGAGGTATTCAGTCCTTTGTATATTATAATGGGATGAAGAATTAGTTTTACAATCGGATTAAAAACTGTTACATTGTTTGTGGACTTTTCCAAGTTATTGCATCACATGTTACATTTACAAAAGTTCAATGAGTATTCAACTCTATTCAACCCACTTAAGAACTGTTAATATAAAATGTTTTGTTATTAGAGACAATTTAAATCTCCATACTGTCATGTATGTAACCACAATGTAACACCACTGTATTGCTGTACACACTCAACCTAGATGCACACCTTGACCACAAGGGGTGAACTTGTGGGAGACTGCCCATACCTGTTCATCCAGGTATATAAAGGGAGGTCCCACGCAGGGTCATCACTTTTTGGAGTCCTGTAAATAAAGAGCAGGTCACGGAGTGACCCCTTGTCCCCAGAATGTGCCTCATGTGGTTTCATGCTGTAGAGTAAGGACTTTACATTGGTGACGAGAAACGGGAATTCATGACCTACGAGAATGGCCACCGGTAGCACAGAAGAACGGTTCTGTGTTGGGGAAGACTGGGACGATTTTATAGAGAGGTTTCAGTAAAGCTTCGTTACGAAAGAATGGCTGGGGGATGCAGCGGCCGACAAGCGAAGGGCTCATCTTTTGACCAGCTGCGGACCAAAGACATACACGCTCATGAAGGACTTACTAGCACCCAAAAAGCTGGCAGACAAAACCTTTGAAGAACTTAGCAAATTGATCGGGGAGCACCTCAAACCGGCAAGGCCCGACATAGATTCTACACCACCGATGTCGTGAAGAACAAAGTATACCGGACTTCATAGCAGACATCCAGCATTTGGCCAGCCTCTAAGTTCACAGACGCCTGCAGGGGGGAGATGCTAAGGGACTTCTTTATCGAGGGTATCGGTCATGCGGGAATTTTCTGCAAATTAATTGAGACCAAGGATTTGACCTTGGAAGCGGCGGCGTTGTTAGCTCAAACTTTCATGGCAGGAGAGGAAGAGACGAAAATAATACACGCGCGCATTTCTGCCTTTCATGCGGCGATGGATCAGGGAGTCAATATCATCAAGGCGACTCAGAGCCCCGCAGGCAGGCAAGGGCAGTCCGACACTCCCCAGGCAGCAATAGACCCCAGAGTAGGATTTCAACAGAGACAATGGCAGGCTGAACGGACATTTACGCCATCACAGTGGACAATGCGGCGCAGGATGGGGCCATTGACACCCACTATAGGGTACTCAAGAGCAGTCAAAGGGACAGTCAGCGCGGAATGCCTGGTCATAGTCCCGTTGTTCCCAACAATGGAAACTTTAACTCATGCTGGAGGTGTGGGGGAAAACACTCAGCTCGATCTTGCAGATTTCAACAGTTTGTGTGCAGGAACTGCAATCTCAGTGGCCATTTAGCTCGAATGTGCAGGAAGCCTGCAACCAGACTAATATATGAGGCGGATGGATCAGAAGAAGGTTCTTTGAGGCAGGATGACTTTTGGGGCAAATTGATGGACGCCGAGGTTCAGCGGATCCATGTGGCGAATATTCACAGTTCATACACCAAAACGCCACCAATGATGATGAGGGTTTGATTAAACAGTATCCCAGTATGCATGGAGCTGGACACTGGGTGTTCAGCAATTCGAGAAGCTATGGCCACTCAAAGCCAGTAGACCCAAATTAGCACGTACTGAGACACAATTACGGACTTACACTAAAGAAATCATTCCGGTGCTAGGCAGTGCAATGTTGGCTGTCACACACAATGGGTTAGTGAATCGGCTGCTGCTCTGGATTGTCCCGGGCAATGGTCTTGCACTGTTGTGGAGGAGCTGGTTAGCCGAGATGAACTGGAAATGGGGGGGATGTTCACGCAATGTCATCTGTGGAGCGAAGTTCGTGCTCACAAGTCCTACAACAATTCGATTCACTATTCCAACCCGGCGTCGGGACTTTCAAAGGCACTAAAGTAGTGATACACGTCACCCCGGATGCCAGGCCAGTGCACCACAAAGCCAGAGCGGTGCCATATGTAATGCGTGAAAAAATTGAGAGCGAATTGGACCGGCTATTGAGAGAGGGTATCATCTCACCCGTTGAATTCAGCAACTGGGCGAGCCCCATCGTTACAGTCCTAAAAGCGGATGGCTCTGTCAGGATCTGTGGCGACTACAAGGCCACCATCAATCGGGTATCACTACATGATCAATATCCGCTCCCGAGAGCGGAGGACCTTTTTGCCACGCTGGCAGGCGGCAAGCTGTTCACCAAGTTGGACCTCACTTCAACCTATATGACCCAGGAACTGGCCGACGAATCTAAACTACTGACCACCATCACCACGCACAAGGGACTGTTCGTTTATAACAGGTGCCCGTTTGGCATTCGATCAGCGGCTGCGATTTTTCAATGAAACAAGGAAAGCCTGCTCAAATCCATTCCTGGAACGATCATATTCCAGGACGACATCCTCATCACGGGTCGAGACACCAAGGAACACCTCCACAACCTGGAGGAGGTGCTACACTGACTGGACCGGGTAGGTCTGCGACTCAAGAAGTCTAAATGTGTGTTCTTAGCTCCTGTACGACCCCTGTAAAAAATTGGTTCTAACATGTGATGCATCGTCCTATAGGATTGGGTGCGTGTTGCAACAGGGCAATGCTGAGGGTCAACTACAAGGTGTGGCTTATGCCTCCAGTCACTCTCTCAAGCAGAACGGGGATATGGGATGGTCGAAAAGGAAGCACTTGCATGTGTCTATGGTGTAAAAAAAATGCATCAGTACCGCTTTGGTAGGAAGTTTGAATTAGTGACAGACCACAAACCATTAACATCCCTGTTGTCAGATAGTAAGGCTGTCAATGCCAACGCATCAATTCGCATTCAGCGATGGGCTCTCATGCTGGCTGCCTATGACTACTCCATCCGGCACCAGCCCGGTACTGAAAATTGTGCAGATGCGCTCAGCAAGCTTCCACTGGCCACCACTGAGGGGCAGCGGAGCAAAGCATTGAGATGATCATGGCTGTCGAGGCCTTTGACAGCGCAGGCTCCCCCATCATAGCCTGCCAGATCAAAATCTGGACAAACAGAGATCCCCTCCTATCCCTGATTAAGAAATGTGTCCTGACTGGGGATTAGGTGCCCTGAGGAGGTCAGACCATTCTACAGACGGATGGATGAGCTCTCCATCCAAGCCGACTGCCTACTATGGGGCAGCCAGGTAGTTATGCCCCAGAAGGGCAGGGAGGCATTCATCAGGGAACTCCACAGCGAGCACCCAGGCATCGTGCTGATGAAGGCCATTGCCCAGTCACACGTTTGGTGGCCTGGAATCGAATCAGACCTGGAACACTGTGTTCGCAGGTGCACGACGTGTGCCCAGCTGGGTAATGCCCCCAGGGAGGCCCAACTCAGCCTGTGACTACGCGGGCCCGTTCATGGGAAAGATGTTCCTCATTGTGGTAGATGCGTACTCGAAATTGCTCGAGTGCATCATTCTGAATTCATGCACGACATCCACTACTGTGGAAAGCCTACGTGCGATCTTTGCAGCCCATGGCTTGCCGGACATCCTGGTCAGTGATAATGGCCCATGTTTCACAAGCTACGAATTCCGGGAGTTTATGTTGGGCAATGGCATCAACCACGTCAGAACAGTGCCGTTCAAGCTGGCCTCCAATGGCTAGGTGGAACGTGCGGTCCAAATTATCAAGCAAAGTGTGCTCAGGATTCAAGGACCTTCCCTACAATGCCGCCTATTGCGCCTCCTGCTGGCCTATAGATCCCGACCGTACTCACTCACGGGGGTCCCGCCCGCAGATCTACTAATGAAACGGACAATCAAAACTCGGTTGTCCCTCATTCACCCAGTCCTGACCGACATAGTTGAGGGTAAGCGCCAGTCCAAAAACGAGTACCGTGACCGTAATTCGAGGGGGAGATGTATAGAAATAAATGATCCTGTATTCGTCCTCAATCACGCCATGGGGCCCAAATGGCTTGAGGGTACTGTAATTGACAAAGAGGAGAATAGGGTCATCGTGGTAAAACTCAACAATGGTCAGATATGCCGTAAGCGTCTGGACCAAGTAAAAAAAAGATTCAGCAATGACACGGAGGAACCTGAAGAAGACCATGAGATGGAGCTTACACCACCGCCAGTGAACGAGCCACGAGAGCAATCAGAAGAATGCACAGTCCCTGCGGTCAGCCCGGACAGGACGGAATCACCACAGATGACAGACACTCACGTTCAGTGTCCAAATCCAGAGCCCCAACAGCGGCGCTCCACGAGGGAGTGTAGACCACCTGAAAGACTAAACCTATGGTCCTAATAAGACTTTGGGGGAAGGTGATGTCATGTATATAACCACAATGTAACACCACTGTATTACTGTACACACTCAACCTAGATGCACACCTTGACCACAGGGGGTGAACTTGTGGGAGACTGCCCATACCTGTTCATCCAGGTATATAAAGGGAGGTCCCATGCAGGGTCATCACTTTTGGAGTCCTGTGAATAAAGAGCAAGTCACAGAGTGACCTTGTCCCCAGAATGTGCCTCGTGTGGTTTTGTGCTGTAGAGTAAGGACTTTACACATACAATAGCTCTTCTTCCTTATTTACAACAACTGGTGAATTATTAGTTCACATTGTAATCGAGACAGCCAAATATTCTTGTCCTCATCAGGCAAATTATGACTTGTTCTTGATTAGACTAGCTGACCCAGAATTTCATGGAACTTTTTGGATTAACTATGGCATAGGAGCATATTTTTCCTGACGAAATTTGCGTGGAACTCATTTATGCTGGTTTTACGCTGAAACATCTCTACGAGCAAATTTTCTCGATCGCTTGCGCCTCTCCTGAGATACACCCGTCTCTGCCTGACACTTACATAGTTCTGCCCCAATGCAAAAGACCAGGGGCTAGAAATTCAGTACCTTTGCACCACCTGTTAGCGCCTGAGAGGGACACTAATGGGCTGTTAAGCTCTTACCGACCGAGCGCCGCGCGGGCAGCATCTCCCGCGACCTTCAGCAGAGGTTTAGCGGCGGCGCTAACAGGTAGAGCTGCACACTCTAGCGCCACCCACTTGGTGATGTCACCGAGTGTGCAACGCTCCTGTAGTGCCGCAGTCGCGAACTTGACTGCTTTCGCCTGCCGTAGCACCTGGTGTTATTTCCAACAGGGAAAGCAGACATCACGGAGAAGCTACCAGAGGGATATGTCCGAGGGGGAGCAGGTGGGCAGTTAATATGATGTTTTTTTTCCATTAATGCATCTATTCTAGATGCTGGAAAATGTTGTTTAGCTGCCTTGGCTTTTCTGTAACTTTTCGGGTGGTCCAGCTGACCTCCCCTTTAGGCACTGGGATGCTGGTTTCCTAGAGCCAGATCTTCAGCAGCGCTCCCGCGATAGCACCCCAGGAGTCAGGGTTAGTGCCCTTAGAGGGATGTGGAACACTTCCCCTTAGGCCTCCTCTTGGTGTGCTCAAAGTGAATATCCTGGTTGGAGGCGGTAAACATCGGCCAGCGCTAAATTCAGCGACCAGGCGGTGTCACCGCCTCAAACTGGGCTATACTGAATTTGTAGCCCGAGCTCACTGAAATTTACTGCATTTAAACCAGCAATGTGCTCCCAAAGTAAATATTGAAAGTAATTGGCTTTCCCAAAGCCTGCACATCTCACCTCACCGGCATGTTCAGTGACTATCCTGACCATGGCATTCACCGCATGCTCAGCCTGTATGTGTTCCAGCCCGGGAGCGTTAGGGTCTGGAACATCACCCAGCCCGTCCTTTCCATGGTAAGCAGGGTCATGCAGAAGTTCTCCCAGGAGAGAGGTACCTGCACCCCGGTAGACTGGGATCTGTACACACATGGAAACATAGTTTTCAGAAACACTAAGCATACATCATGTCTGCTGTTCACTAAAAACCATAAAAGTGCAAGAAAGATGGAAAATAATTTGAAACAACAGCTCCCCTGAATAGCTTAGTTGGTAAATGTACATTGCGTGAGTGAGCTGTAAAAATCAGGCGGTTCCCAGATTCAGTATTGTTGCATATGCTAAGCTACAATAGGATTTGCGCAACTCGAATAGGAAGGGAGAAAATCAGCCAGATTTCAAACATCCTGACCACTATTGAAAAAAGGAGGCAGAGAGAAAGCAGGAAACTTTACTAGTGGACCGAGGGTCTAGTGAGAAGGAGGAACTGAAGGAAATCCTTATTAGGCGGGAAATTGTGTTAGGTAAATTGATGGGATTCAAGGCCAATAAATCCCCGGGGCCTGATAGTCTGCATCCCACAGTACTTAAGGAAGTAGCCTAAAAATAGTGGATGCATTGGTGATCATTTTCCAACAGTCTATCGACTCTGGATCAGTTCCTATGGACTGGAGGGTAGCTAATGTAACACCACTTTTTAAGAAAGGAGGGAGAGAGAAAACGGATAATTATAGACCGGTTAGCCTGACATCAGTAGTGGGGAAAATGTTGGAATCAAGTATTAAAGATGAAATAGCAGCGCATTTGGAAAGCAGTGACGGAATAGGTCCAAGTCAGCATGGATTTATGAAAGGGAAATCATGCTTGACAAATCTTCTAGAATTTTTTGAGAATGTAACTGGTAGAGTGGACAAGGGAGAACCAGTGGATGTGGTGTATTTGGACTTTCAAAAGGCTTTTGGACAAGGTCCCACACAAGAGATTGGTGTGCAAAATTAAAGCACTTGATATTGGGGGTAATGTACTGACATGGATAGAGAACTGGTTGGCAGACAGGAAGTAGAGAGTCGGGATAAACGGGTCCTTTTCAGAATGGCAGGCAGTGACTAGTAGGGTGCTGCAAGGCTCAGTGCTGGGACCCCAGCTATTTACAATATACATTAATGATTTAAATGAAGGACTTGTGTGTAATATCTCCAAGTTTGCAGATGACACTAAGCTGGGTGGCGGTGTGAGCTGTGAGGAGGACGCTAAGAGGCTGCAGGGTGATTTGGACAGCTTAGGTGAGTGAGCAAATGCATGGCAGATGCAGTACAAGGTGGATAAATGTGAGGTTATCCACTTTGGTGAGAAAAACACGAAGGCAGAATATTATCTGAATAGCGGCAGATTAGGAAAAGGGGAGCTGCAACGAGACCTGGGTGTCGTTGTACACCAGTCATTGAAAGTTGGCATGCAGGTACAGCAGGCAGTGAAGAAGGCAAATGGTATGTTGGCCTTCATAGCTAGAGGATTTGAGTATAGGGGCTGGGAGGTCTTACTGCAGTTGTACAGGGCCTTGGTGAGAGCTCACCTGGAATATTGTGTTCAGTTTTGGTCTCCTAATCTGAGGAAGGATGTTCTTGCTATTGAGGAAGTGCAGCAAAACTTCACCAGATTGATTCCCGGGATGGCAGGACTGACATATGAGGAGAGACTGGATCGACTGGGCCTGTATCACTGGAGTTTAGAAGGATGAGAAGTGATCTCATAGAAACATATAAAATTCTGACGGGACTGGACAGGTTAGATGCAGGAAAGTCCAGAACCAGGGGACATAGTCTAAGGATAAGGGTTAAACCATTTAGGATTGAGATGAGGAGAAACTTCTTCACTCAGAGAGTTGTTAACCTGTGGAATTCCCTGCCGCAGAGAGTTATTGATGCCAGTTCATTGGATATATTCAAGAGGGAGTTAGATATGGCCCTTATGGCTAAAGGGATCAAGGGGTATGGAAAGAAAGCAGGAAAGGGGTACTGAGGTGAATGATCTATTGAATGGTGGTGCAGGCTCGAAGGACCAAATGACCTACTCCTGCACCTATTTTCTATGTTTCTATGTTTCTATGTTTCTAATGTAGTCAAGTTTGCTGACAATACAAAGATGGGAGGAAAAGTAATGTGTGAGGAGGACACAAAAAATCTACAAAAGGACATAAACAGGCTAAGTGAGTGGGAAAAAATTTGGCAGATGGAGTATAATGTTGGAAAGTGTGAGGTCATGCACTTTGACAGAAAAAAATCAAAGAGCAAGTTATTATTTAAATGGAGAAAAATTGCAAAGTGCTGCAGTGCAGCGGGACCAGGGGGCACTTGTGCATGAAACACAAAAGGATAGTATGCAGGTACAGCAATTGATCAGGAAGGCCAATGGAATCTTGGCCTTTATTCCAAAGGGGATGGAGTATAAAAGCAGGGAGTCTTACTACAGTTATACAGCGTATTGGTGAGACCACACCTGGAATACTGCGTGCAGTTTTGGTTTCCATATTTACGAAAGGATATACTTGCTTTGGAGGCAGTTCAGAGAAGATGCTGGAGATGAGGGGGTTGCCTTATGAGGAAAGGTTGAGGAGGTTGGGCCTCTACTCATTGGAAACATATAAGATTATGAGGGGGCTTGACAAGGTGGATGCAGAGAGGATGTTTCCACTGATGGGGGAGACTAGAACTAGGGGGCATAATCTTGAATAAGGGGCCGCCCATTTAAAACTGAGATGAGGAGGAATTTCTTCTCTCAGAGGGTTGTAAATCTGTGGAATTCGCTGCCTCAGGGAGCTGTGGATGCCAGAACATTGAATAAATTTAAGACAGAGATAGACAGTTTCTTAACCGATAAGGGATTATGGGGTAATGGGGAGTGGGCAGGAAAGTGGACTTGAGTCCATGATCGGATCAGCCATGATCATATTAAATGGCAGAGCAGGCTCGAAGGGCCGTATGGCCTACTCCTGCTCCTATTTCTTATGTTATTATGTTCTTATTCAGAAACCCTCTACTAGAAAGTGCACATCAATATGAGGGACAGGATTTGACTCCTGCTTCGCAGAGGCGAATAGCTTATCAGCACTCATTTCTGACACTCTCATCTCATTAGGGGAGGGAGAATTTGGAAGGTTGTCTCTACTGGTAAAACTGCTTTCCTGTATTACTCGGTCATCTGGATAGGAGGGAAGAAAACTGGGAAGAGGAAAATCCAGGGAGAAAAATCTAATTTCTTAAATGTGAATGTGAACTTGCAATGTTGTTGTTCTTGTAATAAATATGTAACACATTTTAATGGACTTAAAGTGAAGCCTAAAAATTATATCTACACATATACACATGAAATGTATGGACCTACACACACACACACACATAGATTATAATCGCTCAACCATTGGTGGCCATGCCTTCTGTTGCCTGGGCCCCAAGCTCTGGAATTCACTGCCTGAACCTCTCCGCCTTTATACCTCTCTTTCCTCTTTCAAGACATTTCTTAAAACATACCTCTTTGACCAAGCTTTTAGTCACCTGCACTAGTTTCTACTTATATGGCTCGTGCCAAATTTTTTAGCTCATAATACTCCTGTGAAGTAACTTGGGGCGCTTCACTATGTTAAAGGCGCTATATAAACACACGTTGTTGTTGTTATATTTATCTGCACATGCACACATGGATTGTATGTGTCTAAATATATCTATAAGATCCATTTTCAATTAGCTCAATATGCAGGTTTAATAGAGAGTCTACAACAGAAGTAAAAGGGACATCATCATACTTATATACTCAACACGGACAAAATCATTGAAATATACACACACACACATACACTCAATGTTTGCTGGCCTACCATCATTAATAAGCATTTTGACTACATATGGGCTATAAATACCTTTTGTTCTCCTATGAACTGAATTGTTACTGAACAAAAGACACAAAGAGTCACAGTCACAGATACTTGTACCTCTGCTCTTTGTCACCTACCTCCATCCGTTGACAAAGTTGTAGCACTCGAAGCACATTTTTGCACACGTTTTCAAGTGCTGTGTTTCCATGAGTGCACATTATACCCAGGATCTGAACATTAGGAGCTGCTAGAGCCATCATAATGGCTTGGGCATCATCCACCCCAGCATCGACATCCAAGAGCAAAAGCTTCTTTGCTATCTTAGAACCTGAAGACCAGAGAGTGTTTTTTTAAAAAGACACTGTTTAATAATGTAAAGTTTAATAATAATTTATAGCTTAAAGGTTGTAAGAGTACTTTTTAGAATGTTTATAGTAACAACATTCATGTTTAGTTGAACTAAGAAATTATAGGACTGGTTTTACTGGTCTTACCCCGCCACATCCATCCCAGTCGGTCAAGTCACTATCATTTCCTATCCTATGTGGTCGAGGGTACAAACCCTAGCAATGGTAAAAAGGGAGGAAATTGGAGCAAAGTTGCAGGCCTCCAGCTGTGTTCCCAGCCACTGGCATTGGGGCCTTATGGTTGCTGCTCTCTGACAACCTGCTGTTTCACTTTCTGAGCTGCCCGAACCCCTCCTGCTGGGACCCCTGCAGAATATCGCCTTATTCGGACACTCCTCCACTTCAGTGTCCAATGGGCTAACAAGAAAGAAAGAATGTTCCCACTGCCTCATTTACATGTTTGCAGGTGCAGCTCTGCTACCCCCATCCCAACCCCCCCAAGATCCAACCCAAAGGAAACCCAAACATTCCGGTGCAACATAAAGGGAGCGGAGACCTGGCAAAACATGTCTTTGACTCTTTCTCCAGACCTTTGTATCCAGGATATGGCTGATCTCTAGGTAAGGAAGGTTTCTGTGTGGATCATCAGAATTTCAATGAAGTGCAAACAAGTTATTTGTTCATTTATTCAGCTATTCAATCTATAAGCATTGACTTCTGAGTTATATAAAGCCTTTAATGTAGAAAATATTCCAAAATACTTCACATTGGAGAAACGCATATCATCCGAAAACACAGAGTCACTTTCCACATGTACGCTGACGACACCCAGCTCTACCGCTCCACCACTTCTCTTGGCCCCTGCTTGGTATTTAAGTTGTCAGATTGCTTGTCCGACATTCAGTACTGGATGAGCAGAAATTTTCTCCAATTAAATATTGGGAAGACCGAAGCCATTATCTTTGGTCCCCGCCACAAACTGCGTTCCCTAACCACTGACTCCATCTCTCTCCCTAGCATCAATCTGAGGGTGAACAAGACTGTTCGCAATCGGAGAGGCATATTTGACGCTGAAATTAGTTTCCAACCACATATCCGCGGCATAACTAAAATGACCTTTTCACACCTCCGTAAAATTGCCCGCCTCCGCCCCTGCCTCAGCTTTTCTGCTGCTGAAACCCTCATTCAAACCGTTGTTACCTCCAGACTTGACTACTCCAACTCACTCCTGGCCAGCCTTCCACATTCCACACCATGTAAACTTGAAGTCATCCAAAACTCAGCAGCCTGTGTACTAACCCACACCAAGTCAAGATCACCCATAACCCCTGTGCTTTCTGACCTACATTGGCTCCCAGTTAAACAACGCCATGATTTCAAAATTCTCATCCTTGATTACAAATCACTCCATGGCCTTGCCCCATCCTTTCTCTGTAATCTTTCTCAGCCTCACAACCCCACGAGATGTCTGTGCTCCTCAAATTCTGGCCTCTTGAACACCCCTCATTATAACTGCTCAACCATCAGCTACCTGGGCCCTAAGCTCTGGAATTCCCTCCCTAAACCTCTATGCCTCTCTACCTCTCTTCCCTCCATTAAGACGCTCCTTAAAACCTACTTCTTTAAACAAGCTTTTGTTTATCTGCCTTAATTTCTTCTTCTGGGCTTGGTGTCAAATTTATCTGTTCTGACTTGTAACACTGCTGTGAAGCGCCTTGGGACATTTTACTACGTTAAAGGTGCTATATAAATAAAAGTTGTTATTATTATTAGTAACATACAACTATAAAGGCTAATCCTCAAATTTCCTTTCTCTTTCTTAAGCTTAACACTCACCCTTCTGGGTCACAACTTGCCGTCTTTGTGTAGCCATGTTTTCTTAACGCACTATGTTCTCAGTTTCAGTTCTATTGACAAGTAGATAAAAAGATCAGCCTGAGTTGTCTTTAGTGTCCCCCAGTGACTGGTGGAGAGGTTAAAAGCTGTATTAATTGAACAATTAATACCTGTAGTCATTTTCACTAGACTATGCTTTTCTCTGTAGGATAGAATCACAAGGCCAGTCTTATAAGCTGCTGAATTGCTAGAGTATGATGCAACATTGTTATTTTAAGGAGACAAAAGGTTCTCCTCTGAAAACCACATGAACAATTAAGATGGAGGCAGGTGCTGGCATGAACTACCAACAGGAGACCACGAAGCAGCCAGAGGAAATAAGACCAGGTCCAGAGGTTGGGTGCATGACAAACCAATCGTCAACTGAACACGCCAAGCTCCAGCCAAACATTAATGATATTGGGATTGGGAACGTGTTGATCATGCATTGTAAAAGGTATAAAAAATATTAACTTTGAGACCCCTTGTCAAGCATTTTGCTTAGTTACAGGACAAGACCCCACACGCTTACCGGGGTCTCCCCTGCTGAACTATTGATGAAGAGAGGTCTCAAGACCAAGCTCTCTCTCGTCCATCCTAACTTGAACGATCGTGTTGAAAACAGACGTCAAAATCAGCAGTGGTAACACGATTGTGCTGCGGTGTCACACGACATCTCTGTTAACAATCCTATGTATGTGCTAAATTATGGTCAAGGTCCCAAGTGAATCGGTCAAGGAGAGTAACAGAGTATTTAGTGTCAGGCTCAAAAATGGGCAACATGCAGGAAACATGTTGATCAGATAAAGCAGCGGCACACGGATGAACTGGACCAAGTTGCGGAAGATACGATCAGTGACCAACCAACCTATATTCATTCATCAGAGGACTCTGCTGTCATCACTGAATCTTGACTTTCAATCTATAACTGACTCAGAACACTTGCCCAGAACTGGAGTTGAGCTGAGATGAAATATTCATGAGTGGAAAGTCCCGGACGATCTTAACTTGTAAAAAGACTGATACTAAGATCTTGAAGGGGGATGTTGTCATGTATGTATGCTTCGGGTTACTAGCCACCAGGGGGCGCCACTGTCGGAGGACATTGGGCTGTACGCACATGTGTGCGGGCCAGGTATATAAAGGAAGCCTGTGGGCACTTTGCCAGGTTTGCACCGGAGTGAGTTTACAGGATTCAGTCAATCGAGTTATTACATACATAACACCCCTGATCTACTTCGGAGAAGTCAAAGAAAAGAGAGACCAGCCAAGAAAGCCCAGCAATCTCGAGTCAGCGCGCTCCGTCATCCTTGGTTGTACGGGAAGTAAAACCTGTGTTTTAACCAATCCACATTTGTTTAATGCATACGTTGTGTGTCTAATAAACTGTAATACTTTACTAAATGAGTATCCTTGTCATCATCATTTATGCCAGTAAACAGGGGCAGTTAAATCTGCCTACACCAACTACCGAGTAGCAGAGACCTGGAATTAATTTGCCAGCCTACACTCTGAGTTGGACAATGGAATCACAAGAGATGGCTGAAAAATAAGCACACAACAAACTTGATGGTTTAAAAAAGGACTGAGCAAATTTTAAGGATTGACATCAAATATTCTTATTTTTACAATATACATTGCACAGTGTGGCACAGCTCTAATCATTACATCATGAACTTTGCTAATTACCAGGCTCGATAATGTGAGGAAAATGGATTACATAGGATATACGACACAGAAACAAGCCATCCAGCCCAACTAGTCCATGCCGGTGTTTATGTTCCACTCGCGCCTCCTCCAGTCTTTCCTCATCTAACTCTATCGGCATAACCCTCTATTCCCTTCTCCCTCATGTGCTTATCTAGCCTCCCCTTAAATGCATCTATACTATTTGCTTCAACCACTCCCTGTGGTAGCGGGTTCCACATTCTCACCACTCTCTGGGTAAAGAAGTATCTTCTGAATTCCCAGATCCTGGGACTTACATGAACACAACGAGAGAGACTTAGCAAGGCTGACTGGACAGTCAAGGATATAGAATAATTTCTTTATGGCAGGGGGATGGGAACCTATGCAGGGAGGCAGAGGGAAATAGAATGGGGGCAGAAGCAAAAGATAGAAAGAAGAAAAGTAAAAGTGGAGGGCAGAGAAACCAAAGGCAAAAAGCAAAAAGGGCCACATTACAGCAAAATTCTAAAGGGGCAAAGTGTGTTAAAAAGACAAGCCTGGAGGTTCTGTGCCTCAATGCGACGAGTATTCGGAATAAGGTGGCCGAATTAACTGCGCAGATAGCAGCTAATGGTATGATGTAATTGGCATCACGGAGACATGTCTCCAGGGTGACCAAGGCTGGGAACGCAACATCCAGGGGTATTCAACATTTATGAAGGATAGACAGAAAGGAAAAGAAGGTGGGGTGGCATTGCTGGGTAAAGAGGAAATTAATGCCACATTAGCTTGGCTGATGTGGAATTGGTATGGGTGGAGCTACGGAATACCAAAGGGCAGAAAACGCTAGTGGGAGTTGTGTACAGACCACCAAACAGTAGTAGTGAGTTTGGGGACAGCATCAAACAAGAAATTAGGGATGCGTGCAATAAAGGTACAGCAGTTATCATGGGCGACTTTAATCTACATATTGATTGGGCTAACCAAACTGGTAGCAATGTGGTGGAGGAGGATTTCCTGGAGTGTATTAGGGATGGTTTTCTAGACCAATATGTCAAGGAACCAACTGGAGGGCTGGCCATCCTAGACTGGGATGTAATGAGAAAGGGCTAATTCGCAATCTTGTTGTGCGAAGCGCCCCTTGGGGAAAGAGTGATCATAATAGGGTAGAATTCTTTATTAAGATGGAGAGTGACACAGTTAATTCAGAATTTAAGGAAAGGTGACTTCGATGGTATGAGACGTGAATTGGCTAGAATAGACTGGCAAATGATACTTAAAGGGATGACGGTGGATAGGCAATGGCAAACATTTAAAGATCACATGGATGAGCTTCAACAATTGTACATCCCTGTCTGGAGTAAAACTAAAACGGGGAAGGTGGCTCAACCGTGGCTAACAATGGAAATTAAGGGTAGTGTTAAAGCCAAGGAAGAGGCATATAAATTGGCTAGAAAAAGCAGCAAACCTGAGGACTGGGAGAATTTTATAATATAGCAGAGGAGGACAAAGAGTTTGATTAGGAGGGGGGAAATAGAATGAGAGGAAGCTTGCTGGGAACATAAAAAACTGACTGCAAAAGCTTCTATAGAAGAGAAAAAGATTAGTGAAAACAAACGTAGGTCCCTTGCAGTCAGATTCAGGTGAATTTATAATGGGGAACAAAGAAATAGCGGACCAGTTAAACAAATACTTTGGTTCTGTCTTCACGAAGGAAGAAACAAATAACCTTCCGGAAATACTAGGGGACCAAGGGTCTAGTGAGAAGGAGGAACTGAAGGAAATCATTATTAGGCGGGAAATTGTGTTAGGGAAATTGATGGGATTGAAAGCTGATAAATCCCCGGGGCCTGATAGTCAGCATCCCCTAGTACTTAAGAAAGTAGCGCCAGAAATAGTGGATGCATTGGTGATCAGTTCCAACCGTCTATCGACTCAGGATCAGTTCCTATGGACTGGAGGGTAGCTAATGTAACACCACTTTTTAAGAAAGGAGGGAGAGAGAAAACGGATAATTATAGACCGGTTAGCCTGACCTCGATAGTGGGGAAAATGTTGGAATCAATTATTAAAGATGAAATAGCAGCACATTTGGAAAGCAGTGACAAGATTGGTCCAAGTCAACATGGATTTCTGCTTGACAAATCTTCTAGAATTTTTTGAGAATGTAACTGGTAGAGTGGACAAGGGAGAACCAGTGGATGTGGTGTATTTGGACTTTCAAAAGGCTTTTGACAAGATCCCACACAAGAGATTGGTGTGCAAAATTAAAGCATATGGTATTGGGGGTAGTGTACTGACGTGGATAGAGAACTGGTTGGCAGACAGGAAGCAGAGAGTTGGGATAAACGGGTCCTTTTCAGAATGGCAGGCAGTGACTAGTGGGGTGCCGTAGGGATCAGTGCTGGGACCCCAGCTATTTACAATATACATTAATGATTTGGATGAGGGAATTGAGCGTAATATCTCCAAGTTTGCAGATGACACTAAGCTGAGTGGTGGTGTGAGCTATGAAGAGGACGCTAAATGGCTGCAGGGTGACTTGGACAGGTTAGGTGAGTGGGCAAACGCGTGGCACATGCAGTATAATGTGGATAAATGTGAGGTTATTCATTTTGGTGGCAAAAACACAAAAGGCAGAATATTATCTGAATCGCAGAAGATTAGGAAAAGGGGAGGTGCAACGAGACCTGGGTGTCATGGTACATCAGTCATTGAAAGTTGGTATGCAGGTACAGCAGGCGGTAAAGAAGGCAAATGGTATGTTGGCCTTCATAGCTAGGGGATTTGAGTATAGGAGCAGGGAGGTCTTACTGCAGTTGTACAGGGCCTTAGTGAGGCCTCACCTGGAATATTGTGTTCAGCTTTGGTCTCCTAATCTGAGGAAGGACATTCTTGCTATTGAGCGATTGCAGCGAAGGTTCACCAGACTGATTCCCGGGATGGCAGGACTGACATATGAGGAGAGACTGGATCAACTGGGCCTGTATTCACTGGAGTTTAGCGGCAGTTGGTGAGAGGGGAGCGACCTGTCAAAAGCCCAGCGGGAGATCGAGAGCCAGCGGCAGTTGGTGAGAGGGGAGCGACCTGTCAAAAGCCCAGCGGGAGATCGAGAGCCAGCGGCAGTTGGTGAGAGGGGAGCGACCTGTCAAAAGCCCAGCGGGAGATCGAGAGCCAGCGGCAGTTGGTGAGAGGGGAGCGACCTGTCAAAAGCCCAGCGGGAGATCGAGAGCCAGCGGCAGTTGGTGAGAGGGGAGCGACCTGTCAAAAGCCCAGCGGGAGATCGAGAGCCAGCGGCAGTTGGTGAGAGGGGAGCGACCTGTCAAAAGCATACCGGTGCAGCTACAGCGGGAGAGAAAGCAAAATAGAAGTAGAAAGTAATCAAAAAGTGACGTCACAGCCAATGGGGTAAGTGATTGGCTGGTGATTGGTGAGTAGCTTTTCTTTTATTTTTTATATCAGTAAGTGAACTATAACATTGTTATTACCAATTTAAGGGTATCTAAGGTTAAGACATGGCAGGAGAGCTCGGCCATGTGATATGCTCCTCCTGTACCATGTGGGAACTCGGAGACACTTCCGGTGTCCCTGACGACTACGTGTGTGGGAAGTGTATCCGGCTCGAGCTCTTGACGGTCCGCGTTGCGGAATTGGAGCTGAAGGTGGATTCACTCTGGAGCATCCACGATGCTGAGAATGACGTGAGTATCACGTGTAGTGAGTTGGTCTTACCGCAGGAGAAGGGTCCACAGCCAGATAGGGAATGGAAGACCAACAGGAAGAGCAGTGCAAGAAAGATAGTGCAGGAGTCCCCTGTGGTCATCCCCCTGCAAAACAGATACACTGCTTTGAGTACTGTTGGGGAGGATGACTCATCAGGGGAGGGCAGCAGCAGCCAAGTTCATGGCACCGTAGGTGGCTCTGCTGCAAAGGAGGGCAGGAAAAAGAGTGGGAGCGCAATAGTGATAGGGGATTCGATGGTGAGGGGAATAGATAGGCGTTTCTGCGGACGCAACCGAGACTCCAGGATGGTATGTTACCTCCCTGGTGCAAGGGTCAAGGATGTCTCGGAGCGGGTGCAGGACATTCTGAAATGGGAGGGAGAACAGCCAGTTGTCGTGGTGCACATTGGTACCAACGACATAGGTAAAAAAAGGGATGAGGTCCTACGAAAAGAATTTAAGGAGCTAGGAGCTAAATTAAAAAGTAGGACCTCAAAAGTAGTAATCTCGGGATTGCTACCAGTGCCACGTGCTAGTCAGAGTAGGAATCGCAGGATAGCGCAGATGAATACGTGGCTTGAGCAGTGGTGCAGCAGGGAGGGATTCAAATTCTTGGGGCATTGGAACCGGTTCTGGGGGAGGTGGGACCAGTACAAACCGGACGGTCTGCACCTGGGCAGGTCCGGAACCAATGTCCTAGGGGGAGTGTTTGCTAGTGCTGTTGGGGAGGAGTTAAACTAATATTGCAGGGGGATGGGAACCTATCCAGGGAGACAGAGGGAGACAAAAAGGAGGCAAAAGCAAAAGACAGAAAGGAGATGAGGAAAAGTGGAGGGCAGAGAAACCCAAGGCAAAGAACAAAAAGGGCCACTGTACAGCAAAATTCTAAAAGGACAAAGGGTGTTAAAAAAGCAAGCCTGAAGGCTTTGTGTCTTAATGCAAGGAGTATCCGCAATAAGGTGGATGAATTAATTGTGCAAATAGATGTTAACAAATATGATGTGATTGGGATTACGGAGACGTGGCTCCAGGATGATCAGGGCTGGGAACTCAACATCCAGGGGTATTCAACATTCAGGAAGGATAGAATAAAAGGAAAAGGAGGTGGGGTAGCATTGCTGGTTAAAGAGGAGATTAATGCAATAGTTAGGAAAGACATTAGCTTGGATGATGTGGAATCTATATGGGTAGAGCTGCAGAACACTAAAGGGCAAAAATCGTTAGTGGGAGTTGTGTACAGACCTCCAAACAGTAGTAGTGATGTTGGGGAGGGCATCAAACAGGAAATTAGGAGTGCATGCAATAAAGGTGCAGCAGTTATAATGGGTGACTTTAATATGCACATAGATTGGGCTAGCCAAACTGGAAGCAATACGGTGGAGGAGGATTTCCTGGAATGCATAAGGGATGGTTTTCTAGACCAATATGTCGATGAACCAACTAGGGGGGAAGCCATCTTAGACTGGGTGTTGTGTAATGAGAGAGGATTAATTAGCAATCTCATTGTGCGAGGCCCCTTGGGGAAGAGTGACCATAATATGGTGGAATTCTGCATTAGGATGGAGAATGAAACAGTTAATTCAGAGACCATGGTCCAGAACTTAAAGAAGGGTAACTTTGAAGGTATGAGGCATGAATTGGCTAAGATAGATTGGCTAATGATACTTAAGGGGTTGACTGTGGATGAGCAATGGCAGACATTTAGAGAACGCATGGATGAATTACAACAATTGTACATTCCTGTCTGGCGTAAAAATAAAAAAGGGAAGGTGGCTCAACCGTGGCTATCTAGGGAAATCAGGGATAGTATTAAAGCCAAGGAAGTGGCATACAAATTGGCCAGAAATAGCAGCGAACCTGGGGACTGGGAGAAATTTAGAACTCAGCAGAGGAGGACAAAGGGTTTGATTAGGGTAGGGAAAATGGAGTACGAGAAGAAGCTTGCAGGGAACATTAAGGCGGATTGCAAAAGTTTCTATAGGTATGTAAAGAGAAAGAGGTTAGTAAAGACAAACGTAGGTCCCCTGCAGTCAGAATCAGGGGAAGTCATAACGGGGAACAAAGAAATGGCAGACCAATTGAACAAGTACTTTGGTTCAGTATTCACTAAGGAGGACACAAACAACCTTCCGGATATAAAAGTGGTCAGAGGGTCTATTAAGGAGGAGGAACTGAGGGAAATCTTTATTAGTCGGGAAATTGTGTTGGGGAAATTGATGGGATTGAAGGCCGATAAATCCCCAGGGCCTGATGGACTGCATCCCAGAGTACTTAAGGAGGTGGCCTTGGAAATAGCGGATGCATTGACAGTCATTTTCCAACATTCCATTGACTCTGGATCAGTTCCTATCGAGTGGAGGGTAGCCAATGTAACCCCACTTTTTAAAAAAGGAGGGAGAGAGAAAGCAGGGAATTATAGACCGGTCAGCCTGACCTCAGTAGTGGGTAAAATGATGGAATCAATTATTAAGGATGTCATAGCAGCGCATTTGGAAAATGGTGACATGATAGGTCCAAGTCAGCATGGATTTGTAAAAGGGAGATCATGCTTGACAAATCTTCTGGAATTTTTTGAGGATGTTTCCAATAAAGTGGACAAAGGAGTACCAGTTGATGTGGTATATTTGGACTTTCAGAAGGCTTTCGACAAGGTCCCACACAGGAGATTAATGTGCAAAGTTAAAGCACATGGGATTGGGGGTAGTGTGCTGACGTGGATTGAGAACTGGTTGTCAGACAGGAAGCAAAGAGTAGGAGTAAATGGGTACTTTTCGGAATGGCAGGCAGTGACTAGTGGGGTACCGCAGGGTTCTGTGCTGGGGCCCCAGCTGTTTACATTGTACATTAATGATTTAGACGAGGGGATTAAATGTAGTATCTCCAAATTTGCGGATGACACTAAGTTGGGTGGCAGTGTGAGCTGCGAGGAGGATGCTATGAGGCTACAGAGTGACTTGGATAGGTTAGGTGAGTGGGCAAATGCGTGGCAGATGAAGTATAATGTGGATAAATGTGAGGTTATCCACTTTGGTGGTAAAAACAGAGAGACAGACTATTATCTGAATGGTGACAGATTAGGAAAAGGGAAGGTGCAACGAGACCTGGGTGTCATGGTACATCAGTCATTGAAGGTTGGCATGCAGGTACAGCAGGCGGTTAAGAAAGCAAATGGCATGTTGGCCTTCATAGCGAGGGGATTTGAGTACAGGGGCAGGGAGGTGTTGCTACAGTTGTACAGGGCCTTGGTGAGGCCACACCTGGAGTATTGTGTACAGTTTTGGTCTCCTAACTTGAGGAAGGACATACTTGCTGTTGAGGGAGTGCAGCGAAGATTCACCAGACTGATTCCCGGGATGGTGGGACTGATCTATCAAGAAAGACTGAATCAACTGGGCTTGTATTCACTGGAGTTCAGAAGAGTGAGAGGGGACCTCATAGAAACGTTTAAAATTCTGACGGGTTTGGACAGGTTGGATGCAGGAAGAATGTTCCCAATGTTGGGGAAGTCCAGAACCAGGGGTCACAGTCTAAGGATAAGGGGTAAGCCATTTAGGACCGAGATAAGGAGAAACTTCTTCACCCAGAGAGTGGTGAACCTGTGGAATTCTCTATCACAGGAAGTAGTTGAGGCCAATTCACTAAATATATTCAAAAGGGAGTTAGATGAAGTCCTTACTACTCGGGGGATCAAGGGGTATGGCGTGAAAGCAGGAAGTGGGTACTGAAGTTTCATGTTCAGCCATGAACTCGTTGAATGGCGGTGCAGGCTAGAAGGGCTGAATGGCCTGCTCCTGCACCTATTTTCTATGTTTCTATGTTTCTATGACAGGGGATCTCATAGAAACATATAAAATTCTGACAGGACTGGACAGGTTAGATGCAGGAAGAATGTTCCCGATGTTGGGGAAGTCCAGAACCAGGGGACATAATCTAAGGATAAGGGGTAAGCCATTTAGGACTGAGATGAGGAGAAACTTCTTCACTCAGAGAGTTGTTAACCTGTGGAATTCCCTACCGCAGAGAGTTGTTGATGCCAGTTTGTTGGATATATTGAAGAGGGAGTTAGATATGGCCCTTACGGCTAAAGGGACCAAGGGGTATGGAGAAAAAGTGGGAAAGGAGTACTGAGGTGAATGATCAGCCATGAGCTTTATTGAATGGCGGTGCAGGCTCGAAGGACCGAATGGCCTACTCCTGCACCAGTTTCCTATGTTTCTCTGTTTAAGAATTCAGTATTTGAAAGAAAAGGACTGATTTAGTGATTCTGCACAGGATGTATAACACTTCACAGTCCATGTCTTCCTTGGATTATAGATTCTTGCAAAGAAGTAACCTTCACAGAGTTTTAAGTATAATAGTAATTGTTTATTTATGCATCACAACAGCACCATTGGTTTTATAGCGACAAATTCCATTCTTATTTCATGGAATTACCAAATTTCTGTTGGACATCCGAGGATTTTATTTCTCAATTCAGTCCACTTACATGTAGGGTCATTGACTTGAAGTAACCGAGTTAAGTCGAATTCCATTTTTACTGCCTGAGTTGTTTAGCTGTAGGTTAATCAAATTCCATAATTCCATCCATTTTCCATGAAAACCATAAATCATAGCTGTAATATATATAGCTCCATCTGGTGGACTACTGTGGCCCTGCAGCCAGTACTGTTTACAACAATAAAGAGGGAACAGGTCACCTGACTAAGGTTCCTGATGTTAGCAGCCATCTTACAGCTAGTGTGTGTTTGAAAGTTGTACTGAATATATAACAAATGGCGATGAGAATGGGATAATCGGAAAACAAAGCTGCAATTTTTGTTGCTGGATGATTCAGTCAATCGACAGAGAAACTTTGAGAGCTTCTCTGTTTTGATTAACAGCTGCAAATCCAAGATAAATTACAAACACACTTGTCTGAACTGCCAGAGTCCAGATGGCCATGCCTATGGGAATAATAGGGCATTTGGGGGAGTTTCAACGCGACCATGAAAGTTTCGGAGAGTATGTGGAGCGGCTGGAAATGTTTTTCACCGCAAATAATATCATCGAAGTCCCCAATGATGAGAACCATAACCGGGTGGTGTTGGGAAGACAACAGGCTTGTGACTGTCAAGCCAAAGGACACAACTCTTAAGCAGATTCTAACTAAGTTAGAACAGCACTACAGTCCTGAGCCCCTGGAAATCGCTGAAAGTTATCGTTTCGGAATACGACATCAGTTAACCGAAGAAGATATCAGTAAGTACATTGTAGCATTAAAAAAGTTATCTATTCACTGTAATTTAGGAAACTTTCAGAATTGAGCATTATGTGCCCGCTTTGTTTGTGGGACAAAACATGATGCGACCAGAAGAAAGTTATTGACCAACTCCGAACTTGACTTTTGATTTAGCGTGTCAGACAGGTATGTCAATGGACATGGCTAACCAATATTCCCGAGAATTTCGTACTATTTCCAGTCATCAGACAACCGAGGTGAATCGCCTGCAGGTTAAATGTAAACACATAGAAATATAGAAACATAGAAAATAGATGCAGGAGTAGGCCATTCGGCCCTTTGAGCCTGCACCGCCATTCAATGAGTTCATGGCTGAACATGCAACTTCAGTACCCCATTCCTGCTTTCTCGCCATACCCCTTGATCCCCCTAGTAGTAAGGACTTCATCTAACTCCTTTTTGAATATATTTAGTGAATTGGCCTCAACAACTTCCTGTGGTAGAGAATTCCACAGGTTCACCACTCTCTGGGTGAACAAGTTTCTCCTCATCTCAGTCCTAAATGGCTTGCCCCTTATCCTTAGACTGTGACCCCTGGTTCTGGACTTCCCCAACATTGGGAACATTCTTCCTGCATCTAACCTGTCTAAACCCATCAGAATTTTAAACGTTTCTATGAGATCCCCTCTCATTCTTCTGAACTCCAGTGAATACAAGCCCAGTTGATCCAGTCTTTCTTGATATGTCAGTCCCGCCATCCCGGGAGTCAGTCTGGTGAACCTTCGCTGCACTCCCTCAATAGCAAGAATGTCCTTCCTCAAGTTAGGAGACCAAAACTGTACACGATACTCCAGGTGTGGCCTCACCAAGGCCCTGTACAACTGTAGCAACACCTCCCTGCCCCTGTACTCAAATCCCCTCGCTATGAAGGCCAACATGCCATTTGCTTTCTTAACCGCCTGCTGTACCTGCATGCCAACCTTCAATGACTGATGTACCATGACAGCCAGGTCTCGTTGCACCTCCCCTTTTCCTAATCTGTCACCATTCAGGTAATAGTCTGTCTCTCTGTTTTTACCACCAAAGTGGATAACCTCACATTTATCCACATTATACTTCATCTGCCATGCATTTGCCCACTCACCTAACCTATCCAAGTCACTCTGCAGCCTCATAGCATCCTCCTCGCAGCTCACACTGCCACCAACTTAGTGTCATCTGCAAATTTGGAGATACTACATTTAATCCCCTCGTCTAAATCATTAATGTACAGTGTAAACAGCTGGGGCCCCAGCACAGAACCTTGCGGTTCCCCACTAGTTACTGCCTGCCATTCTGAAAAGTACCCATTTACTCCTACTCTTTGCTTCCTGTCTGCCAACCAGTTTTCAATCCATGTCAGCACATTACCCCCAATCCCATGTGCTTTAACTTTGCACATTAATCTCTTGTGTGGGACTTTGTCGAAAGCCTTCTGAAAGTCCAAATACACCACATCAACTGGTTCTCCCTTGTCCACTCTACTGGAAACATCCTCAAAAAATTCCAGAAGATTTGGCAAGCACGATTTCCCTTTCACAAATCCATGCTGACTTGGACCTATCATGTCACCTCTTTCCAAATGCGCTGCTATGACATCCTTAATAATTGATTCCATCATTTTACCCACTACTGAGGTCAGGCTGACCGGTCTATAATTCCCTGTTTTCTCTCTCCCTCCTTTTTTAAAAAGTGGGGTTACATTGGCTACCCTCCACTCCATAGGAACTGATCCAGAGTCTATGGAATGTTGGAAAATGACTGTCAATGCATCCGCTATTTCCAAGGCCACCTCCTTAAGTACTCTGGGATGCAGACCATCAGGTTCTGGGGATTTATCAGCCTTCAATCCCATCAGTTTCCCCAACACAATTTCCAGACTAATAAGGATTTCCCTCAGTTCCTCCTTCTTATTAGACCCTCTGACCCCTTTTATATCCGGAAGGTTGTTTGTGTCCTCTTTAGTGAATACCGAACCAAAGTACTTGTTCAATTGGTCTGCCATTTCTTTGTTCCCAGTTATGACTTCCCCTGATTCTGACTGCAGGAGACCTACGTTTGTCTTTACTAACCTTTTGTTCCCTGCAAGCTTCCTCTCTTACTCTATTTTCCCTGCCCTAATCAAACTCTTTGTCCTCCTCTGCTGAGTTCTAAATTTCTCCCAGTCCCCGGGTTCGCTGCTATTTCTGGCCAATTTGTATGCCACTTCCTTGGCTTTAATACTATCCCTGATTTCCCTTGATAGCCACGGTTGAGCCACCTTCCCTTTTTTATTTTCACGCCAGACAGGGATGTACAATTGTTGTAGTTCATCCATGCGGTCTCTAAATGTCTGCCATTGCCCATCCACTGTCAACCCCTTAAGTATCATTCGCCAATCTATCCTGGCCAATTCACACCTCATACCTTCAAAGTTACCCTTTTTTAAGTTCTGGACCATGGTCTCTGAATTAACTGTTTCATTCTCCATCCTAATGTAGAATTCCACCATATTATGGTCACTCTTCCCCAAGGGGCCTCACACAACGAGATTGCTAATTAATCCTCTCTCATTACACAAAGGCCCAAGGTCTCAGAAACTGGGAATGGTAACAGGGCATTGAAGTCCTGCTATCGGTGCCTGGGACAACACATTGCTGAAAGTTGTCCATCTGTGAAGGCAGAGTGTTTCTTCTGCAGGAAAACTGGGCATCTTGCAAAGGCATGCCGACTGAAGGGTAAACCAGCTTTCAAAGCTATAAGCTGAAATCCCCAGAGACTACATAGCATGGAAGAAAAACAACAGGACGAGAAGGTTTTAGAGCTACACATCATCAGGAGCACGCGGTTCAAAAAATATCATCATCCACATAGATGTTGCAGGAACCAAGATACCCATGGAAATCAACACTGATGCATCTGAGTGTGTAGTACCGGAGTCGCTATACCTCGACAAATTGCGTGATTTCCCATTGCAGAAATCCAAGATAGAGCTGTGAGGCTACTCGGGAGAGAACATTCCTGTGGTCGATCGTATCACCGTACTAGTGAAATACAAGGATCAATTTCAGAGCTTGCCTCTATTAGTAATGGCAGGAGACAAGCCTGCCTTACTAGGAAGAAATTGATTGGGATCACTGAAGCTGGATTGGAGTGAGATTTTTCGTGTTGAAACGAGATTTGCATCAAAGGATGATGTCATCAAGAATTATCCGAAGGTGTTCTGCGAAACAGGCAGTCCGATCCAAGGCTTCAATACGAATGTCAGGGTACAGAAGTACGCTAGATTGGTTTACTGCAAGCCACGTCCCGCACAATATGCACTCAAGGAGAAAGTTGAGCAAGAACTCAAAAGACTAGAGACTGAGAACATTATTTCTAAGATAGATCGATGTAATTGGGCTACACCTATTGTTGTTGTACCTAAGTCCGATGGTAAGGTAAGATTGTGTAGTGGTTATAAAGTAACCGAAAACCAGGTTCAAGAGGGTAATGTCCCCAATGCATTGCCAAATGTAGAAGATTTATTCACAACACTGACAGGTGGTCAGATCTTCTCAAAGTTGGATCTTACAAATGTCTACTTACAACTTGAGCTAGATGAGGAGTCCTAGTCATGCTTGACTATAAATACTCATCTAGGCCTATATCAATTTAATAGGCTACCGTTTGGAGTGTCTTCCACCCCTGCCATATTCCAAGGGGTGATGAACCAGATTTTGCAATGTATTGAAGTCGTAGTATGTTTATTTAGATGACATACTAATTTCAGCACCAAATGGGCAGATTCATAATAACATATTGAATGAAGTCCTCAAACGGCTAGAGAAGCACCGAGTACGAGTGTCTGTTTGCAAGTGTGAGTGATTTCAAAACTCAGTGGAGTACTTAGGGTACAGAGTAGACAAAGATGGTTTACATCCAACCAAGGGAAAGCTGGATGCAATCAGAAATACGCCCACTCATTGAACTTCGATCATTTTTGGGTCTTTTGACTACTATGGGAAGTTCCTACCAAATTTGGCTACAGTATTACATCCACTGAATGAACTATTGAAAAAACAGGTCCATTGGAAATGGTCAGAAGAAAGCGATACAGCATTCAAGGAGTGTAAAAGCAAATTGGTAGAGAGCACCATGTCAGTTCACTATGCCGTATCTAAGGAGATCAAGCTAGTATGTGATGCCTCTCCATATGGAGTTGGGGCAGTGATCTCTCATGTACTACATAGTAGAGAGGAGAGACCATTTCCCTTTGCTTCACGCACTCTCAGTGCCAGTGAGCGTAATTATGCACAAATCGAAAGGGAAGCTTTGGCAATAATTTTTGGGGTAAAGACGTTCCACAAATACTTGTATGGTCATAGGTTTACCATCATTATGAACTATAAGCCCCTGACAGCAGTTCTCCAGCCAAAGTCCCCAGTTCCAACATTAGCTGCAGCCCGAATGGAGAGATGGGCTTTGATTTTTTCAGCATATACATATGATATTGAAAACAGATGATCAGCTGATCACAGTAATGCTGATGCTATGTCTAGATTGCCTTCCCCATCACAAGTTACACCCGATAGGGAAGAAGTGTTTTATTTTTCATACATTGATGAACTGCCAGTCACAGCTGAAGAGATTGGTAGAACAACCAAACATGACCCAATTATGTCAAAGGTATATGATTATATTGCAAATGGCTTGCCAAACCAGATAACAGACAGATTTACATCCATTCTTCATTCGTAGAAATGAATTATCAGTCGATAAAGATTGTATCATGTGGGGTGCAAGAGTGGTTATACCAAATAAAGTCAGGTCCAAATTATTAGGAGACCTCCATGACCAGCACCTGGAAATGAGCTTGACCAAGAGATTCGCACACAGTTACTTATGGTGGTCAGGTCTAGATAAAGATATAGAGTACATCATCAGTCAGTGTACGACATGTCGATCGGTAAGCAAGAAACCACCATCAGTACTATTATAGCCATGGAAATGGCCTCCCAGGGTGTGGCAAAGGCTACATATCAATTTTGCAGAGCTAGAAGGACAACAATTGTTCATTGTGATTGATAGCCATTTGAAGTGGGACAAGGCGTTTCCAATGTGGAAAATAACAAGTAAAACATTAGACATTTTACGAAGATTATTTTCTTAATTTGGCCTCCCAGAAGAAATTGTGTCTGATAATGGACCACAATTTTGTTCAGAAGAATTTGCACAGTTCACAAGCAAAAATGGTGTGAAACATACCAAGGTTTCACCGTACCATCCTGCTTCAAATGGTGCAGCAGAGCACACAGTACAAATTGTAAAATGTGCCTTCATCAAACAGATGTTATATTAAAATCCAAAGAAATGACAGTTGTCATTGGACCACAAATAGGCTAATTTTCTAATTACATTTCATAATACTCCTCATACAACTATTGGTAGAACACCAGCAGAGTTTTTGCTCAAATGACAGCCACGAACCAGATTCTCGTTGTTAAAACAAAAGTTGGCTCATTCCATAGAAGAGAAATGATTATACAGAAAGAGAATCATGATAGAAGTAGAGAAAAAGAGATAATTGTG
The DNA here is from genome assembly GCF_044704955.1 of Pristiophorus japonicus. NCBI lineage: Eukaryota > Metazoa > Chordata > Chondrichthyes > Pristiophoridae > Pristiophorus > Pristiophorus japonicus. Next base: position 191,892,504 of record NC_091986.1, on the reverse strand, counting down.
AAATTAAATCAGAAGGTGAAAGTGAAGAATCATCACTATAAATGGTTAAAGTGGTTACCAGGAAGAGTGGTGAAAATATGTGGCCCTCGAACATATTGGTCAAGATGTTTGATCATGAACAGGTTAGGTTTGTTCACATTGACCATATTTTATCTCAAGACGTGAAAGTAGTTGAAGATTGGAATGATTCAATTATTTTTGATTCATCAGATAGTTTTGATACAGGTAAAGTACCAGTGGAATATCCTACATCAAATGTACTGGAAACAAATCCAAGAGGAAGTCAGAATTTAAATCTGATTCCAAGTCAAGCAGACAAACAGTCTGAAGTTAGAGTTCAAATGGAAATCAGGGGCATCCCTTGGAGGAAAACTTTCCTCAGGATCAGCCTCGAATGAGTCTAAGTTTGACAGCATGTTTGGAAGGTTTTGTTCGAGAGTGAAGGTATCCTCTTCAAAACAGAAAACAAATGGTTAAGCTTGATTTGTAAATATGGCAAACTAAGTCCGTTTCTTTTGTTAAGTATAACCATACAAGTTATGTATGATGATTATTTGTTATGATTACTTCTTCATTAAGGAGGGAGATGTGTAATATATATATATATATATATATATCTGGTGTTTACAACAATAAAGATGTTAGCAACCATCTTATACCTTGTGTGTGTTTGTGAGTTGAACTGAATATATAATAACCACCGATCATAAAGTTCTCCCGAATAGTAACATATATTGTCTTGCGGATGGGAAGTAGGGGTGGCCCTGCTCCTCCCACAAAGATAAAGTTAAAACATACCTTGAAGGACTTTGCTTCTTCCCCGAGAGATTTTACTGTGTGGGGCCGCTGCATCAGGCGCTTCACTCAATCGCCGGTTGAAATGCCATTGTAGTCCTAATGACATCGCGGACCCCGATTTGCATATATTAATGAGGCTTCCGCCTTGGTCAAGCGGGCACCTCGGCCGCTTAAAAAAAGGTCCCGGTTATAGCGGGGGCAGGAAACTTAGCAGTAGGTTTTTGGAGGTGATTTTAGCTGCGTGGCTGCTCCACAGTTGCTGGGTAGGGTGGGTGGCTTAATCGCTTTCTTCCCCCATCCAACACAAGTGCCCTCCAAGTAATCTACAACAATGCAAGTCCGTCAGATACTGAATTTAGTCCAACAATGTATTGCTGATCATGAATTGAGCTGATTTTTTAGACTTAGGAGACAGGATCAGTGTGTGCAACTTCAGGTGAGCAACCATGTGGTATCGCTCTGAATGATTCGAGCCGACACCAATTGGTTGCAGTAACAATTAATTGACGACCGACAGAGAGCAACACATTACAGTCATTTTAAAGAAAAAAGTACTTTAAACTTTTTCAATTCTTAAGGAAACTGAGACCCATATGACACCGATTAAAATTAAAATGACACCTGCTGAGAACTGAAGTATAAACAGGAAATATGACAAGCAATGGGCCAATCACCAGTTGTAAAGTTGAAAAGTTAATTAACTTTGAACACACGGTCGGGAAAAAAAACAACAGATTTCGCAATCATAATGAGCATGCTGGTGAGTTGAATGGCTTTCAGATTGTTAATTACAAAAACAAAAAACTGATAGATAATATAAAAGATCATCTCAGGGAGGCAATTAAAATACATTAAGAGAATGGGACAATGGCAGTAAAGTGCTTGGAATAGATCCGTGCAAGAAGCCAAAATAAGCCTTGCAGTTCTGTTTTATCTTTCAGTTCTGACGCTCTTTACCCTGAACCTGTCTTTTCTCTTTCTGGATATACTCAGCGTGCTTGACTGACCTGCTGAGTATATCCAGAATTTTCCAACGTTACTTGCCGCGGGATTTGTCTAACTCCTTTTGAATTTGAGTGTTCACAGGAGTTCAACGCTGCAGAGGTACATCCTTGCAGCTGAGTTAGTGACAGGACCCTGGAGCCCAAAGAGAAAATGTTCTTTTATCAAGTGAAAAGTAAAATACCCCAGATGTCGGAAATCTGAGGCGAAAACAGAAAATGGCAGAAACACACAGCAAGTCAATCAGCATATGTGGGAGCGAGCAGTTACTTTCTCTCCTCAGATATCCTTTATCATGCTTGGGGCAAATGTTTTTTTTAAGGTTGTTAAAGTTATTGAAGTAACATGCATGTTTATGAACACAGTGCAATTCTCTCCATTTCTCAACACATTCACTCTCCAAGGGACTCTTCAAGCAAATTAAACAGTTCCAGTAGTCATTACAGTAGAAAAGAAACTCCACTCACCACAATTGTTGTTCTTATCCGACCTGTTTTTCTTTCTATCTAACAAGGTACCCTCTGTATTCGAGGAGGGTGCAAAAAGGGGACCCAGTAGCTGTCATATATTTGGATTTCCTGAAAGCATTCGATAAGGTGCCACATAAAATATTACTGCACAAGATAAGAGCCCACGGGATTGGGGTAATATATCAGCGTGAATAGAGGATTGGCTAAGAATATAATATACTTACAAAAGAAATTATTAAGCAAATACCCACAATCCAGTGCTAAGGTTTTAACTGTATAAAATATTGGAAGTGTTATCCTTAAGATAAATTTTAAAATTGGCAGTAAAATATTTAAATTGGAATTTGAGATATTTCAAGTGATTCTCCTTGATAAACATTTTGGATGTATGAGAAAAATCTTGGGTTTGGAAGCCTTTTTAATAAAATTACACAACTACTGAGTCAGGAGCTATAGCTTAAAAGGTTGTAATTTATGAGACACAGTCTCATAAATTGAAGTTACAGAGCAAAAGATTGGAGTTTTTGATGTTCGGCTTCTAAACCAGAAGTTGGGCACACAATTATAAAACAAGTACTTTGCATTCTGTGATCTGTAAATCACTGTAAGCATAAATGAGAAGTCCGATTTAAAAAAAACTGTATTACCATATTTGACATTTTGTGATCCAACAATTGCAAAACAAATACAAATACTACAAAAGGGGAGTGGCAGATTATATTTTGGCAACTTGGTATGCACCAGGTATTTCGGCAGTTGCAAAACAAATCTGTGAAAATTGTGTTACCTTTCAGACAATGAATCCAGGTAAAACGGAAAAAGTAGAGTCTGCCTCCCACCCAAATCCAATGGGGCCTTTTGTACATTTATAAATGGATTTTATTGAATTACCTATGTGTATGGGATTTAAGTGTGTATTAGTTATTGTAGATGTGTTCTCTAGATGGATTGAAGCCTTTCCATGTAAAAAGGCCGATGGCACTACTGTCGCTAAATTTTTGTTAAAAGAAATCATATCGCGCTTCGGAATTACCGCAAAGCTTTCTAGTGATAATGAATCACATTTTACGGGAACTGTTGTAAAGAATTACAGTAGAAAAGAAACTCCACTCACCACGATTGTTGTTCCTATCTGACCTGTTTTTCTTTTTATCCAACAAGGTACTCTCTGTATTCAGCGTTTTTCACTATTCCCCTCAGCAATCAATAGCTTGTAGCTGATGAACTCTAGCTTCTTGCTCTGTTGCTCTGTGTGGCTCATGTAATGGTATAGGTTTGTCTGCAGATAGTATAGCTGTTTTGATGCAAAAATAGGACTACGCCCAAAAAATCCAACTCTTCCAATTACATTTTTGGTCGACTTACACCTCCAGCTATGCGGCAAAGTATGAGTCATTGAGTTGAATAGAAAAAGAGTAAATGTGACCAGACTAGTTGAAAAGTTGGCTGACAATACTAAGCTAGGTTAGAAGGGAAGCTTCGAGGAGGACACAAAGAATCTGCAAAAGGATATAGACAGGTTAAGTGAGTTGACAATCAGGTGGCTGATGGAGTATAGTGTGGAGAAATGTGAGGTTATTCAATTTGGAAGGAAGAATAGAAATTTGCCAGATTTTGCCGCCATTTTTGAGCGGTAGAAGTATGTTCTTTGCAGTAAAAAAATGTAGCTTCATTAAATTATCGTCCTCTTTTTTTGCCATTTTTATGACGTCAATCATCGTGCAACGCTCCGCTATCGCCGTTTTTGCAAAATCCACTGATGTCGCGACTTTTACCGCCCAAAAAAAATCAAGTCTTACCAGGTCGGACTCATGTCGCACCCGGTGATAATGGTGCCATCTTGAAAAACAGAGCAAGAGTTCAGTGCATAAAAGGAGGGAAGGCTGCGTTTTACAGATTGACCTTTGTGTGAGTTTATATTTCGTTGTTAAGGACGTTTAAGGACATTTAGGACATTTAAAAGGATGGGGACTATGCTATCTCTGCCATTATTGCTGGCTGCTTTTTCTATGCAGCATAGAGTTGGAAGAAGACTTATTCAACAGCATTATGAGCGTAATCAAAGAGCTCGCAGACATATGGGGAGGAGACCTTAGTTTGCAGGGAACAGCGCTCATACCTGCAGCTCTCTGAGGCACAGTGAATTAAAAGGTAGCGCTTCTGAAAAGAGGTGGTCACAAAGATATGCCAGCTCACAAAGGCAGACCTACAGCCTACCAGCGGTGACAGGACTGCACTGCCCATCGAGGTGACTGCGACACTTGCCTTCTAAGCCTCCGGCTACTTCAGGCATCAGCAGGGAACATATGCTCCATCTCGCAAAACGCTACACATCGCTGCATTCACCAGGTGACTACTGCACTATATGCACGTAGGATGGATTTCATAAAGTTACCAATGACCAAGGAGGCACAGAATGAGAGGTTTTGTATGAATTGCTGGCTTCCCCAAGATACAGATTGCCATTGACTGTACGCACATAGCCCTGCGAGCACCTTTAGAGGATTCAGAGATTTACCGAAACGAGTCGGGTGGAAAAAGGGGAACCAGTAGCTGTTAATATCTATACTGATTCTAGATATGCATTCGGTGTGGTCCATGATTTTGGACAACTGTGGAAAAACAGAGGCTTTATCACCTCTGGTGGAAAGCATATTAAGCACTCTCAACTGGTGCTTAATCTATTAGACGCCATTCAGTTGCCAAGTAAGGTAGCCGTTATCAAATGTGCAGCTCACACAACTGGTGAGGATGAAGTATCAGTAGGAAATAGGAGGGCTGACGAGGCAGCCAAACAGGCCGCTTCGGCACAGGCAGACTGCCTTCAAGCAGTCTCAGTCTCCCCTCCACAGATGCTTGACATCCAACAACTTAAAACAGCCCAACAACAAGTTACTATACAAGAAAGAAGGACTTGGGAACACCAAGGTTGTTTTCTCAAAAACAACATTTGGTGTCACCCTGATGGGCGAACTGTTTGCCCTAGGTCTCTATTTTTGCCCCTGTCTCGCCTAGCACACGGTCAGGCTTACATGGGCAAAGGAGGGATGATACATGCTATTAATGCACAGTGGTATGCACCAGGAATAACAGTAGTAATTGAAAAAGTTGCTAGAACATGCCAAATTTGTCAACAAAATAACAGAGGTAAAACACCTGCTGAATATGATCCACTACCCCAGCCAAGTATGCCCTTTGAAAATTTGCAAATTGATTTTGTCTACATGCCTCCAGTATCAGGTCTTAAGTACCTATTAGTCATAGTAGATATGTTCGCAAGGTGGGTAGAAGCGTACGCCACTAGGAGAGACGATGCCCAAACAGTAGTAAAAATTCTATTTAAAGAAATAGTACCAAGATATGGGATACCTATGGGAATCAACAGTGACAGGGGAACACACTTCACAGGAAAAATAGTGCAAAATCTTGCAGAAGCATTAGGTTTCCAGTGGAAGTTACATATACCATATCAACCACAGTCCTCGGGAATGGTAGAGAGAGTAAATGGGATAATAAAATCTACCCTCACCAAGGTATGTCAGGAGACAGGACTAAAGTGGCCAGATGCCTTACCATTGGTACTGTATACAATTAGAAACCAAAAAAACCAAAACACTGGTCTGACACCACATGAAGCCTTGTTGGGAAGACCAATGCCTACCGGCGTAAAACCACCACTGGTGGCTGAAAAAATAGCATTAATTTGGAATGATGAAAAATCACTAAAGTATGCTCAAGCCATGTGTGAAATAGCGAGGAGTCTGCACGAACAAATAAAGCAGACACAGGTGCCCCCGTCGGAAGGAAATATGCACCCTTTCAGGCCTGGAGATCAAGTGTTAGTAAAAACATTAAACAAAGAATCCTTTTCTCCTAGGTGGAAAGGACCGTATCAGATAATTCTCACAACACGAACCGCTTTGAAGTTGGAAAAACACCCAAACTGGGTGCATGCAACCCGCTGTAAATATTATTTCCCCGACGAATTACAGCCGAAAGAAAAGGCATTGAACCAGGACGAGCTACGGTCGCCCGACTAAGAAAACAGCCATCTTCTCGCTAAAGAACTGTACCTGCTCTTATTTTGTGTTCACTCATTGTGTATTTTGGACTTAAAAGTCATTTTAGCGACAGGGAACTCCCGGCAGGAGGAAGAAGTCCTAAAAGAAGGAAGAGTATGGAAGGGAAATATGGTATGGTAAAAAAGTAATAGTGCAAGGCAGCAAGGCAATTTTATATGCCCAGTAGGCCAAAGTTGTAAAGTAGGGAATTTTACGGCACGATGTGAGGCATGTGGAATGAAGGAAGAAAGAGGGGAATTCCAGTTTATATTGGGGAAAGGGTATCAGTTGTTCATAGAATACCAGGCCGATGTGTGGATGAAGTGTACCCGGAGCACAGGGAAAAACAAGAGATGGGGGTACATAGGAGGGCCGGACGAGAGAAAAGACTTCCTCCGTTATTCATATACAAGTATGGTAGAAGGGCAGCAGATGTTGTGCATGAATAACACCCCGGTGAATGGAGGAGACCCATTCGTGGTAAAATGGTCAGTAAAAGAATCCGGCCACCCAGAAGACCGGGACCCGGGACATCTAAAAAGCATACTGACCACTTGCATCCCAATGGTAAGATCCCCAGGTGTATTAAATCTAACAATACGAATTAAATATCCCCCAAAGAAAGAAGATGGTTGCCACACAACCAGTGTTAAGGTATCTTTTGAAAAAGAAAGACCCCAAAGAAAGAAACGGGGTGTATTAGAGACTGTGTTAGGTGGAGTGGGAGCAGGAATAGGAGCATTGAACTCCATGGATATCGAGACCCTACAAAATAAAATCCAGGCCGTCGGAGGACTGGTAGGGGAAGATATAAAAATCAGAAATGCCTGGGATGAAGGATTACAGCAATTACAAATATCAGGTTACGTCATAAACGAAATGACCTGGGAACAGAATGAAAGGATAGAGAAGGAAATAGAGAACCTAATGAAGGAACAACAGGGAGTAAACAAGTACACCCATTGCCTGTTTAAAGACATGATCAGACAGCTATTAAGAGCCGAGTTAGAAAGGAAAATATTATCCTTCCATGCTAACACATGGGAAAGGTTGCTGGAAATTAACAAAAGGGATAAGCTTCTTAATTTAACCATTAACCCTCAAAAAAGATATACCAGTTGTAATGTAACGTTACTGTGGAGATAGTAAGTAAGACACGAAAAGAAATTTGGTGTCAGTTCCAAGTGATGCCCCAGCTGTTTGGACAGAACTTCTGGTACCCAGAATTTAAAGGAGATTGGGTCGATGAGAAGAATATGACACATCACCAGAGGGGATGTGCTAGGTGGCCATTCGGAATGGTATGTCCCTATCAGACTGCCATACACGAACCATGCTCACTGCAGCACTCCATTGGAGTATGTAAATGGGAAGTAAAGCCAACAAATGACACTGATAAAACGGAAATAGGACAGAATGAGGTCTGTGTGACAGGAAATAAACCTGTCTATCTGGATGGAATTTTGTATAAACCCCCCATTAATAAATGCGTGAGAAGAGTCTACACCCTGTATGACCCTGAAGTAAAAAGAACTTATACCTTTGGGCAATGGCAAAATGTAGAAAAATATCTGTCTATGCACAAAATTGAACCCTTACCCCCCGTAATTAATCTGACCAGACTGCACAATTTGATACGGAATGACAAGAAAATTGAGGAAGCTCTGTCAAAGCAAGGCAGAGACATCCACCAGTTTAGAGTCGAAATGAGTTACAAGAAGGGGCAACTAGTGAGAATCGCAGACGAAGTCACCTCTTTGACAGTACACCACTGGTGGGATGTGTTTACCGGATGGTCCCCAAAAGCTAGAGCAGTACTGAAGCTTGCTATACACCCCATAGTAATCGTAGGTGTGGTTATGCTTGTATTATTAATAATCCTTTGCGGAATGTGGATAAAATTAAAAAATGTAATTAGTCAAGTAATAGGCCTGATCTCCGAAATAGAAAGGAAAAGTATGTGCATGAAAGGAAGGTTAAGTCGCTTAGAGGAAAAGGTTGATGAAGACGAATATCTCAAAATGCGACCCTATCCTGAAGGGTATGAACCCCCTTTTGAGCAAGAAGAGAATATAGGAAATTGTGTTGATCTGAAAATTAAAAAAAAAAGATCAACAAGGAGGGAATTGTGGAAGAAAGAATCTATGAATCTATGGCTTATGGTAAAGGGAAGGGTTAAATTCTGTTTTTGCTATATTTGAAGAAATAATAGGACTAGAACAACACCCACACTTTTTAGCCTTGAAACTTAGAAATATAATTAAATGACTATCCGGTATTAAAAGGGAGTCTCCTGATATTCTGCTTATCAGACTGTGAACAGGGAGAAACTATGCAAGGACAGATAGAGTGTGTGCCTCCCGAGACGACCTTTGTACTCACGGAACTAATGAATAAGATTCCTTTTCTATTGCTGTATTCTATTTCTGTATAAAGATAGGGACAATTTGCTTGTACAGAAGAGTTTTCTGCCTTGGTACGGTCCAAGCAGGCTCTCCGAGATATCTCGCTTTTTAAAATAAAATTCTCTCGAAGCACGACTCTGAAAGCCTCCGCCTGAGTTAATTTAAGCTGAATATTTCCTCGACAGCTGTCATATATTTGGATTTCCTGAAAGCATTCGATAAGGTGCCACATAAAATATTACTGCACAAGCTAAGAGCCCATGGGATTGGGGTAATATATTAGCGTGAATAGAGGATTGGCTAAGAAATTATTAAGTAAATACCCACAATCCAGTGCTAAGGTTTTAACTGTATAAAATATTGGAAGTGTTATCCTTAAGATAAATGGGTCATTTTCAGGTTTGCAAACGGTAACTAGAGGAGTGCCACAGGGATCAGTGCTGGGGCCTCAACTATTTACAATTTATATTAATGACTTGGATGAAGGGACTGAGTGTAATGTAACCAAATTTGCGGATGATTCAAAGATAGGTGGGAAAGCAAGTTGTGAGGAGGACTGAAATAATCTACATAGGGATATAGATAGGCTAAGTGAGTGGGCAAAAAATTGTCAGATGGAGTATAATGTAGGAAAATGTGAGGTTATCCACTTTGGTAGGAAAAATAAAAAAATTAATTAATATTTAAATGGGGAGAGATTACAAAAGGCAGTGTTACAGAGGTATCTGGAGGTCCTTGTACGTGAAACACAAAAAGTTAGCATGCAAGTACAGCAAGTAATTAGAAAGGTAAATGGAATGTTGATCTTTATTGCAAGGGGAAAGAGTATAAAAGTAGGGAAGTCCTGCTACAACTGTACAGGGCGTTGGTAAAACCACACCTGAAATACTGCGTGAAGTTTTGGTCTCCGTATTTAAGAATGGATATACTTGCATTGGAGGCTGTTCCGAGAAGGTTCACTAGGTTGATTCCAGAGATGAGGGGGTTGACTTATGAAGATACGTTGAATAGGGTATACTCATTGGAGTTCAGAAGAATGAGAGGTGATCTTATCGAAACATAAGATAATGAGAGGGCTGGACAAGATGGATGCAGAGAGTATACTTCCACTCATGGGGGAAGCTAAAACTAGGGGGCATAGTCTCAGAATAAGGGGTCACACATTTAAAACTGAGATGAGGAGGAATTTCTTCACTCAGAGGGTTGTAAATCTGTGGAATTCATCGCCCAAGAGAGCTGTGGAAGCTGTCTTTGAATATATTTAAGGTGTAGATTTTTGAGCGATAAGGGAATAAATGGTAATGGGCAGTGGGCAGGGAAGTGGAACTGAGTCCATGATCAGATCAGCCAGGATCTTATTAAATGGCAGAGTAGGCTCGAGGGGTCAAATGGCCTACTCCTTCTAATATTTCTTGTGTTCTTGTAGACTGCTGTTATATAAACAGTTGTGTAAGACACCCTGAACTAATTTGCTCACTGAATTATTCACGGATAGACAGCAGTCTGTCCTCAGGTAAGTTTGCACTTTATTTGATAGAACAGTCAAGATGTGCTTTCCAATATTATATTCCATGGTGAAGTTTAAATACATGCGTGTGTGGAGAAAGAGTCAGACTGAACACTGTGAGCTCAAAGTAAAGTGTGACCGTAGTCTTTTATTGCAGGTCTCCAGAGTGCCTCTCCAACCTGTGAAGGCTTCTTCAATGCCTGTGCTCCCAAGGGATTATGAGATCCCTTGGGACTCCGGCAAATGAGCCCTCTGGTGGCTGTACAAAGTAAATACAAATCCACGTATATAACAACATTCCCCCCCAAAGTCAATAGTGTAACTATTTACAATGTGAGTCAATCTGGGGCCCTTGATCGTCTCGGTGTGAAAGCTGATGTTGTTCAATCATTTGTTGGGCCCTCGCTGGGCTGCTGTGCAGCTGGCCTTGTTGGGCTGCCTAGTATGTTGGGCCCTGCAGGGCTGCTGTGGATGATGGGTTCTGCTTTGTGGTCAACCGTGGTGTCGGTTGCCACTGGTGTGTATGTTGGGGGATCAAAAAAGGTAGGGTCCAAGGTGGGTTGCTCAGGATAGTCCGTGAATCTAAGTTTGATTTGGTCCAAGTGTTTCCGGTGAATGAGTCCATTTGAAAGTTTGACCCGAAACACCCTGCTCCCCTCTTTGGACACATTTGCGCTATCATGGTATGCACTTTGCTGAAGCCGCCTGCTCTTTACCTTTTCTTGTAGATCAGGGTGAACTAACGAGGGGTATGGAGAGAAAACAGGAAAGGGGTACTGAGGTGAATGATCAGCCATGATCTTACTCGAAGGGCCGAATGGCCTACTCCTGCACCTATTTTCTATGTTTCTATGTTTCTATGTTTGTCTTGAGTGCTCTTTTCATGAGCAGTTCAGCGGGTGGGATCCCAGTGAGTGAGTGGGGTCTCGTGCGGTAGCTAAGCAGGACTCGGGATAGGCAAGTCTGCAGTGAGCCTTCAGTTACCCTCTTCAAGCCTTGCTTGATGGTTTGCACTGATCATTGGACGCTGGTTTAAATGGGGCAGATGTAACATGTTTGATCCCGTTATGGGTCATTAATTCTTTGAACTCAGCACTGGTAAAACATGGCCCGTTGTCACTCATCAGGACATCGGGTAAACCGTGTGTGGCAAAAATGGCCCGCAGGCTTTCAGTAGTGGCAGCGGACGTGCTAGCCGACATTATCTCACATTCAATTTACTTGGAGTACATGTCTACAACCGCAAGGAACATTTTACCCAAGAACTGTGGAAATTTACTTTTAAAGTTACATTTTCTGTTAAATATATCCTTTTGTAGTAAAACAAAACGGAGTCTCAGTCCTCCCAGAAGTCCCCGCAGCAGACAGCCTGCTCCTGTATAAACATGTTCACCTTGATTGATAGCCAATTAATTTAGAAGAATGGGGGCCATCTGTGTGAGCGCGGGAACCTTGAATGTACCCTCCCTAACAGAAAGAATGTCAGGATATGTTAGAATTATACTCCCTCGCAATAACTGTCGTGGTGCAGAACATTAGAAGCATTAGATAAAGGCCGTATAGATATGTAGAGACTAAGAAGCAAGGATGTAGTGTTAATTAAAGTGATTGAAGAATTCCTTATCGGTATTTGCTGACCGCAAGGGCAGAACTGATACACGTGATGGAACCATAGTTTCTTTGTCTGTTGACTGTATAAGAATGATGTGTTTTTGAACCTCTGTAGAAGTCTTCGCAGAGTCTTTGATTCTGTGAGACTTTTCCTTGTATACAAGTAAATCTATCAATTAAAGGAACATCTACCATAGCTGCTTATGTCAGAGTTTCATTTATTTTAGTTAAGTTGAGAGTTGAGATTTCAACTGTTTCTTGGAGGTTCCACCGAGATCGCTTACCCTCTACTCTGTGAGTAAACGGACATAGTGCCTCTTCAGTGAAGGGCTTAACTGGCCAGAATAAGGTGAGCCTTTTGCTCGCAAAGGGTCTCTTTACTGTTGAACCGCATATGTAATCTGTTGTCCACAGTGGAGGTACTACGATCTACGAGACTCAACATTTAAGAGCTAAAGTTATTTTTAATCATTTCCTCCTCGGCTTGAAGGCAGAAGGGATCTAATGCTGAAAATATCTGATCTGGAAACAGCCCGGGGAGATCTTCATTAGTATAAGGTAAAAGAGCGCTACCGATCAAAAAAGAATCCTTGAAAGGGAGGATCAGAGTCTTGAAAGAGAGGACCAGATATTGATCCAAAGCGTGGCAGTACGAGTGTACAGCGCCGAGGGAAGAGATATCGTAGATAATATTGATCCGAAGCGTGGCAGTATGAGTGTACTGCGCCGAGGGAAGAGATATTTTAGATTTTAGATAAGTTAAGGACTCAGTCTGTAGTGGCGTAAAACACAGATTGAGAATTGACTATATGTTTAGATAGAGTTTAAGGTCATGATTTGTATATCTGCATGGATGTTGTTTGTCTTAATTGTCCTTGTTATACTGTTGTGTTCAGTACTTTTGTGCGATATTGTAATTAACGAAACGGGAAGAGTCACTAGGGAAAATTGTGATTCGGAAAAACAAAAATTGATTGAGAAAGGAAACAGTAACTGATTGATCAACTACGGTTGGTAAATGTCAATATATCTCACACACCCAGATTGAGCCCGAATTAAGAGCCTTTTCAGGCCACGTAACGGCCAGGAGAAATGGGCGTAGAGAACTCGTTGACCGAAAGGATTGTGTGATCAGAAACTGTAGAAAATCTTAATCATCCAGAATGGGTGCTGGAGCAAGTAAACCACCACCAAAAGGTACACCAGCCTATTTCATGCTCCAGAATTGTGGTCAGTCTTCAATTGATCACCTAAAAAAAAATGGGTAAAGTGGACTAAGGGTGAAAACAGGCCATTTCCACCCGATGGTTCATTTAATTTAGAGAGAACAACATGTAGAGGAGTGTCTTATAAACAAAGCCCCAGGGGAAAAATAAAGTAATAAAAAGGGGCCTGGGTTCCGATTCTTCGAGCCCACGAAAAAAATAACAGAGAAAGTTAATCAATCATGTATATGGATCCAAAAATATAGCTGGCCAAATAATAAGCTTTGTTGAATGAAGAGAGATTTTTGTGAATGTCTGTTTTTGAATGAGAGTACTTGTGTGATTTTGACTGTGGAATGAATGAAAGCCTGTTTAGGAAGGAATGGAGTTGTCTGTTTGTTTTAGCTCCACCCACCTTTTCAAACAAAGGAAAGTTTTTTAACCCTTCATAGTGTTGTCCTGTATGTGGGAAGTTTAAGAATGTGAACCTTCTTGTATTACATTTTAAGTTAGAAACGCAGGTGTGGATTTATTCGGATGATAAGTTACGGAGCTAGGAAATGAACAAAGGATATGTTTGTTGAGCAGAAGATTAAAAAAAATGTGGTCTTATTGGTTTAAAAAAAAACAAATAAAAAAATAAATTTTGACACGCTCACTTACTTGTCGAAAGAAAACACGCAATCATTGATTACATTGGGTTGAAAGACATAAATTTAGTCTAGGAATGAGATAAAGAACAGAGAAGGGAAGTTGTGATGCATTTTTAAAAAAACATGCGTGGTCTCTCGAGGCTGCAGGCTGGGGGAGTACACTCCTATTGCCCTTTGTGTAAAACCTTGACACGAAAGCTTCAAGCTCAGGAAAGAGATTTTAAATTTTAAAATTGGCAGTAAAATACTTAAATTGGAATTTGAGATATTTCAAGTGATTCTCCTTGATAAACATTTTGGATGTATGAGAAAAATCTTGGGTTTGGAAGCCTTTTTAATAAAATTACACAACTACTGAGTCAGGAGCTATAGCTTAAAAGGTTGTAATTTATGAGACACAGTATCATAAATTGAAGTTACAGAGCAAAAGATTGGAGTTTTTGATGTTCGGCTTCTAAACTAGAAGTTGGGCACACAATTATAAAACAAGTACTTTGCATTCTGTGATTTGTAAATCACTGTAAGCATAAATGAGAAGTCCGATTTAAAAAAAAACAATATTACCATTTTGTGATCCAACAATTGCAAAACAAATACAAATACTACAAAAGGGGAGTGGCAGATTATATTTTGGCAACTTGGTATGCACCAGGTATTTCGGCAGTTGCAAAACAAATCTGTGAAAATTGTGTTACCTTTCAGACAATGAATCCAGGTAAAACGGAAAAAGTAGAGTCTGCCTCCCACCCAAATCCAATGGGGCCTTTTGTACATTTATAAATGGATTTTATTGAATTACCTATGTGTATGGGATTTAAGTGTGTATTAGTTATTGTAGATGTGTTCTCTAGATGGATTGAAGCCTTTCCATGTAAAAAGGCCGATGGCACTACTGTCGCTAAATTTTTGTTAAAAGAAATCATATCGCGCTTCGGAATTACCGCAAAGCTTTCTAGTGATAATGAATCACATTTTACGGGAACTGTTGTAAAGAATTACAGTAGAAAAGAAACTCCACTCACCACGATTGTTGTTCCTATCTGACCTGTTTTTCTTTTTATCCAACAAGGTACTCTCTGTATTCAGCGTTTTTCACTATTCCCCTCAGCAATCAATAGCTTGTAGCTGATGAACTCTAGCTTCTTGCTCTGTTGCTCTGTGTGGCTCATGTAATGGTATAGGTTTGTCTGCAGATAGTATAGCTGTTTTGATGCAAAAATAGGACTACGCCCAAAAAATCCAACTCTTCCAATTACATTTTTGGTCGACTTACACCTCCAGCTATGCGGCAAAGTATGAGTCATTGAGTTGAATAGAAAAAGAGTAAATGTGACCAGACTAGTTGAAAAGTTGGCTGACAATACTAAGCTAGGTTAGAAGGGAAGCTTCGAGGAGGACACAAAGAATCTGCAAAAGGATATAGACAGGTTAAGTGAGTTGACAATCAGGTGGCTGATGGAGTATAGTGTGGAGAAATGTGAGGTTATTCAATTTGGAAGGAAGAATAGAAATTTGCCAGATTTTGCCGCCATTTTTGAGCGGTAGAAGTATGTTCTTTGCAGTAAAAAAATGTAGCTTCATTAAATTATCGTCCTCTTTTTTTGCCATTTTTATGACGTCAATCATCGTGCAACGCTCCGCTATCGCCGTTTTTGCAAAATCCACTGATGTCGCGACTTTTACCGCCCAAAAAAAATCAAGTCTTACCAGGTCGGACTCATGTCGCACCCGGTGATAATGGTGCCATCTTGAAAAACAGAGCAAGAGTTCAGTGCATAAAAGGAGGGAAGGCTGCGTTTTACAGATTGACCTTTGTGTGAGTTTATATTTCGTTGTTAAGGACGTTTAAGGACATTTAGGACATTTAAAAGGATGGGGACTATGCTATCTCTGCCATTATTGCTGGCTGCTTTTTCTATGCAGCATAGAGTTGGAAGAAGACTTATTCAACAGCATTATGAGCGTAATCAAAGAGCTCGCAGACATATGGGGAGGAGACCTTAGCCCAACGAGTTTGCAGGGAACAGCGCTCATACCTGCAGCTCTCTGAGGCACAGTGAATTAAAAGGTAGCGCTTCTGAAAAGAGGTGGTCACAAAGATATGCCAGCTCACAAAGGCAGACCTACAGCCTACCAGCGGTGACAGGACTGCACTGCCCATCGAGGTGACTGCGACACTTGCCTTCTAAGCCTCCGGCTACTTCAGGCATCAGCAGGGAACATATGCTCCATCTCGCAAAACGCTACACATCACTGCATTCACCAGGTGACTACTGCACTATATGCACGTAGGATGGATTTCATAAAGTTACCAATGACCAAGGAGGCACAGAATGAGAGGTTTTGTACGAATTGCTGGCTTCCCCAAGATACAGATTGCCATTGACTGTACGCACATAGCCCTGCGAGCACCTTTAGAGGATTCAGAGATTTACCGAAACGAGTCGGGTGGAAAAAGGGGAACCAGTAGCTGTTAATATCTATACTGATTCTAGATATGCATTCGGTGTGGTCCATGATTTTGGACAACTGTGGAAAAACAGAGGCTTTATCACCTCTGGTGGAAAGCATATTAAGCACTCTCAACTGGTGCTTAATCTATTAGACGCCATTCAGTTGCCAAGTAAGGTAGCCGTTATCAAATGTGCAGCTCACACAACTGGTGAGGATGAAGTATCAGTAGGAAATAGGAGGGCTGACGAGGCAGCCAAACAGGCCGCTTCGGCACAGGCAGACTGCCTTCAAGCAGTCTCAGTCTCCCCTCCACAGATGCTTGACATCCAACAACTTAAAACAGCCCAACAACAAGTTACTATACAAGAAAGAAGGACTTGGGAACACCAAGGTTGTTTTCTCAAAAACAACATTTGGTGTCACCCTGATGGGCGAACTGTTTGCCCTAGGTCTCTATTTTTGCCCCTGTCTCGCCTAGCACACGGTCAGGCTTACATGGGCAAAGGAGGGATGATACATGCTATTAATGCACAGTGGTATGCACCAGGAATAACAGTAGTAATTGAAAAAGTTGCTAGAACATGCCAAATTTGTCAACAAAATAACAGAGGTAAAACACCTGCTGAATATGATCCACTACCCCAGCCAAGTATGCCCTTTGAAAATTTGCAAATTGATTTTGTCTACATGCCTCCAGTATCAGGTCTTAAGTACCTATTAGTCATAGTAGATATGTTCGCAAGGTGGGTAGAAGCGTACGCCACTAGGAGAGACGATGCCCAAACAGTAGTAAAAATTATATTTAAAGAAATAGTACCAAGATATGGGATACCTATGGGAATCAACAGTGACAGGGGAACACACTTCACAGGAAAAATAGTGCAAAATCTTGCAGAAGCATTAGGTTTCCAGTGGAAGTTACATATACCATATCAACCACAGTCCTCGGGAATGGTAGAGAGAGTAAATGGGATAATAAAATCTACCCTCACCAAGGTATGTCAGGAGACAGGACTAAAGTGGCCAGATGCCTTACCATTGGTACTGTATACAATTAGAAACCAAAAAAACCAAAACACTGGTCTGACACCACATGAAGCCTTGTTGGGAAGACCAATGCCTACCGGCGTAAAACCACCACTGGTGGCTGAAAAAATAGCATTAATTTGGAATGATGAAAAATCACTAAAGTATGCTCAAGCCATGTGTGAAATAGCGAGGAGTCTGCACGAACAAATAAAGCAGACACAGGTGCCCCCGTCGGAAGGAAATATGCACCCTTTCAGGCCTGGAGATCAAGTGTTAGTAAAAACATTAAACAAAGAATCCTTTTCTCCTAGGTGGAAAGGACCGTATCAGATAATTCTCACAACACGAACCGCTTTGAAGTTGGAAAAACACCCAAACTGGGTGCATGCAACCCGCTGTAAATATTATTTCCCCGACGAATTACAGCCGAAAGAAAAGGCATTGAACCAGGACGAGCTACGGTCGCCCGACTAAGAAAACAGCCATCTTCTCGCTAAAGAACTGTACCTGCTCTTATTTTGTGTTCACTCATTGTGTATTTTGGACTTAAAAGTCATTTTAGCGACAGGGAACTCCCGGCAGGAGGAAGAAGTCCTAAAAGAAGGAAGAGTATGGAAGGGAAATATGGTATGGTAAAAAAGTAATAGTGCAAGGCAGCAAGGCAATTTTATATGCCCAGTAGGCCAAAGTTGTAAAGTAGGGAATTTTACGGCACGATGTGAGGCATGTGGAATGAAGGAAGAAAGAGGGGAATTCCAGTTTATATTGGGGAAAGGGTATCAGTTGTTCATAGAATACCAGGCCGATGTGTGGATGAAGTGTACCCGGAGCACAGGGAAAAACAAGAGATGGGGGTACATAGGAGGGCCGGACGAGAGAAAAGACTTCCTCCGTTATTCATATACAAGTATGGTAGAAGGGCAGCGGATGTTGTGCATGAATAACACCCCGGTGAATGGAGGAGACCCATTCGTGGTAAAATGGTCAGTAAAAGAATCCGGCCACCCAGAAGACCGGGACCCGGGACATCTAAAAAGCATACTGACCACTTGCATCCCAATGGTAAGATCCCCAGGTGTATTAAATCTAACAATACGAATTAAATATCCCCCAAAGAAAGAAGATGGTTGCCACACAACCAGTGTTAAGGTATCTTTTGAAAAAGAAAGACCCCAAAGAAAGAAACGGGGTGTATTAGAGACTGTGTTAGATGGAGTGGGAGCAGGAATAGGAGCATTGAACTCCATGGATATCGAGACCCTACAAAATAAAATCCAGGCCGTCGGAGGACTGGTAGGGGAAGATATAAAAATCAGAAATGCCTGGGATGAAGGATTACAGCAATTACAAATATCAGGTTACGTCATAAACGAAATGACCTGGGAACAGAATGAAAGGATAGAGAAGGAAATAGAGAACCTAATGAAGGAACAACAGGGAGTAAACAAGTACACCCATTGCCTGTTTAAAGACATGATCAGACAGCTATTAAGAGCCGAGTTAGAAAGGAAAATATTATCCTTCCATGCTAACACATGGGAAAGGTTGCTGGAAATTAACAAAAGGGATAAGCTTCTTAATTTAACCATTAACCCTCAAAAAAGATATACCAGTTGTAATGTAACGTTACTGTGGAGATAGTAAGTAAGACACGAAAAGAAATTTGGTGTCAGTTCCAAGTGATGCCCCAGCTGTTTGGACAGAACTTCTGGTACCCAGAATTTAAAGGAGATTGGGTCGATGAGAAGAATATGACACATCACCAGAGGGGATGTGCTAGGTGGCCATTCGGAATGGTATGTCCCTATCAGACCGCCATACACGAACCATGCTCACTGCAGCACTCCATTGGAGTATGTAAATGGGAAGTAAAGCCAACAAATGACACTGATAAAATGGAAATAGGACAGAATGAGGTCTGTGTGACAGGAAATAAACCTGTCTATCTGGATGGAATTTTGTATAAACCCCCCATTAATAAATGCGTGAGAAGAGTCTACACCCTGTATGACCCTGAAGTAAAAAGAACTTATACCTTTGGGCAATGGCAAAATGTAGAAAAATATCTGTCTATGCACAAAATTGAACCCTTACCCCCCGTAATTAATCTGACCAGACTGCACAATTTGATACGGAATGACAAGAAAATTGAGGAAGCTCTGTCAAAGCAAGGCAGAGACATCCACCAGTTTAGAGTCGAAATGAGTTACAAGAAGGGGCAACTAGTGAGAATCGCAGACGAAGTCACCTCTTTGACAGTACACCACTGGTGGGATGTGTTTACCGGATGGTCCCCAAAAGCTACAGCAGTACTGAAGCTTGCTATACACCCCATAGTAATCGTAGGTGTGGTTATGCTTGTATTATTAATAATCCTTTGCGGAATGTGGATAAAATTAAAAAATGTAATTAGTCAAGTAATAGGCCTGATCTCCGAAATAGAAAGGAAAAGTATGTGCATGAAAGGAAGGTTAAGTCGCTTAGAGGAAAAGGTTGATGAAGATGAATATCTCAAAATGCGACCCTATCCTGAAGGGTATGAACCCCCTTTTGAGCAAGAAGAGAATATAGGAAATTGTGTTGATCTGAAAATTAAAAAAAAAAGATCAACAAGGAGGGAATTGTGGAAGAAAGAATCTATGAATCTATGGCTTATGGTAAAGGGAAGGGTTAAATTCTGTTTTTGCTATATTTGAAGAAATAATAGGACTAGAACAACACCCACACTTTTTAGCCTTGAAACTTAGAAATATAATTAAATGACTATCCGGTATTAAAAGGGAGTCTCCTGATATTCTGCTTATCAGACTGTGAACAGGGAGAAACTATGCAAGGACAGATAGAGTGTGTACCTCCCGAGACGACCTTTGTACTCACGGAACTAATGAATAAGATTCCTTTTCTATTGCTGTATTCTATTTCTGTATAAAGATAGGGACAATTTGCTTGTACAGAAGAGTTTTCTGCCTTGATACGGTCCAAGCAGGCTCTCCGAGATATCTCGCTTTTTAAAATAAAATTCTCTCGAAGCACGACTCTGAAAGCCTCCGCCTGAGTTAATTTAAGCTGAATATTTCCTCGACAGCTGTCATATATTTGGATTTCCTGAAAGCATTCGATAAGGTGCCACATAAAATATTACTGCACAAGCTAAGAGCCCATGGGATTGGGGTAATATATTAGCGTGAATAGAGGATTGGCTAAGAAATTATTAAGTAAATACCCACAATCCAGTGCTAAGGTTTTAACTGTAAAAAATATTGGAAGTGTTATCCTTAAGATAAATGGGTCATTTTCAGGTTTGCAAACAGTAACTAGAGGAGTGCCACAGGGATCAGTGCTGGGGCCTCAACTATTTACAATTTATATTAATGACTTGGATGAAGGGACTGAGTGTAATGTAACCAAATTTGCGGATGATTCAAAGATAGGTGGGAAAGCAAGTTGTGAGGAGGACTGAAATAATCTACATAGGGATATAGATAGGCTAAGTGAGTGGGCAAAAAATTGTCAGATGGAGTATAATGTAGGAAAATGTGAGGTTATCCACTTTGGTAGGAAAAATAAAAAAATTAATTAATATTTAAATGGGGAGAGATTACAAAAGGCAGTGTTACAGAGGTATCTGGAGGTCCTTGTACGTGAAACACAAAAAGTTAGCATGCAAGTACAGCAAGTAATTAGAAAGGTAAATGGAATGTTGATCTTTATTGCAAGGGGAAAGAGTATAAAAGTAGGGAAGTCCTGCTACAACTGTACAGGGCGTTGGTAAAACCACACCTGAAATACTGCGTGAAGTTTTGGTCTCCGTATTTAAGAAAGGATATACTTGCATTGGAGGCTGTTCCGAGAAGGTTCACTAGGTTGATTCCAGAGATGAGGGGGTTGACTTATGAAGATACGTTGAATAGGGTCTATACTCATTGGAGTTCAGAAGAATGAGAGGTGATCTTATCGAAACATAAGATAATGAGAGGGCTGGACAAGATGGATGCAGAGAGTATACTTCCACTCATGGGGGAAGCTAAAACTAGGGGGCATAGTCTCAGAATAAGGGGTCACACATTTAAAACTGAGATGAGGAGGAATTTCTTCACTCAGAGGGTTGTAAATCTGTGGAATTCATCGCCCAAGAGAGCTGTGGAAGCTGTCTTTGAATATATTTAAGGTGTAGATTTTTGAGCGATAAGGGAATAAATGGTAATGGGCAGTGGGCAGGGAAGTGGAACTGAGTCCATGATCAGATCAGCCAGGATCTTATTAAATGGCAGAGTAGGCTCGAGGGGTCAAATGGCCTACTCCTTCTAATATTTCTTGTGTTCTTGTAGACTGCTGTTATATAAACAGTTGTGTAAGACACCCTGAACTAATTTGCTCCCTGAATTATTCACGGATAGACAGCAGTCTGTCCTCAGGTAAGTTTGCACTTTATTTGATAGAACAGTCAAGATGTGCTTTCCAATATTATATTCCATGGTGAAGTTTAAATACATGCGTGTGTGGAGAAAGAGTCAGACTGAACACTGTGAGCTCAAAGTAAAGTGTGACCGTAGTCTTTTATTGCAGGTCTCCAGAGTGCCTCTCCAACCTGTGAAGGCTTCTTCAATGCCTGTGCTCCCAAGGGATTATGAGATCCCTTGGGACTCCGGCAAATGAGCCCTCTGGTGGCTGTACAAAGTAAATACAAATCCACGTATATAACAACATTCCCCCCCAAAGTCAATAGTGTAACTATTTACAATGTGAGTCAATCTGGGGCCCTTGATCGTCTCGGTGTGAAAGCTGATGTTGTTCAATCATTTGTTGGGCCCTCGCTGGGCTGCTGTGCAGCTGGCCTTGCTGGGCTGCCTAGTATGTTGGGCCCTGCAGGGCTGCTGTGGATGATGGGTTCTGCTTTGTGGTCAACCGTGGTGTCGGTTGCCACTGGTGTGTATGTTGGGGGATCAAAAAAGGTAGGGTCCAAGGTGGGTTGCTCAGGGTAGTCCGTGAATCTAAGTTTGATTTGGTCCAAGTGTTTCCGGTGAATGAGTCCATTTGAAAGTTTGACCCGAAACACCCTGCTCCCCTCTTTGGACACATTTGCGCTATCATGGTATGCACTTTGCTGAAGCCGCCTGCTCTTTACCTTTTCTTGTAGATCAGGGTGAACTAACGAGGGGTATGGAGAGAAAACAGGAAAGGGGTACTGAGGTGAATGATCAGCCATGATCTTACTTGAAGGGCCGAATGGCCTACTCCTGCACCTATTTTCTATGTTTCTATGTTTCTATGTTTGTCTTGAGTGCTCTTTTCATGAGCAGTTCAGCGGGTGGGATCCCAGTGAGTGAGTGGGGTCTCGTGCGGTAGCTAAGCAGGACTCGGGATAGGCAAGTCTGCAGTGAGCCTTCAGTTACCCTCTTCAAGCCTTGCTTGATGGTTTGCACTGATCATTGGACGCTGGTTTAAATGGGGCAGATGTAACATGTTTGATCCCGTTATGGGTCATTAATTCTTTGAACTCAGCACTGGTAAAACATGGCCCGTTGTCACTCATCAGGACATCGGGTAAGCCGTGTGTGGCAAAAATGGCCCGCAGGCTTTCAGTAGTGGCAACGGACGTGCTAGCCGACATTATCTCACATTCAATTTACTTGGAGTACATGTCTACAACCGCAAGGAACATTTTACGCAAGAACTGTGGAAATTTACTTTTAAAGTTACATTTTCTGTTAAATATATCCTTTTGTAGTAAAACAAAACGGAGTCTCAGTCCTCCCAGAAGTCCCCGCAGCAGACAGCCTGCTCCTGTATAAACATGTTCACCTTGATTGATAGCCAATTAATTTAGAAGAATGGGGGCCATCTGTGTGAGCGCGGGAACCTTGAATGTACCCTCCCTAACAGAAAGAATGTCAGGATATGTTAGAATTATACTCCCTCGCAATAACTGTCGTGGTGCAGAACATTAGAAGCATTAGATAAAGGCCGTATAGATATGTAGAGACTAAGAAGCAAGGATGTAGGGTTAATTAAAGTGATTGAAGAATTCCTTATCGGTATTTGCTGACCGCAAGGGCAGAACTGATACACGTGATGGAACCATAGTTTCTTTGTCTGTTGACTGTATAAGAATGATGTGTTTTTGAACCTCTGTAGAAGTCTTCGCAGAGTCTTTGATTCTGTGAGACTTTTCCTTGTATACAAGTAAATCTATCAATTAAAGGAACATCTACCAGAGCTGCTTATGTCAGAGTTTCATTTATTTTAGTTAAGTTGAGAGTTGAGATTTCAACTGTTTCTTGGAGGTTCCACCGAGATCGCTTACCCTCTACTCTGTGAGTAAACGGACATAGTGCCTCTTCAGTGAAGGGCTTAACTGGCCAGAATAAGGTGAGCCTTTTGCTCGCAAAGGGTCTCTTTACTGTTGAACCGCATATGTAATCTGTTGTCCACAGTGGAGGTACTACGATCTACGAGACTCAACATTTAAGAGCTAAAGTTATTTTTAATCATTTCCTCCTCGGCTTGAAGGCAGAAGGGATCTAATGCTGAAAATATCTGATCTGGAAACAGCCCGGGGAGATCTTCATTAGTATAAGGTAAAAGAGCGCTACCGATCAAAAAAGAATCCTTGAAAGGGAGGATCAGAGTCTTGAAAGAGAGGACCAGATATTGATCCAAAGCGTGGCAGTACGAGTGTACAGCGCCGAGGGAAGAGATATCGTAGATAATATTGATCCGAAGCGTGGCAGTATGAGTGTACTGCGCCGAGGGAAGAGATATTTTAGATTTTAGATAAGTTAAGGACTCAGTCTGTAGTGGCGTAAAACACAGATTGAGAATTGACTATATGTTTAGATAGAGTTTAAGGTCATGATTTGTATATCTGCATGGATGTTGTTTGTCTTAATTGTCCTTGTTATACTGTTGTGTTCAGTACTTTTGTGCGATATTGTAATTAACGAAACGGGAAGAGTCACTAGGGAAAATTGTGATTCGGAAAAACAAAAATTGATTGAGAAAGGAAACAGTAACTGATTGATCAACTACGGTTGGTAAATGTCAATATATCTCACACACCCAGATTGAGCCCGAATTAAGAGCCTTTTCAGGCCACGTAACGGCCAGGAGAAATGGGCGTAGAGAACTCGTTGACCGAAAGGATTGTGTGATCAGAAACTGTAGAAAATCTTAATCATCCAGAATGGGTGCTGGAGCAAGTAAACCACCACCAAAAGGTACACCAGCCTATTTCATGCTCCAGAATTGTGGTCAGTCTTCAATTGATCACCTAAAAAAAAATGGGTAAAGTGGACTAAGGGTGAAAACAGGCCATTTCCACCCGATGGTTCATTTAATTTAGAGAGAACAACATGTAGAGGAGTGTCTTATAAACAAAGCCCCAGGGGAAAAATAAAGTAATAAAAAGGGGCCTGGGTTCCGATTCTTCGAGCCCACGAAAAAAATAACAGAGAAAGTTAATCAATCATGTATATGGATCCAAAAATATAGCTGGCCAAATAATAAGCTTTGTTGAATGAAGAGAGATTTTTGTGAATGTCTGTTTTTGAATGAGAGTACTTGTGTGATTTTGACTGTGGAATGAATGAAAGCCTGTTTGGGAAGGAATGGAGTTGTCTGTTTGTTTTAGCTCCACCCACCTTTTCAAACAAAGGAAAGTTTTTTAACCCTTCATAGTGTTGTCCTGTATGTGGGAAGTTTAAGAATGTGAACCTTCTTGTATTACATTTTAAGTTAGAAACGCAGGTGTGGATTTATTCGGATGATAAGTTACGGAGCTAGGAAATGAACAAAGGATATGTTTGTTGAGCAGAAGATTAAAAAAAATGTGGTCCTATTGGTTTAAAAAAAAACAAATAAAAAAATAAATTTTGACACGCTCACTTACTTGTCGAAAGAAAACACGCAATCATTGATTACATTGGGTTGAAAGACATAAATTTAGTCTAGGAATGAGATAAAGAACAGAGAAGGGAAGTTGTGATGCATTTTTAAAAAAACATGCGTGGTCTCTCGAGGCTGCAGGCTGGGGGAGTACACTCCTATTGCCCTTTGTGTAAAACCTTGACACGAAAGCTTCAAGCTCAGGAAAGAGATTTTAAATTTTAAAATTGGCAGTAAAATATTTAAATTGGAATTTGAGATATTTCAAGTGATTCTCCTTGATAAACATTTTGGATGTATGAGAAAAATCTTGGGTTTGGAAGCCTTTTTAATAAAATTACACAACTACTGAGTCAGGAGCTATAGCTTAAAAGGTTGTAATTTATGAGACACAGTATCATAAATTGAAGTTACAGAGCAAAAGATTGGAGTTTTTGATGTTCGGCTTCTAAACCAGAAGTTGGGCACACAATTATAAAACAAGTACTTTGCATTCTGTGATTTGTAAATCACTGTAAGCATAAATGAGAAGTCCGATTTAAAAAAAAACAATATTACCATTTTGTGATCCAACAATTGCAAAACAAATACAAATACTACAAAAGGGGAGTGGCAGATTATATTTTGGCAACTTGGTATGCACCAGGTATTTCGGCAGTTGCAAAACAAATCTGTGAAAATTGTGTTACCTTTCAGACAATGAATCCAGGTAAAACGGAAAAAGTAGAGTCTGCCTCCCACCCAAATCCAATGGGGCCTTTTGTACATTTATAAATGGATTTTGTTGAATTACCTATGTGTATGGGATTTAAGTGTGTATTAGTTTTGGTGATGTGTTCTCTAGATGGATTGAAGCCTTTCCATGTTAAAAGGCCAATGCCACTACTGTCGCTAAATTTTTGTTAAAAGAAATCATACCACGCTTCGGAATTCCCGCAAAGTTTTCTAGTGATAATGAATCACACTTTATAAAAGAAATGTGAAATGCCTTACAGATCGACCAACGTTTTCATTGCAGTTACCATCCACAATCAGCCGGAGTTGTTGAAAGATATAATGGAATGCTTAAAAATAAGCTGGCGAAACTGTGGAATGACACTGGACTAAAATGGGTAGAACTGCTGCCCTTAGCCTTGATGATAATTCGATCTACAACTAACAGAACAACAGGCTTGTCACCGCATGAGATAGTTATGGGACATCCCCAACGACCACCTTTTACTACACCGTTTACGGCAGAACAAATGGACATCCATAAAATGGAAGAAAATATGTTGAATTATTGTATTGCACTAACCAAATGTATTTCCAGCTTTCATTTACAGGTAAAAGAAGCCCAGGTCGAACCAGCAGAAGGAAAGTGTCATAATCTGGAGCCCGGACATTTCGTTTACATCAAAACTTTTAAAAGAAAAAGCAGCCTACAACCAAGGTTTGAAGGACCATACCAGGTCATGCTGACAACTAATACTGCAATAAAGATAAAAGAAAGACCAACTTGGATGCATGCATCCCATTGCAAAAGGGCACCGACAAGGAGGAATGAATAAGGAACTGTATGGACTATGGGGACTGATCATATTCTTGCTGATAATCTTTGATCTATACCTTTGATCTATACCTATGCTCAACAGGATTGTGCCTTGTGCCATTGACAGAACCAGGGGTACGGAAACACGAACAAAGGGAACTACAGGAAAGTGTATTTTTGGCACTGAGTCATAAGTATGCACAAGAAAGAACTTGTCTGACTGTTGGATATGTTCCCATGGACCTGTCCACTCCGAAGGGGGTATTCCCCTAAGATCCGTTCCCTTTAATGAATCAGAAATGGCAGAATGGTTAATAGTGCGAAATAGGACAAACTTAACTAAGGTGTCAGAAACAAAGGATCTAACAGAATGGACGTCAGCAGGATATAATCTTACAACCTTCCAGAGATGGTACCAGCCAAATTATAGTAATAGCCGTCAACCACCCTTCCTAAGTATTACCCCTGGGAAAGGAAATCCTGAAGGTATAATATGCTTAGTAAGTGATGAAACTAAAGGACCAGAAGTGGGATGCAGCAAGTGTCCCCAAATGATTAAATGGCAAGCCACAACAAATCATGCTGACGGGAGAAAGATAGCAACCTTAAACTGGACTATGGTCCTTAATAAAACCTCAGGTAAAAGGTGGGACGGGGAGACCACTCGAGTATGGATGGCATGGAAGGACCAGAGACTGACGTCCTATAATTGCACTTACTTTATTTGTGGCCATAAAGCCTACCCATGGTTACCAGCCAACTGAATGGAGTCCTGTTATTTAGGATATGTGATACCCTTTATTAGGACAACAAAGACTCTAAAGGATGCCTATGAAAGCCAGAGACCTAAACGGGATTTGACATGGTTAAATGAAATAGCCGAGGAAATGATACCATCCTATGGAATATCATAGAACGAATGGCAATTACGGGAACTGGCTAATCTAGTAGAATCAGTAGCCAAAACAACTTCCCAGACCTTAGAAAAGGTAAATGATGAAATGGTAGCCATTCGAATGGTGGCTCTCCAAAATCATATGGCCCTAGATTATCTCCTAGTCAAGGAGGGAGGGACATGCGCGTTAATTGGTGAAGAATGCTGTACGTACATCCCGGATAATTCAGAAGAGATCAGCAATCTAGCTGAATATATTAGGAAGAGGGTGATAGAGTACAAACAACTCTTGCCCACCTTGTGGAATTGGGTATCCGGATGGCTGGGATCCCTGGGAAAATCCTTGGTACAGGGTTTGATGATGTTCTTGCTGATAATCTTTGCCTTATACCTTTTGTTTGTATTAGTTAAGTGCTGCTGCGCCAGGTTGGGAGAAACAATATTACCAACCGAAACCACTGCTACGATTATGGTAGCAACAACTACTGTGTGGAAATGGAAATAGAAAGACTGTGCAGTATTAGAATGAATTAAGTTGTCCTTATAAAGGACAAAAGGAGGGAATGTGGAAATGTACTTTTAAAGTTACACTTTCTGTTAAATGTACGCTTTTGCAGTAAAACAAAATGGAGTCTCAGTCCTTCCAGAAGTCCCCGCAGCAGACAGCCTGCTCCTGTATAAACATGTTAACCTTGATTGATAGCCAATTAATTTAGAAGAATGGGGGCCATCTGTGTGAGCGAGGAAATCTTGAATGTACCCTCCCTAACAGAAAGAATGTCAGGATATGTTAGAATTATACTCCCGAGCAATAACTGTCACGGTGCAGAATATTAGAAGCATTAGATAAAGGCCGTATGGATATGTAGAGACTAAGAAGCAAGGATGTAGTGTTAATTAAAGTGATTGAATAATTCCTTATCGGTATTTGCTGACCGCAAGGGCAGAACTGACACACGTAATGGAACTATAGTTTCTGTTGTCTGTATAAGAATGATGTGTTTTTGAACCTCTGTAGAAGTCTTCGCAGAGCCTTTGATTCTGTGAGACTTTTCCTTGAGCACAAGTAAATCTATCAATTAAAGGAACATCTACATGCAATAAAGGTGCAGAAGTTATCATGGGTGACTTTAATATGCATATAGATTGGGCTAACTAAACTGGAAGCAATATGGTGGAGGAGGATTTCCTGGAGTGCATAAGGGATGGTTTTCTAGACCAATATGTCGAGGAACCAACTAGGGGGGCAGGCCATCTTAGACGGGGTGTTGTGTAATGAGAGAGGATTAATTAGCAATCTCGTTGTGCGAGGCCCCTTGGGGAAGAGTGACCATAATATGGTGGAATTCTGCATTAGGATGGAGAATGAAACAGTTAATTCAGAGACCATGGTCCAGAACTTAAAGAAGGGTAACTTTGAAGGTATGAGGTGTGAATTGGCTAGGATAGATTGGCGAATGATACTTAAGGGGTTGACTGTGGATGGGCAATGGCAGACATTTAGAGACCACATGGATGAACTACAACAATTGTACATTCCTGTCTGGCGTAAAAATAAAAAAGGGAAGGTGGCTCAACCGTGGCTATCAAGTGAAATCAGGGATAGTATTAAAGCCAAGGAAGTGGCATACAAATTGGCCAGAAATAGCAGCGAACCTGGGGACTGGGAGAAATTTAGAACTCAGCAGAGGAAGACAAAGGGTTTGATTAGGACAGGGAAAATAGAGTAAGAGAGGAAGCTTGCAGGGAACATTAAAAATGGATTGCAAAAGCTTCTCTAGATATGTAAAGAGAAAAAGATTAGTAAAGACAAACGTAGGTCCCCTGCAGTCAGAAACAGGGGAAGTCATAACTGGGAACAAAGAAATGGCAGACCAATTGAACAAGTACTTTGGTTCGGTATTCACTAAGGAGGACATAAAACAAACTTCCGGATATAAAAGGGGTCAGAGGGTCTCGTAAGAAGGATGAACTGAGGGAAATCTTTATTAGTCGGGAAATTGTGTTGGGGAAATTGATGGGATTGAAGGCTGATAAATCCCCAGGGCCTGATGGTCTGCATCCCAGAGTACTTAAGGAGGTGGCCTTGGAAATAGCGGATGCATTGACAGTCATTTTCCAACATTCCATAGACTCTGGATCAGTTCCTATGGAGTGGAGGGTAGCCAATGTAACCCTACTTTTTAAAAAAGGAGGGAGAGAGAAAAGAGGGAATTATAGCCTCACATCGGTAGTGGGTAAAATGATGGAATCAATTATTAAGGATGTCATAGTAGCACATTTGGAAAGAGGTGACATGATAGGTCCAAGTCAGCATGGATTTGTGAAAGGGAAATCAAGCTTGACAAACCTTCTGGAATTTTTTGAGGATGTTTCCAGTAGAGTGGACAAGGGAGAACCAGTTGATGTGGTGTATTTGGACTTTCAGAAGGCTTTCGACAAGGTCCAACACAAGAGATCAATGTGCACAGTTAAAGCACATGGGATTGGGGGTAGTGTGCTGACGTGGATTGAGAACTGGTTGGCAGACAGGAAGCAAAGAGTAGGAGTAAATGGGTACTTTTCAGAATGGCAGGCAGTGACTAGTGGGATACCGCAAGGTTCTGTGCTGGGGCCCCAGCTGTTTACACTGTACATTAATGATTTAGACGAGGGGATTAAATATAGTATCTCCAAATTTGCAGATGACACTAAGTTGGGTGGCAGTGTG
This sequence comes from Pristiophorus japonicus, assembly GCF_044704955.1. Lineage (NCBI taxonomy): Eukaryota > Metazoa > Chordata > Chondrichthyes > Pristiophoridae > Pristiophorus > Pristiophorus japonicus. The sequence goes on along the minus strand of NC_091986.1, from coordinate 191,862,289 downwards.
AGCTGCGAGGAGGATGCTATGAGGCTGCAGTGACTTGGATAAGTTAGGTGAGTGGGCAAATGCATGGCAGATGAAGTATAATGTGGATAAATGTGAGGTTATCCACTTTGGTGGTAAAAACAGAGAGACAGACTATTATCTGAATGGTGACAGATTAGGAAAAGGGGAGGTGCAACGAGACCTGGGTGTCATGGTACATCAGTCATTGAAGGTTGGCATGCATGTACAGCAGGTGGTTAAGAAAGCAAATGGCATGTTGGCCTTCATAGCGAGGGGATTTGAGCACAGGGACAAGTAGGTGTTACTACAGTTGTACACGGCCTTGGTGAGGCCACACCTGGAATATTGTGTACAGTTTTGGTCTCCTAACTTGAGGAAGGACACTCTTGCTATTGAGGGAGTGCAGCAAAGGTTCACCAGACTGATTCCCGGGATGGCAGTACTGACATATCAAGAAAGACTGGATCGACTGGGCTTGTATTCACTGGAGTTCAGAAGAATGAGAGGGGATCTCATAGAAACATTTAAAATTCTGATGGGTTTAGACAGGTTAGATGCAGGAAGAATGTTCCCAATGTTGGGGAAGTCCAGAACCAGGGGTCACAGTCTAAGGATAAGGGGTAAGCTATTTAGGACCGAGATGAGGAGAAACTTCTTCACCCAGAGAGTGGTGAACCTGTAGAATTCTCTACCACAGAAAGTTGTTGAGGCCAATTCACTAAATATATTCAAAAAGGAGTTAGATGTAGTCCTTACTACTAGGGGGATCAAGGGGTATGGCGAGAAAGCAGGAATGGGGTACTGAAGTTGCATGTTCAGCCATGAACTCATTGAATGGTGGTGCAGGCTCGAAGGGCCGAATGGCCTACTCCTGCACCTATTTTCTATGTTTCTATGTTTCTATGTTTACTGTGGAGGTCATTGATGAAGGTGTCTCTGCCCTTCTTGGGGACCACTACTTGATTGCCCCACAGAAAGCAGTCTGCCAAATAGACATTTCACCTTTGTGCCGCTGGAACGGCTTTGTCTCTTCCTGCATTTCCACTGGGACACTGGACCAGCTCCCGTGAAGCACAGAGCTTTTGACTAGAGATAATAAGGGGTCCTGGCTTGTCCAGATTTTGATCTGCCGGGCAGTGACGGGTGATTGCTCACTCTCAAATGCTTCGATAACCATGGCTAGGATCTGCGGGCTGCACCATTTCCACCCCCGTGGTGGGCAATGGCAGCCTACTGAGAGCATTGGCGCAGTTTTCTGTGCCTGGCCTGTGGCAGATGGCATAGTTGTATGCGGACAACGTGAGTGCCCATCTCTGAATGCGGGCCGATGTGTTGCTATTTATCCCTTTACTCTCGGAAAACAGGGATATAAGTGTCTTATGGTCAGTTTCCAATTCGAATATTAGCCCAAACAGGTATTGATGCATTTTCTTTAGCCCATAGACACACGCTAATGCTTCTTTTTCAATAATGCTGTAGGGTCTCTCAGCCTTAGACAGATTCTTGGATGCATAAGCAACCGGTTGCAGTTTCCCGAAATCATTAGCTTGTTGCAATACACACCCGATGCCATATGACGACGCATCACATGCTAGTACCAAACGCGTACATGGATCATACAACACATGCAATTTGTTTGAGCATTACAATTTTCTCGCTTTTACAAAGGCATTTTCTTGGCTTTTGCCCCAAACCCATTCGTCCCCTTTTTGTACTAAGACATGTAGTGGTTCTAACAGCGTGCTGAGACCCGGTAAGAAGTTACCAAAGTAGTTCAAGAATCCCAGAAACGATCGCAGCTCCATCACGTTCTGTGGCCTCGGTGCGTTCTCAATTGCCTCCATCTTCGCGTTAGTGGGCCTGATGCCGTCCGCTGCAATCCTCCTTCCCAGGGTCTCTACTTCAGGCGCCAGGAAAATGCACTTTGAGCGTTTTAACCTGAGCCCCACGCGGTTGAGTCGACTAAGAACCTCCTCCAGGTTCTGCAGGTGCTCGACTATGTTCCGACCTGTGACCAAGATGTCGTCCTGGAAGCCCACGGTGTGCAGGATCGACTTCAGTAAACTTTCCATGTTTCTCTGGAATATCGCCGCCGCTGATCGGATTCCAAACGGGCATCTGTTATAAGTAAAAAGACCTTTGTGCGTGTTGATGCAGGTGAGGACCTTCGATGATTCCTCCAGTTCCTGCGTCATGAAGTCAGATCCAGCTTCGTGAACGTCTTTCCTCCTGCCAGCGTTGCAAAGAGTTTGTCGGCTTTTGGTAGTGGGTATTGGTCCGGCAGGGAGAAATGATTGATAGTCACTTTGTAATCGCCACAGATCCTGATGGTGCCGTCTCCCTTGAGGACTGGGACAATAGGACTGGCCCACTCGCTGAACTCGATCGGTGAAATGATGCCCTCTCGTTGCATCCGGTCTAGCTCGATCTCTACCCTTTCTCTCATCATGTACGGTACTGCTCTCGCCTTGTGATGGATGGGTCACGCCCCCAGAATTAGGTGAATCTGCATTTTTGCTCCTTGGAATTTCCCGATGCCTGGTTCGAACAGTGAAGGAAATTTGTTTAAGACCTGGGCACACGAAGTGTCGTCTGTGGGCGATAGCGCTCGGACGTCGTCCCAGTTCCAGCATATCTTTCCCAGCCAGCTCCTGCCGAGCAGCGTAGGACCATCGCCCGGCATTATCCAGAGGGTAGCTTGTGCACCGCTCCATCGTAGACCTTTACAGTAGCACTGCCGATTACAGGAATCAGTTCTTTTGTGTAAGTTCTTAGTTTCGTGCGAATTGGAGTTAAGACTGACCTTGAGGCCTTGTTGCACCACAACCTTTCGAAAGTCTTTTTGCCCATGATGGACTGGTTTGCGCCCGTGTCCAGCTCCTTTGACACCGGGAGTCCATTTAGTTCAACATTCAGCATTATCGGGGGACAATTCATGGTGAATGTGTGTACCCCATGTAGCTCTGCCTCCTCTATCCGAGGCTCTGTTTCGTCGTGATCCTCTTCTGCAACATGGTGGTTTGCAGGTTTAACAGGCTTAGCAGCTCGCCTGCACACTCGTTGGAGGTGTCCCATTGTTCCGTAGCCCTTGCAAATGTATCCTTTGAATCGGCATGAATGGAAACGATGATCACCCCCGCAGCTCCAACAAGATGTTAATGGCCTTGCATTCGTCACCCTTGATGGTGGACTCTGAGTCATCTGCGGACGTTCTGCTGCAGGTATGTGTGACCTGCCCTGTACGTCACGATACGAAAACAATATCACTTTGTTCACAGTACTTGTAGCAGCACTTGTGTGCTGAGAGATTTGCTTTGTATTGTCACTGGTGGCAATGAACGCCTGGGCTATCTCTATGGCCTTATTCAACGTTGGGGTCTCTACAGTCAAAAGTTTGCGATGTATGGTTTCATGGCCAATGCCAAGTTCGAAAAGTCTCTGAGCATGTGCTCCAAATGTTCTTCAGATTTGCAATGTCTTGCAAGGAATCTTAGCTCGGCGACATAACTCGCTGCTTCCCGGCCTTCAGACCTTTTGTAGGTTTAGAACCGGTACCTCACCATCAAAACGCTTTCCTTCGGGTTCAAATGCTCTCAGACCAGTGTGCACCAATCATCGTACGATTTCTCCGTGGGTTTCGCTGAAGTGAGCAGATTCTTCATGAGGCCATATGTTGGTGCCCCACAGACGGTGAGGAGGATCGCCCTTCGTTTGGCAGCGCTCTCTTCCCCATCTAGCTCATTGGCCACGAAGTATTGGTCGAGTCGCTCCACAAAAGTTTCCCAATCATCTCCCTCTGAAAATTTCTCCAGGATGCCCACTGTTCTCTGCATCTTTGGGTTCGCTATCTGTATCTCATCGCCAGTTGTAGTATGTGGAGAAAGAGACAGACTGAACACTGTGAGCTCAAAGTAAAGTGTGGCCTTAGTATTTTATTGCACGTCTCCAGAGTGCCTCTCCAACCTGTGAAGCCTTTTTAAATACCTGTGCTCCCAAGGGATTATGGGATCCCTTGGGACTCCGGGGAATGAGCCATCTGGTGGCTGTACAGAGTAAATACAAGTCCACATATATAACACACGCCTGCAAATTAAACCAAGGCATGTAACCTCAGGAATATTTACTAACTCAACAGCAGAAATTTAACGTGCAAATTTTCTTTACTGCATCTCTCCTTACTTATACCCGTGAGAAAAAGAGTCCCACGGAGAATGGACCAACCACACTACCAAGTGCTAATTAATCAGCTGCTTTCAAAAGCTGTCTGTACAAAAGCACTGTATTTTTGCAAAACAAACCTCGATTCCTTTCACTCGTAACTCTGATCTTTGCCAAACACCTATGTATGTGTGTAACATCACCTACTCAAGGTTGCTGACTAGTCAATATTTCATGGCGCGGCACATGGTGAATCAAGACCTATACAGCTTTAATATATCGGCCCACAATTTGCTGGAGCGGGACATCTCACAGTGAGCACCATGATTTCAATTTTTTCCTCACCCTTCAGGCTGCATTATTTGTGCCCTGGAAATGCAAATGAACAACAGTGTGGCAATCTGGGACCACCTGCACATCGGGTCTAATGGTCTATCTCCTTAACCAATGAAATTTAAGGGAAAAAAGACTTGCATTTCTATCGCGCCTTTCATGCCCCAAAGTGCTTTAAAGCCAATGAAGTACCTTTGAAGTGTTGTAGTCACTGTTGTAATGAAGCAAGTTGTTGTAATGGAGGATAAGGAAATGGAGGGAACAGAAGGAAATTGGGTGAATAAGTCAGAACAAAAGGTCATCGACCTGAAACGTTAACTCGGTTTCTCACTCCACAGAGGCTGCCTGAGCTGCTGAGTATTTTCAGCATTTTCTGTTTTTAATTCAGATTATCAGCATCCACAGTATTTTACTTTTGAATTGGAGTCAAATTAGATACAGAAAGAGAAATATTTGATTGAGAGAAAAAGAGTCAGAAAGAAAAAGTTACAGCACGGAAGAAGGCCGTTCTGCCCGTCGAGTCCCTGCTGGCTCCCTGCAAGAGCACTTCAGCTAGTCCCGCTGCCGCCCCCCCGGCCTTCCCCCGTGGCCCTGCAAATTCTTTTACTTCATGTCCTGATCCAACTCCCTTTTGAAAGCCACTGACTCTGCTTCCACCACCCTTTCAGGCAGTGCATTCCAGATCCTAACCACTCGCTGCGTAAAAAAGTTTTCCCTCATGTCACCTTTGGTTCTTTTGCCAAACACCTCAAATCTGTCACCTCTGGTTCACAACCCTTCTGCCAATGGGAACAGTTTCTCTCTTTCTACTCTGTCCAGACCCCTCATGATTTTGAACACCTCTATCAAATCTCCATTCAATCTTCTCTGCTCTAAAGAGAACAACCTCAGCTTCTCCAGTCTATCCACGTAACTGAAGTCCATCATCCCTGGAATCATTCTCGTAAATCTTTACTGCACCCTCTCCAAGGCCGTCACATCCTTCCTAAAATGCAACACCCAGAATTGAACACAACTCCACTTGAGGCCGAACTAGATGATGTTCTTTTAGAATGTGATAGAAACATAGAAATTTACAGCGTAGAAGGAGGCCATTTCGGCCCATTGTGTCCGCGCCGGCCGACAAAGAGCCCTCGGTCAGCAGTCCTGAAGGTTACATATTAACCTATGAACAATGAACAATGGCGGACAGGTAAAGAGCATCCGGCTCAGCCAGTCCACCCTATCCAACTGCGATACCCCATGTATCGCAACATTTATCACTCCACTCCACCCGAAGCCATGCAATCTCCTGGTAGAGGTTAAAGACAGATAAAAACCCAGGCCAATTGGGGGGGGAAAAATCTGGGAAAATTCCTCTCTGACCCATCCAGATAACCGAAACTAGTCTAGGAGATCACTCTGGCGGTATTAGATTCTATGATGTATTTACCATCGTGTATGTTGTGTATCTGTAAAGCATGCACTCCCATGTTCAGCCACCAGGGAGCGCATCCCCTGAAGTCCCAAGGGAACCCAGCATCCCTTGGGAGCACTGAATATAAGCCGTCCCCTAAGGCCTGTTCCTCACTCTGGAGCGTCTTAATAAAGACTGAGGTCACTGTTATTTTAACCTCCCTGTGTGCAGTCTCATCTGTGTTAGGAACACAGTAGTGTATGCGCCAGCCAACAGGAGGTTATCCAGGTTATCCAGTCTAATCCCACTTACCTGCAGGTTATGGCACTTCAAGTACACATCCAAGCACCTTTTAAATGAGGTGAGGGTTTCTGCCTCCACCACCCTTCCAGGCAGCGAGTTCCAGACCCCTACAACCCTCTGCGTGAAGAAGCATCCCCTCAAATCCCCTCTAAACCTTTCACCAACCACCGTAGAGCATGCAGAAATCAAGCGCAAGCAGCGGAAAGAGCATGCGGCAAACCTGTCCGACCCACCCTTTCCCTCAACGACTATCTGTCCCACCTGTGACAGGGACTGTGGCTCTCGTATTGGACTGTTCAGTCACCTAAGGACTCATTTTAAGAGTGGAAGTAAGTCTTCCTCGATTCTGAGGGACTGCCAATGATGATGATGATGATAAACCTATGCCTCCTCATAACTGACCCCTCCACCAAGGGAAATAGGTCCTTGCTATCCACTATATCCAGGCCTCTCAAAATGTTATACACCTCAATGAGGTCTCCCCTCAGCCTCCTCTGTTCCAAGGAGAACAAACCCAGCCTATCCAAACTGTCCTCATAGCTAAGATTCTCCATTCCAGGCAGCAACCTCGCAAATCTCCTTTGCAGCCTCTCCAGTGCAATCACATCCTTCCTACAATACGGCGACCAGAACTGCACGCAGTATTCCAACTGTGGCCTAACCAGTGTATTATACAATTTAAGCATAACCTCCCTGCTCTTGTATTCTATGACTCGGCCAATAAAGGCAAGCATTCCGTATGCCTTCTTAACCACCTTATCCACCTGGCCTGCTACTTTCAAGGATCTGTGGACAAGCACTCCAAGGTCCCTTTTTTCATCTACATTTCTATGTGGCCTACCGTTTAATGTGTATACTCTTTCCTTATTAGCCCTCCCTAAGTGCATTACCTCACACTTCTCCGAATTAAATTCCATTTGCCACTGTTCTGCCCACCTGAGCAGCAGATTGATATCCTCCTGCAGTCCATAATTTTACTCTTCATTATTAACCGCACAGCCAATTTTAGTGTCATCTGCAAACTTTTTTATCATACCCCCTATATTCAAATCTAGATCATTGATGTATACCACAAAAAGCAATGAACCCAGTACTGAGCCCTGTGGAACCCCACTGGAAACATCCTTCCAGTCACAAAACCATCCATCAACCATAACCCTTTGCTTCCTACCTCTGCCATGTGGGACCTTATCAAAAGCTTTGCTAAAGTCCATATACACTACGTTGTACGCACGACCCTCATCGACTCTCCTGATTACCTCCTTGAAAAATTCAATCAGGTTAGTCAAACACGATCTTCCCTGAGCAAATCCGTGCTGACTGTACCCAATTAATCCTTGCCTTTCTAAATGTAGATTTATCCTGTCCTTCAGAATTTTTTCCAATAATTTTCCCTCCACTAAGACTAGGCTGACAGGCCTGTAATTACTCGGCCTATCCCTTTCTCCCTTCATAAACAAGGGTACAACATTAGCAGTCCTCCGGCACCATGCCTGAATCCAAAGAAGACTGAAAAATAATGGTCAAAGCCTCTGCTAATTCCTCTCTTGCTTCGCTCAATAGCCTGGAATGCATTTCATCCGGGACTGGGGACTTATCCACTTTCAAAGCTGGCAAACACCCCAATACCTCCTCCCACTATGTCTATTTTGTCCACAATTTCACACTCCTCCTCGATAGCAGTATCTACATTGCCCCTTTCCTTTGTGAAAACAGACGCAAAGTATTCATCAAGAAGCATATCCACGTCTTCTACCTCCACACACAGATCACCCTCATGGTCTCTAATAGACCCTACCCTTTCTTTAGTTATCCTCTTGCTCTCAATATATTTATAGAACATCTTTGGGTTTTCCTTGATTTTATTTGCCAATAGCGACGACTTTCCCAGTGGTTGATACTGTAAAGTCCTGTCCCTGCAGTACCGATTCACTCGAGGCACATACTGAAGTCAAGGTCACTCAGGACCTACACCTTTATTACACAACTCTCGAATGCCACACTTGCCTGAGACCTGTCCTTATCTACCTGTCTGGGACAGGTATCCAGTGTCTCCTGCAAGTGCACCCCTGGTGGTAAGATAAGCTTGTGGTTACAGGTCATCTCTAGTTACAGTCATGTATAGCATGGTAAGATACAGTTATGTACAGTAGTGTGAGATACATGACAGATAGCAGGGGGATTCCTCAGTAGTTGCCGTAGTCGGACTTGTTCCCTTTTTTAAAGATGGTCACGATCACTGCATCTCTAAGATCTCCTGGCATGCTCTCCTCCCTCCAGATGAGAGAGATGATGTTGTGTATTCGCGCCAGTAGTGCCTCTCCGCCATACTTCAGTGCCTCAGCAGGGATTCCATCTGCTCCCATAGCCTTGTTGTTTTTTTAGCTGTCTTATGGCCTTTTCTACCTCATGCAGGTGGCCTCACTGAGGTGGTGACAGATAGCATGCTGCGGAATGGAGTCGAGAACACTCGAGTCAAAGGCAGAGTCTTGGTTGAGGAGATCTTCGAAGTGTTCCTTCCAGCGGGCCCTGACTGCCTCAGTGTCCTTGATGAGTGTTTCCCTGTTCTTGGCCAGGAGTGGCGTGAGGCCTTGGGAGTTTGGTCCGTATGTGGCCTTGACTGCGGTGAAGAATCCTCGCACATCATGGCTGTCGGCCAGTTGTTGTATCTCCTGTGCTTTCTCCATCCATCACCTGTTCTTTAGGTCCCGGGTTTTTAGTTGAACCTTAGCCTTTAGCCGTCTGTAATGCTGCTTTGCTGCTCCCGTGTTGGATTGCTGTTTAAGGCTCAGAAATGTCCTGTGTTTGCAGTTTATTAGTTCTTGAATCTCTTGATCATTCTCATCAAACCAGTCCTGGTGTTCCCTGGTTGAGTGACCGAGCGTCTCCTTGCAGACACTGGTTATGGAGGCCTGGAGGGCAGACCAAGCACTGTGGACATTCTGCGTCTCGGGGTCATCAAGGCACGCCAGGTTAGCTGTGAGGCGCTGACTGTAAAGGATTCTCTTAGCTGGGCACTTAAGTGCCCCGACATTGACTTTTTTGCAACACTGCTTCTGCTGCCCCCTTTGCTTTGGGGCTATGTTGATGTCAATGATGGATCTGATTAGGCGGTGGTCCTGTCAGAACACAGGTGATGCGCACATCCTTGCGATCCCTGGCTCGGACGATGACATAGTCAAGCAGGTGCCAGTGTTTGGAGCGAGGGTGTTGCCACGATGCCTTGTATTTGTCTCTCTGACGGAACAAGGTGTTGGTGATGACAAGTTGATGCTCTGGACATTTTGTCAGGAGTAGGGTACCGCTGGAGTTGGCATTCCTTACCCCCTCTCTGTCAATCACGCCTCCCCAGAGGTCTGTGTCCCTGCCGACCCTGGCGTTGAAGTTACCGAGGAAGATCAGTTTGTCGCCCGCGGGGATGCAGGTCTGGGACTTTTCGAGGTTGGAGTAAAAACCCTCTTTGGCCTCATCTGTTGCATCGAATGTTGGGGCGTAAGTACTGATGACTGTCGCTCGAGTTCTCCTCAATCGCCTTCTTCCCGTGGCCGAGGAACTCCTCCCAGAGTCGCAGTGCGGATTTCGTCCCCTCCGGGGCACAACGGACTTGATTTTTGCAGCGCAACAGAAAAAAGGCAGGGAACAGCGCGAGCCCTTATACACAGCCTTCTTCAACCTTACAAAGGCCTTTTACACTGTCAACCGCGAGTTTCAGATGCCCACAAAAGTACATCACCATACTCCGCCTGCTCCACGATGACATGCAAGCCATGATCCTTACCAATGGATCCATCACAGACCCAATTCATGTCCGGACCGGGGTCAAACAGGGCTGCGTCATCACCCTAATCCTCTTCTCAATCTTCCTTACTGCCATGCTCCACCTCACAGACGTCTGCGTCTGTGCACACACAGAGGCTGAACTCCAGGACATAGTCAACGTATTTACTGAGGCGTATGAAAGCATGGGCTTTACGCTAAACATTAGTAAGACAAAGGTCCTCCAGCAGCCTGTCCTCACCGCTCAGCACTGCCCCCCAAACATCAAGATCCACGGCGTGGCCCTGGACAACGTGGACCACTTCCCCTATCTCGGGAGCCTCCTTTCAACAAGAGCAGGCATTGATGATGAGATCCAACACCGCCTCCAGTGCGGCAGTGCAGCCTTCGGCCGCCTGAGGAAACGTATGTTTGAAGATCAGTGCCTCAAAACTGTCACCAAGCTCATGTCTACAGGGCCGTAGTAATACCCGCCTTCCTGTATGGCTCAGAGATGCGGACCATGTACAGTAGACACCTCAAGTCGCTGGAGAAATACCATCAACGATGTCTTCACAAGATCCTACAAATCCCCTGGGAGGACAGACGCACAAACATTAGCGTCCTCGTCCAGGCCAACATCCCCAGCATTGAAGCACTGACCACACTTGATCAGCTCCACTGGGCAGGCCACGCAGTTCGCAGGCCAGACACGAGACTTCCAAAGCAAGCGCTCGACTCGGAACTCATCCACGGCAAACGAGCCAAAGGTGGGCACAGGAAACGTTACAAAGACACCCTCAAAGCCTCCCTGATAAAGTGCGACATCCCCACTGACACCTGGGAGTCCTTGGCCATAGACCGCCCTAAGTGGAGGAAGTGCATTTGGGAGGGCGCTGAGCTCCTCGAGTATCGTCGCCGAGAGAATGCAGAAATCAAGCGCAGGCAGTGGAAGGAGCGTGCGGCAAAACAGGCTCCCTGCCTACCCTTTCCCCCAATGACTATCTGTCCCACCTGTGACAGAAACTGTGATTCTCGTATTGGACTGTACAGCCACCTAAGAACTCATGCTAAGAGTGGAAGCAAGTCTTCCTCGATCCCGAGGGACTGCCTATGATGATGACTTGCCAATAATTTTTCATGCTCTCTCTTAGCATTCCTAATACCCTTTTTAATTTCACCTCTGAACTTCCTATATTCCTCCAGAGATTCTAAAGTATTTAGCCATCGATATATGACATAAGCTTCCCTTTTTTTCTTTATCCTCTCCCTATGAGTCCCTAGCCATCAAGGGGGCTCTAGAATTGTTATTCCCACCTTTTTCTTTAAGGGCACATATTTGGCCTGAGCCCTCCCGATCTCCTCCTTGAATACTTCCCACTGTTCCGACACTGATTTACCTTCAAGTAGCTGTTTCCAGTCCACTGTGACCAAATCACTTCTCAACTAAGTAAAGTTAGCTTTTCCAGAATTTTGGACTTTTATTCCTTTCCTTTTCCATAACTACCTTGCATCTGACTAAAGGTTAGTCATTGGCACCCAAGTGCTCTCCCACCGATAATCCTTCCACCTGCCCAACTTCATTCCCCACAATTACATCCAGAACCGCCCCCTCCCATGTTAGGCTTGTTACATACTAACTAAAAAAAGCTCTCTTGAATGCATTTTAGGAATTCTGCACCCTCTATACCCTTTGCATTATATTTGTCCCAATTAATATTAGGATAGTTGAATTCCCGTACTATTACTGCCCTATGGTTTTTGGACTTCACAGAAATTTGCCTGCATATTTGCTCTTCTGTATCCCTCCCACTATTTGGCGGTCTATAATACATGCCCAGCAGTGTGATAGCCTCTTTTTTATTTTGACCCATATGGCCTCATTTAGAAACATAGAAAATAGGTGCATGAGTAGGCCTTTCGGCCTTTCGAGCCTGCACCACCATTCAATAAGATCATGGCTGATCCTTCACCTCAGTACCCCTTCCCTGCTTTCTCTCCATACCCCTTGATCCCTTTAGCCGTAAGGACCATATCTAACTTCCTCTTGAATATATCCAATGAATTGGCATCAACAACTCTCTGCGGCAGCGAATTCCACAGGTTAACAACTCTCTGAGTGAAGAAATTTCTCCTCATCTCGGTCCTAAATGGTTTACCCCTTATCCTTCGACTGTGTCCCCTGATTCTGGACTTCCCCAACATCAAAAACATTCTTCCTGCATTTAACCTGTCCAGTCCCTTCAGAATTTTATATGTTTCTATGAGATCTCCTCTCATCCTTCTAAACTCCAGTGAATACAGGCACAGTCGATCCAGTCTCTCCTCATATGTCAGTCCAGCCATCCCGGGAATCAGTCTGGTGAACCTTCGCTGCACTCCCTCAATAGCAAGAACGTCCTTCCTCAGATTAGGAGATCAAAACTGAACACAATATTCCAGGTGAGGCCTCACCAAGGGCCTGCACAACTGCAGTAAGACCTCCCTGCTCCTATACTCAAATCCACTAGCTATGAAGGCCAACATACCATTTGCCTTCTTCAAACCTGCTGTACCTGCATGCCAACTTTCAAAGACTGATGTACCATAACACCCAGGTCTCGTTGCACCTCCCCTTTTCCTAATCTGCCGCCATTCAGATAATATTCTGCCTTTGTGTTTTTGCCCCCAAAGTAGATAACCTCACATTTATCCACATTATACTGCATCTGCCATGCACTTGCCCACTCACCTAACCTGTCCAAGTCACCCTGCAGCCTCTTAGCGTCCTCCACACAGCTCACAGCGCCACCCAGTTTAGTGTCATCTGCAAACTTGGAGATATTACACTCAATTCCTTCATCTAAATCATTAATATATATTGTAAATAGCTGGGGTCCCAGCACTGAGCCCTGCGGCACCCCACTAGTCACTGCTAGCCATTCTGAAAAGGACCCGTTTATCCCGACTCCCTGCTTCCTGTCTGCCAACCAGTTCTCTATCCACGTCAGTACATTACCCCCAAAAACATGTGCTTTAATTTTGCACATACCATGTGCTTTAATTTTGCACATGGTATGTGCAAATACTTGGCAGATGCAGTATAATGCGGATAAATGTGCGGTTATCCACTTTGATGATCCCGCGAACATATCATCCCTCCTCACAGCTGTAATAGTTTCTTTAAGTGACCTCCCACCTTTTTACTCCCCTCTCTATCCCGTCTGAAAATCCTGTAACCATAAATATTGATCTGCCAAACCTGCCCCTCTTTCAACCATGTCTCTGTAATGGCTATAATACTCCCAAATGTCTACCTGTGCTCTCAGCTCATCCGCCTTATTCGCTATACTCCTTGCATTAAAGTATGTACCATTAGCACAGGAAGACCTCCTTGATTACTACTAACTAATCCTTGTTTCCTATCTTAAAATTCACTTTCTACATTCTTGCTTTGCAATTTCAGCTTTACTTCCTTCCCTATTGAATTTGTTCTCAGGTTCCCATCGCCCTGCCAAGCTAGTTTAAACTCTCCCCAACAGCATTAGCAAAACTCCCCACGAGGATATTGAGGTGCAACCTGTCCGGTTTGTACAGGTCCCATCTCCCCCAGAGGAGATCCCAATGCCTCAGGAATTTAAAGCCCTCCCTCCTGCACCAACTCTCCAGCCGCGCATTCATTCTCTCTATCCTCCTATTTGTGTACTCATTAGCACATGGCACTGGTAGTAACATGGAGATTACTACCTTTGAGGTCCAACCCTTTAATTTTTCTCCCAGCTAAATTCTGCCTGCAGGACCTCATCCCTCTTTCTACCTATGTCATTGGTCCTGATATGGACCACGACCTCTATTCCCCTAACTATTGAATCCCCTTCCACTATAGCTGTTCACCCTCTCCGCTCAGAAAGCCCTGCGTCCGCTCGTTGACATCCTTAACCCTGGCACCAGGGAGGTACCATACCATCCCGGAGTCACGTCTACGGTCACAGAAGCACCTCTCTATTCCCCTAACTATTGAATCCCCTTCCACTATAGCTCTTTTATTCTTTGTCCCTCACTCCTGTGCAGCTGAGCCACCTGTGGTGCCTTGGACTTGGCTCTGACTGCACTCCCCAGAGGCACCATCGTCCTCACCGGGCTCAAAAGAGAATATCGGTTGGAAAGCGAGATGGACTCGGGGGACGGGGGTGTGGGGGGGGGACAGGAGGACTCCTGCACTACCTGCCTAGTGTTCTTGCTCCGTCTGATGATATCATATATTAATGTGGTGGATGAAGCAAGCTGCCTCAAGTATGACATAGACAGAAAAGTAACAGAATAGCAGAGATTTAATTACAACAAAATGTGCTATTGTTTTTATTTGATTCTTTACAACTTCAGCAGGAAAACCCAACCCAAAAAAACATGAACCAAGTACAGCACCACTTACTCACCAGAGCAAATGGCTACCTACCACTAAATGTTTGAGTGGAGCATTTCATACCAAAGAACCAGCATACAACTCTCGCATCTAAAAGTACTGTCCACAATGACATACTATTCAAAAAATGTCAGCTTGGCTCAATAGGAGCACTCTCACCTGCAAGACAGAAGATCAGACGTTTAACACCCATTCTAGGCTGACATTTCAGTGCAGCACAGAGGGAATGCTGCATCATCAGAGGTGCCTTCTTTCAGATGGGAGGTTAAATGAGTCCATGCCTGTCCAAAAAGATACAAGAGATACTTTTCTAAGAGTTCTCTTGGTGTCCTGCCCAACAGTCAACACCCAATCAACATCACCAAAGCAGACTAACAGAGTGTTGAATGGACAACATTTACTATAGATCTCCTCTGTCTTCCTCCTTTGTGCCTCAGCTGCTTGTGATACTCCCTTGCTCCTGATGTGTCACTAGCTTTTCTCAGGATTGTGTCCAGCAACTGTGTGTACAATGCTTTAGTCTTGGGGCTACACTTTTCTGTCAGGTATAGGTCTGTTACATTTATGATCACAGGTAACATTTCATGCTGCACATTGCCAAATAACAACATTCTGTCCGATCTCGTCACCAACCTGCCGGGTGGACCTTCAGTAAGGAGGGGGCAAGTAATTGGTGGTAGTGTTGTTGGTCCTGGGGTCGTGACTATAGGTTTTTGCCAATAAATCATCACTGCTGGACCCGAACACTTTCGCTCTTCCTGACATATGAGCCATTCTATCGCTTTTAACAAGGACGGCTCTAAGACCATGTCGCTGTCTGGGTCAGGACAATGTACTATTACTTCTGTTCAAGGTTTAACTACCACATGCTTTCCCGAGGTAAATTCCCCTGCTTTACAATATTCAGGTAACATTTTGTTACCGACTCATCTTGTGGCTTCAAGATAAACGCTCCTGACACTCGGATGCCGCCCCTTGCGTTACGTAGTTGTTGTACTCTCCGGTGTAGGTATATGCTTCTGGGCCCCCTAGGGCAGCCTTGTAGCTTGTCCTTGTAGAATCATAAGGGCGGTGCTGATCACGTTTAACATTCTGTTGATAAAACTCATCCTGGATATTCTAGGTTTTTAGTTAGATTCTTACCATTTCTATATCTACTGGATCATTTGCACCGTTTCTCTGGACATATGGCCTTTCCCAGATCCATTTCATTATGGCAAGTACCTCTAGTATTGCAGATATTAATCCTAGTCCCTCGAAAAGTCCATCCCTCCATTCCTCATTTCTAAGGCGTATTTTAAGGAGTAGATTACGGGGAGTATCTTAGGTTCCGCCATCAGCTGTAATTTTATATTCTTTCAGCTGGGACCAATGTTCCATCGGCCCCCACCTTTCATATTTATACATGCACATAGTCACCACTGATTAATACCTCATAGGGTCCACTCCATCGTGCAGCAAATCCAGGTTTTTCTGACAATTCTCGAACCATTACCTTTGCTCCAACCTCCGGCACTACCGCCGAGGGGTTTGTCCCTTTATCTTCATCCTCTTCTCTCTGTCTATCTCTTACTTCCTGCCGCATCTCTTTCAGCTGCTTACTCAATCTGGTAATGGTCCTAATTCTGCCCCTCCTGTGACTATCCCTCGGGTAACCTCATTGCCCATCGGGTCATTAGCTCATAGCGGGTTAGTCCTGGCGTTCGGTTTGATGTGGCGCATAACAGAAAACAGAGATTCGGGATAAATAGTTCATTCTCTGGTTGGCAATCAGTAACTAGTGGGGTGCCGCAGGGATCAGTGCTGGGACCCCAACTATTTACAATCTATATTAACAACTTGGAAGAAGGCACTGAGTGTAACGTAGCCAAGTTTGCTGACGATACAAAGATGGGAGGAAAAGCAATGTGTGAGGAGGACACAAAAAATCTTCAAAAGGACATGGACAGGCTAAGTGAGTGGGCAAAAATTTGGCAGATGAAGTATAATGTTGGAAAGTGTGAGGTCATGTATATTGGCAGAAAAAAAATCAAAGAGTAAATTATTGGAGCAAATGGAGAAAGATTGCAAAATGTTGCAGTACAGTGGGACCTGGGGGACTTGTGCATGAAACACAAAAGGATAATATGCAGGTAAAGCAAGTGATCAGTACGGCCAATGGAATCTTGGCCTTTATTGCAAAGGGGATGGAGTATAAAAGCAGGGAAGTCTTGCTGCAGCTATACAGGGTATTGGTGAGGCCACACCTGGAATACTCTGTGCAGTTTTGGTTTCCATATTTACGAAAGGAGGTTCACTAGGTTGATTCCGGGGATGAGGGGGTTGACTTATGAGGAAAGATTCAGTAGGTTGGGCCTCTACTCATTGGAATGTATAAGATTATGAGGGAACTTGACAAGGTGGATGCAGAGAGGATGTTTCCACTGATGGGGGAGACTAGAACTAGAGGGCATGATCTTAGAATAAAGGGTCGCCCATTTAAAACTGAGATGAGGAGCAATTTCTTCTCTCAGAGGGTTGTAAATCGGTGGAATTAGCTGGCTCAGAGAGCTGTTGAAGCTGGGACATTGAATAAATTTCAAACAGAAATAGACGGTTTCTTAAACGATAAAGGGATAAGGGGTTATGTGGAGAATGGACAGGGAAGTGGAGCTGAGTCCATGATCAGATTAGCCATAATCTTATTGAATGGCGGAGCAGGCTCGAGGGACTGTTTGGCCTACTCCTGTTCCTATTTCTTATGTTCTTATGTATTAGTATTGTGGGTAGTAATTCTGGCCAGGATTGTCGGGTTTCCTGTATTCAAAAACAAGTGATAGTTTATAAACTAGCTTAATATACAAGTGCTCGCAATTCAAGTTCTCACAAATCATTTCTAAGGCTACTTCCATATCTTATCTCGTCTCCGCCAAACAGCATTTCTGCCTCTCATCAGAGAAAATGGCATTTTTAGATTGTTTCCAAACTTTTTAGCTTTTTTTGCTAAACTATTTAGTATTATTTTTTGCTAAACTATTTAGTATTATTTCATTCAAAAGGTTTCCAAACCCAAGATTTTCCAATACAACTAAAATGTTTATCAAGGACAATAACCTAAAATATCTCAAAATATCTCAAAATCCCAATTTAAATACTGTACTGCCAATCTTTTTATTTAAATCTCTTTTACTGGACTAGGAGCTTACACGTCATTTAAAATAAGATTCTACACAAAGGAAAACGAGTGTGGTGCTTCCACCAGCCTGCAGCCTCGATAAACTCTGGCAGGCTTTTTTTTTAAAAAGGCATTACACTCTCCCTTCTCTTTTCTTTATCTTATTCATAGACTAAATTTATTATCTTTCAACCCAATGTAATCAACCCAATGTAATCCAGAGGATTCTGTGAACTGTCTCCAAGTCCTTGGACTCCTCTGACGTCCGATCGGATGAACAGTACTGATTGCCTCCCTAATCTGGGCCTCAAATCTAGAGTTTGCAACCACCACCAGTTTCTCACTTTGACTTATATATAGTGACGGATATACAACACATTAAAATTACCCCCAAGTCTTTTACACCGTGACAGATCCTTCTTACAAGTTCGGACACCCCAGGCGACCAACACGTTTCGTGGCAGATTACATCGGATTTATACTCACTCGTGACGGTCTGCAAATGTCCGTCTGTCTTTAGCCCAGGTGCATCCTGTCGACTACACCAATTGTTGTGGAGTATTACAGTGTTTCGGAGAAAAGAATCGTTTATAAACCACTTGATCGACAGCTTCTACACGAGTTTAGTAACTCGGTGACGCAACCAGCCATTCTCTCTGAGCTGCTTTGGAGCTGCTATTTTTATACATTCAAAATACATACAAAATCACGAAACATACGCGCAGAACTTTTCTATTGGTTGTTTCCCCTAACACGTCACAAGTGCTGGCCTAGTTACAACAATTTCATTGGTACATACAATTTAATGATGTCACTTCCATGCCCCTCTTATCTGATTAGTTACATGCTACATCATTATTTTTCTACAGTTAAGTAATTATAAAGAACTTGTCCCAGACTTATGTGTCCTTGGTTATATTTGTTATTAGTGACAAACAAACTTGAGTGTTTCAATCCTCCTTTGTATTATTATCTCGCACCATGCTATGTGAACCAGCCATTCCCACAGCTTGCCTCTCCATGATATACCTGCTTTCCCATCACGCATACACTCCTGAGAATTACAACCTTAGCTACAACACTTTTAGAAATATTAACGATTTTACTCCCTTCAAAAGCAAACTGTCATTGCCAAAACAGGGGAAGTAAAGGGTAGAAACACAGAAGTAATAAGGGGAATTGAGTAGAAAAATGAAGGAGGGTTGACATAAACACCAGAAGCAGGATAACAAAAAGCACCAGGAGCCAAGGCTGTAAAAATTCCAAATATACAGATATAGAACTTAATAGGTTTAGGACGGTCATAGAAAAAGTTACATGAGCAACAATTTCTTCAACTTATGTTTATATTTGTTGCAGGGCTGCTGTGGATGATGGGTTCTGCGTTGTGGTCAACTGTGGTGTCGGTTGCCACTGGTGTGTATGTTGGGGGAACAAAAAAGGTAGGGTCCAAGGTGGGTTGCTTAGGATAGTCCGTGAATCTGAGTTTGATTTGGTCCAAGTGTTTCCAGTGAATGAGTCCATTTGAAAGTTTGACCCAAAACACCCTGCTCCCCTCTTTGGTCACGTCAGTGCTGGGAAGCCACTTGGGACCGAGTCCATAATTTAATACAAATACAGGATCATTGATTTCAATCTCGCATGACACATTTGCGCTATCATGGAATTCACTTTGTTCAAGCCACCTGCTCTCTACCTGTTCATGTAGATCAGGGTGAACTAACGAGAGCCTTGTCTTAAGTGCTCTTTTCATGAGCAGTTCAGCAGGTGGGATCCCAGTGAGTGAGTGGGGTCTCGTGCGGTAGCTAAGCAGGACTCGGGATAGGCGAGTCTGCACTGAGCCTTCAGTTACCCTCTTCAAGCCTTGCTTGATGGTTTGCACTGCTCTCTCTGCCTGACCATTGGACGCTAGTTTAAATGGGGCAGATGTGACATGTTTGATCCGATTACGAATTCTTTGAACTCAACACTGGTAAAACACGGCCCGTTGTCACTCACCAGGACATCGGGTAAGCTGTGAGTGGCAAACATGGCCCGCAGGCTTTCAGTAGTGGCAGCGGACATGCTAGCTGACATTATCTCACATGCAATCCACTTGGAATACGCGTCTCCAACCACAGGAACATTTTACCCAAGAATGGGCCTGCATCGTCGACGTGTACCCGAGATCAAGGTTTGGAGGGCCAAAACCATAAACTTAGCGGCACCTCCCTGGGTACATTGCTTAACTGCGAGCATGTATTACATCTGTGAACGCAGGACTCTAAGTCCACATCGATACAGGGCCACCACACATGGGATCTGGCTATCACTTTTATTGTGTTCCGAACACAGATGAGGCTAAAGTAACAGTGACCTCAGTCTTTAATAAGACACTCCAGAGTGAGGAAGAGGCCTTAGGGGCCGGCTTATATACAGTGCTCCCAAGGGTTGCTGGGATCCCTTGGGACTTCAGGGGATGAAATCCCTGGTGGCGGAAAATGGGAGTGCATGCTTTACAGATACACAACATCACTCCCCCGACAAAGTCAAAGTGAAAACTATTTACAAGGTGAGGCAGTCGGGAGCCTTTCTTTCCCTGGTGGACTGCCTCGGTACAAATGTCTGTTCTGTTGTGTTGGCTGTGCCCTCGCTGGGCTGGTGTGTTGTTGGCCCTGCAGGGCTGCTGGGCTGTTGGGCGTGATGGGTTCGATTTCCTGGTCCGGGGTGGTGTCATTGATCCTTTGGGTGTGTGTTGTGGGCTCGAAAAAGGTGTTTTCTGCTGTGGGTTGTTCAGGGAAGTCTGTGAACCGCAGCCTCATTTGGTCCAGGTGCTTTCTGCAAATTTGTCCATTGTCTAGTTTGACTACAAACACTCTATTGCCTTCATTAGCTATCACCATGCCCGCGATCCACTTGGGACCACGTTCATAGTTTAGCACATACACAGGGTCATTCAGATCAATTTCCCGTGACACAGTGGCGCGACCATCGTTTACATTTTGTTGCTGCCATCTGTTCTCTGCCTGATCATGCAGGTTGGGTGAACCAGCGAAAGTCTGATTTTAAGTGTCCTTTTCATGAGTAGCTCAGCCGGGGGCACCCCTGTGAGCGAGTGGGGTCTCGTGCGGTAGCTGAGCAGTACTCGGGACAGGCGGGTTTGGAGTGGGCCTTTTGTGACTCGTTTAAGGCTCTGTTTGATGGTTTGTACTGCCCGCTCTGCCTGCCCATTGGAGGCTGGTTTAAATGGGGCCGAGGTGACATGTTTGATCCCATTGCGGGTCATGAATTCTTTAAATTCGGCACTGGTGAAACATGGCCCGTTGTCACTGACCAGTATGTCAGGCAGGCCGTGGGTGGCAAACATGGCCCTCAGGCTTTCAATGGTGGCGGTGGCGGTGCTTCCCGACATTACTTCACATTCAATCCATTTTGAAAAAGCATCCACCACCACCAGGAACATGTTACTGAGAAACAGGCCCGCATAGTCAACATGGATCATCGACCATGGTCTGGAGGGCCAGGACCACAAACTTAGTGATGCCTCTCTGGGCGTGTTGCTCAATGAGCACAAACGCTGCATTGCCGTACACAGGACTCTAAGTCAGAGTCGATACCGGGCCACCACACCTGGTATCTGGCTATTGCTTTCATCATTACTATGCCCGGGTGTGTGCTGTGGAGATCCGAGATGAACGTCTCCCTGCCCTTTTTTGGTACCACTACGCGGTTACCCCACAACAAGCAGTCTGCCTGAATGGACAGCTCGTCCTTTCACCACTGTAACAGCTTGATTGGCTCTTGCATTTCAACGGGGATGCTGGCCCAGCTCCCATGCAGTACACAGTTTTTTTTACCAGCGACAGCAGAGGATCTTGGCTGGTCCAAGTCCTAATCTGGCAGGCCGTGACAGGTGATTTATCATTTTCAAATGCTTCCAAGATCATCAGCAAGTCTGCGGGCTGCGCCACCATCAACAAGTTTGCAGGCTGCGCCATTTCCACCCCCATGGTGGGCAATGATAGCCGACTGAGAGCATTCGCACAGTTCCGGTGCCTGGCTTGTGGCGGATGGTATAGTTATATGCTGATAGCGCAAGTGCCCACCTTTGTGTGTGGGCTGAGGCATTGGTATTTATCCCCTTGTTTTCAGCGAACAGGGTTGTGAGGGGCTTGTGATCAGTTTCCAGCTCAAATTTGAGGTATTGATGCATTTTCTTTACCCCGAACACACATGCTAATGCCTCTTTCTCAATCATTCTGTAGGCCCTCTTGGCCTTTTACAAGCTCCTGGAAACATAGGCGACAGTGTAAGGGGAGCTTGGGGTGTGGCTTCGAATCCACACTCCCCTTGGGTTCTGTACATGCGATTTATGAGGGTGGGTGAGTAATGAGGCACCAGACACAGTGGGTAAGAGTACAAAATGGCTAATGTTGTTTATTTAGAATAGCAAACACAAAGATAGAGGGTATAGGAAGAGGTCATAAAATAGCAGTAATGGCAAAATCTCATTCAACAACCCGAAAAATCTCACAACAGGGAAGGGGAAAAGAAGAGGTTAAAACATTCCACTCACACACAACCACACCTCCCACTCCCACCCCTCCTACCAATTCCTATCCTAAATTGAGTCTGTGAGGGGATTTGGGCTACACTCACAATCCTATCAACTCCGGGGTTCTGGGGGCACTTATTTCAGCTCGGGGTCCCTCTGTGGTGGGTTTTATGTTGTTGTTCGGTTTTCCTCCTCGATGTTGCATCGGTTTCTTCTATCTGCCTCTCGGTTATCGTCAGACTACAGCTGTGAATCCAGGTTATTGAACCAGGTGTCCAGGTCTGCACAGCTCTGCGTGCCCCAGCCTGATGCTTCGGCTATTCTCACCCTGTCCAGTGTGTTCAGGGCTAACAGCAGCACCTGCTGCCACTTACCAACCAAAATCAAAGTTTGCAAAACTCTCTCAGCTCCTTTCCCTCCAGCAGCCAGCAGCCCTTTTCAAGAACTGACCCCAAACTGTTTTTCTCCACAACTCCTGCAAGTCTTTTCCTCTCAACACCTTTCCTCCCCTGTGAACTCTGCCTACAACTCTTTTTTGGTCCACAACCTGTTTTCTGGTGGTTCTGTGTCCTATATTTGTATTCAATTCAGTTCTGGTCTTTTCGCATTCAAACCCAGTGGGTGGTCCATTGTTTGGGCGGGGAGATAGCTTTGAATATTTAATCAGAAGATGTCACAGGTACACGCAGGTGTGAGGACCAGGGTATTGTTACGGGGCACATAGGTGCCTGAAAGTCTGTGGGTCCTTTGTTATAGTCCTGGGAGTCAGTGGGCCATTCCTGCAGTGATTCATAGTTTTGATTCAGAGCTATTTTTCATATTAATTAGGTAGATAATGGCCCACATTCGTAGTTTGATTTGGGGGGGGAAGTCATTTTCAAAGTGGGCCGGGGAGTCCTTATTGGTTGAAGATTTCCCCACTTCAGGCCCGACTCGACCCCTGATTGGCCTGCCAGAATGTACTTTTTCCCCATTGGCCAGTGCCTCTGTCTCGCTTGTGAGCCAGACTCCACAATGTCTGTATCCGCCCACACATTTTCCCAGCCTGCTTGTTGTAATACACACCCGACTCTGTACAACAACGCATCACATGCTAGCACAAGTCTTTTACACGGGTTATACAATACAAGCAGCTTGTTGGAGCATAAAATGTTTCTGGCTTTCTCAAAAGCAATTACTTGTTTTTTTCCCCATACCCAGTTCTCACCTTTGCGCAATAACACATGTAGGGGCTCTAAAAGGGTGCTTAACCCAGTAGGAAGTTACCAAAATAGTTGAGGAATCCCGTGACGTTCTGTGATGTTCTGTGGCCTGGGCGCGTTCCTGATAGCCTCTGTCTTGGCGTCTGTGGGCCGAATGCCGTCCGCCGTGATTTTTCTCCCCAAAAACTCAATTTCTGTTGCCATAAGACCTCTTCAGCCGCAGCCCTACGCGATCCAGTCGCTGGAGGATCTCCTCCAGGTTTTGTAGGTGCTTGGCGGTTTCCTGACCCGTGATCAATATGTCGTCCTGAAAGACCACCGTGTGTGGTACCAACTTGAGTAGGCTCTCCATGTTTCTCTGGAAGATCGCTGCAGCTGACCGAATTCCAAACGGGCATCTATTGATGAACAGTTCCTTTTGCGTGTTGATGCAGGTGAGGCCCTTCGAAGATTCCTCCAGCTCCTGCGTCATGTACACCAAAGTCAGGTCGAGCTTGGTGAACATCTTGCCTCCTGCCAGCGTCGCAAATAGGTCGTCTGCCTTAGGTAGCGGGTATTGGTCCTGTAGCGAGAAACGATTAATAGTTACTTTATAATCACCGCAAATCCTGACTGTGCCATCACTTTTGAGTACTGGAACAATCGGGCTGGCCCACTCGCTGAATTACACTGGGGAGATGATGCCCTCGCGTTGCAGCCTGTCCAGCTCAATTTCCACTCTCTCCCTCATCATGTGAGGTACCGCTCGCGCCTTGTGGTGAATGGGTCGTGCCTCTGGGACCAAGTGGGTCCACACCTTCGCCCAGAAAAGTTTCCAATGCCTGGCTCAAAAAGGGAAGGAAATTGTTAAGAACCTGGATACATGAGGCCTCATCGACATGTGATAGTGCTCGGATGTCATCCCAGTTCCAGCGGATTTTGCCCAGCCAGCACCTTCCAAGCAGTGTGGGGCCATCGCCCGGGACAATCCAGTGGCAGTTCGTGCACCGTGCCCTCACAGGTGACTTTGACCGTAGTGCTGCCCAGGACAGTGATAAGCTCTTTGGTGTACGTTCTCAGTTTCGTATGGATGAGGCTCAGGACTGGTCTGAGTGCCTTGTTGCACCACAGTCTCTCAAACATCTTTTTACTCATGATGGATTGGCTACCGCCAGTGTCCAGTTCCATGGCTATGGGTAAGCCATTCAATTTTACGTTTAGTATTATAGGTGGACATTTCATCGAAAATGTGTGCACCCCGTGTACTTCAGCATCTGCCTCCTCTCTCTGAGGCTCGAAATTGCTTTGATCCACCATGGACCGATCTTCCTTTGCCACATGGTGGTTAGCAGGTTTTGCAGAGCTTGCAGCTCATTTGCAATCTCGTTGCCCCATTGTTCCACAACTCTTGCAAACATACCCTTTGAAGCGGCATGAATAGGCTGAATGGAAGTCTCCATAATGCCAACAAGGTATGAATTGACTTTGCATTCATCCTTTGTTGGGGACTCTGAGTCATCTGGGTCACCTGAGGCCTGCTGGCAGTTGCAGACTCGTGGGTTCTGCCCTGTACATTTCTCCTCACAAACACTGTTCCAGTTAATTTATGAACATTGCTAACACTTGTGTGCTGAGAGATTTGTTTGGTGTTATCAATGGTGGACATAAAATCCTGTACTATCACAATGGCCTTACTGAGGGTCAGTGTCTCTACAGTCAAAAGTTTTCGTAGGATGGTCTCATGGCCAATGCCCAGTACAAAAAAGTCTCTGAGCATTTGCTCCAGGTAGCCATCAAACTCACATTGTCCTGCAAGTCGCCTTAACTCGGCGACGTAGCTCGCCACTTCCTGACCTTCAGATCGCTGGCACATGTAGAACCGATACCTCGCCATCAGCACGCTCTCCCTCGGGTTAAGATGCTCCCGAACCAGTGTACACAGCTCCTCATACGACTTATTTGTGGCTTTCACCGGAGCCAGAAGATTCTTCATGAGGTTGTAGGTTGGTGCCCTGCAGACTGTGAGGAGGACCGCTCTCCTTTTTGCAGCGCTTCCTTCTCCGTCCAGCTCGTTGGCTACAAAGTACTGGTCTACCGTTTGACATAGGCTTCCCAGTCCTCACCCTCCGAGAACTTCTCCAGGATGTCCACAGTTTGCTGCATCTTTGCATTGGATTCGTATTCTCGTCTCCAGTTATTGTGTTCCTAACACAGATGAGGCTGCACACAGGGAGGTTAAAGTAACAGTGACATCAGTCTTTAATAAGACACTCCAGAGTGAGGAACAGGCCTTAGGGACTGGCTTATAGACAGTGCTCCCAAGGGTTGCTGGGATCCTTTGGGATTTCAGGGGATGAGCTCCCTGGTGGCAGAACATGGGAGTGCATGCTTTACAGATACACAACACCTTTCATCATTACGATGCCTGGGTGTGTACTGTGGAGGCCATTGATGAAGGTGTCTTTGCCCTTCTTGGGGACAACTACTCGATTGCCCCACAGAAGGCAGTCTGCCTGTACAGACATTTCATCTTTGCGCCGCTGGAACGGCTTTATCACTTCCTGCATTTCCACTGGGACACTGGACCAGCTCCCGTGAAGCACAGAGCTTTTGACGAGAGATAATAAGGGGTCATGGCTTGTCCAGCTTTTGATCTGCCAGGCAGTGACGGGTGATTGCTCACTCTTAAATGCTTCCATAACCATGGCTAGATCTGTGTGCTGCACCATTTCCACCCCCGTGGAGGGCAACAGCAGCCTACTGAGAGCATCGGCACAGTTTTCCGTGCCTGGCCTGTGGCGGATGGCGTAGTTGTATGCGGACAACGTGATGCCCATTTCTGGATGCGAGCCGATGCATAGAAACATAGAAATATAGAAAATAGGTGCAGGAATAGGTCATTCGGCCCTTCGAGCCTGCACCACCATTCAATAAGAGCATGGCTGATCATTCCCTCAGTACCCCTTTCCTGTTTTCACTCCATACCCCTTGATCCCCTTAGCCGTAAGGGCCATATCTAATTCCCTCTTGAAAATATCCAATGAACTGGCATCAACAACTCTCTGCGGCAGGGAATTCCACAGGTTAACAACTCTCTGAGTGAAGAAGTTTCTCCTCATCTCAGTCCTAAATGGCCTACACGTTATCCTAAGACTGCGTCCCCTGGTTCTGGACTTCCACAATATCGGGAACAATCTACCCGCATCTAATCTGTCCCATCCCATCAGAATCTTGTATGTTTCTATGAGATCCCCTCTCATCCTTCTAAACTCCAATGTATAAAGGCCCAGTTGATCCAGTCTCTCCTCATATGTCTGTCCTGCCATCCTGGGAATCACTCTGGTGAACCTTCGCTGCACTCCCTCAATAGCAAGAACGTCCTTCCTCAGATTAGGAGACCAAAATTGAACACAATATTCCAGTTGAGACCTCACCAAGGCCCTGTACAACTGCAATAAGACCTCCCTGCTCCTATACTCAAATCTCCTAGCTATGAAGGTCAACATACTATATGCCTTCTTTACCGCCTGCTGTACCTGCATGTCAACTTTCAGTGACTGATGAACCATGACACCCAGGTCTCGTTGCACCTCCCCTTTTCCTAATCTGCCACCATTCAGATAATAATCTGCCTTCGTGTTATTGCCTCCAAAGTGGATAACCTCACATTTATCCACATTATACTGCATCTGCCATGCATTTGCCCACTCACCTAACCTGTCCAAATCACCCTGCAGTCTCTTAGCATCCTCCTCGCAGCTCACACCGCCACCCAGTTTAGTGTCATCTGCAAACTTGGAGATATTGCATTCAATTCCTTCATCCAAATCATTGATGTATATTGTAAAGAGCTGGGGTCCCAGCACTGAGCCCTGCGGCACTCTACTAGTCACTGCCTGCCATTCTGAAAAGGACCTGTTTATCCTGACTTTCTGCTTCCTGTCTGCCAACCAGTTATCTATTAGTACATTACCCCCAATATCATGTGCTTTAATTTTGCACACCAATCTCTTGTGTGGGACCCTGTCAAAAGCCTTTTGAAAGTCAAATGCACACATCCACTGGTTCTCCCTTGTCCACTCTACCAGTTACATCCTCAAACAATTCTAGAAGATTTGTC
Organism: Pristiophorus japonicus; assembly: GCF_044704955.1. Lineage (NCBI taxonomy): Eukaryota > Metazoa > Chordata > Chondrichthyes > Pristiophoridae > Pristiophorus > Pristiophorus japonicus. Next base: position 191,834,952 of record NC_091986.1, on the reverse strand, counting down.
AAGCATGATTTCCCCTTCATAAATCCATGCTGACTTGGACTGATCCTGTCACTGCTTTCCAAATGCACTGTTATTTCATCCTTAATACTTGATTCCAACATTTTCCCCACCACTGATGTCAGGCTAACCGGTCTATAATTACCCGCTTTTTCTCTCTCCCTCCCTTTGTAAAAAGTGGTGTTACATTGGCTACCCTCCAGTCCATATGAACTGATCCCGAGTCGATAGACTGTTGGAAAATGATCACCAATGCATCCACTATTTCTCGGGCCACTTCCTTAAGTACTCTGAAATGCAGACTATCAGGCCCCAGGGATTTATCGGCCTTCAATTCCTTCAATTTCCCTAACACAATTTTCCGCCTAATAAGGATCTCCTTCAGTTCCTCCTGCTCACTAGACCCTCGATCCCCTAGTACTTCCGGAAGGTTATTTGTGTCTTCCTTCGTGAAGACAGAACCAAAGTATTTGTTCAATTCATCTGCCATTTCTTTGTTCCCCATTATAAATTCACCTGAATCCGACTGCAAGGGACCTACGTTTGTCTTCACTAATCTTTTTCTCTTCACATATCTATAGAAGCTTTTGCAGTCAATTTTTATGTTCCCGGCAAGCTTCTTCTCATACTCTATTTTTCCCCCTCTTAATTAAACCCTTTATCCTCCTCTGCTGAATTCTAAATTTCTCCCATTCCTCAGGTTTGCTGCTTTTTCTGATCAATTTATATGTCTCTTCCTTGGATTTAACATTATCCTTAATTTCCCTTGTTAGCCACGGTTGAACCTCCTTCACCGTTTTATTTTTACTCCAGACAGGGATGTACAATTGCTGAAGTTCATCCATGAGATCTTTAAATGTTTGCCATTGCCTATCCACTGTCCACCCTTTAAGTATCATTTGCCAGTCTATTCTCGCCAATTCATGCCTCAAACCATCGAAGTTACCTTTTCTTAAGTTCAGGAACCTAGTTTCTGAATTAACTGTGTCACTCTCCATCCTAATAAAGAATTCTACCATGTTATGGTCACTCTTCCCCAAGGGGTCTTCACAACAAGATTGCTAATTAGTCCTTTCTCAGTACACATCACCCAGTCTAGGATGGCCAGCTCCCTGGTTGGTTCCTCGATATATTGGTCCAGAAAACCATCCCTAATACACTCCAGGAAATCCTCCTCCACCGCATTGCTACCAGTTTGGTTAACCCAATCAATATGCAGATTAAAGTCACCCATGATAACTGCTGTACCTTTATTGCATGCATCCCTAATTTCTTGTTTGATGCGTTGGTATTTATACCTTTACTCTCGGAAAACAGGGATATAAGTGGCTTATGGTCAGTTTCCAATTTAAAATTTTAGCCCAAACAGGTGTTGATGCATTTTCTTTACCACATAGACTTACGCTAACGCTTCTTTTTCAATGATGCTGTCGGCCCTCTCAGCGTTAGACAAACTCCTGGATGCATAAGCAACCGGTTGCAGTTTCCCAAAATCATTAGCTTGTTGCAATACACACCCGATGCCATATGACGAACCATCACATGCTAGTATCAAACGCTTACATGGATCATACAACACAAGCAATTTGTTTGAGCAAAACAATTTTCTCGCTTTTACAAAGGCATTTTCTTGGCTTTTGACCCAAACCCATTCACCCTCTTTTCGTAGTAAGACATGTAATGGTTCTAGCAGTGTGCTGAGACCTGGTAAAAAGTTACCAACGTAGTTCAAGGGTCCCAGAAAAGACCGCAGCTCCATCACGTTCTGTAGCCTCAGTGCATTCTCAATTGCACATGTCTTCATGTTGGTAAGCCTGATGCCGTCCGCCGCAATCCTCCTTCCCAAGAACTCCACTTCAGGCACCAGGAAAACGCACTTTGAGCGTTTTAATCTGAGCCTCACACGGTTGGGTCAACTAAGATCCTCCTCCAGGTTCTGCAGATGCTCGACTGTGTTCCGACCTGTGACCAAGATGTCGTCCTGGAAGACCACGGTGTGTAGGACCGACTTCAGTAAACTTTCCATGTCTCACTGGAATATCGCCACCGCTGATCGGATTCCAAACGGGCATCTGTTGTAATCAAAAAGACCTTTGTGCGTGTTGATGCAGATGAGGGCCTTCGATGACTCCTCCAGTTCCTGCGTCATGTAGGCTGAAGTCAGATCCAGCTTCGTGAACATCTTTCCTCCCGCCAGCGTTGCAAAGAGGTCGTCAGCCTTTGGTAGTGGGTATTGGTCCTGCAGGGAGAAACAATTGATAGTTACTTTGTAATCGTCACAGATTCTGACGATGCCATCTCCCTTGAGGACTGGGACAATAGGACTGGCCCGCTCGCTGAACTCGATCGGTGAAATGATGCCCTCTCTGTGCAGCCGGTCTAGCTCGATCTCTACCCTTTCTCTCATCATTGACGGTACTGCTCTCGCCTTGTGATGGATGGGTCGCGCCCCCGGAATTAGGTGGATCTGCACTTTTGCTGCTTGTAATTTCCTGGTTTGAACAGCGAAGGAAATTTGTTTAAGACCTGTGCACACGAAGTGTCGTCAGTGGGCGATAGCGCTCGGACGTCGTACCAGTTCCAGCGTGTCTTTCCCAGCCAGCTCCTGCCAGCAGTGTGGGACTATCGCCCGGCCCCACCCAGAGTGGTAGCTTGTGCACTGCTCCATCGTCGGAGACCTTTACGGTAGCACCATCGATTACAGGAATCAGTTCTTTTGTGTAAGTTCTTAGTTTCGTGCGAATTGGAGTTAAGACTGGTCTTGAGGCCTTGTTGCACCACAACCCTTCGAAAGTCTTTTTGCCCATGATGGATTGGCTCGCGCCTGTGTCCAGCTCCATTGACACCGGGACTCCATTTAGTTCAACATTCAGCATTATCGGGGACAATTCATGGTGAATGTGTGCACCCCATGTACCTCTGCCTCCTTGATCTGAGGCTCTGATTCGTCGTGATCCTCCGTGGATCTGTCCTCCTCTGCAACATGGTGGTTTGCAGGTTTAACAGGCTTTGCAGCTCGTCTGCACACTCGTTGCACGTGCCCCATTGTTCCACAGCCCTTGCGAATGTATTTTTGGATTGGCATGAATGGAAATGATGATCACCCCCGCAGCGCCAACAAGGTGTTAATGGCCTTGCATTTATCACCCTTGATGGTGGACTCTGAGTCATCTGCGGACGTGCAGCTGCAGGTATGTGTGACCTGCCCTTTATGTTATGATTCGAAAACAGCATCACTTTATTCACAGTACTTGAAGCAGCACTTGTGTGCTGAGAGATTTGCTTCGTATTGTCACTGGTGGCAATGAACGCCTGGGCTATCGCTATGGCCTTATTCAAGGTTGGGGTCTCTATAGTCAAAAGTTTGTGAAGTATCATTTCGTGGCCAATGCCAAGTACGAAAAAGTCTCTGAGCACGTGCTCCAAATGTCCTTCAAATTTGCAATGTCCTGCAAGGCGTCTCAGCTCGGCGACATAACTCGCCACTTCCTGGCCTTCGGACCTTTTGTAGGTGTAGAACCGGTACTTCCCCATCAGAATGCTTTCCTTCGGGTTCAAATGCTCTCGGACCAGTGTGCACAAATCATTATAAGATCTCTCCGTTGCTTTCGCTGGAGTGAGCAGATTCTTCATGAGGCCATATGTTGGTGCACCACAGACGCTGTGGAGGATCGCTCTTCGTTTGGCAGTGCTCCTTTCCCCATCTAGCTTGTTGGCCACGAAGTATTGGTCGAGTCGCTCCACAAAAGTTTCCCAATCATCTCCCTCCGAAAATTTCTCCAGGATGCCCACTGTTCTCTGCATCTTTGGGTTCGCTATCTGTATCTCATCGCCAGTTGTTGTGTATGGAGAAAGAGTCAGACTGAACACTGAGTTCATAGTAAAGTGTGACCATAGTCTTTTATTGCAGGTCTCCAGAGTGCCTCTCCAACCTGTGAAGCCTCCTTTAATACCTGCTCCCAAGGGATTGTGGGACTCCAGGGGATGAGCCCTCTGGTGGCTATACAGAGTAAATACAAGTCCACATATATAACAGGTGGCGGTTCCCATTGCTGCTCAACATAATTGTTTGCCAATATTGTTGCCCATTTTATTTTCCCAAATTCTATCCTCAGCCCCTTAAAATCAGTTTTTCTCCAATCTATTACCCTGGTTTTTGTCACACTTATGTCCTTCTCAATGATCATCTTACAGCATATTATATTGTGGTCACTATTGCCTAGATGTTTTCCTACTTTTACTTCACTTATCTGCTCTGGTTCATTCCCCATTATTAGATCCAATAGAAAATCCTCCCTTGTTGGACTTTTTACATATTGGGTTAGAATAAGTCCTGTACACATTGTAGGAACTCCATTCCCTTACTTCCTTTTGTAATATAGTTCCATCTCGTGGACTACTGCTCCACCTAGTGGACATCTGTGGTAATGCAGCCATTGCTGTAAATATCAACAAAAGCATCAAGTGACAGGTCATCTGACAAGTTCCAGAGTTAATAGTCATCTTGGGGTCTGTGTGTGTTGTGCGGTTGTAAGGAATATATGAAATTGGCAATGAAGGATAGGATTTCTGGATTCCCTAGCTGAAATTTTTGTTGGTGGATGATTCTAACCAAACAACAGAGAGATTAAAGAGGTCCTTTGTTTGCAGAACAGCTAAAAACCCAAGGTAAATTACAAACACACTTGGCTGAACTGCCAGAGTCCAGCTGGCTGTGCCTTTGGGAATAATAGGACGTTTGGGTGAATTCTATCGTGACCGTGAGACTTTTGGAGCATATGTGGAGTGGCTAGAAATGTTTTTCGCCATGAATAGTATTACCGAAGTCCCCGATGATGAAAATGGGAGGCGTTAGACAGAAAATGGGCTATTTTCTTGACTGAAGCAGGCCACGAGGTGTATGAAATCCTGAAAAATGTGCTTGTTCCCAGCAAGCCAAAGGACACATCACTAATGGAGATTCTAAGCAAGTTAGAACAGCACTAGTCATGAGCTGAGAATTGGCTGAGATGGATTGGCGAATGATACTTAAGGGGTTGACTGTGGATGGGCAATGGCAGACATTTAGAGACCGCATGGATGAACTACAACAATTGTACATTCCTGTCTGGCATAGAAATAAAAAAGGGAAGGTGGCTCAACCGTGGCTATCAAAGGAAATCAGGGATAGTATTAAAGCCAAGGAAATGGCATACAAATTGGCCAGAAATAGCAGCGAACCTGGGGACTGGGAGAAATTTAGAACTCAGCAGAGGAGGACAAAGGGTTTGATTAGGGCAGGGAAAATGGAGTATGGGAAGAAGCTTGCAGGGAACATTAAGACGGATTGCAAAAGTTTCTATAGATATGTAAAGAGAAAAAGGTTAGTAAAGACAAATGTAGGTCCCCTGCAGTCAGAATCAGGGGAAGTCATAACGGGGAACAAAGAAATGGCGGACCAATTGAACAAGTACTTTGGTTCGGTATTCACGAAGGAGGACACGAACAACCTTCCGGTTATAAAAGGGGTCGGGGGGTCTAGTAAGGAGGAGGAACTGAGGGAAATCCTTATTAGCGGGGAAATTGTGTTGGGGAAATTGATGGGATTGAAGGCCGATAAATCCCCAGGGCCTGATGGACTGCATCCCAGAGTACTTAAGGAGGTGGCCTTGGAAATAGTGGATGCGTTGACAGTCATTTTCCAACATTCCATTGACTCTGGATCAGTTCCTATGGAGTGGAGGGTAGCCAATGTAACCCCACTTTTTAAAAAAGGAGGGAGAGAGAAAACAGGGAATTATAGACCGGTCAGCCTGACATCGGTAGTGGGTAAAATGATGGAATCAATTATTAAGGATGTCATAGCAGTGCATTTGGAAAGAGGTGACATGATAGGTCCAAGTCAGCATGGATTTGTGAAAGGGAAATCATGCTTGACAAATCTTCTGGAATTTTTTGAGGATGTTTCCAGTAGAGTGGATAAGGGAGAACCAGTTGATGTGGTATATTTGGACTTTCAGAAGGCGTTCGACAAGGTCCCACACAAGAGATTGATGTGCAAAGTTAGAGCACATGGGATTGGGGGTAGTGTACTGACATGGATTGAGAACTGGTTGTCAGACAGGAAGCAAAGAGTAGGAGTAAATGGGTACTTTTCAGAATGGCAGGCAGTGACTAGTGGGGTACCGCAAGGTTCTGTGCTGGGGCCCCAGCTGTTTACACTGTACATTAATGATTTAGATGAGGGGATTAAATGTAGTATCTCCAAATTTGCGGATGACACTAAGTTGGGTGGCAGTGTGAGCTGTGAGGAGGATGCTGTGAGGCTGCAGAGCGACTTGGATAGGTTAGGTGAGTGGGCAAATGCATGGCAGATGAAGTATAATGTGGATAAATGTGAGGTTATCCACTTTGGTGGTAAAAACAGAGAGACAGACTATTATCTGAATGGTGACAGATTAGGAAAAGGGGAGGTGCAAAGAGACCTGGGTGTCATGGTACATCAGTCATTGAAGGTTGGCATGCAGGTGCAGCAGGCGGTTAAGAAAGCAAATGGCATGTTGGCCTTCATAGCAAGGGGATTTGAGTACAGGGGCAGGGAGGTGTTGCTACAGTTGTACAGGGCATTGGTGAGGCCACACCTGGAGTATTGTGTACAGTTTTGGTCTCCTAACCTGAGGAAGGACATTCTTGCTATTGAGGGAGTGCAGCGAAGGTTCACCAGACTGATTCCCGGGATGGCGGGACTGACCTATCAAGAAAGACTGGATCAACTGGGCTTGTATTCACTGGAGTTCAGAAGAATGAGAGGGGACCTCATAGAAACATATAAAATTCTGACGGGGTTAGACAGGTTAGATGCAGGAAGAATGTTCCCAATGTTGGGGAAGTCCAGAACCAGGGGTCACAGTCTAAGGATAAGGGGTAAGCCATTTAGGACCGAGATGCGGAGGAACTTCTTCACCCAGAGAGTGGTGAACCTGTGGAATTCTCTACCACAGAAAGTTGTTGAGGCCAATTCACTAAATATATTCAAAAAGGAGTTAGATGAGGTCCTTACTGCTAGGGGGATCAAGGGGTATGGCGAGAAAGCAGGAATGGGGTACTGAAGTTGAATGTTCAGCCATGAACTCATTGAATGGCGGTGCAGGCTAGAAGGGCCGAATGGCCTACTCCTGCACCTATTTTCTATGTTTCTATGTTTCTATGAGCCCCTGGAAATTGCTGAAGGTTATCGCTTTGGAACACAAGATCAATTCCATGATGAGAGTATCAGTGAGTACATTGTAGCTTTAAAAAAGCTATCCATTCACTGTCATTTCGGAAACTTTCAGAACCGAGCATTGCGTGACCGCTTTGTTCGTGGGATGAAAAATCAAGCAATCAGAAGAAAGTTATTAACAATCCCTAACTTCACTTCTGATTTAGCTTGTCAGATAGCTATGTTAATGAATATGGTCGACCAATATTCCCGAGAATTTCGGCCATGTTCAGTCATCCGACAACCGAGATGAATCTCCTGCAGGTTAAAAGAAAAAGGCAGATGTGCCTCAAAAGCCTCAGCAACTGGCCAAGGTATCAGAGCATTGAAGACGTGCTATTGGTGTCTGGGACAGCACATTGCTCAAAGTTGTCCATATATGAAGGCAGAGGGCTAGATTTCCCTCTTTTTTTGCATGATTAACGCCCACTTACTGTCCATTTTAAAGCTGAAATGACGTATAATGGCCAGATATCGCCCATTTAGCCACAAAATGGAAAATGTCGCGCATTTTTCGGACATTTATCACTGAGCATTCCTTTCCTCATGGGAAAAAAGTAATACCGCCCGCCCACTTTTTTGGGGCAGAATTGCCAGAATGGGTGAAATCAACCCCATAATATCACCCAGCGTTAGTTTCCGCATGTAATTAATGCCGAGATTCAATAATACCGAGCGCCCACTTTATTTTGTCGTAAAGATCACATTTGCTGAAACTAACGCCCAGGAGATCACCGAGCATCACTTTCACCACCTCGCACACAGCTCGCCGACAATATCGCTCTCCCAAAAAACCGCCCGGAAAAAGTGGAAATAACCGGAACTACTCACAGCGTTATGGACGCCATGTTCTAAATCACATGTCACATCATTTAAAAGGCTGCTCTGCTTCAACCTCGGGGGAGTTCGGATGTACTCTGGAGGTCTTTGGAGGGGATGTGAGCATCTGAACAAACATCTTTATCGTACTGTGACCGATTGGAATTTAATAGGTGCCTTCGTCGGTGTTATATATGTAAACTTGTATTTACTCTGTACAGCCACAAGAGGGCTCATCCCTTGGAGTCCCAAGGGATCCCATAATCCCTTGGGAGCACAGGTATTTAAGGAGGCTTCACAGGTTGGAAAGTCACTCTGGAGACCTGCAATAAAAGACTGTCACACTTTAATTTGAGCTCACAGTGTTCAGTCTGACTCTTTCTCCATACACAACAGTTGGGACATTCATTCTTTGTGACCAATCGGTGGAAAACAGGTAGCTATTGCAATGGAGTCTGTCCTTTCTCATCCTCTCTTGATGACCAATTACATGCTGCTGACTCAAGATCGCCGAAGGTATGCTCCACACCATTATGTGCCCAATGTCAGACGTGCCAGACTGGTGAGGAGGACCAGATGTTACAGCCCCCGCAAGTACAGGGAGAAGCAGTCTTACCTCGACTTGCCCGACATCACCTGCCTTCGGAGACTGCGTTTCCACAAGGAGGATATCTCTGAGGTATGCTAGCTCATAAGGGGAGATCTGCAGCCTGCCAGCACCATCAGTGCTGCACTGTCCGTCGAGGTTAAAGTCACCGCGCACTGTCGTTCTATGCCTCAGGTTCTTTTCAGGCCTCAGCTGGCGACATTTGTGGACATTCTCAGTATGCCACACATTGCTGCATTAGAGAGGTCACTGAAGTCCTGTAGACATGCTGGGTGGACTTTATCAGCTTCCCTATGACCAGGGAGGCTCAGACTGAGAGGATTCTACCGAATTGCTAACTTCCCCAAGGTGCGGGGAGCAACAGACACTACGCACATCGCCACGCGGGCACCTTTTCAGGATGCAGAGGTTTTCAGGAACCGCAAGGGATTCCATTCCCTGAATGTGCAACCGTTTGTCGACCACCAGCAAATTATTATGGCAGTGAATGCTAAATTTCCGGGCAGCATACATGATGCTCATATCCTGCATGAGTTGTTTAACAATCAGCCACAAGGTCAATGCTGGGTGCTTGGTGACAAAGGATATGGCTTCACCACCTGGCTGATGACCCCCCTGCATGACACCCACACCGAAGCCGAGAGGCGATGCAGTGAGAGCCACAGAGCCACTCGCAATATCGTGGAGAAAACGCTTAAGCAGCGTTTTAGATGCCTGGACCACTCAGGAGGTGAGCTCCAATACCACCCTGAGCAGGTAGCTCAATTTGTGGTGGTGTGCTCCATGCTACACAACTTGTCTATCAGGAAGGGACAAGAATTGCCTGAAGAGACTGAGAGTCCACCTCACCAGAGGGAGGAAGAGGAGGATGAGGAGGTGGACGCAACATAGGCCCAGACAATTAGGCTGATGCTGAAGCCATGTCCCCGCCCCCCTGTATACCACATGAAAGGGCCCGTGGTGGCATGATAGCTGCAAGACTCTTACGTCAGAAGCTCATCAATGAGCGCTTTGCCTGAAAGAACATTGGTCGCATTTACAAAGCTGACACACTGTTGGGTGTGCAGGTCATAAATCAATGGTGGGCATCACCTTGGTGATAGTTAAAGGTTAAGTTGATTGAAGTTAAGTGTAATTATACCCTTTGATGTTAAGGAATAACCAGCGTGTAACGGTGCAGCTATCTGAACCAATGCTCAACAAAGTTTTGTTAAATAAAAAACATTTAAACTGAACATTTGTCTGAAATCATCAGTATTTCTGCAAAACCTAACACTCCAATCACCCCACCCCCCCACTTCTCCTCTCCACCTCTACCCCTTCCCCTTTCCCCTCCTGACTCCACGCCGCCTGGCTGTGGAGCTCCTCGAGCGATGCTTCATTGGGGGTGGGGGGGATAACGGCCGAATCACTGCTTGGACGAATACGGGAGAGGACGGTCCCGAAGTGGGAACATGCTCCGAGCCAGAAGCAAGATGTGGTTGGCAATGGGGGGGGCGGCACCTTGGGGTACAGTGTCGCACTCTGGGAGAACTGGGAGCCCTCTGCCACCAGTGTTCCTGGTTAACAGCTCCAGGGCCTCCTTCATCCCTTCCATGTTATATATTATTTGTTGGACAAAAACTCAGTGCCAACTTGGTCCTTAGTAGACATTTTGCTGCTGGTGAATCTCTCTCGTATCTCCCACAACAGCCAAACAAGCACACACCACAGCCACACATGCTTTCAGTCCCTCTCAGCTCCCTCTCTCTGTCTCCTCTTCTGCACATGTCATGATGACCGTTGACCTCCTGAATCGCGGGAATCAAGCATTGCCATGCCGTTGCTAAGGATGGCAACACTTTATGGCATAAGGTCAGAGAGATTTAACGCTACCGCCCTTTTTGTATCACTCGCTTTAACGCCCAATTTCAAAAATGGAGACTCGGTGCTTTGAGAATGGGCAACAAGCCGACAATCTGAAAACCCATTTTTACCGTCCACACCGGAAATAACACCCATTTTTGGGCGATCTGCACAAAAGTGTAAAATCTAACCCTATGCCTTTCTTCTACAGCAAAACTGGGCATCTTGCGAAGGCATGCCGACTGAAGACTAAACCAACCTTCAAGGCTATGTAAAAATCCCCAGAGACTACATAGCATGGAAGAAAAGCAACAGGACAAGGAGGTTTTGGAACTACACGTCATCAGGAGCACATAGTGATTCAAAAGGTATCATCATCCAAGCAGACATTGCAGGAACCAGGATACCCATGAAAATTGTCACTGGTGCATCCGTGAGCATAGTACCAGAATCGCTATATCTCGACAAATTGCATGATTTCCCATTGGAGAAATACAAGGTAGAGCTGCGAGGCTACTCAGGAGAGAAAATTCCTGTGGTAGGTTGTAATGGATATACAGTTGTAGCAGGCAAAGAGCAGACAGATAGGTGATCAAAACACAATGCTGAAAGTAGTGAACTAATCAGTATTGGGAGGGTCTGAGGAATCGGTGATGGTATGGATTATAATTGCCTATTGTATGTAACACTTGTTTATGTAGGTATAGCACACTTATAACGAATTAAAACTGTATGGGTAATTCATCCTTAACCTTAGTAACACATAACAAAACAGCAGAAGTCAGCAGTTACAATTTTGATTAGAAGTCTCTGAGGAAGAGATAAGAAAGCCGGTATTTTGGAACAGTTACTTCAGGCATAATATAAACTGTGGCAAAGTGCAAATCACAGAACAAACATAATTAACATATGATGGGAGAGAGACAATTGCATGTACCACTCAGAGCCAGTCTGCTAAGAGACGACAAATCAATGTAACTCTGCTGATAGCAGTAGACCTATCGATGATTTTGTAGGAGGGTAGCTCCTCTCCAAAACCTGTATCAATTATACTTGAAACTTCTTGTATTTTGAAGGTTCCACGATTGAACTTTCCCTTGCATTTGCTCAAAATAAAGCCAGTTGAACCTAAGGTTTCATTTGTTTAATTCCGTGGTCATTATGCGAAGGGTGAGGTGTCGATTAACTATATCAGGTAGTCCGCCTCGAGGGAGAGAAGTCTTCCTTTTACTCCAACATAGGTCGATCACCGTACCGGTAAAATACATGGATCAATTTCAAAGCTCGCGTCTCTTAGTGGTGGCAGGTGACAATCCTGTCTTGCTAGGAAGAAATTGGTTGGGATCACTGAAGCTGGATTGGAGTGAGATTTTTCATGTTAAAACAAGATTTGCATTGAAGGATGATGTCATCAAGACGTATCCGAATGTGTTCTGCGAAACAGACAGTCCGATCCAAGGCTTCAAGGCGAGTGTCAGGGTACAGAAGGAGGCTGACCAGTTTACTGCAAGCCACGTCCTATACCATATGCAACTCAAGGAGAGAGTTGAGCAAGAACTCAAAAGACTGAGAACATTATCTCTAAGATATATCTATGTAATTGGGCTACACCTATTGTTGTTGTACCTAAGTCAGATGGTAAGGTAAGGTTGTGTGCTGATTATAAAGTAACCGTAAATCAGGTTCCAGAGGGTAATCTACCCAATACATTGCCAAATGTAGAAGATCTGTTCACAACTCTGACAGGTGAACGTGAAAATTTCATTCACTTTGCATCCAATTTCCATCCTTCCCTCACTTTCACATAGTCCATCTCCAACTCTCCCCTTCTCTTCCTCGACTTCTCCGTCTCCATCTCTGGGGATAGGCTTTTGACTAGTATCCACTATAAGGCCGCTGACTCCCACAGCTACCTGGTCAACACTTCCTCCCACCCCGCATCCTGTAAGGACCATTCCATTCTCCACCTCTGTCACATCTGCTCTGACGATGCCACCTTTCACACTAGTGCCTCTGACATGTCTTCCTTTTTCCTCAACAGAGGATTCCCCTCCGCCCTGGTTAATATGGTCCTCGACCATATCTGTTCTATTTCCCTGCTCTCACCCCTTCCCCTTCCTCTCAGAACCATGACAGGGTTCCCCTTGTCCTCACCTGTCACCCCACCAGCCTCCACCTTCAACGGATCATCCCCTGCGATTTCCGCCAACTCCAGCGCGCTCCCACCACCAATCACATCTGACCCTCCCCTCCCTTCTCAGCATTCTGAAGGGACCGCTCCCTCCGCGACACCCTGGTCCATTCCGCAGTCACCCCCAGCGCCCCCTCCCCTTCCCACGGCACCTTTCCTTGCAAGCGCAGGAGATGCAACACCTGCCCTTTTACCTCCTCCCTTCCCACTATCCAGGGCCCCAAATACTCCTTCCAGGTGAAACAGCGATTTACTTGTCCTTCTTTCAATTTAGTACACTGTATTCACTGCTCACAATGTGGTCTCCTCTACATTGGGGAGATCAAGCGTAGATTGGGTGACCGCTTTGCGGAGAACCTCTGTTCAGTCCACAAGTGTGACCCTGAGCTTCCAGTAGCCTGTCACTTTAATTCTCCACTCCATTCCATTCCCACTCTGACCCCTCTGTCCTCGGTCTCCTACACTGTTCCAACGAAGCTCAACGCAAGCTCGAGGTACAGTACCTCCTCTTTCTTTTAGGAACTTTACAGCTTCTGGACTCAACATCGAGTTCAAAAATTTCAGAGCGTATCCGTTGCCAATCTTTGGCTCCCTTCCCCCCCCCCACCTCACCCCACCACCCCCCCCCAACCCACACCACACCCCTCACAGCCTCTTTCTTTCTTTCTTTCTCCTTGTCTCTAATGGCAGTTGGTCATTATCCCACCATTCTCACCCTATTTTGACTAATGTTTTTCTAATTCCTGGCATTACCAATTGAATTTGGGCCATCATCCCTTTTGTCTCTCTAAGCTTTCCTGTCTTCCAACCAATCACAGACATTCCCTTTTGTTCTTTGTTCCCGCCCCCCCCCCCCCGCCTTATTCAGTGCTTGTTAAGAATTTATTCTTTTAGAACACTCTCCAGTTGTGACGAAGGGTCATCGACCCAAAACGTTAACTCTGCTTCCTCTCCACAGATGCTGCCTGACCTGCTGAGATTTCCAGCATTTTCTGTTTTTGTTCCAGATTCCAGCGTCCTCAGTATTTTGTTTTTGTGTAGGTGGTCAGATCTTCTCAAAGTTAGATCTTACAAATGCCTACTTATAACTGGAGCTAGCTGAGGAGTCCAAGTCATGCTTCACTATAAATACTCATCGTATCGATTTAATAGGCTACCATTTGGAGTGTCTTCCGCCCCTACCATATTCCAAGGGGTGATGAACCAGATTTTGAAAGGCATTAAATGTTATTTAGATGGCAAATCCATAACGTCTTGAATGAAGTGCTCAAACGGCTAGAGAAGCACAGAGTATGAGTGACTGCTCACAAGTGTGAGTTATTTCAAAACTCAGTGGAGTACTTAGGGCACAGAGTAGACAAAGATGGAATTTTTTGAGGATGTTTCCAGTAAAGTGGACAAAGGAGAACCAGTTGATGTGGTATATTTGGACTTTCAGAAGGCTTTCGACAAGGTCCCACACAAGAGATTAATGTGCAAAGTTAAAGTACATGGGATTGGGGGTAGTGTGCTGACGTGGATTGAGAACTGGTTGTCAGACAGGAAGCAAAGAGTAGGAGTAAATGGATACTTTTCAAAATGGCAGTGACTAGTGGGGTACCGCAAGGTTCTGTGCTGGGGCCCCAGCTGTTTACATTGTACATTAATGATTTAGACGAGGGGATTAAATGTAGTATCTCCAAATTTGCGGATGACACTAAGTTGGGTGGCAGTGTGAGCTGCGAGGAGGATGCTATGAGGCTGCAGAGTGACTTGGATAGGTTAGGTGAGTGGGCAAATGCATGGCAGATGAAGTATAATGTGGATAAATGTGAGGTTATCCACTTTGGTGGTAAAAACAGAGAGACAGACTATTATCTGAATGGTGACCGATTAGGAAAAGGGAAGGTGCAACGAGACCTGGGTGTCATGGTACATCAGTCATTGAAGGTTGGCATGCAGGTACAGCAGGCGGTTAAGAAAGCAAATGGCATGTTGACCTTCATAGCGAGGGGATTTGAGTACAGGGGCAGAGAGGTGTTGCTACAGTTGTACAGGGCCTTGGTGAGGCCACACCTGGAGTATTGTGTACAGTTTTGGTCTCCTAACTTGAGGAAGGACATTCTTGCTATTGAGGGAGTGCAGCGAAGATTCACCAAACTGATTCCCGGGATGGTGGGACTGACCTATCAAGAAAGACTGGATCAACTGGGCTTGTATTCACTGGAGTTCAGAAGAGTGAGAGGGGACCTCATAGAAACGTTTAAAATTCTGACGGGTTTGGACAGGTTGGATGCAGGAAAAATGTTCCCAATGTTGGGGAAGTCCAGAACCAGGGGTCACAGTCTAAGGATAAGGGGTAAGCCATTTAGGACCGAGATGAGGAGAAACTTCTTCACCCAGAGAGTGGTGAACCTGTGGAATTCTCTACCACAGAAAGTAGTTGAGGCCAATTCACTAAATATATTCAAAAGGGAGTTAGATGAAGTCCTTACTACTCGGGGAATCAAGGGGTATGGCGAGAAAGCAGGAAGGGGGTACTAAAGTTTCATGTTTAGCCATGAACTCATTGAATGGCGGTGCAGGCTAGAAGGGCTGAATGGCCTGCTCCTGCACCTATTTTCTATGTTTCTATGTTTCTATGTTTCTATGTTTCTACATCCAACCAAGGGAAAGCTGGATGCAATTAGAAATGCACCCACTCCCAATAATGTCACTGAACTTCGATCAGTTTTGGGTCTTTTGAACTATTATAGGAAATTCCTACCAAATTTGGCTACAGTGTTACATCCACTGAATGAACTGTTGAAAAAACAGGTCCATTGGAAGTGGTCAGAAGAATGCGACACAGCATTCAAAGAGTGTAAAAGCCAGTTGGTAGAGAATACCACAATGGTGTATCTCATCATCATAGGCAGTCCCTCGGAATCGATAAAGACTTGCTTCCACTCTTAGCATGAGTTCTTAGGTGGTTGTACAGTCCAATACGAGAACCACAGTCGCTGTCACAGGTTGGCAGACAGTGGTTGAAGAAAAGGGGAGTCTGGTTTGCCGCACACTCTTCCGCTGCCTGCGCTTGATTTCTGCATCCTCTCGGCGATGAAACTCGAGGTGCACTTCCTCCAATTAGGGCAGTCTTTGGCCAGGGACTCCCAGGTGTCAGTGGAGATGTCGCACTTTATCAGGGAGGCTTTGAGGGTGTCCTTGTAATGTTTCTGCTGCCCACCTTTGGGTCGTTTGCCATGGACGAGTTCTGAGTAGAGCGCTTGCTTTGGGAGTCTTGTGTCTGGCATGTGAATTATGTGGCCTGCCCAGCGGAGCTGAACAAGTGTGGTCAGTGCTTCAATGCTGGAGATGTTGGTCTGGTCGAGGATGCTAATAATGTTGGTGCAACTGTCCTCCCAGGGGATTTGTAGGATCTTGCGGAGACATCGTTGGTGGCATTTCTCCAGCGACTTGAGGTGTCTACCGTACACGGTCCACGTCTCTGAGCTATACAGGAGGGCGGGTATTACTACGGCCCTGTCGACCATAAGCTTTGAGGGCCTGGTCTTCAAACACTCTTTTCCTCTGGCGGCCGAAGGCTGCATTGGCACACTGGAGGTGGTGTTGGATCTCGTCGTGAATGCCTGCTCTAAGGGGATCTAATGAATCTAAGGAGATCAAGCTACCATGTGGTGCCTCTCCATATCGAGTTGGGGCAGTAATCTCTCATGTACTATCTAGTGGGGAGGAGAGACCAATTGCTTTTGCTTCACACACTCTTAGTGCCAATGAATGTAATTATGCGCAAATTGAAAGGGAAACTTTGGCATTAATTTGTGGGGCCACGAAGTTTCACAAATACTTGTATGGTCTGAAGTTTATCATTGTTACAGATCATAAGCCCGACAGCAATCCTCCATCCAAAGTCCCCAGACCCAACTTAAGCTGCAGCCCGAATACAGAGATGGGCTTTGATTTTGACAGCATATGACATTGTGTACAGATGATCAGCTGATCACTGTAATACTGATGCTATGTCTAGATTGCCATCCCCATCACAAGTTACACCCAATAGGGAAGAAGTGTTCTATTTTTCATACATTGATGAACTGCTAGTCACAGCTGAAGAGATTGGTAGAGCTACCAAATGTGACCCAGTTATATCAAAGGGGTATGATTACATAGCAAATGGCTGGCCAAACCAGGTATCAGAGAAAGATATTCATCCGTTTTTCATTCATAGGAATGAATTATCAGTGCATAAAGATTGTACCATGTGGCGTGCAAGAGTGGTTATACCAAATAAATTCAGCTCCAAATTATTAAGAGATCTTCTTGACCAGCACCTGGGAATGTGCTTGACCAAGAGTTTTGCAGTTACTTATGGTGGCAAGGTCTAGATAAAGATATGTTGGGGAAGTCCAGAACCAGGGGTCACAGTCTAAGGATAAGGGGTAAGCCATTTAGGACCGAGATAAGGAGAAACTTCTTCACCCAGAGAGTGGTGAACCTGTGGAATTCTCTACCACAGAAAGTAGTTGAGGCCAATTCACTAAATATATTCAAAAGGGAGTTAGATGAAGTCCTTACTACTCGGGGGATCAAGGGGTATGGCGTGAAAGCAGGAAGGGGGTACTGAAGTTTCATGTTCAGCCATGAACTCATTGAATGGCGGTGCAGGCTAGAAGGGCTGAATGGCCTGCTCCTGCACCTATTTTCTATGTTTCTATGTTTCTATATATAGAGTACATTGTTAGTCAGTGTACAACATGTCAATCAGTAAGCAAGAAACCACCATCAGTACCACTACAGCCATGGAAATGGCCTCCCAGGGTGTGTCAAAGTTTACATGTCAATTTTGCTGAGCTAGAAGGACAGCAATTGTTCATTGTGATTGATAGCCATTCAAAGTTGGTAGAGATGTTTCCAATGCGGAAAATAACAAGTAAAAGACTAGACATTTTGTGAAGATTGTTTTCTTTATTTGGCTTCCCAGAAGAAATTGTTTCTGATAATGGACCTCAATTTTGTTCAGAAGAATTTGCACAGTTCACGAGCAAAAATGGTGTGAAACATACCAAGGTTCCACCGTACCAGCCTGCTTCAAACGTGCCGTCATCAAAGAAATGTTGCATCCAAATCCAAAGAAATGACAGTTGTCGTTGGACCACAAATTGGCTAATTTTCTAATTTCGTTTCATAATACTCCTCACATAACTACTGGTAGAACACCAGCAGAGTTGTTTCTCAAGCGACAGCCACGAACTTGTTGTTAAA
The DNA here is from genome assembly GCF_044704955.1 of Pristiophorus japonicus. NCBI lineage: Eukaryota > Metazoa > Chordata > Chondrichthyes > Pristiophoridae > Pristiophorus > Pristiophorus japonicus. The sequence goes on along the minus strand of NC_091986.1, from coordinate 191,817,012 downwards.
GCCAAACTTGGCACAGTCCGTAGAAGAGAAACAATTAAGACAGAAAGAGAATCATGATAGAGGTAGAGTAAGAGAGAGAAGTGAAATTAAATCAGAAGGTGAGAGTGAAGAATCATCACGATAAATGGTTAAAGTGGTTACCAGAAAGAGTGGTGAAGATATGTGGTCCTCGCACATATTTGGTCAAGATGTTTGATCATGGACAGGTTAGGTTTGTTCACATTGATCGTATTTTACCGACAGATGTGGAAGGAGTTGAAAGTTGGAATGATTCAATTATTTGTGATGCATCAGCTAGTCTTATTACAAGTACAGTACCAGTAGCTTATCCTACATCAAATGTACAAGAAACAAGTCCAAAAATAAGTCAGAATTTACATCTGAGTCCGAGTCAGACAGACAAACAGTCTGAAGTCGTAGAAAGTTCAAATGTAGATCAAGGGCATCCTTTGGAGACAAATTCCCCTCAGGATCAGCCTAAAATGAGTCCAAGTTTCGGCCTCAGTTGCTCCTGATTTTTTGGAGCAACTGGTGTAGAACGGAGTATCTTAGAAATTTTAATTCTCGGCATTTAGTTTGCTCCAGTTCTAGTCAGTTAGAACAGTTTCACTTTGGAACAGAATTTTTTTTTCAAAAGGGGGCGTGTCCGGCCACTTACGCCTGTTTTCAAAGTTTCGGCAGTGAAAACTTACTCCAAACTAACTTAGAATGGAGTAAGTGAAGATTTTTGTACGCTCGAAAAAACCTGATCTACACTTTAGAAAATCAGGCGTAGGTTACAAATCAGACGTAGGGAATGGGGGAGGGGGGGTTTAAAGGGAAGTTTACAAACATTAAACACTTCAGTTTTACAAATATACAGCCATCATCTATAATAAATGATAAAAACATCAATAAATCAACCAATAAATCAATCAAAAAAAATTAATAAGAAATAATTTTTATTTTTAAATCAATAAATAAAACATTTTCTACTTACAGGGATGCCCCCCGCCCCCTCCCCAGTGTGTCTCTGTCAGTGTCTCTATCTCTCTGTCTGTCTGTCTGTGTGTGTCTCTCACTCTCTGTCTGTCAGTGTCTGTGTTTCTGACAGCGAGAGAAGGGGTATAGAGGGAGAGAGAGGGGGGGCAGGGGGAGGGGAGGGAGGGAAGGGGGAGGGATGGGGAGAAGGGGGAGAGGGGGGAGAGAAGGGGGGAGGAGAAGGGGAAGGGGAGGAGGAGGGGAAAGGGGGGGAAGGGGAAAGGGGGGAAGGGGAAAGGGGGGGAGGAGAAGGGAAAAGAGATGGGGGGAAAAGGGGAAAGGGGGAGAGGAGAAGGGGAAAGAGAAGGGGGGAGGAGGAGAAGGGGAAAGAGAAGTGGGGGAGAAGGGGGGTGGGAAAGGAGATGGGGGGGTAAGGAGAAGGGGGGGTAAGGAGAAGGGGGAGGGAGGCTGAACGGGCCGGGCCCGGCTGGGCCCAAGACTTCAGGCAGGGCCCATCCCCAGCATCAGATTTACAGGTAGGTGGCATTGGGTCGGGTCGGGTCCGGGGTCCGGGGTTGGGTGCGCGGGTCGGGTCGGGGGGCGGGGGGGGCGGAGGGGGTTCGGTTCGGGTCGGGGGTGGGAGGGAGGGAGGGAGAGGGAGGTCAGGTCGGGTGGGGGGGGGGAGCGCGGGTCGGGTCCAGTCCGGGGGGTCGGGTCCGGTCCGGGGGGTCGGGGGGGGGGAAGCGGGAGTCGGGTCGGTGTCAGTGTCGGGTCCGGTCCGGGGGCAGGGGGGGGGAAGCGGGAGTCGAGTCGGGTCGGGAGGAAGCAGGAGCTGGGCATGGGAGGCAGCCTTATGCAGGCAGCCCCAGTGAGGCCATTCAGTCAGGGCTAGGGGCTGCGTGCTTCGGGCCCCTCCCACACAGTTCTGGGCGCCTGGAGCTACTGCGCATGCGCGCCCACTGTAGCGCGCATGTGCAGAGGTCCCGGCACTGTTTTCAGCGCAGGGACCTAGCTCCGCCCCACACAGCTCGTGCTGCGCCGCGCCAGCTGCAGAAGACCTGCAGGGAGCCGGAATATCTGCACGTTTTTTTTAGGCGCACTTTCTGGTGCGAAAAATGGGCGTCCAGGTTGGCGCGGCCTGAAACCTGGGCCCCATATTTGGAAAGTTCTGTTCGAGAGCGAAGGTATCCACTTTGAAACAGTATACCCATGGTTAAGTTTGATTTGTAAATATGGTAAAATAAGTCCATGGGCTAGATTTTCCACTTTTGTGCATATCGCTCAAAAATGGACATTATATCCGGCATGGGCGCTAACAATGAGTTTTCAGATTGTCGGCTTCTCGCCCATTCTCAAAGCACCAGTCTCCATTTTTGAAATTGGGCGTTACCGCGAGCGATATGAAATGGGTGGTAGCATTAAATCTCGCTGACCTTCTGCCATAAAGTGTCGTAGTCCTTAGCAATGGCACGGCAATGCTCAATTCCCGCAATTCAGGAGGTCAAGGGTCATCATGACATGCGCAGAATAGGAGACAGAGAGAGAGGGAGCTGAGAGGCACTGAAGGCGTATGTGGCTGTGGTGTGTGCTTGTTTGGCTGTTCTGGGAGACACGAGGGAGATTCACCATCAGCACAAAGCCTACTAAGCACCAAGAACATAGTTGGCTCCGAGTTTTTGTCCAACAAATAAGATATAACACAGAAGGGATGGAGGAGGCCCTGGAGCTGGTAGTCAGGAACACTGGTGGCAGAGGGCTCCCAGTGGTCCCGGAGGCGGCACTGCACCCCAAGGTGCCGCACCCCCATTGCCAATCACACACGAGAGCCAGCAGCAACATCTTGCTTCTGGCTCGGAGCACGTTCCCACCTCGGGACTGTCCTCTCCCGTATCCGTCTAAGCAGCAGTTCGGCCGTCATCCCCCCGTCCCCCAATGAAGCATCGCCTGAGGAACTCCTCGGCCAGGTGGCTTGGAGTCAGGAGGGGAAGGGGTAGAGGTGGGGAGGCAAAGCGGGGGTGGGGGGGCAGGGTTGTTTTTTTACAGAAATATTGATGATTTCAGACAAATGTTCAGTTTAAATGTTTTTTAACAAAACCTTGTTGCGCATTGGCTCAGATAGCTGCACCGTTACACACTGGTGATTCCTTAACATCAAAGGGTATAATCACACTTAAATTCAATCAACTTAAACTTTAACTGTCACCAAGGTGATGCCCACCATTGATGTATGACCTGCATAATTTAGGACAACTGGCACTTCAACGTTAATCCTTCCAACAATGCTGAATAACTGATAATTGCTTCTTGAACCCCTGTAAATATAGGAACGATTGTTTTGTGTTGGACTCAAAATCTGGCCACACCATATTTGAATTTCACAAACTGAATCATAAAATCTGGGACCTAAACCATCTTCCTGTTCCAGCACTTGTATTTCGAATTTTATTGTGCACCGTAGCTCCATACCACTGCTATTTATGGCAGTACTTCTACGAAATTTAAATCACTTTGCCAAAGCTAATCATGCACATGTATGTTGATGTGCACAGTTAGCCAATGCATCATTGTAGAGTTAATAGGGGTGTGTGAGAACACCACCGCAGGTCGGGGCTATAAATGGAACTGGAGCGCCGGGCCATGGAACACCGTGGGAAAAAGTGCGGCAAATGAGGGTACAGGGCCCAGAAGAGTCGAGGGCCCAGAGGCAGCACGGGCCTGCCCACACTGTGATATGTGTGCGCACTAGGTCCGTGCAGCAGAGCAGGTCTCCATTCGTCCTGGTTCAACCCTTGCTACTGGATAAAGGCCCAGCTCTGTCGAGCCCATGTGGTGGCTGATGTGCAACGGTCACCACACGTTTAAAAAAAATCTACGCACGGACATCTTCTATCCCCTCAATTGGTGATCAGGACTGGAACGTCGGGTACTTCATTGAAACATCTGTGAACTCTTGTGGAAGCAAGTCATCCTCGTTTGAGGGACCGCCTATGATGATGATGATGATGACCTGCACACCCAGCCACGTGTCAGCCTTGTAACTACCACCAACGTTCTTTCAGGCAAAGTGTTCATTGATGAGCTCCTCATGTAAGGCTCTTGCAGCTATCATGCCACCACGGGCCCTTTCATGCAGTCTACAGGGGACAGGGGCATGGCTTCAGCATCAGCCTGATTGTCTGGGCCAACGTCAGCATCCGCCTCCTCGTCTTCCTCTTCCTCTCTGTGGTGAGGTGGCCTGCCAGACTCATCAGGCAATTCTTGTCCCCTCCTGATAGACAAGTTGTGCAGCATGGAGCACACCGCTACGAATTGAGCTACCTGCTCAGGGTGGTATTGGAGCTTGCCTACTGAGTGGTCCAGGCATTTAAAGCTCTGCTTAAGCACTCCAATGCTTTTCTCCACGATATTGCGAGTGGCTCTGTGGCTCTCGTTGTATCACCTCTCTGCTTCAGCGTGGGTGTGACGCTGTGGGGTCATCAGCCAGGTGCAAGGCCATATCCTTTGTCACCAAGCATCCAGCATTGACCTTGTGGCTGATTGTTAAACAAGTCAGATATAGTGATCTCATACAGGATGTGAGCATCATGGATGCTGCCTGGAAATTGAGCATTCACTGCCATAATTATTTGCTGGTGGTCGACAACGAGTTGGACACTCAGGGAGTGGAATCCCTTGCAGTTCCTGAAAACCTCTGCATCCTGAAATGGTGCCCGCATCACGATGTGCGTACAGTCTATTGCTCCCTGCACCTTAGGGAAATTGGCAATTCTGGATAATCCTAGAGCCCTCTCAGTCTGTGCCTCCTTGGTCACGGGGAAGGTGATCAAGTCCATCATATGTGCGCACAGGGCTTCAGTGACCTGTCTAATGCAGCAACATGTGGCATGCTGAGACAGACAGCAAATGTCGCCAGCTGAGGCCTGAAAAGAACCCGACGCGTAGAACGACAGTGCTGCAGTAACTTTGACCTCGACGTACAGTGCAGTACTGATGGTGCTGGCAGGCTGCAGATCTCCCCTTATGAGCTGGCATACCTCAGTGATAACCTCTTCGTGGAAGCCCAGTCTCCGAAAGCAGGTGATGTCGGGCAAGTCGAGGTAAGACTGCTTCTCCCTGTATTGCGGGGGGTGTAACGTCTGGTCCTCCTCGTCAGTCTGGCACGTCTAACATTGGGCACATAGTGCAGTGGAGCGTGCCTTCAGCGATCTCAAGTCTGCTGCATGTAATTGGTCATCAAGAATGGGTGAGAAAGGACAGGCCCCATTGTAATAGCTCTCTGTTTTCCACCGATTGGTCACAAAGAATGAATATCCCGATGAAGACACCTATTTAATTCCAATCAGTCACAGTATGGTCAAGATGTTTGTACAGATGTTCACATCAACTCTAAAGACCTGCAGAGTACATCCGAACTCCCCCAAGGTTGAAGCACAGCAGGCTTTTAAAGGATGTGACATGTGACGTAGAACATGACATCCATAACGCTGTGATTAGTTCCGGTTAGTTCCTATGTCTATGTTGTTATAATTCCTTCTTCATTAAGGAGGGAGAAGTGTCACCTGACAAGTTCCTGAGTTAATAGCCATCTTGGAGTCTGTGTGTGTTGTGAGGTCGTAAGGAATATCTGACACCTTTACCTACCTCTTCTGTCCAATTAATATCGGGGTCATTGAAATACCCATGATTATTATTCTATGTTTTTTACCCATTTCCCGAATTTGTCTGCATATTTCTTCCTTCCGCACCCTTCCATTAATAGGTGGTCTGTAGATGACACCTATTAGTGTGATTGATCCTTTATTATCTTTTATCTCTATCCATATTGATTTTATTTCTGTTTTGCTTTTAGCTGCGTCACTTTTTTCTACTGTGATTATGTTATCCCTAATAAGTACAGCTTCTCCACCTCCCCCGTTTCCCTCTCTATCTTTTCTAAATATGTTTAATTCCCAATTCTGATTTTTCTGTAGCCATGTCTCAGTAATCCCTATTATGTCTGGTTCATCGCGACGCATTATTGCCTCCAACTCCCCTGTTTTATTATGGACACTGTGTGCACTGCTGTACAGACAGTTTAACTCATTTTCAATAGGCTTTCCTCTCACTTTATGTTTAACCATCTTTTTAGATTCCTGTTCTATAACTCTATTCCCTTGCCATCAATGCCCTCCCTTAGTTTATTCTTTCCTATGCTTTCTTTTCCTGTTTTGTTTATATTACTGGTTACATTTCTTATAGACCCCTCCCCCATCTTACTAGTTTAAAGCTTTTCCCACTTTCCGCTAGGACCCAGTTCAGTTGGAGCCCATCCCATTGGTACAGCTCCTTCCTGTCCCAGAACTGGTGCCAGTGTCACATGAAAAGGAACCCCTTTTCCCACACCAGCCCTTTAGCCACGTGTTAATTCTCCTAATCTGTCTGCTTCTATGCCAATTTGCACATGGCTCGGGCAATAATCCAGAGATTATTACCCTCGAGGTCCTGTTTTTAATTCAGCGCCTAACTCCTGATACCCTTTCAGCAGGACCGCCTCCCTGTTCCGACCTCTGTTGTTTGTTCTAACATGGAGCACGACAACTGGATTTACCCCCTCCCTTTCCAAGCTCCTCTACAGCCATCATGTGATATCCCTTGCCCTGGCACCGAGTAGGCAACAGACCCTTCGCGATTTTCGTTCTTGGCTACAGAGGACGCTATCTATCCCCTTAATTATAGAATCCCCTATCACTACCACATTCTATGTAATGAGACAGGGTTAATTAGTAATCTAGTAATAAAGAATCCTCTGGGGCAGAGTGATCATAATACAATAGAATTGCACATTACGTTTGAGAGTGACTTGCCTAAGTCCGAAACTAGAGTCTTAAACATAAATAAAGCAAAAATTACAGAGGTATGAAGGGCGAGTTGGCTAAGGTGGATAGGAAAAATAGATTAAAAGGTATGGCAGTAGATAAGCAGTGGCTAGCATTTAAAAAAATATTTAATAATTCTCAATGAAAATACATTCCATTGAGAAACAAAAACGCCACAGGAAAAGTGATCCATCCGTGGCTAACTAAAGAAGTTAAGGATAGCATTGATTGAAAGACGAAGCTTATAATGTTGTGAATAGTAGCAAGCCTGAGGACTGGGCCAGTTTCATAAACCAGCAAAGGATGACCAAAAAATTGATAAAAAGGAAAAAAATAAAATATGAGAGAAAACTAGCAAGAAATATAAAAACAAATTGTAAGAGCTTCTACAAATATGTAAAAAGGAAGAGAGCAGCAAAAGTAAACATTGGTCCCTTAGAGTCTGAGGCAGGAGAAATTATTATGGGGAATAAGGAAATGGCAGAAGCTTTAATTATTTTGTATCTGTCTTCAGGGTAGAAGATGTAAAAAGCATACCTAAAATGGTGGGGAACCAAGGGTTTAATGAAGGAGAGGAACTTAATGCAATTAATATAAGTAGAGTAAAAATACTTGAGAAACTAATGGGACTAATATCCGACGAATCCCACGGACCTGATGGCCTACATCCTAGGGTTCTAAAAGAGATGGCTGCAGAGATAGTGGATGCATTAGTTCTGATCTTTCAAAATTCCCTAGATTCTAGAACTGTCTCAGCTGATTGGAAGGTAGCAAATGTAACACTGCTTTTAAAGAAAGGAGGGAAAGAGAAAACAGGGAACTACAGGCCAGTTAGCCTGACATCAGTCTTCAGGAAAATGCTGGAATCCATTGTTATGGAAATGATATCAGGGCACTTAGAAAATCATAACATGATTAAGCAGAGTCAACATAGTTTTATGAAAGAGCAATCGTGTTTGACAAATTTATTCGAGTTTTTTGAGGATGTAACTAGCAGGGTAGATAAAGGGGAGCCAGCGGATGTAATATATTTGGATTTCATTAAGGCATTTGATAAGGTGCCACATCTTATTACACAAGATAAGGGCTCATGGGATTGGAGGTAATGTATTAGCATGGATAGAGGATTTTTTAATGGACAGAAAACAGGTCTTTTTCAGGCTGACAGGCTATAACTAGTGGGGTGCCGCAACGATGAATGCTGGGGCCTCAGCTACTTACAATCTATATTAATGACCTAGGTGAAGGGACCGAGTGTAATGTATCCAAGTTTGCTGACGATGCAAAGCTAGGTGGAACAGTAAACTGTGAATAGAACACAAAGCTTCTGCAAAGGGATATAGATAGACAGTGGGCAGTAAGTGGCAGATGGAGTATAATGTAGAGAAATGCGTGGTTATTCACTTTGGTAGGAAGAATAGAAAAACAGATAATTTTTTTAATAGTGAGAAACTTTCAAATGTTGGTGTTCAGAAAGATATGGATGTCCTTGTTTAAGAAACACAGAAAGCCAGTATAAAGGTACAGTAGGCAATAAGGAAGGCAAATGGCATTTGTCCTTTATTGCAAGGGGGTTGGCGTATAAGAGTAAGGAAACCTTGTTACAAATGCATAGGGCTTTGGTGTTTGCATAGGTGTTTTGAATGCTGTGCTTGATCCCGCTGTACCTGTCCCCTTGTGGTAATGGATTCTTTGCCTAGTCATCCATTCTGCACATGTCCGCCTTCAACGGCTTTATGAAATTTTCGAAGGACACACGCGCGGCTTGGAAGAAGCTGCCAGAGGCAAAAATCGCAGGATGCATGCGCCTCTTCACCGTCTTCAAAGCTGTGCATGTGTCGTGCGATTTTTGAAATTTGCCCGAGGCAGTTTTGTTGTCAGCAAATGCGTCCTTTTTACTGTTAGCTAATGTCGGCCGGGTTTCCCAGGAGTCGGGAATCCCGGCCGACAAAGGAGGCGAGAGGGCTGGATCCATAAGGTAAATGAATTTACGGCACTGCTTGTGGGCCGGAAGGAGCAGGAATGTTTCCTCCAGGCCCAACAAGCTTACCCCTGTACCACCCCGCGATCTCCGACTTCCCCACCCACATGATCTACGACCCTCACCCTCCTGCGATCTCCGACAACCCCCCCAAAGAAATCTCCAACTCCCACCCCAATAAACTCCGAACTCTATACCTTCGCAATCTCTGACCCTCGCCCATGCAATCTCCGACCCTCACCTCGCACAATCTCCAACCCCTATCCCCCTCGAGATCCCCGACGATCACTCACCTACGATCTCCAGAACCACCCCCCGCCGCCGAAGAAATCTCTAACTCCCGCCCCCACAAACTCTGACCCCCACCCCTTCGCAATCTCACACCGTCAACCCCCGCCATCTCCGTTCCCCACCGATTCAAGGTTTCATGGAAATAAATACATTTAAAACAATTTAATTACATGCTACTTTTATTTTCTATTGATTCATAACATGTGCCAGTTTCTATTGAAAATCAATGCCAATACACCATATTCAACACAAACAAAGCCCATTTGTACAAAGTGTAGCATTTTACTATATCAGATTAAATGCAGACAGCTTCCCATAACTATATTGTTCTTCGCGTAGTGTTCAGATAACTTGAAATGCAAACTTCTGATGCAAACAAAATGTAATCACAGCCAAATTAGGCATCTTAATAAACAACAACAATTTGCATTGATATAGTGTCTTTAATGTAGTAAATTCCAAAGCGCTTCACAGGAGCGTTATCAAACGAAATTTGACACCGAGCCACAAAAAGGAGATATTAGCATGGATGACCAAAAGTAAGGAACATCTTAGAGGAGGAGAGAGAGGCAGAAGGGTTTAGGGAGGGAATTCCAGAGCTTTGGGCCTCAGCAGCTGAAGGCACGGCCGCCAATGGTGGAGCAATTAAAATCGGTGATGTGCAAGAGGCCAGAATTGGAGGAGCACCGCGACCTCGGAGGATTGTCGGGCTGAAGGGTGTTAGAGATAGAGAGGGGCGAGGCCAGGGAAGGATTTGAAAACAAAGATAAGAATTTGAAAATTGAGGCGTTGCCGGATCGAAACCAATGTAGATCAGCCAGCACAGGGTTAGGGTAAACTTGGTTTGGTGTGAGTTAGGATACAGGCAGTAGAGTTTTGGAGGGTGGAAGATGGGAGGCCGGCCAGGAGAGCATTGGAATAGTCAAGGCTGGAGGTAACAAAGGCATGGATCAGGGTTTCAGCAGCAGATGAGCTGATGCAGGGGCAGAGTCATGAAAAGAGACAAAAATATAAATTCCAGTCCATTTTTCTTACACCATCCGTTTAATCTCCCAAGGGAAAGTTCTGCTTAATACTCCCCAGTTCCTAAAGATAATCAAACAAATCTTCGCAATATTCATGCAGGTCTCTTATTTAACTCTTTACCTGTTGTTCATTTTGGCATTCAAAGTATTCACAAGCATTTTAATGATTCCATATTATATTTATCAGGTTATAATAGGTGCCCATTTAAAAGCTCAGCTTATTAATGCTAGATAAAAATTAGGAGTGTATCAGCATATTGTTGAAATTAAGTTTAAATTCCATTAAAGTATAAATGCCCATTCACACTATATGAAATGTAGGGCCCTGGTACTGCCTCTTCGCTCTTTCCTTTCATTTGCAGCCTGCAGAATCCTATTTCACAGCATTCATCAGCAGCTCCTTAATTTTTTCCATATCACATTTCAAGAAGACAAAAGCTTTATGTTTAAGTTTCAGTAGGTCGAGGGTATCCAGAACCATCATCCCTCTGGTCAATGATCCATGCAATTCCACGCTTACCCCATACTGTGCCTCCTCTGTGACAATAGACTCATCAATTGCAGCAGCCATTGCATATGAATCACAGGGTAAAAACCCTTGCCCAAAATGCAACTCTTTACTGCCTTGATCACCTTGGCTATAGTCGGCAGTCAGGGCAGTTATCTTCTTCATGAATTGAGCCTTTTCAGTATCTAGATTTATCCACTTCTTAAAAAACTCCTGCAATTAAAAAAACATTGTGATATAGAAACCTCAGGCAGGAGAAGACTGTCTGCTTCCTTCTTGAAGCCCATTAAGGATTCTTGTTCCACCATCTGTATTGGTAACCTGTTCCATATAATGGCACCCTTTTGGTAAAAAAAAGATGCTGTTGCATTTCCTATTTTCTTCTGTTGTTCTTCATTTGTCACTCCAGTCCCCCTCTCAGTCCTCTCTTTTCAAGAGGATCGTCAATCTTTCTTCATGCATCTTTCCCTCCATTTGGCAGCACACAAAAATAAGTAATTATTTTAGATCTTCAGAGATAACCAGCAGGGAGGGCTCGACAGAATTCAAAATCTATGGCCGCTGTGATTTGTATAACTGGGTTTGCTTTTGTGAAAGGATTGAAGAAACCAGAACGGATTTTGTTGTATTCTATTTGATAGGAAACTAAGCATGATAACATTTGTGCTAATGCTAATTCCTATGTTGACAAGCCCAATAACATAGAACAGAATGCGCAGGTGCAGCAACAAATTCTTGTTTTGAGATCGTTTTTGCATCTTTTGAACAACTTACCCATGGCAATCGATGGCGGAGAGTGTATTCCCAGGTGGCAATGTAAGTGGGACATGTGAAGTGGCTCAAAACAATGGAGGCTGCTTCCGGGTCTGTGACAAAGTTAAACTCGCTGCAGACTCTCACGTTCCCTCTGGCTGGAAATAAAGCAATCGGGGTAAAGTTCGAGAGCACAAAATTGACCGAATGCAGAGTGGCCATTACAATGGCTGTCAAGCAAAAAACCCCCAAATAAATCACCCTGATGCTTTAAAAGTTGCTCGTTTGCGGGTCGGTGCTGATGATGTCACATGACTTGACATGCATACTTAGCCCTTTGATGACTCACCCATTCTTCACGTGTCAGGACAATTTCCTGGCAGGATATTTAGTCATGGGTGACAGCAGAACGGAGCACAAGCCTTTCCTCACCTTTAACTTACTGCAGTAGTCACTGGATAGAATTTAGAGGCCGGAACTCGATTTGATAGACTTTTCTAAATCAACCAGACTGGAGATAGATGGTGGGAGCTGCCTGCCTGACTCAGTTCCACACTGAGGCAGGGCATTTATCAGATGAGCGAGCTGAATGTGCCCAATAATCTCAGACAAGACAGTAAAGCAGGCTATAATAAACACAGAAAATGCTGGAAATCTCAGCAGGTCAAGCAGCATCTGCGGAGAGAAAGATTTAACATTTCAGGTCGATGACCCTTCGTCAGTAAAGCTGGCTGTATGGCATACCTTCCATGTTTCCTCCCATGATATACAAACGCTTCAGCTTTGAAGGAAAAGTGGGGTCCATTTTGGCAGCTAGGGCCACATTGGTCAGGGGTCCAACAGCAACAAGGGAGACCTACAAGATGATGGAAAGGGATTTAGGATAACAGCAGTGAGGTATTCAGTCCTTTGTATATTGTAATGGGATGAAGAATTAGTTTTACAATCGGATTAAAAACTGTTACATTGTTTGTGGACTTTTCCAAGTTATTGCATCACATGTTACATTTACAAAAGTTCAATGAGTATTCAACTCTATTCAACCCACTTAAGAACTGTTAATATAAAATGTTTTGTTGTGAGAGGCAATTTAAATCTCCATACAATAGCTCTTCTTCCTTATTTACAACAACTGGTGAATTATTAGTTCACATTGTAATTGAGACAGCCAAATATTCTTGTCCTCATCAGGCAAATTATGACTTGTTCTTGATTAGACTTGATTAGAATATCATGGAACTTTTTGGATTAACTATGGCATAGGAGCATATTTTTCCTGACGAAATTTGCGTGGAACTCATTTATGCTGGTTTTACGCTGAAACATCTCTACGAGCAAATTTTCTCGATCGCTTGCGCCTCTCCTGAGATACACCCGTCTCTGCCTGACACTTACATAGCTCTGCCCCAATGCAAAAGACCAGGGGCTAGAAATTCAGTACCTTTGCACCACCTGTTAGCGCCTGAGAGGGACACTAATGGGCTGCTAAGCTCTTACCGACCGAGCGCCGCGCGGGCAGCATCTCCCGCGACCTTCAGCAGAGGTTTAGCGGCGGCGCTAACAGGTAGCGCTGCACACTCTAGCGCCACCCACTTGGTGATGTCACCGAGTGTGCAACGCTCCTGTAGTGCCACAGTCGCGAACTTGACTGCTTTCGCCTGCCGTAGCACCTGGTGTTATTTCCAACAGGGAAAGCAGACATCACGGAGAAGCTACCAGAGGGATATGTCCGAGGGGGAGCAGGTGGGCAGTTAATATGATGTTTTTTTCCATTAATGCATCTATTCTAGATGCTGAACACTGTTGTTTAGTTGCCTTGGCTTTTCTGTAACTTTTCAGATGTTCCAGCTGACCTCTCCTTGACGAAACCAAAATCTCAGCGCCTAGAGCCAGATCTTCAGCAGCGCTCCCGCGATAGCACCCCAGGAGTCAGGGTTAGTGCCCTTAGAGGGATGTGGAACACTTCCCCTTAGGCCTCCTCTTGGTGTGCTCAAAAGTGAATATCCTGGTTGGAGGCGGTAAACATCGCCCAGCGCTAAATTCAGCGACCAGGCGATGTCACCGCCTCAAACTGGGCTATATTGAATTTGTAGCCCGAGCTCACTGAAATTTACTGCATTTAAACCAGCAATGTGCTCCCAAAGTAAATATTGAAAGTAATTGGCTTTCCCAAAGCCTGCACATCTCACCTCACCGGCATGTTCAGTGACTATCCTGATCATGGCATTCACCGCATGCTCAGCCTGTATGTGTTCCAGCCCGGGAGCATTAGGGTCTGGAACATCACCCAGCCCGTCCTTTCCATGGTAAGCAGGGTCATGCAGAAGTTCTCCAAGGAGGGAGGTACCTGCACCCCGGTAAACTGGGATCTGTACACACACGGAAACATAGTTTTCAGAAACACTAAGCATACATCATGTCTGCTGTTCACTAAAAACCATAAAAGTGCAAGAAAGATGGAAAATAATTTGAAATAACAGCTCCCCTGAATAGCTTAGTTGGTAAATATGCATTGCGTGAGTGAGCTGTAAAAATCAGGTGGTTCCCAGATTCAGTATTGTTGCATATGCTAAGCTACAATAGGATTTATACAATTCAAATATGAAGGGAGAAAATCAGCCAGATTTCAAACATCCTGACCACTATTTAAAAAAAGAGACAGAGAGAAAGCAGGAAACTTTACTAGGGGACAGTGGGTCTAGTGAGAAGGAGGAACTGAAGGAAATCATTATTAGGCGGGAAATTGTGTTCGGGAAATTGATGGGATTCAAGGCCAATAAATCCCCGAGGCCTGATAGTTTGTATCCCAGAGTACTTAAGGACGTAGCTCTAGAAATAATGGATGCATTGGTGATCATTTTCCAACAGTCTATCGACTCTGGATCAGTTCCTATGGACTGGAGGGTAGTTAATGTAACACCACTTTTTAAGAAAGGAGGGAGAGAGAAAACGAATATTTATCGACTGATTAGCCTGACATCAGTAGTGGGGAAAATGTTGGAATCAACAATTAAAGATGAAATAGCAGCGCATTTGGAAAGCAGTAACGGGATCAGTCCAAGTCAGCATGGATTTATGAAAGGGAAATCATGCTTGACAAATCTTCTAGAATTTTTTGAGGATGTAACTAGTAGAGTGGACGAGGGAGAACCAGTGGATGTGGTGTATTTGACTTTCAAAAGACTTTTGACAAAGTCCCAACAAGAGATTGGTGCGCAAAATTAAAGTATATGGTATTGGGGGTAATGTACTGACGTGGATAGAGAACTGGTTGGCAGACCGGAAGCAGAGAGTCGGGATAAACGGGTCCTTTTCAGAATGGCAGGCAATGACTAGTGGAGTGCCGCAGGGCTCAGTGCTGGGACCCCAGCTATTTACAATATACATTAATGAGTTAGATGAAGGAATTGAGTGTAATATCTCTAAGTTTGCAGATGACACTAAGCTGGGTGGCGGTGTGAGCTGTGAGGAGGATGCTAAGAGGCTGCAGGGTGACTTGGACAGGTTAGGTGAGTGGGCAAATGCATGGCAGATGCAGTATAATGTGGATAAATGTGAGGTTATCCACTTTGGGGGCAAAAACACAAAAAAGCAGAATATTATCTGAATGGTGGCAGATTAGGAAAAGGGAAGGTGCAACGTGACCTGGGTGTCATGGTACATCAGTCATTGAAAGTTGGCATGCAGGTACAGCAGGCGGTAAAGAAGGCAAATGGTATGTTGGCCTTCATAGCTAAGAGATTTGAGTATAGGAGCAGGGAGGTCTTATTGCAGTTGTACAGGGCCTTAGTGAGGCCTCACCTGGAATATTGTGTTCTGTTTTGGTCTCCTGACCTGAGGAAGGACATTCTTACTATTGAGGGAGTGCAGCGAAGGTTCACCAGACTGATTCCAGGGATGGCAGAACTGACATAGGAGGAGAGACTGGATCAACTGGGCCTGTATTCACTGGAGTTTAGAAGGATGACAGGGGATCTCATAGAAATATATAAAATTCTTATGGGACTGGACAGGTTAGATGCAGGAAGAATGTTCCCGATGTTGGGGAAGTCCAGAACCAGGGGACATAGTCTAAGGATAAGGGGAAGCCATTTAGGACTGAGATGAGGAGAAACTTCTTCACTCAGAGAGTTGTTAACCTGTGGAATTCCCTACCGCAGAGAGTTGTTGATGCCAGTTCAATGGATATATTCAAGAGGGAGTTAGATATGGCCCTTACGGCTAAAGGGATCAAGGGGGATGGAGAGAAAGCAGGAAAGGGGTACTGAGGTGAATCATGATCTTATTGAATGGTGGTGCAGACTCGAAGGGCTGAATGGCCTACTCCTGCACCTATTTTCTATGTGGCAGGTGATTTATCATTTTCAAACGCTTCCATGACCATCAACAAGTCTGCGGGCTGTGCCACCTTCAACAAGTTTGCAGGCTGCGCCATTTCCACCCCCATGGTGGGCAATGGTAGTCGACTGAGAGCATCCGCACAGTTCTCGGTGCCTGGCCTGTGGCGGATGGTATAGTTATTCACTGATAGCGCAAGTGCCCACCTTTGTATTCGGGCTGAGGCATTAGTATTTATCCCCGTGTTTTCAGCGAACAGGGATGTGAGGGGCTTGTGATCGGTTTCCAGCTCAAATTTGAGGCCAAACAGGTACTGATGCATTTTCTTTACCCCGAACACATACGCTAATGCCTCTTTCTCAATCAGGCTGTAGGCCCTCTCGGCCTTAGACAAGCTCCTGGAAGCATAGGTGACAGGTTGCAACTTCCCCGCAACATTAGCTTGTTGTAATACACTGTACGACTCTGTACGACGACGCATCACATGCTAGCACAAGTCTTTTACACGGGTTATACAATACAAGCAGCTGTTGGAGCATAAAATGTTTCTGGCTTTCTCAAAAGTAATTACTTATTTTTTTTCCCCATACCCAGTTCTCACCTTTGCGCAATAACACATGTAGGGGCTCTAAAAGGGTGCTTAACCCCGGTAGGAAGTTACCAAAGTAGTTGAGGAGTCCCAGGAACAACCGCAGCTCCGTGACATTCTGTGCCTGGGTGCGTTCCTGATAGCCTCTGTCTTGGTGTCTGTGGGCCGAGTGCCATCCGCCAGATCTTTCTCTGCAAAATCTCCACTTCTGTTGCCATGAAGACGCATTTCGACCCCTTCAGCCGCAGCCCTACGTGATCCAGTTGCTGGCGGACCTCCTCCATGTATTGTAGGTGCTCGGCAGTGTCCCGACCCGTGACCAATATGTCGTCCTGAAAGACCACTGTGTGTGGTACCAACTTGAGTAGGCTCCTCTGGAAGATCGCTGCAGCCGACCGAATTCCAAACGGGCATCTGTTGTAGATGAACTGTCCCTTGTGCGTGTTGATGCAGGTGAGGCCCTTCGAAGACTCCTCCAGCATCTGCGTCATGTAGGCCGAAGTCAGGTCGAGCTTGGTGAACGTCTTGCCTCCTGCCAGCGTCGCAAATAGGTCATCTGCCTTAGGTAGCGGGTATTGGTCCTGTAGCGAGAAACGATTAATAGTTACTTTATAAGCACCGCAAATCCTGATCGTGCCATCACATTTGAGTGCTGGAACAATTGGGCTGGCCCACTCGCTGAATTCCACTCGGAAGATGATGCCCTCGTGTTGCAGTCTGTCCAGCTCGATTTCCACTCTCTCCCTCATCATGTGAGGTACCACTCGCGCCTTGTGGTGAATGGGTCGTGCCTCTGGGACCAAGTGAATCTGCACCTTCGCCCTGGAAAAGTTTCTAATGCCTGGCTCAAAAAGGGAAGGAAATTTGTTAAGAACCTGGATACATGAGGCCTCATTGACATGTGATAGCGCTCGGATGTCATCCCAGTTCCAGCGGATTTTGCCCAGTCAGCTCCAAGCAGTGTGGGGCCATCGCCCGGGACAATCCAGATTGGCAGTTCGTGCACCGTGCCCTCTTAGGTGACCTTGAACATGGCGCTGCCCAGGTCAGTGATAAGCTCTTTGGTGTACGTTCTCAGTTTTGTGTGGATGGGGCTGAGGGCTGGTCTGAATGCCTTGATACACCACAGTTTCTCAAATATCTTTTTACTCATGATGGATTGGCTAGCGCCAGTGTCCAGTTCCATGGCTATGGGTAAGCCATTCAATTTTAGGTTTAGCATTATAGGTGGATATTTCATCGAAAATGTGTGCACCCCGTGTACTCCAGCATCTGCCTCCTCTCTCTGAGGCTCGAAATTGCTTTGATCCATCATGGACCGATCTTCCTCTGTCACGTGGTGGTTAGCAGGTTTTGCAGAGCTTGCAGCTCATTTGCTAGCTCGTTGGAGGTGCCCTATTGTTCCACAGCTCTTGCAAACATACCCTTTGAAGCGGCATGAATAGGCTGAATGGAAGCCTCCACAACGCCAACAAGGTGTGAATTGCCTTGCATTCATCCATTGTTGGGGACTCTGAGTCATCTGGGTCACCTGAGGCCTGCTGGCAGTTGCAGACTTGTGGGTTCTGCCCTGTACATTTCTGCTCGCAAACACAGTTCCAGTTAATTTATGAACATTGCTAGCACTTGTGTGCTGAGAGATTTGTTTGGTGTTATCACTGGTGGACATAAACGCCTATGCTATCGCAATGGCCTTACTGAGGGTCGGTGTCTCTACAGTCAAAAGTTTTCGTAGGATGGTCTCGTGGCCAATGCCCAGTACAAAAAAGTCTCTGAGCATTTGCTCCAGGTAGCCATCAAACTCACATTGTCCTGCAAGTCGCCTTAGCTCGGCAACGTAGCTCGCCACTTCCTGACCTTCAGATCGCTGACACGTGTAGAACCGATACCTCGCCATCAGCACGCTCTCCCTCGGGTTAAGAGGCTCCCAAACCAGTGTACACAACTACTCATACGACTTATCTGTGGGTTTCACCGGAGCCAGAAGATTCTTCATGGGGCTGTAGGTCAGTGCCCCGCAGACTGTGAGGAGGACCGCTCTCCTTTTTGAAGCGCTTCCTTCTCTGTCCAGCTCGTTGGCTACAAAGTACTGGTCAAGCCATTCGACATAGGCTTCCCAGTCCTCACCATCCGAGAACTTCTCCAGGATGCCTACAGTTTGCTGCATCTTTGCGTTGGATTCATATTCTCGTTGCCAGTTATTGTGTTCCTAACACAGATGAGGCTGCACACAGGGAGGTTAAAGTAACAGTGACTTCAGTCTTTAATAAGACACTCCAGAGTGAGGAACAGGCCTTAGGGGCCGGCTTATATACAGCGCTCTCAAGGGATGCTGGGATCCCTTGTGACTTCAGGGGATGAGCTCCCTGGTGGCGGAACATGGGAGTGCATGCTTTACAGATACACAACAGTATGTGTCGAAATATATCTATAAGAAGATCCATTTTCAATTAGCTCAATATGCAGGTTTAATAGAGAGTCTACAACAGAAGTAAAAGGGACGTCATCATACTTATATACTCAACACGGACAAAATCATTGAAATATACACACACACATACACAAACACTCCATGTTTGCTGGCCTACCATCATTAATAAGCATTTTGACTGCATACACATATATATATATACGTATATATTTTTAGAGGCTATAAATACCTTTTGTTCTCCTATGAACTGAATTGTTACTGAACAAAAGACACAAAGAGTCACAGTCACAGATACTTGTACCTCTGCTCTTTGTCACCTACCTCCATCCGTTGACAAAGTTGTAGCACTCGAAGCACATTTTTGCACACGTTTTCAAGTGCTGTGTTTCCATGAGTGCACGTTATACCCAGGATCTGCACATTAGGAGCTGCTAGAGCCATCATAATGGCTTGGGCATCATCCACCCCAGCATCGACATCCAAGAGCAAAAGCTTCTTTGCCATCTTAGAACCTGAAGACCAGAGAGTGTTTTTTTAAAAGGCACCATTTAATAATGTAAAGTTTAATAATAATTGATAGCTTAAAAGTTACAAGAGTACTTCTTCGAATGTCGATAGTTCAACTAAATATCAATGCTGTTTATTAAGAAATTATAGGACTGGTTTTACTGGTCTTACCACCCCACCTCCATGCCGGTCGGTCCAAGTCACTATCATTTCCTACCCTATGTGGTCGAGGGTACAAATCCTAAGCAATGGTAAAAAGGGAGGAAATTGGAGCAAAGTTGCAGGCCCCCAGCTGTGTTCCCAGCCACTGGCATTGGGGCTTTATGGTTGCTGCTCTCTGACAACCTGCTGTTTCACTTTCTGAGCTGCCCGAACTCCTCCTGCCGGATCCCCTGCAGAATCTCGCCTTATTCGGACACTCCTCCACTTCAGTGTCCAATGGGCTAACAAGAAAGAAAGTTGGGCAGGAGACTGGGAATGTTCCCACTGCCTCATTTACATGTTTGCAGGTGCAGCTCTGCTACCCCCATCCCAACCCCCCCCAAGATCCAACCCAAAGGAAACCCAAACATTCCGGTGCAACATAAAGGGAGCGGAGACCCGAAAAAACATGTCTTTGACCCCTATCTCCTGACCTTTGTATCCAGGATATGGCTGATCTCTAGGTAAGGAAGGTTTCTGTGTGGATCATCAGGATTTCAATGAAGTGCAAACAAGTTATTTGTTCATTTATTCAGCTATTCAATCTATAAGCATTGACTTGTGGGTTATATAAAACATTTAATGTAGAAAATATTCCAAAGTACTTCACATTGGAGAAACGCATATCATCCGAAAACAGGAGTCAGTTTCCACATGTACGCTGACGACACCCAACTCTACCTCTCCACCACTTCTCTCGGCCCCTGCTTGGTATCGACGTTGTCAGATTGCTTGTCCGACATCCAGTACTGGATGAGCAGAAATTTTCTCCAATTAAATATTGGAAAGACCGAAGCCATTATCTTTGGTCCCCGCTACAAACTGCATTCCCTAACCACTGACTCCATCCTTCTCCCTAGCATCAATCTGAGGGTGAACAAGACTGTTCGCAATCTCAGAGGCATATTTGACGCTGAAATTAGTTTCCAGACACCTATCCGCAGCATAACTAAAACCACTTTTTTCCACCTCCGTAACACTGCCCGCCTCCGCGCTGCCTCAGCTCTTCTGCCTGGATGACCACGTGTGCAGGAGGTGGCTCCAGCTGCACCAACTTGAGCTCCACGTTTTGGAGCTTGAGCAGCGGCTGGAGTCACTGAGGTGCATTCGCGAGACTGAGAGCTACATTGATAGCACGTTTCTAGAGGTGGTCACCACACAGCTTAAGAATGTGCAGGTAGTGCAGAATTCCAATGAGTCCATCCCGCTTTCGAACCGGTATTCTGTTCTGAGTACCGGTGAGGGCGATGGTGCCTCTGGGGAGTGCAGCCAGAGCCAAATCCACGGCACCACGGTTGGCTCAGCTGCATGGGGTTGGGGGGTGGGTGGGGGGGGGGGGGGCGTGGGTGGGGAGGAAGAAGGAAGAAGGATGGAAGAGCTATAGTGGTAGGAGATTCAATAATCAGGGGAGACAGGCGTTTCTGACTCCAGGATGGTATGTTGCCTCCCTGGTGCCAGGGTCAAGGATGTCACCGAGCAGCTGCAGGGCATTCTGGGAGGAAGAGGGTGAACAGCCAGAGGTCGTGGTCCAAATCAGGACCAATGACATAGGTAGAAAGAAGGATGAGATCCTGCAGGCAGCTAGGTGAGAGATTAAAAAGCAGGACCTCAAAGGTAGCAATCTCCGGAATACTCCCGGTGCCATGAGCTAGTAAGTACAGAAATAGGAGGATAGAGCAGATGAATGCGTGGCTGAAGAGATGGTGCAGGAGGGAGGGCTTTAGTTTCCTGAGGCATTGGGACCGCTTCTGGGGGAGGTGGGACCTGTACAAGCCGGATGGGTTGTGATATGTCCTTACTACACAGTATAAATGTACACGAGGCCCATGCTTGAGAGAAGGTCAGTCTGTGACCTGTCCTTTATTCCTTAGCACTCAAGTGATGAAGGTGGGTGGAGCTTCCCCTTTTATACCTGAAGGTCCAGGTTAGGAGTGTCTCCCACCTAGTGGTCATTGTTCTCACGGTGTACAACTTAGGTCAGTTTATACATGGGTGACAATGCTGGTTGAATATATGACATCACCTTCCCCCACAAAGTCTTATTGGGATCACAGGTTGAGTCTCTCTGGTGGTTTACGCTCCCTTGTAGAGCGCCTGAGTTGGGGCTCCGGTTGTTGGGCGCTGGCCTGAGTGTCTGCTGTTTGCAGTGCCTCAGGCCTGTCCGGACTGCCCACAGTGACTGGGCTCTCCTCCCTTTGGTTCCAGTGTTCGGTCACCTGTGGTGGAGTGAACTCTATATCGTGTTCTTCCTCTGCTTCTTCTATGGGGTTGCTGAACCTCCTTTTTGTTTGATCCACATGTTTGCGGCAGATTTGTCCATTGGTAAGTTTAACTACCAGAATCCTATTTCCCTCTTTGGCAACCACAGTGCCTGCGAGCCATTTGGGCCCTGCAGCGTAGTTGAGGACAAAAACAGGATCATTTACATCAATACATCGCGCCCTCGCATTCCTGTCATGGTAGTGATATTGTGACTGGCGCCTGCTCTCGACAATTTTTTTCATGGTGGGGTGTATAAGGGATAATCAGGTTTTGAGCGTCCTTTTCATTAGCAGCTCTGCGGGTGGAACCCCTGTGAGCGAGTGTGGTCGGGATCTATAGGCCAACAGGAGGTGTGATAAGCGGGTTTGTAGGGAACCCCCTTGGAATCTGAGCATCCCCTGTTTGATTACCTGCACTGCTCGTTCTGCCTGGCCGTTTGAGGCCGGCTTGAATGGTGCCGTTCTAACATGGTTAATTCCATTGCCTGCCATGAAGTCCTGGAATTTAGTGCTTGTGAAGCACGGGCCATTGTCGCTGACCAAGATGTCTAGTAGACCGTGGACGGCGAACATTGCCCGTAGACTTTCTACCATGGCAGAGGATGTGCTTGAATTTAAAATATCACACTCGATCCATTTGGAGTAGGCGTCTACTACAACCAAAAACATTTTCCCCATGAAAGGACCTGCGTAGTCCACATGGATGCGTGACCAAGGCTTGGCGGGCCATGGCCAAGGGCTAAGGGGGGCTTCCCTGGGCGCATGGCTCAGCTGGGCACACATGTTGCACCTGCGAACACAAAGTTCCAGATCTGCGTCTATCCCTGGCCACCAAACGTGTGACCTGGCAATTGCCTTCATCGTGACAATGCCCGGGTGCTCATTGTGGAGTTCTCTGATGAACACCTCTCTGCCCATCTGGGACATGACTACGCGGTTTCCCCACAGTAGGCAATCGGCCTGAATCGAGAGTTCATCCTTGCGCCTGTGAAATGGTTTAAATTTCTCAGGGCATGCCCTGTACGTGGCTGCCCAGTCCCCATTCAGGACACATTTCTTGACTAGAGACAATAGCGGGTCTCTATTTGTCCAGACTTTAATCTGACGGGCTGTCACGGGTGAGCCTTCGCTTCCGAAAGCTTCAACAGCTATGACCATCTCAGCAGCATGTTCGGTAGCCCCCTCAGTGGTGGCTAGTGGGAGCCTGCTGAGTGCATCGGCGCAGTTTTTGGTGCCCGGTCTGTGCCGAATTGTGTAGTCATAGGCAGCTAACGTGAGTGCCCACCTCTGTATGCGGGCCGATGCGTTTGCATTTATGGCCTTGTTGTCGGCCAAAAGGGACGTTAGGGGTTTGTGATCTGTCTCCAGCTCAAATTTCCTGCCAAACAGGTACTGGTGCATTTTCTTTACCGCATATACACACGCAAGCGCCTCCTTTTCTACCATCCCGTAGCCCCTTTCTGCCTGGGACAGACTCCTGGAGGCTTAAGCTACCGGCTGTAACTGACCCTTGGCATTGACATGCTGCAACACACACCCGACACCATAGGACGATGCATCGCACGTTAACACAAGTTTCTTACATGGGTCATATAGTGTTAACAGATTGTTGGAACATAACAAATTGTTTGCTCTATTAAAAGCCCTTTCCTGGCTGTCCCCCCAGACCCATTCACGACCTTTGCGTAGGAGCACGTGTAGCGGCTCTAGCAGCGTGCTCAATTTGGGAAGAAAGTTACCAAAATGGTTCAGGAGCCCCAGGAACGAACGCAGCTCCATCGTGTTACAGGGTCTGGGTGCTCTCTGGATTGCTTCCGTCTTGGATGCAGTCGGGCTGATCCCGTCTGCTGCTACCCTCATCCCCAGGAATTCTACCTCTGGAGCTAGGAAGACGCACTTTGCCTTTTTCAGTCGCAGACCTACCCGGTCCAGTCTGCGTAGCACCTCCTCCAGGTTGTGGAGGTGTTCTTCAGTATCGTAACCCGTAATGAGGATGTCGTCCTGAAAAACCACCGTCCCTGGAATCGACTTGAGGAGGCTTTCCATATTTCGTTGGAAGATCGCGGCGGCCGAGCGAATCCCGAACGGACATCTGTTGTACTCAAACAACCCCTTGTGTGTCGTGATGGTGGTCAGCTTCTTCGACTCACTCGCCAGCTCCTGGGTCATGTAAGCTGAGGTCAGGTCCAATTTTGAAAAAAGTTTGCCACCGGATAGCATCGCAAAGAGGTCCTCCGCTCTCGGTAGCGGGTACTGGTCTTGGAGTGACACCCGATTGATGGTGGCCTTGTAATCGCCACATATCCTGACCGACCCATCCGCCTTGAGCACCGGCACAATCGGGCACGCCCAGTCACTGAATTCGACTGGCGAGATGATGCCTTCCCTCAACAGGCGGTCCAATTCGCCTTCTATCTTTTCCCGCATCACGTACGGCACCGCTCTGGCCTTGTGGTGTACTGGTCTGGCATCTGGGTTTATGTGAATCACTACCTTGGCCCCCATGAAAGTGCCAATGCCGGGTTGAAATAATGAGTCAAATTTGTCCAGGACCTGTGAGCATGATACTCGCTCCACAGAAGAAATTGCATTGACATCGCCTCATTTCCAGTTCATGACAGCAAGCCAACTCCTCCCCAGTAGTGCGGGACCGTCCCCTGGGACAATCCAGAGTGGCAACCTGTTCTCTGAACCTTTGTGGGTCACGACTACCGTGGTGCTGCCTAGCACCGGAATGATCTGCTTTGTGTAAGTCCGTAGCTGTGCGTCAATCGGCGATTATTTTGGCCTCCTGGCCTTGGATGCTCACAACTTTTCAAATTGTTTGATACCCATCAGGGACTGGCTGGCACCCGTGTCTAACTCCATTGATACTGGGATGCCATTGAGGAGCACTTTCATCATTATTGGTGGCGTCCTGGTGTATGAACTGTATACGTGCTCCACATGAACTCGCTGAACTTCAGCTTCCAGCGATTTCCCCCAGTGTCTATTTCTGCAATTTCTGCAGGTATTTTGCTCATCTCTGCAAACTCCGGCTGAATGTATGCCTCCACGCCTCCAGCATGAGTTGCGGTTTGAAACAAAAGGTCCCTTGCCAGTCGATCGTCCCTGACTGCCCCTGTTATTGTCCTTGAGTGCACCATTAACAGGTGTTGATGGCCCCATTACTGGCCGCATTGTGAATCGCTGTTCAGCTTGCCATTGTCTCTGTCGAACTCCCCCTCTGGGTTCGACTACATGTTGGGGCATGCCTGACTGCCCTTGTCTGCCTGGAGAACTGTGTGCTGCTTTAACAATGTTGAATCTCTGTCCCAACCATTCCTTAACACAGTACCTCTCATCTGTTCTGCTAGTGGCCATGCTCGCGTGGTTTAAATCCCAGTTTCTTGTCGCCATTGATATGTCCTTACTACACAGTATAAATGCACACGAGGCCCATGCTTGAGAGAAGGTCAGTCTGTGACCTGTCCTTTATTCCTTAGCACTCAAGTGATGAAGGTAGGTGGAGCTTCCCCTTTTATACCTGAAGGTCCAGGTTAGGAGTGTCTCCCACCTTGTGGTCAGTGTTCTCACGGTGTACAACTTCGGTCAGTTTATACATGGGTTACAATGCTGGTTGAATACATGACAGGTTGCACCTCAACAGAGCCGGAACCAATATCCTCGCAGGGCGGTTTGCTACTGCTGGTGGGGAAACTTTGAACTAGCTTGGCAGGGTGAAGGGAACTTGAAAATAGATTCAGTAGGGAAGGGAGTAAAGCTGGAATTAGAAAGCAAAAATGTAGAAAGTGAGTTTGAAGGACAGAGGAAACAAGCAGGAAAAAAGGGTAAAAAAACAAAATCTAAAAGCTCTTTATTTAAATGCACATAGCATTCATAACAAAATAGATGAGTTGACGGCACAAATAGATACAAATGGGTATGATCTGATAGCGATTACAGAGACGTGGTTTGCAAGGTGACCTGGACTGGGAACTAAATATTCAGGGATATTTGACAATTCGGAAGGACAGACAAAAAGGAAAAGGAGGCGGGGTAGATCTGTTAATAAAGGATGGGATCAGTGTGTTAGTGAGAAACGATATTGGCTCAGAGGATCAAGATGTTGAATCAGTTTGGTATGAGATAAGGAATAATAAGAGGAAATAGTCACTGGTGGGCATAGTCTATAGGCCCCCTAACACTGTTGGACGCAGTATGAATCAAGAAATAATGGAGGCTTGTAATAAAGGAACGGCAATAATCATGAGTGATTTTAACCTTCATATTGATTGGACAAAGCAAATTGGCCAGAGTAGCCTTGAGGAGGAGTTCATAGTGTGCATTCGGGATACTTTCCTTGAACAGTACGTTGCGGAACCAACCAGGGAGCAGGCTATCTTAGATCTAGTACTGTGTAATGAGGCAGGATTAATAAATGATCTCATAGTAAAAGATCCTCTCGGAATGAGTGACCATAATATGGTTGAATTTCAAATTCAGTTGGAGGGTGAGAAAGTTGGTTCTCAAACCAGGGTTCCAAGCTTAAATAAAGGAGACTACAAAGGTATGTGGGCAGAGTTGGCTAAAGTTCACTGGGAAAATAAACTAAAGTATGGGACGGTTGATGAGCAGTGACAGACATTTAGGGAGATATTTCATAAAAAATATCCCAATGAGAAGGAAAGACTGTAAGAGAAGGGATAACAATCCGTGGCTAACTAAGAAAATAAGGGATGGTATCAAATTGAACAAAAGCTTACAATGTGACCAAGGCTGATGAGAGGCCAGAGGATTGGGAAAATTTTAAAAGCCCACAGAGAATGACTAAAAAATGATTAAGAGAGGGAAGATAGATTATGAAAGTAAACTGGCACGAAATATAAAAACAGATAATAAGAGTTTCTACAAGTACATAAAAAGGAAAAGAGTGGCTAAAGTAAATGTTGGTCCCCTGGGGGTAAATAATAATGGAGAATAGGGAAATGGCACAGACATTGAACAATACATTGTATCGGTCTTCACGGTAGAAGACACTAAAAACATTCCAATAGTGGATAATCAAGGGGCTATCACTAATGAAGTAATACAAGGTAAAATAATGGGACTAAAGGCGGACAAGTCCCCTTGACCTGATGGGCTACATCCTAGGTTCTTAAGAGAAGTAGCGGCAGAGATAATGGATGCATTGGTTGTAATCCAGCAAAATTCCCTGGATTCTGGAGCGGTCCCAGCGGATTGGAAAACTGCAAATGTAACAACACTATTTAAAAAAGGAGGCAGACAAAAAGCAGGAAACTATAGACCAGTTAGCCTAACATCTGTCGTTGGGAAAATGCTGGAATCCATTATTAAGGAAGTAGTAGTGGGACATTTGGAAAAGCATGATTCAATCAAGCAGAGTCAGCATGGTTTTATGACGGGGGGGAAATCATGTTTGACAAATTTGCTGGAGTACTTTGAGGATGTAAAGAGCAGGGTGGATAAGGGAGAACCAGTGGATTTGGTGTATTTGGAGTTGTAGAAGGCATTTGACAAGGTGCCACATAAAAGGTTACTGCACAAGATAAAAGCTCATGAGGTTGGAGGTAACATATTAGCATGGATAGAGGATTGGCTAACTAACAGAAAACAGAGAGTTGAAATAAATGGGTCATTTTCTGGTTGGCAAACAGTGACTAGTGGGGTGCCGCAGGGATCGGTGCTGGGTCCTCAACTATTTTAATGACTTGGATGAAGGGACCGAGTGTAATGTAGCCAAGTTTGCTGATGATACAAAGTTGGGTGGGAAAGCAAATTGTGAGGACACAAAAAATCTGCAAAGGGATATAGACAGGCTAAGTGAGTGGGCAAACATTTGGCAGATGGAGTATAATGTGGGAAATGTGAGGTTATCCACTTTGGCAGAAATAATAGAAAAGCAAATTATAATTTAAATGGAGAAAAATTGCAAAGTGCTGCAGTACAGAAAGACCTGGGGTCCTTGTGCATGAAACACAAAAAGTTCCAGTGGTCATTACAGTAGAAAAGCAACTCCACTCACCGCAGTTGTTCCTATCTGATCCGTTTTTCTTTTC
The DNA here is from genome assembly GCF_044704955.1 of Pristiophorus japonicus. Lineage (NCBI taxonomy): Eukaryota > Metazoa > Chordata > Chondrichthyes > Pristiophoridae > Pristiophorus > Pristiophorus japonicus. The sequence continues at coordinate 191,789,253 of NC_091986.1, read as the reverse complement.
AGATGCAGGTACTCTCTGTCTTCAGCTATTCAGTGTTTTTCACTTTTTCCCTCAGCAATCAATAGTTTGTAACTGATGAACTCTAGCTTCTTGCTCTGTTGCTTTGTGTGGCTTTATAGGTTTGTCTGCAGATAATATAGCTGTCAAATAATATAGATGCAAAAATAGGACTACGCCCAGAAATGCAACTCTTCCAATTGAATTTTTGATAGACTTACCCCTGCGTTAAAGTATGAGTCATTGATTTGAATAGAAAAAGGGTAATTGTGACCTGGCTAGTTTACAAGTTTGCTGATGATACTAAGCTAGGTAGGAAAGGAAGCTTTGAGGAGGACACAAAGGGACATAGACAGATTAAGTGAGTTGACAATAAGGTGGCAGATGGAGTATAATGTGGGGAAATGTGAGGTTATTCAATTTGGTAGGAAGAATAGAAAAACAGAATGGGCTAGAAATTCACCAGATTTCTGCCTGTTTTAGCGCCATTTTTGAGTGGTAAAAGTGTGTTTTTTGCAGTAAAAAAATTTTGTCATTTTGCAAGTTTCGCCAGTGGTTTACCGCTGGCGATAAAAAGTATCGTCCGCTTTTTTTTGTTGCAGTTTTTATGACATCAATCGTCGTGCAACGCTCCGCTATCACCATTTTAGCAAAATTCGCGATATCGCCTATTTTACCACCCGCCAAAAAACCCGCCTGAAAAAAATCAAGTCTTACCAGGTCAGACTGACGACACACCCGGTGATAACAGTGCCATCTTGAAAAATGGAGCAAGAGATCAGTGCATAAAAGGATTTGGAGGGAAGGCTGCTTTTTACAGATTGAAATTTTTGTGAGTTTATATTTCGCTGTTAAGGACATTTAAAAGAATGGAGCCTATGCTATCTCTGCCATTATTGCTGGCTGCTTTTTTTATGCAGCATAGAGCTGAAAGGTGGCTTATTCAACAGCATTATGAATGTAATCAAAGAGCTCACAGACATATGGGGAGGAGGCCTTACCCCCAATGAATTTGTAGGGAACAGCGCTCATACCTGCAGCTCTCTGAGGCACAGTGAATTAGAAGGCTGTGCTTTTGAAAAGAGGTGCTCACAAAGATATGCCAGCTCATAAAGGCAGACCTACAGCCTATCAGCGGCGACAGGACTGCACTGCCCGTCGAGGTGAAAGTGACTGTGGCACTTGCCTTCTATGCCTCCGGCTTGTTTCAGGCATCAACAGGGGACATGAGCTCCATCTCACAGTATGCTACACGTTGCTGCATTCACCAGGTGACTACTGTACTATATGCACACAGGATGGACTTCATAAAGTTGCCAATGACCAGGGAGGCACAGAATGAGAGGGCTATAGGTTTTGCACGAATTGCTGGCTTCCCCAAGATACAGGTTGCCATTGACTATACGCACATCGCCCTGCAAGCAGCTTTAGAGGATCCAGAGGTTTACCAAAATCAAAAGGGATGTAACAAGCAGTGTGGGAAAAGGGGAACCAGTAGATGTCATATATTTAGATTTCCTGAAAACATTCAATATGGTGCCACATAAAAGATTACTGCACAAGATAAGAGCTCATGGGATTGGGGGTAATATATTAGCATGGAAAGAGGATTGGCTAACTAAAAGAAAGCGGGAAGTCGTGATAAATGGGTCATTTTCAGGTTGGCAAATGGTAACTAGTGGGGTGCCACAGGGGTCAGTACTGGGGTCTCAACTATTTACAATCTATATTAATGACTTGGATGAAACGACCGAGTGTAATCTAGACAAATTTGCTGATGATACAAAGAAAGATGGGAAAGCAAGTTGTGAGGAGGACAGAAAAAAATCTATATAAGGATATAGATAGGCTAAGTGAGTGGGCAAAATATTGGCAGATGGAGCATAATGAAGGAAAATGTGAGGTTATCCACTTTGGTAGGAAAAATAAAAAAGCTAATTATTATTTAAATGAGGAGAGATTACAAAAAGCAGTGGTACAGAGAGATTTGGGGGTCCTTGTACGTGAAACACAAAAAGTTAGCATGCAGGTACAGCAAGTAATTAGGAAGGCAAATGGAATGTTGGCCTTTATTGCAAGGGGGATCGAGTATAAAAGCAGAGAAGTCCTGCTACAACTGTACAGGGTGTTGGTAAGACCACACCTGGAGTACTGCGTACAGTTTTGGTCTCTGTATTTAAGAAAGGATATACTTGCTTTGGAGGTAGTTCAGAGGAGGTTCATTAGGTTGATTCCAGCGATGAGGGGGATGACTTATGAAGATAAGGTTGAGTAGAGTGGGTCTATACGCATTGAAGTTCAGAAGAATGAGAGGTGATCTTATCGAAACATAAGAGAATGAAGGGGCTGGACAAGATGGATGCAGAGAGTATATTTCCACTCATGGAGGAAGCTAAAACTAGGGGGCATAGTCTCAGAATAAGGGGCCGCCCATTTAAAACTGAGATGTGGAGGAATTTCTTCTCTCAGAGGGTTGTAAATCTCTGGAATTCTCTGCCCCACAGAGCTGTGGAGGCTGAGTCTTTGAATATATTTAAGGTGGAGATAGACAGATTTTTGACCGATAAGGGAATAAAGGGTTATGAGTAGTGGGCAGGGAAGTGGAACTGAGTTCATGATCAGATCAGCCATGATCTTATTAAATGGCGGAGCAGGCTCGAGGGGTCAAATGGCTTTCTCCTGCTCCTATTCCTTGTGTTCTTGTGGACTGCTGTTATATAAGCAGTTGTGTAAGACGCCCTGAACTAATTTGCTCCCTGTATTACTCACAGATAGACAGCACTTTGTCCTCGGGTTAGTTTGCATTTTATTTGATAGAACCGGCAAGACCAGGAACTTACTTTCCAATATTATATTCCATAATGAAGTTTAATTACACGCCTGCAATTTAAAGCAAGGGGTGTAACCTCAGGAATATTTGCTAACTCAACAGCAGAAATTTAAGATGCAATTTTTTTTTTTACTGCATCTCACCTTACCCATGAGCAAAAGTGGCCCACAGAAAAAGGACTGACCACACTACCAAGTACTAATTTGCTGGAGCGGGACATCTCACAGGGAGCATCATGAATTTGATTTTATCTTCGCCCTTCAGGCTGCATTATTTGTGCCCTGGAAATGCAAATGGACAACAGTGTGGCAATCCTGCACATTAGATCCAATGGTCTATCTCCTTAACCAATGAAATTTAAGGGAAAAAAAGACTTGCGTTTCTATAGCATCTTTCACGCCCCAAAACAGCCTTTGAAGTGTCGTTACTGTTGTAATGTAGGATAAGGAACTGGAGGGAACAGAAGGAAACAGGGTGAGTAAGAGTCAGAACAAAAAGTCATCGACCTAAAACGTTAACTCTGTTTCTCACTCCACAGATGCTGCCTGACCTGCTGAGTATTTCCAGCATTTTCTATTTTTATTTCAGATTTCCAGCATCCACAGTATTTTGCTTTTGAATTACAGTCACATTAGATACAGAAAGAGAAATGTTTGTATTATGTCTCAAATAAGGCAATGCAGCTGAGTACTGTAGACTTGAGTAAGTGTGACCTTAGTCTCTTTATTCTGACTCCAGAGTGCTGGTACAGCATGGGAGGCCTGCTTATATGCAGTGCTCCCACGGGATGTTGGGATCCCTCGGGACTCCAACAGATGCACCCTCTGGTGGCGGTAGAATGCTGGTTATAAGGTGCTGCATACATAACATCACTCCCCCCACCAAAGTCAATAGTACACTTATTTACAGGGTGAGACGATCTGGGGCTTTCCGCTCCCGAGTCGAGCGTCTCGGTACAAACACAGGTGCAGGTGAGTTGGTTGGGCCTTCGCTGGACTGCTGCGCAGCTGACGTTGCTGGGCTGCTGGGGATATTGAGTTCAGCTTCGTGGTCAACCATGATGTCAGTTGCCACTTGTGTGTGTATCGGAGGGTCGAAGTTGGTGGTGTCCTCTTCAGGTTGCTCATGGCTGTCTGTGAATCACAGTTTGGTTTGGTCCAAATGCTTTCTGCAAGTTAGTCCATTTGCAAGTTTGACCTCAAACACCCTACTCTGTTCTTTGGCTCCGACAGTACCAGCAAGGCATTTGGGACCATGTCCATAGTCGAGTACAAATACAGGGTCATTGACTTCAATATCACGTGACAAATTTGCGCGATCATGGTTCATGCTTTGTGGATGCCGCCTGTCCTCGACGTGATCATGGAGATTAGGGTGGACTAGAGAGAACCTTGTTTTGAGTGCCCTTTTCATGAGCAGTTCGGCAGGGGGAACCCCAGTGAGCAAACGGGGTCTTGTGCAGTAGCTGAGCAGGACTCAGGTCAGGCGGGTCTGCAGGGAGACTTCCGACATGTATTTCAAGCTTTGCTTGATGGTTTGAACTGCCCGTTCTGCCTGACCGTTAGATGCGGGCTTGAACGGGACAGATGTGACGTGCTTGATTTCATTGCGGGTCATGAATGCCTTGAATTCAGCGTTGGTGAAGCACGGCCCATTGACACCGACAAGGACATCAGGCAGGCCATGCATGGCGAACATGGCTCGTAGGCTTTCGATGGTGGCAGTGGATGTGCTTACAGACATTATTACACACTCAATCCATTTTGAATAAGCATCCACAACAACCAAAAACATTTTGCCTAGAAACGGACCAGCGAAGTCAACGTGGATCCTAGACCACGGTTTGGAGGGCCATGACCACAAACTTAGCGATGCCTCTCTGGGTGCATTGCTCAGTTGAGAGCAAGTGTTGTATTGGCACATGTAAGACTCCAAATCTGAGTCGATGCCGGGCCACCACACATGGGATCTGGCTATAGCTTTCATCATTATTATGCCTGGGTAGGTACTATGTAGGTCGCATATGAACATTTCCCTTCCTTAGGCAAAACCATGTGATTACCCCAAAAAAGACAGTCCGCCTGTAAGGACGTTTTGTCTTTGCACCGCTGGAACGGCTTGATCTCTTCATGCATCTCTGCTGGGACGCTGAACCAGCTCCCATGGAGGACAGAGTTTTTTTTTAAACAAGTAACAGTAAAGGATCCTGGCTGGTCCAGGTCCTGATCTGGCGGGCCGTAACGGGTGACTTTTCATTTTCAAATGCAGCCATCACCAAGAGCAAGTCGGCAGGCTGTGCCATTTCCACCCCGGTGGTGGGCAATGGTAGCCGACTGAGAGCATCAGCGCAGTTCTCTGTGCCTGGTCTGTGGCGAATTACATAGTTATATGCAGACAGCGTGATTGTCCATCTTTGGATTCGAGCAGAGGCATTGGTGTTAATACCTTTGCTCTCTGAGCGGCTTAGGGTCAGTTTCTAACTCGAACTTAAGCCCAAACAGATATTGTGCATTTTTTTCACCCCTTAAACGCATGCCAGAACTTTTCTTTCAATCATGCTGTAGGCCCTTTAGACCTTGGATAAACCCCCTGGATGCACAAGCGACAGGTTGCAATGTTCCCGATTCGTTTGCTTGTTGTAACATATAATCAACCCCGTACGAAGACGCATTGCAAACTAACACTAAACATTTACATGGGTCATACAGAACAAGCAGTTTGTTGGAACATAACAGATTTCTAGCTTTCTCAAAAGCAGTCTCTTGTAATTTCCCCCATATCCAGTCATCTCCCTTGCGTAACAACACGTGTAGAGGTTCTAGCAAGGTGCTTAACCCGGGTAGGAAATTACCAAATAATTGAGGAGTCCCAGGAACGACCACAGCTCCGTCACGTTCTGTGGTCTTGGCGCGTTCTTGATGGCCTCCGTCTTGGTGTCAGTGGGTCTGATGCCATTTGCCGCGACTCTTCTTCCTAAGAACTCGATATCTGGTGCCAGGTAAACACACTTTGAGCATTTCAATCTGAGTCCCACGTGATCTAGCTGACTTAGAACCTCTTCTAAGAGACCTTTGTACGCGTTGATGCAGGTGAGGCCTTTCAAAGATTGCGCCAGCTCCTGCGTCATGTAGGCCAAGGTCAGGTCCAACTTGGTGAACGTCTTCCCTCCTACCAGCGTCACAAATAGGTCTTCTGCCTTGGGTAGTGGGTACTGGTCCTGCAGCAAAAAACGGTTAATCGTTACTTTATAGACCCTACAAATTCTGACTGGGCCATCGCCCTTGAGAACTGGAACAATCGTACTGGCCCACTCGTTGAACTCAACCGGCATGATGATGCCCTCTCGTTGCAGCCTCGATCTCCACTTTCCCTCACATCATGTATGGCACCGCACGTGCCTTGTGGTGGATGGGTCGTGTACCAGGAACCAAGTGGATCTGCACCTTCGTCCCAGAGAAACTTCCGATGCCTGGCTCAAACAACGATGGGAACTTGCTCAAAACCTGGGCATATGAGGCCTCGTCAACGGACGAAAGCGCTCGGATGTTGTCCCAGTTCCAGCGGATTTTTCCCAGCCAGCTTCGGTTGAACAGTGTGGGGCCATCTCCTGGTACAATCCATAGTGGTAGTTCATGCACCGCTCCATCATAGGAACCTTTTACTGCTGCACTGCCAATTGCAGGGATCAGCTCTTTAGTGTAAGTTCTCAGCTTGGTATGAATAGGGCTCAGCTTGGGCCTTTATGCCTTGTTGCACCACAGCCTCTCGACGGCCTTTTTGCTCATGATAGACTGATTCGCACCCGTGTCCAATTCCATGGATACTGGAATTCCATTTGGTTCAACTTTTAACATGATCGGTGGATATTTTGTGGTGAAGTTGTGTACCCCATACACTTCTGCCTCCTCGGGTTCGAGTCTCTAGTTCAGTTTGATCCACCATGGATCGGTCTTCCTCTGCAACGTGGTGGTTTGCAGCTTGTCTGCACATTTGCTGGAGGTGTCCCATTGTTTCACAGCCTTTGCACGCATAGTGTTTGAAACGGCATTGATGGGCTCGATGTTCACCTCTGCAGCACCAACAAGATGTTAATTGCTTTGCATTCACCTTTGATGGCGGACTCGAAGTCATCTGAGGTCATGCAGCTGCAGGCGTGTACGTTCTGCCATATGCATTCCAGAAATCGGCTTTACTTTGTGTATAGTACTTGCCGATGCATCTTTATGCCGTGAAATTTGTTTGGTGTTATCGCTGGTGGACATAAATGCCTGAGCTAGCGTTATGGCTTTGCTCAGGTTCGGTGTTTCAACAGTCAATAGTTTGTGAAGGATAACCTCATGGCCAATGCCAAGCACAAAAAAGTCTCTTAGCATTTGCTCCAGGAATCCACCGAAATCGCAATGTCCTGCAAGGTGCCTTAGTTCGGTGATGTAGCTCGCTACTTCCTGGCCTTCAGACTGTTGATATGTATAAAATCGATACCTTGCCATCAGAATGCTCTCCTTCAGATTTAGGTGCTCCCGGACCAGCGTACACAGTTCTTCATACGATTTGGTTGTTGGTTTCACTGGAGCAAGAAGATTCTTCATGAGGCCATAGGTTGTTGTCCCGCAGATGGTGAGGAGGATCGCCCTTCGTTTGGCAGCGTTCTCATTCCCTTCCAGCTCATTGGCCACGAAGTATTGATCGAGTCACTGCAAGAAGACTTCCCAATCGTCACCTTCTGAAAAGTTCTCCAGGATACCAACAGTTCTCTGCATTTTCACGTGATGGTTCGTTATCTATTACTCGTCGCCAGTTGTTATGTCTCAAATAAGGCAATGTTACTGACTACTGTAGACTTGAGTAAGTGTGACCTTAGTCTCTTTATTCGGACTCCAGAGTGCTGGCACAGCATGGGAGGCCTGCTTATATGCAGTGCTCCCAAGGGATGCTGGTATCCCTTGGGACTCCAACAGATGCGCCCTCTGGTGGCGATAGAATGCTGGTTACAAAGTGTTACAGACATAACAATTTGATTGAGAGTAAAAGTGTCAGAAAGAAAAATGTAACAATTAAAAAAAAATGGAATTGAAGAAACCTCTAGGAAGAATTTACAACCTGCAGGAGTGAGACTTGACAGTTTTAATTCTTCCTTTTTTAGGCCTCTGAGGTTGAGTTCCATGTCAGGACCATAACTCATAATTAACAGGGTCCTTACATCATAAAATACCAGCAGTAGATGTCTGCACGGCGATTAATACATATTTACAGCAATTTCTTAACACTCACTGGGAGGTTGCCAGCGAACTGCCATTTCCACAAGGCTAACGGCGGCAGAAGTTGTGGCAATTCACAACTCACAGTGCATCTTTTCCACGCCACAAATTGCTGTTTTTTTAAACAACTCACTAATAATGGTGCACGCTGTGAACTCGGCATTACTTTCCCTGCAATTTTTGGCCCTTCTCTTGAATCATAGAATGGTTACGGCACAGAAGGCGGCAAGTGGGCCCGTCGAGCCCCTGTCGGCTCTCTGCAAGAGCACTTCAGCTAGTCCCACCCCCCCCACCCTTTCCCCATAGCCCTGCAAATTCTTTTCCTTCATGTCCTTATCCAACTCCCTTTTGAAAGCCGCTGAATCTGCCTCCCCTACCCTTTCAGGCAGTGCATTCCAGATCCTAACCACTCGCTGCGTAAAAAAGTTTTCTCTCATGTTGCCTTTGGTTCTTATGCCAATCACCTTAAATCGCTGTCCTCTGATTCTTGCCAATGGGAACAGTTTCTCTCTATCTACTCTGTCCAGACCGCTCCTGAGTTTGAACGCCTCTATTAAATCTCCACTCAACCTTCTCTGCTCTAAAGAGAGCAACCTCAGCTTCTCCAGTCTATCCATGTAACTGAAGTCCACCATCCCTGGAATCATTCACGTAAATCTTTTCTGCACCCTCTCAAAGGCCTTCACATCCTTCCTAGAATGCGGCACTCAGAATTGGACACAATACTCCGCTTGAGGCCGAACTAGTTGATGTTCTTTTAGAATGTGATAGAAACATAGAAATTTACAGCGCAGAAAGAGGTCATTTTGGCCCATTGTGTCCGCGCCGGGAGAGGCAAAAAACAGATAAAAACCCAGGCCAGTTGGTGGGGGGGGGGGGGGGAAATCTGGGAAAATTTCTCTGACCTACCCAAGCGATCGAAACTAGTCCAGGAGATCACTCTGGCTGTATGAGATTCCATGATGTACTGATTGGCAGACAGGAAGCAAAGAGTAGGAGTAAATGGGTACTTTTCAGAATGGCAGGCAGTGACTAGTGGGGTACCGCAAGGTTCTGTGCTGGGGCCCCAGCTGTTTACATTGTACATTAATGATTTAGACGAGGGGATTAAATGTAGTATCTCCAAATTTGGGTGGCAGTGTGAGCTGCGAGGAGGATGCTATGAGGCTGCAGAGTGACTTGAATAGGTTAGGTAAGTGGGCAAATGCATGGCAGATGAAGTATAATGTGGATAAATGTGAGGTTATCCACTTTGGTGGTAAAAACAGAGAGACAGACTATTATCTGAATGGTGACAGATTAGGAAAAGGAGAGGTGCAACGAGACCTGGGTGTCATGGTACGTCAGTCATTGAAGGCTGGCATGCAGGTACAGCAGGCAGTTAAGAAAGCAAATGGCATGTTGGCCTTCATCATGAGGGGATTTGAGTACAGGGGTAGGGAGGTGTTACTACAGTTGTACAGGGCCTTGGTGAGGCTACACCTGGAGTATTGTGTACAGTTTTGATCTCCTAACTTGAGGAAGGACATTCTTGCTATTGAGGGAGTGCAGCAAAGGTTCACCAGACTGATTCCTGGGATGGCGGGACTGACATATCAAGAAAGATTGGATCAACTGGAGTTCAGAAGAATGAGAGGGGATCTCATAGAAACGTTTAAAATTCTGACAGGTTTAGACAGGTTAGATGCAGGAAGAATGTTCCCAATGTTGGGGAAGTCCAGAACCAGGGGTCACAGTCTAAGGATAAGGGGTAAGCCATTTAGGACCAAGATGAGGAGAAACTTCTTCACCTAGAGAGTGGTGAACCTGTGGAATTCTCTACCACAGAAAGTTGTTGAGGCCAATTCACTAAATATATTCAAAAATGAGTTAGATGTAGTCCTTACTACTAGGTGGATCAAGGGGTATGGTTAGAAAGCAGGAATGGTGTACTGAAGTTGCATGTTCAGCCATGAACTCATTGAATGGCGGTGCAGGCTCGAAGGGCCGAATGGCCTACTCCTGCACCTATTTTCTGTGTTTCTATGTTTCTATGTTTCCCATCATGTCTGCGCCAGCCAACAAGAGGTTATCCAGTCAAATCCCACTTACCAGCTCGAGGTCCGTAATCTTGCAGGCTACGGCACTTCAAGTGCACATCCAAGCACCTTTTAAATATGGTGAGGGTTTCTGCCTCCAGCACTGTTGTGTATGGAGAAAGAGTCAGACTGAACACTGTGAGCTCAAAGTAAAGTGTGACCTTTTATTGTAGGTCTCCAGAGTGCCTCTCCAACTTGTGAAGCCTTCTTAAATACCTGTGCTCCCAAGGGATTATGGCATCCCTTGGGACTCCGGGGAATGAGCCCTCTGGTGGCTGTACAGAGTAAATACAAGTCCACATATATAACAACATTCCCCCCCAAAGTCAATAGTGTAACTATTTACAATGTGAGTGAATCTGGGATCCTTCTTGCCCTGGTTGATCGTCTCGGTGTGAAAGCTGGTGTTGTTGAATCATTTGTTGGGTCCTCGCTGGGCTGCTGTGCAGCTGGCCTTGCTGGGCTGCCTGGTGTGTTGGGCCCTACAGGGCTGCTGTGGATGATGGGTTCTGCGTCGTGGTCAACCGTGGTGTCGGTTGCCACTGGTGTGTGTGTTGGGGGATCAAAAAAGGTAGGGTCCAAGGTGGGTTGCTTAGGGTAGTCCGTGAATCTGAGTTTGATTTGGTCCAAGTGTTTCTGGTGAATGAGTCCATTTGAAAGTTTGACCAGAAATACCCTGCTCCCCTCTTTGACCATGACAGTGCCGGGAAGCCGCTTGGGATCTTGTCCATAATTTAATACAAATACAGGATCATTGACTTCAATCTCGCGTGACACATTTGCTATCATGGTATGCACTTTGTTGAAGCCGCCTGCTCTCTACCTGTTCATGTAAATCAGGGTGAACGAACGAGAGCCTTGTCTTAAGTGCGCTTTTCATGAGCAGTTCAGCAGGTGGGATCCCAGTGAGTGAGTGTGGTCTAGCTAAGCACGACTCGGGATAGGCGAGTCTGCAGTGAACCTTCAGTTACCCTCTTCAAGCCTCGTTTGATGGTTTGCACTGCTCTCTCTGCCTGACCATTGGACGCAGGTTTAAATGGGGCAGATGTGACATGTTTGATCCCATTACGGGTCATGAATTCTTTGAACTCAGCACTGGTAATAAAATGGCCCGTTGTCGCTCACCAGGACATCGGGTAAGCCGTAAGTGGCAAACATGGCCCGCAGGCTTTCAGTAGTGGCAGCAGATGTTCTAGCCGACATTATCTCACATTTGGAGTATGCGTCTACAACCACAAGGAACATTTTACCTAAAAACGGGCCTGCATAGTCGACGTGTACCCCAGACCGTGGTTTGGAGAGCCAAGAACATAAATTTAGCGCCGCTTCCCTGGGTACATTGTTTAACTGTGAGCATGTATTACATCTGTGAACGCAGGACTCTAAGTCCGCATCGATAACGGGCCAGCACATTTCATCCTTGCGCCGCTGGAACGGCTTTATCTCTTCCTGCATTTCGACTGATACACTGGACCAGCTCCCGTGAAGCACACAGCTTTTGACTAGAGATAATAAGGGGCCCTGGCTTGTCCAGGATTTAGATATAGAAACATAGACATAGAAAATAGGTGCAGGAGTGGGCCATTCGGCCTTTCGAGCCTGCACCACCATTCGATAAGATCATGGATGATCATTCTGTCAGTATTCCTTTCCTGCTTTCTCTCCATACCCTTTATCCCCTTAACCGTAAGGGCCATATATAACTCCCTCTTGAATATATCCAATGAACTGGCATCAACAACTCTCTGCGGCAGGGAATTCCACAGGTCAATGACTCTCTGAGTGAAGAAGTTTCTCCTCATCTCAGTCCTAAATGGCCTACCCCTTATCCTAAGACTGTGTCCCCTGGTTCTGGACTTCCCCAACATCGGGAACATTCTTCCCGCATCTAACCTGTCCAGTCCCGTCAGAATCTTATACGTTTCTATGAGATCACCCCTCATCCTTCTAAACTCCAGTGAATAAAGGCCCAGTTGATCCAGTCTCTTCTCATATGGCAGTCCAGCCATCCCAGGAATCAGTCTGGTGAACCTTCGCTGCACTCCCTCAATAGCAAGAATGTCCTTCCTCAGATTAGGAGACCAAAACCGAACACAGTATTCCAGGTGAGGCCTCACTAAGGCCCTGTCCCCAGTAAGACCTCCCTGCTCCTATACTCAAATCCCCTAGCTATGAAGGCCAACATACCATTTGCCTTCTTCGCTGCCTGTTGTACCTGCATACCAACTTTCAATGACTGATGAACTATGCACCCAGGTCTCGTTGCACCTCCCCTTTTCCTAATCTGCTGCCATTCAGATAATATTCTGCCTTCGTGTTTTTGCCTTCAAAATGGATAACCTTACATTTATCCACATTATACTGCATCTGCCATGCATTTTGCCCACTCACCTAACCTGTCCTTGTCACAGCTCACACCGCCACCCAGTTTAGTGTCATCTGCAAACTTGGAGATATTACACTCAATTCCTTCATCCAAATCGTTAATGTATATTGTAAAGAGCTGGGCTCCCAGCACTGAGCCCTGCAGCACTCCACTAGTCACTGCCTGCCATTCTGAAAAGAACCCGTTTATCCCGACTCTCTGCTTCCTGTCTGCCAACCAATTTTCGATCCATGTCAGTACATTACCCCCAATACCATGCACTTTGCACACCAATCTCTTGTGCAGGACCTTGTCAAAAGCCTTTTGAAAGTCCAAATACACCACATCCATTGGTTCTCCCTTGTTCACTCTACTAGTTACATCCTCAAAAAATTCGAGAAGATTCGTCAAGCATGATTTCCCTTTCATAAATCCATAGCGGGGGGGTGGGGGGGCAAGGCGGTGACTTGAGTTCTGCTGTTTGCTTTGTTGCTGCTGAAAATTGAAAATCTCAGTAACCTTGGTTTCCAATTCTACCCGTCATGACAAAATCACCATGGAATGAGAGAATGTTTTCCGATTCATGCTGAAAGGGATGGCTCCCAGTAACCGCATCAGGTTACCAGATCTGATCAAGTCATTGTTCTAAACTTGAAACTAATTGTAGGTGAAGGGAGGTTGAGGGAGGCATTAGTTTGTTCCCATCAGTGCTGTCCAATAGATATCCCTGATGAGCTACGGCTGTGGCTCCGATGACACCATTTTAGCCACTCGTACTAATTTTAATTAAAAAAACCCTACACACGACAGAGGTAAATGTATTTCATGTGTATATTTACTTAAGAAACATCCATCACTATTCAGTGTGAAACTTTACAGTCTTTCTCTTTCACCGAACTTTAGAATTGTGGCATGAGTTTATCAGACACAGCACATCTTAGTATAGCATCTAGGTTTCTGTCCAGCAGTTGTAAGTGGTACATTGACTTCATCAGAGTGAGAGCTGAGAATGTTGACCCGCACAACGAAATACGCCAGACTTATCCCTGCTCTTTTTCCTGAACGCAGGTGGATGCTGCTTTCCCTTTGCCATGACGTGCCCTGTTGGGCTTGCTTTCTTCTGCTGGCCTGGTGCGATTATTGGTCGAGTGGACCAGGTTCACAGCTCCCCTCTTCCTACAATGATGCAGGTGTTTCCCTGGCGCTGAAGTCTGCCATTTTCAGCCACATTACACCATTTTACCAGATAACCAGTGAGCAGTGACAAGGAAATAAAGCACACACAATTGTCAAGAAACACTGTACACAGTGCTTTTTGTCTTGCCATTATACCAACACAAACAAAAAGCTTAAAGTACATATACATACATCCTGCAAATGAGTATGGAGATCACATGCCCAATGATGGTATCCATTACTCATTTATTATTTAAAAATACAATTACTCTACATAACAACTACACTAATAATTAATTGTCAGTGAAGTGCTTCTGGATGTCGGAGGACATGAAAGGTTCTATACAAATGCATGTACTTTCAAGAATCAATCAAGGACTACAATGGGCAGAATGACAAGGTTGATATTCGAGGGCGAGTTCAAATGGACTTAAGGACCTTCTTCATCCATATCTATCTTGTGAAGTGGGATTAACCATTAAATGGAGCACCCAAAGCATTGAATAAACCCTTACTGCTTTGTCCACCGTAGCCTCTGTTATTTTGATTTGGGCTTCTTGCGTAACAAGATGTAGATAATTTGTACGCTTAACTAATTCACCAAAGGGTGATTTAAAATAATGGGATCAGGACCCCATGATAAAGGCCTCATCGCAAAGGACTACCTTAGCCTCCCGTCGAGCTCTTGGATATCTTCACTCCTAATGTGTTTCATCTTGTGCAATGTTTCCGCTTATTCTTCATTATATTCTCATCTCTCTATGGTTACTTACAATGAAACAAAATAAGTGCGTGGTAATAGTGATCTTTTCACTATTCACCATCATACTTGTTGCACTCGAGAAATTCCTTACAGTTTTACTTTAAAAACAGCAAATCAGGGGCATTCCTGCTTAAAGACTTTTAGTTGGGTACAAATGAGTTGTGGATGCTTGTGTTGAGATTGTTGGGGGTGGGGGGCAGGGCGGGGATGTAGGAGGATAGAAAAATTATGGATCTATCCAAAACTATGAGTGTTTAGGAACATAGGACTAGCATGAGGTCATTCAGTCCCTTGAGCCTGTTCCGCCATTCAATGAGATCATGGCTGATCCGTATCCCAACGCTATCCACCTGCTTTGGCTCCATATCCATTAATATGCTGGATTCAAGAATAAAACAGACAAAAAACAAAAAGTAAAGACTCTAAAAAGAAAGTGCAAGAGGATAGCGTACAAATGGGTTTATGGCTTAACATATTTATCAAAATTATTTGAGAGGACATATTACCTCTTTTACATTAAATGCTAACCCTTTGAATGCTATCTCATGCCACAATTTTAGGGACCAAGGATGTATTTTGGGCTCAATAATGACCTCAAGGTAACTTGGTGAAGTAGGCCAGATGCATTGCAAGTTTTTCCAAAGATCATCATGCTCATCACCATATTGATTGTAACTATTATCCATCATCAAGGCTGGCTCCATAGCACCATTATTGACTGAGCTGACTGAATCCTGAAGGACACAGCTGCTAGACTGGGCCTACAGCACGTGGTAAGAACCAACATGAGGGGAAAACCTATTTGACCTCGTCCTCACCAATCTACCTGTTGCAGATGCAACTGTCCATGCCAGCATTGGTAGACTGATCACCGTAGTCATTGTGGAGACACTGACTCACACTGAGGACACCCTCCATTGTGTTGTGTGGCACTATCACTATGCCAAATGGGATAAATTCAGAGCAAATCTAGCAACGCAAAACTGGGCATCCATGAGACGCTGGAGGCAATCAGCAGCAGCAGAATTGTATTCTACCACCTTATGGCCTGGCAGATCACTCTCTCTACTATGAAGCCAGGTAACCAATCTTGATTCAATGAGGAGTGCAGAAGAGCGTGTCAGTAGCAGCACCAGGCGTACCTAAAAATGAAGTACCAACCTGAGAATCTACAACACAGGAGTACATGCACGCTAAGCAGCGGAAGCAGCATGCTATAAACTGAGCTAAGTGATCCCACAACAGATCAAATGAAAGCTCTGTAGTCCTGCCACATACAATCGTGAATGATGGAGGACAATTAAACTACTAACGGAAGCAGGAGGCTCCAAGTATATCCCCATCCTCAATGATGGCGGAGCACAGCATGCAAATGCAAAAAATGAGGCTGAAAAGTTTGCAACCATCTTCAGCCAGAAGTGCCGAGTAGCTGATCCATATCAGCCCTTTCCTGAGGTCCCAACATTAAAACAGAAGCCAGTCTTCAGCCAATTCGATTCACTCCATGTGATATCACGAAGCGGCTGAGCGCACTGGATACAGCAAAGGATCTGGAGCCCAACAACATCCCTGCTGTCGTGCTGAAGAGTTGTGCCCCAGAACTAGCCGCGCCTCTAGTCAAGCTGTTTCAGTACAGCTACAACACTGGCATTTACCTGCCAATGTGGAAAACTGCCCAGGCCTTGGTGAGGCCTCACCTGGAATAGTGTGTTCAGTTTTGGTCTCCTAATCTGAGGAAGGACATTCTTGCTATTGAGGGAGTGCAGCGAAGGTTCACCAGACTGATTCCCAGGATGGCAGGATTGACATATGAGGACAGACTGGATCGACTGGGTCTGTATTCACTGGAGTTTAGAAGGATTTCATAGAAACACATAAAATTCTGACGGGACTGGACAGGTTAGATAGAAACATAGAAAATAGGTGCAGTAGGCCATTCGGCCCTTCGAGCCTGCACCGCCATTCAATGAGTTCATGGCTGAACATGCAACTGCAGTACCCCATTCCTGCTTTCTCGCCATACCCCTTGATCCCCCAAGTAGTAAGGACGACATCTAACTCCTTTTTGAATATATTTAGTGAATTGGCCTCAACAAGTTTCTATGGTATAGAATTCCACAGGTTCACCACTCTCTGGGTGAAGAAGTTTCTCCTCATCTCAGTCCTAAATGGCTTACCCCTTATCCTTAGACTGTGACCCCTGGTTCTGGACTTCCCCAACATTGGGAACATTCTTCCTGCATCTAACCTGTCTAAACCTGTCAGAATTTTAAACGTTTCTATGAGATCCCCTCTCATTCTTCTGAACTCCAGTGAATACAAGCCCAGTTGATCCAGTCTTTCTTGATATGTCAGTCCCGCCATCCCAGGAATCAGTCTGGTGAACCTTCGCTGCACTCCCTCAATAGCAAGAATGTCCTTCCTCAAGTTAGGAATCCAAAACTGTACACAATACTCCAGTTGTGGCCTCACCAAGGCCCTGTACAACTGTAGCAACACCTCCCTGCCCCTGTACTCAAATCCCCTCACTATGAAGGCCAACATGTCATTTGGTTTCTTAACTGCCTGCTGCACCTGCATGCCAACCTTCAATGACTGATGTACCATGACACCCAGGTCTCGTTGCACCTCCTCTTTTCCTAATCTGTCACCATTCAGATAATAGTTTGTCTCTGTTTTTACCACCAAAGTGGATAACCTCACATTTATCCACATTATACTTCATCTGCCATGCATTTGCCCACTCACCTAACCTATCCAAGTCACTCTGCAGCCTCATAGCATCCTCCTCGCAGCTCACACTGCCACCCAACTTAGTGTCATCCGCAAATTTGGAGATACTACATTTAATCCCCTCGTCTAAATCATTAATGTACAATGTAAACAGCTGGGGCCCCAGCACAGAACCTTGCGGTACCCCACTAGTCACTGCCTGTCATTCTGAAAAGTAGCCATTTACTCCTACTCTTTGTTTCTTGTCTGCCAACCAATTCTCAATCCACGTCAGCACACTACCCCCAATTCCATGTGCTTTAACTTTGCACATTAATCTCTTGTGTGGGACCTTATCGAAAGCCTTCTGAAAGTCCAAATACATCACATCAACTAGTTCTCCCTTGTCCACTCTACTGGAAACATGCAGGAAGAATGTTCCCGATGTTAGGGAAGTCCAGAAACAGAGGACACAGTCTAAGGATAAGGGGTAAGCCATTTAGGTCCGAGATGAGGAGAAACTTCTTCACTCAGAGAATTGTTAACCTGTGGAATTCTCTACCGCAGAGTTGTTGATGCCAGTTCGTTGGATATATTCAAGAGGGAATTAGATAGGGCCTTAACGGCTAAAGGGATCAAGGGCTATGGAGAGAAAGTAGGAAAGTGGTACTGAGGTGATGATCAGCTATGATCTTATTGAATGGTGGTGCAAGCTCGAAGGGCCAAATGGCCTACTCCTGCACCTATTTTCTATGTATGTCCTGTCCAAAAAAAGCAAGATAAATCCAATCCGGCGGATTACCACCCCATCAGTTTACTCTCAATCATCAGCAAAGTGATGGAAGGTGTCATTGATAGTGCTATCAAGTGGCACTTACTAACCAATAACCTGCCTACCGATGCTCAGTTTGGGTTCTGTGGAAATATCAGAAAGGATTAAGAAGTTAGTTCAGACCTGGGGTCTGAAAAACTAACACGCTCTCTTGCACAAAAAACAAGCAGGCATTAACCTCAGGGTCAATGAGATAAGGGATGAGGTAGAGTTGTAAAACAATCAGGGAAAGCCACGGAACATAAAGCCAAACACCGAATACCAATTAACAAGGTTGCAGCAATTGCTAATGACCGAACATAAGGTCAGGCTAGGAATAACAGATTGATGACCAACGGACAGGAGGGAGTTACCCACCATCACAGGACCAGCTGTGGCCACAGCAGGGGGGGGAGGGGGTGATAAAGAATTCCATGGATCAAAATAATGGTCGCACATGGGAAGGGAGACTCCTGACTTGGTAATAACTTTTGGAGGTGAGAGACAAGTTGAGATAACAGCAAAATGTTTCTGTATCTTGTAGAAACAAGCAGGCAATTAGTAGCAACCCATATGGTTAACAAAGGGATAAAAAATGTATAAAAATTGACAAGTTTGGACAGTCCATAGCGAGAACCCGACAGAAGCAGAAGGAGGAACAGTGTCACGACCGGATTGATCACCAGGGACTTATTGGGCAACTATGAGAGTGTTGAGTTAAACAGAGTATTTTGAGTGGCAAGGAACACCTTTCTGCAGAGTTAAGCAGAGTTGAATAGAGTATAAGTAGTGAGTCTTGTACTTTTCTTGTATTAAACGAACATTAACAATACTATCATTTGTCTAGTGTATAATTTGGTATTTAACTCAGGAACCGTCGCAGGCAACTACTAGTCACAAGACTAGCGAAATTGCCGCTTGCGCAACATTGGTGACCCAGATGGGTTGATTTTGAGTTAAAATAAATTAATATAAGAAAGACAAAAGAGAAATGACAGGAAAAGATGGAACCTCCTAGTCATGGGAAGAGCAGTATAACCAGATCCTGATCGAGAATGTCAGGGGATGGCTTGAAACAATGAGCTCATCCAGATTTCCCAGAGGAGACTCATTCTTCGACAAAACTAAAAAAAGTGGGAGTCTAAATGTGTCTTAATGGCAGCATGTTATGCAGAATTACTTAAGCAGAGAGACCTTAACAAAATTTCACAAAACCAAAGGCAGCACAAAAAATAGGACGTCAGACAGACGTAGAAAAATTGACTGACGAAGTTAAGGGATTGAGGCTTAAATTAGCAGAGCAAGCTAATCAAATTGAGACGCTCCAAAACGATAAAAAAACTCCTCGTTACATCTGACCTCTAGTATGACTATGGCAGAAAATAACAAGCGAAATGGGGAGAAAATGAGGCAAAAGTGCAGAAGCTCAAAACCTTAGTAGCTGCAAAAGCAGATTTAAAAATCTGAAAGCTGACAGCAAGAGTTTTCAGGAAACAATGAAAAAAGGTGAGCAGAAGGACCCTGCGGGATCCAAAAGGAAGTACAAAGCATGGCAATGTATTTTTGTGGTTCAGGGAAGCATTGTGTTTACGGTAATAAGCCGTCTGTTTAAGAGATGAAAAAAATAGAAAAGCATTCCTATGAACCTAAGAAAATAGAACATAGAATTTGCTACTATGGCTGTTTGAAGTTATGAAATGTAGTGTGCGCGATGCATCAGTGTGAATGGTAAAGTTAAAAACCACGTAGATGTTTATTTGTCTGTGTGTCTGTAGTTTTTCAACTGGTACTGGTTAGTTTGAAATTGGTTTGAATTAATTTGGAGTTATTGAGGTTAATTAACCTGTGAAAACCAAACTTTCATTATGGCCATGGTGGAATTTTGGTTGGTTTAAATTGTATGGAAAAACCTCTAGTTCCAGACACGTGGCAATCACATTTATTTTGGTATTTTAAAATAAAAATTTTCTGACCAATTCTAGAATCTGTGACCAGTGGAGAAAAGGGAGGGAATGCTATTATGCATAGAGTCCAGAAGAATTACAATGAATGCTATTAGTATGTGTGGTGTTGCTTTACAGATTATTGGTAACATTGTTCTGTTCGTCAAACTTTTAAAATGCGAAAAAAGGAAGATTTCTCGCTGCACCAGACTTCAGAAAGCAACACCATTTTGCAGAGTTGGATGTAAATATTTTGAGCATTTTAAAATTAAGAAAATTTTAAATTTCGAATTTGAGTGGATGTTTCCCTCAGTATCAGAAAGGGGATCAGGATTGATGAATTAACCCATTGGGCTGGCATGAAAAAGCCACAATGGAGTTTCTGCTTTTTTTTCTTCTAAGCAGGACTACTGATGTGTTGCAGCATGGTGACAAAATTGAACTTAAGACTTTGTTTTTAAAAAAAAATGCTTGAAATTAAGCTGAGAACACAGGCCTCTCGGGGGTACTGTTACAGCACCATCATGACAAACTCCAATCCGTAGCTTACGCCTCAGGCGTCATAACACCAGTGGAAACAACTTTCCAGCCCTGTGAGAAGAATCTTCTCGGTGTCTTTTGGGTGGTACATAAATTCTCCCCCATAATTGGACTTAGCCCCGTTATTATCTTAACGCCACACTCCCCCATCAAAATGCTGATGGACGGAAATCTCAAGGAAGGCTCAGTCAGTTCCCAGCGAATCGCACGATGGACCCTCCTTCTCCAAGGATGGGACATTGCAGTCCAGTACCAGCCCAAGGCCACTAATCTAGCTCAAAATATGTTGTATCTGGCGACCCACATCAGTGTGAGATTCTAAATTCAGGTACCTTAGATGGTCCCTTTCAGTCAGAAAGGGTGGGAGGAAGAGACAACAGTCACAAAGTCAAATTTAAAACCCATGTTTAATTATAAACGGGCAGCAGTGCACAGGATTCTCAGTAATAAAAATGACCCCGGACTGCAAACAGGCTTTAGAACAGACAGCAATTAAAATTAGAAGGCAGTAAAGGAGCTCAAATTGCAGAACTAACCGCAATCGCCTACAGTCATACACCCAGAAGACTACCAGACTTAATCCGACAGCAGTTACACATGTAACAGTCTGACTGACTTCCTGCCCATCTGGCAAGCTAGAGGTTTCACCTCCGCAGATGGAAGGTCGCTCGCTACAGCCCCACTTTTAAAATAGATTTTTGATACAGCCACCTCAAACCAAGGTCCGTACATCATAACCAAAGTCAAAGCACATGCTAGGAATACCTCCTTAGGGAACCGAATGGCGGACAAACTAGCAAAAGCAGCAGCCCATACAGGTTTCCTATGGGACCCCTTGAAAAACGTAAAAACCACACCAATGGCACCAGTTGCTGTTACCCGCCCGATACTGGACTTGGCAGCCAGTCAGGCTACAGACCCTGATCTTAAAAACATACAATTAGGAAACCCAAGTCCCAAACCATACCTAGGACAAAATTTACAGCTTCACGACGGGGTAGTACTTAAAGACAGCAAATATGTAGTCCCGGAGAATTGATTTACCAATGCCACGATATCAATGGGCATGAAGGAATAGATAAGACCACAGCAAAATTGAAGGAGCTATCCTGGTGGCCTGGAATACAGCAAGTAGTGTAATAGTATGTCAAAAACTGCCTGATATGTGCTCCAAACAATCTAACAGTACAAAAACCAGGCAGAATTAGGACATACTAGACAGGGCAAGGGCCCTTGGACTCAACTTCAGATAGACTATGTAGGACCTTTACCTACCTGCCCTGGTGGTAAGAAATACATCCTAGCAGTAGTGGACGTATTCTCCAAATGGATCGAAGCATTTCCAACTAACAATAATTCGGCTGCCACAACCACAAAAATACTTTATGGAAGAATTGTTCTCCAGATGGGGATTGCCAGAGGGCATTGATTCTGACCAGGGAACACATTTCATAGGACAAGTTATGCAGCAGGTCATGCAATTGGCAGGGGTAAAACAGAAATTCCATATCGCCTACCACCTGGAATCAAGTGGAGTGGTAGAGCGCATGAATCGGACATTAAAAACAATGTTACGAAAATTAGTACAGCAGAACCACACGTCCTGGAACAAGGTCTTCCCTTATGTATTAATGGCCATCCGAAACACAGTGGTAACCTCTACAGGCTATTCACCTCACGAGCTAATGACAGGAAGCCTTCATGGGATTAGATTTGAATGAGATCCAGAAAACTTCCCTGTCCTCAGAGAAATACATGTCAGACTTGATCAAGTATTTGGAAGCAGCTAAAATAGCTGCCGCAGTGAAATTGGGACACAAACATAAACAAAGTAAGGACTATTTTGATGGAAATGTACACCCATGGGAACTAAAAATCGGGTATCAAGTAATGGTAAAAGTACAGAAGGAAGGAACTTTTCTTGCCCCTAAATATACAGGACCATTTAGTATAATGGAAAAGGCTAGTGCCTCAGTGTTCAAGATCATGGATGGCCAAGGAAATTATAAGTGGTACCACCTTAACCAGCTAAAACCCTTTGGGAAAATAAACAGTCACATGTACCACGTCATGTTAGATTCAGGGGAGATCGGGTAGTTCACTCAGCAGCTAAGCCAATCTCAGCCCAAGGTATAATACCCATCTTGCCGCCTACCCAAAATTTAGAGGCCGCAAGTAGTTCTGAGGAAGCCACCACAGGAGGTAGTAATTCAGAAGATGACCAGGTACCCGCCCCAGGGACACCCGACGAAGCCCGCACCTCCCACAATGAAACGGCACCAAGTCCAACGGACGGCTTGTCACAGAATTTCAAAGCTATGAGTCTCACACCTCGAGCCACCTGCCCCCCACCACCCCGGTCGGGAGGAGGAAACGAGGACAACGGTTCCCAGAGAGAGAAAGCAAGTTGCTTGGACTAGAAACCATAAAATACCATTGCCTGGCTCTGCCCTGGGTTCGAGGAGATTGAGAAGACTCACTCCGTAAGGAGAGCAATTGATACTAAGTTTTATTATCATACAGGGTGGACCTATATGCCAAAAGTAATCCCATTCCACAAATCAGAACATTTTCAGGACCTACCCAACGAATGGAATAATCAGCTGAAATATGGACTAATGATTTTGTGTTTAACACTACAATTTACATTGTAATATATCACTGTGTAAGTGGGTGCCAGGAGTCAGAGGGAAGAGATGGAGAACCCCTTACGAGATAGTAACAAGGGGGTAATCATGGGGAGACTGATTCTGGTAATCATCCTCACCGTAGCAACAAAGACCCAAGGTAACACTTCTAGTCCTCCGGTACAGGTATTTTATTATGCCAATGGTACTGGGGAGACAGTCCACAAACTGTACTAATGCGGCAAGCAGTTGGGAGGCCCCGACTAACAGGAATAATGTATGTGCCTGTAGCGGTACAACAAAAATGTGCCATGAGACCAGCCTGGATGGTAACCTAACCAAGGTATGCATTAGGTGCAACCATGTAACCAGCCAACGACATTATCCCATTTGGCAGGCCATGGTTAGTAGCCATTTCGCAGGCCAAAAATGGTATCACACGGTCTCCTCGGCCGACAACCTCTCGATAGAGCTTAAGTGTACTCTAACCAGAAGGGAAATATGTTATATTAACCAAGGTAATGGTCAATTACAGTTGTTTATGGGATGTAGTAGTAATGCCTATGTACTCAACATAACCAGCAATTTCTGGACCAACACAAAGCCCAACTGTTCATGTGAAAATCAGGATAAAATAATAGTGCGTCGGGACCAATCTCCCACCACCACCACCACGATAGCCCCGACTACTATTGGGATCTCATCAACCCCCCCTACTACCGAGACTCCCTATAAGTGGAAATGTCCATATATTGAATCAGGACCAAAGGGAGGTGTGGTGTTACGAGAAACTAATCAGGTTGTGTATGACAATGTACAGTATGAATTGATACCTGTTGTACTTAACATAAGTAATATTCAGTTACCCAACTGATGCCCGTACAATTTACGGAAATTGTATCAGGACTTGACTTCACTAATGTTGAGACAAGAAATAGGACTGAGGTAAACGGAAAATAAGAATAGACGGAAAAGAGACATTATAAATGACATAGGTACAGCGTATGGGGCAGGAATAGCCACAGTCAATACCTTAGATGTTACTAATTTGAACGCTAAGATAAAAGGATTGACTGGACAAGTAAAGCCGGTTTTAAATAGTTCAAATGATAATCAGAGACAGGTAGCGGAGGCAGGAAAAGATGGCAGTAAGCTGGAGAAAAGAATGGTCACGTATTAGAAAGCCACGCTCAGACTACCAATTAATCAATACGGCCAAGACAGCAGAGAATCAAACTCAGGCGCAAGTTTTGTGTAGTATTTATGGAAACTGGATGATAGAACAATTACGGGAAAACCTGCAGGAAGCCAATGAGAGTAAAGTCCCCGCCTGGATTAACAATACCCAAATTCAGACTTTGATCTCAAATAAGGAACACTATCCTCTAAATGGATGTCAATTGTGAGAACACTAAGGTGTGGTTCAATGAGGAATGCGCCAGGCCAACAGAAACGCCAGCGATTGGAATATTAGGGATATCAGTATTCAATAACCAGACCAGCATGACTCTGTTTGACGTAAGGAATGTCAGAACCATACAAGACGGAGTATGGATAGGCCTGACCAAGATGAAACCATATGCGGTAAATCTACCTACGGGAATGACTGGGACCAGTCTGCACCAATACAGCCGAACTACCCGACTGTACTCTGTTTATACAAGATCTATCCTACCAATGAGGCCCAGTGTAGTTTCAAGAACAGCACTGCTAAGAACTGTACTCTGACCATGCAGAATGTGAAGGCCCAAACATTCGTCAGGAGTGCTTATTTGGGAAATGGGATTTATTGCTTCACCACCACCAAAAAGACATACCATTACGGAACACAAATTTGCCCGATACCCAAACCAAGCTTCTGCACTCACCCTTTGATACCTATGAGAATTGGGAACGAGGAAGTTATTAATATCGAAAGACGATGACAAGTTAATATCACGGTACAGGAAACCTTGAAAACCCAGTTGGAAACTTACTTCGCCTGAAGTGACATCAATATTCAGTTACAAAAGGAACACTTAACAGAAATCAGACATAAGTTAGATTTGGTCTACAGAATTTACGAAGTGGAAATAAATACCAGAGACATTGAAGCCAAAATTACCCGAATCAAGATTGACACTTGATGAGATTTGGAATTGGGGAATGTGAATATTCACCCCTGGATCAGACTTTTCTCTCATCTTGAGCAATAATTTTTCTCGCATTAATAATGATAACATGTGTGAGAAAGTTGGTACGTAGATTGGAGTTATAGCCGAGATATGTACAAGTAGGAACATTACAAAATAGACTAAAGGGACCTCGTAGTGAAGCCAAAACCCAGTGATCAAATCATATTAAAAAAATATATATGTATAAATATATATATATATATATAAAAAATTGATCAAAGGGAGGAATGTGGAAATATCAGAAAAGATTAAGAAGTTAGTTCAGACCTAACAAGCTCTCTTGCACAAAAAACAAGCAGGCGTTAACCTCAGGGTCAATGAGATGAGGGATGAGGTAGATTTGTAAAATCAATCATCAGGGAAAGTCACGGAACATAAAGTTAAAAACCGAATGCCAATTAACAAAGTTTCAGCAATTGCTAATGACTGAACAAAAGGTCAGGCTAGGAATAACAGATTGAAGAGCAACAGACAGGAGGGAGTTACCCGCCATCACAGGACCAGTTGTGGCCACAGCAGGTGGGTGATAAAGAATTCCATGGATCAAAATAATGGTCGCACACTGGGAGACTCCCAACTTGGTAATAACTTTTGGAGGCGAGAGACAAGTTGAGATAACAGCAGAATGTCTCTATCTTGTAGAAACAAGCAGGCAATTAGTAGCAACCCATATGGTTAACAAAGGGACAAAAAAGATATAAAAATGGACAAGCTTGGATAGTCCATAGTGAGAATCTGGGACCAACACGCGACAGAAGCAGGGACCAGGGAGCGACCCTTGAAGGAACAGTGTCAGGACCGGATTGATCACCTGGGACGTATTGGGTAACTATGAGAGTGTTGAGTTAAACAAGAGTATTTTGAGCGGCAAGGAACACCTTTTGGAACGCCTAGTCTTCAGAGTTAAATAGAGTATAACTAGTGAGTCTTATACTTCTTTTGTATTGGGGAACTATAGAGTATAAGTGGTGAGTCTTGTACTTCTTCTGTTTCAGAGAATTATAGAGTGTAAGTAGTGAGTCTTGCACTTTTCCTGTATTAAACAAACATTAACGATAGTCATTTGTCTATTGTGTAATTTGGTATTTAACTCCGGAATCGTCGCAGGCAACTACTAGTCACATGACTAGCGAAATTGCCGCTTGCGCAACAGTTCCGCCAGGACCATTCAGCTCCAGACCTCATTACAAGCCTTGGTCCAAACATGCACAAAAGAGCTGAATTCCAAAAGTGAGGTGAGGATGACTGCCCTTGACATCAAGGCAGCATTTAACCAAGTGTGGCATCAAGGAGCCCAAGTAAAACTGAAGTCAATGAGAATCAGGAGGAAAACGCCACCTGCTGGCAGCATACCTAGCACAAAGGAACATGGTTGTGGTTGTTGGAGGTCAATCATCCTAGCCCCAAGACATTGCTGCAGGAGTTCCTCAGGGCAGTGTCCTAGGCCCAACCATCTTCAACTGCATCATCAATGACCTTCCCTCCATCATAAGGTCAGAAGTGGGGATGTTTGCTGATGATTGCAGTCTTCAGCTCCATTCGCAATTCCTCAGAAAATGAAGCCGTCCATGCCCACATGCAACAAGACCTGGGCAATATTCAGGCTTGGGCTGATAAATGGCAGTAACATTCGCGCCACACAAATTCCAGGCATTGACTATCTCCAACAAGCAAGAGCCTAACCACCTCCCCTTGATATTCAACGGCATTACTATCACTGAATCCCCCACCATCATTTTCCTGGATGGGTCACCATTGACCAAAACCTTAACTGAACCAGCCACATAAGAGTGTGTCAGAGGCTGGGTATTCTGCAGCGAGTGGCTCACCTCCCGACTCCCCAAAACCTTTCCACCATCTACAAGGCACAGGTCAGGAGTTTGATAGAATACTCTCCAATTACCTAGTTGAGTGCAGCTCCAACAACACTTAAGAAGCTCATCACCATCCAGGACAAAGCAGCCCACTTGACTAGCACCCCATCCACCACCTTTAACATCCACTTCCTCCACCACCGGCGCACCGTGGCTGCAGTGTGCATCATCTACAAGGATGCACTGCAGCAACACCCCCCAAACCCATGACCTCTATCGCCTAGGAGAAGGGCAGCAGGCGCATGGGAACACCATCACCTGCAAGTTCCCCTCCATGTTGCACATCATTCTAACTTGGAAATGTATCGCCGTTCCTTCATTGTCACTGTGTCAAAATCCTGGAACTCCCTCCCCAACAGCACTGTGGGAGTACCTTCACCACAAGACTGCAGCGGTTAAAAGTGGCCACCACCCTGTCGAGGGCAATAAATCCTGGCCTTGCCAGCGACGCCCACATCCCGGAACTAATAAAAAAAAATTGGGAACAAACATCCTGTTGTAGTAGTACATTGTGAACATATCCTGTTTTATATTAAGGCAACTGCTTAACTCAGAAATGAGAAAGTCCTAAATGAATTATAACAGATCATATAAAGCCACTTCATTCAGGCACATAAACCAATTAAAATTTTTTTTTTAAACATTTGGCAAACCTGAAGGAAATTAAAACTGATTGATGCCAATGGACAGCTTTCCCAATGGTTGCACAAGTTTATGCATCTTTCGACCAAGAAGCACAAAGGTGATAGGGTCGCTACCACTGGCTTTAGCAGCCCTGGGTCAGAGAGGGAAGAAATGACCTGGGTTTCTATTCAGATTGCTGTCCAATGACTAAAGTACGCATGGCTGTACATTGGATGAGGATAGGGTTCAGCTGGGCTGCAGCTGACCTCCCCTGGTGAAATAATCAAGCAATACTCAATGTTATGGCTCATACATAAGTTACACTTGTATGGTGAGGTATCAGAGAATGCCCACTTCTCTTGGAATCATCCTCCGGCAAGGAATCAAACTTTAAGAGAGGAAAATAAATTGTCAAAAAAGGATGCTGTAGTACCTGCAGTCATCCCACTGTTATGGGATGTTTACCATAAAGCCAGGATGACTTCAGTTAACGTACAGCCACTTGTATATGCAGAGGTAACGAGTCAACACCATGGCTGTCTGAGCAGATCCAACGTTGCAGTTACCTATGGACCCATTCTGGGACAGGTTGCAAGTCTTGCCTGTGTAAGACAACACGACCAACCCTAATATTCTCAAAACCCAACAATACTTTCAAACACTATCAGGAGTCATTGGAGTGGGTATCTTGGCTGATTTTAGACAGAGGCCAATTGCAGCACCTCATCTGCTGTGCTGACCGAGATCGGATAACTCAGCACAGACCCCGAATTGAATCCAGGGCTTCCAGTTTGGTTGGACTTACTGTTAAAACATCTACCCCTGACGTAGTATAAAACCATCATCTAACACAACTCGAAGTAGAACAAGTTGTCTACAAATAGTTTCAATTTATTGATGTACATTAACAAAGACTCGCAGCACAACTGAACACAAGCAACTTGTCAGTTTCCTTTTTAATATTTCATACCATAGGTGAGCACTTGGAGAAGCACATTATACAGCTTACTTGAATCTAATGTGATCAGTCAGAGGAAACAAAAATAATCCCACTGGTAAAAGGCTTGTAACAGTTTGAATACTGTAAAACATAAATAAATAAAATTTGTAAAAAGATTACATGAAATGTGAACATTTTCAGACTGAATGATATTTTCATATACATTATATACATTACAAAATGTGCGACTTAAACCATAACTGCATCCCTAAGTCAACATGGATTACACATCTGTTCATTTACAGAATTGACAGGCTTTATCAGTATAATACATCATAATCGAGTGTGTACAAGCACAACTTAAATTTTTTTCTTCTATATTAATATTCTCAAGTATGGCCCTTTTAGTTTTGCAAACAGACCATTTTCTACTCGAGTACAAGCTTTTGACACATGCTTTTGAATTGAGACGAGACTCCAATGTTGCACACATTCCCTTATTGAAAAAGATGCAAACTAAATTAAAAATGAGAAAACCTGCCCTGCAGAGCTACCTACATCTCCATTCTGACAGCGTCTCAGTGAAGTTAATGGTATTTGGCTTTCCTAAATCTATGTCCAGTATGGTATATAGAGAATTTTTATATGCAATGCAACACTTGTGCAGCAGAGATAATAGAAAGAAAAATGTTACACTATCCTTCTGCAGTTTTTTTTTTAAAAAGTACTTTGTGCCAACTTTTCGCTTGCATCTTGTAAAACAGCAATGAATACATTCTACATAAAAAGGTTAAAAATGTTGTAAACCTTATAAATAAAACTCACGTGTAATTCCTTCAACAAAATTAACAGTGTAATAAAAATGTATTTTGCTTGATTTATTTGGGGCTTTACGTACAAGAGCCCTGTGTTACTTTTAAGAGCAGTGCTTTAATGCAAGTATGTGCCTTTACATGTAAAAATCCATACATCTTTAATTCCTATATATCGTCTAATTGCATACAACTACACCGAAGCACTTGGAATGTGTACAATTGTCATCAACGTGGCAGATATGTACTGCATTCTGGATGCCACAGACCAAACTGTAACTTTTCAAACAATACTTTAACAATTGTCTAACTCTTCAACGATCCACGTGAGCTGCATTTAGACAATCCCACATCTCTCTTAAAGCAGTCAAGTATTTCAGAACGTCCTTTGTGCGAGGAACAAAAATGCTGTGTAGCAACCATGCATGTTTGGTTAAAAAGAAACCAAGTCGCATGGAAGCAGAAATGGTCTGACCAAAATGATATGTTTAATCAATAGTTACCGATGGCTTCAGCCTGCATTCTTTTCTTGGCAGTTGTGATAAAATTATAGCTGAGCTCACGGTCATAAGAATACAGTGTCATTGCAAAGCAAAAAGAAACATAAAGCAAGTCTTTTACACAAGGGCATACAAAATAAAATAGGACAAGGGATAAGGGGCTTTATTAGTGCAATATTAGGCAACATGGATTGCTGTATGATTATGGGCAACAGATAATTACTGAGCAGCAAGTATAAAGGGATCTGGTTGCTGTAACTGGAATGATAAAACATTTAAAACAAATATGTTCCCAATGTGAGGCAAGCTGGGGCAGGACAGAGGGATGAGCTTCAATGAGTTGCATGGCCATTTTCCATCCTGACTTTTCTTATGTTCTTAATGCATCAAGGCAAACTTTTTTTTTTTTATAAACGAAAAACTTTCCTTTTCTCTTTCTGGATTCACAACGTTGTTTCTTGTATAAACTCAATACCTTTGGACAAAACGTAGTTCCAACAGTGACTAAACAGCACACATTTCCTACGAAACATGTCCAGCCTGTGCTTTTACTGCTTTGAATAGGAAAGCAAGTACATCAGTAGATATTCTGTAAAGCAGGAGCTACTATTGGCTAACTGTGAACACCATACACAATGCTGTCTCGGTTTGTCTATATTGATGGCTGTAAGATGGGAAGTTCAAGCAAATGTTCCTCTGCCACTCCCAAAAGCAGCAAAGAAACACAGCTTCAAAACCTGTACTACTTTGTTCTTCATAAAACATGAAGCCAAGTCTCTAGTAGACCATCTGAAATGTGCATGCACTTGGAACCAATTACCCTCAACTCTACACAACACCAATGGTCACTGTCCAGCTATAGTATACCGTTTTCAGAGTATTTGAGGGACCTCCCTTTCCATTGTGCTTCTAATGTTTTTATGCAGATTGTTTTTAAATGGTAATCCCACAATCTTCTCTATCATGTACTATATTACATAATGACAAACTAGTCAAAAGAGCATGCTCTACATATAGAGGAAATAGACCTAGTTGGTTGATACCATGGAACATTTACATCTTCAAGAAACATTTAACTGTTCAACAAGCTACTTTTTTTTGGTTGACAGCTATCTTCACTATACACGTTTCATTGTAAAAGCCCCACAACTATCACTATAAACGAGTAGTCATTCACAGGAGTCACGTTTGGTTAAGGTCTTTTTCCTATTTTTTTTTTTAAGTGTCGACTTTTCCAAAGGTTCCTTCTGGTGGCCTGTAATGTTTTGGAAAAGCCTTCAATTGTAGAGTGTTAAATGCGTACTTGCGACATCCAACATTCTTCATCGTGTTTTCTCGGCGACATCCCTCGCTGGGGAAGAAACAAGTACAGAGAATGATAGCAGCAAAGAAAAAAAATGATTATAAAATAAAAAGACTCATAAGACAATGACAAGATGAGCAATTGGTTAATAAGAGGCAACTGAATGGTGAGCGGTGATTACATAATATGTGCTTCACAGACTAGGATTAGATTGCTCAGGTTTGTACAGCCATGTAAAAAAGACTAGTTTTAAGTCAGGTTTGAATCCAATTATAACACACCTAAAATCATTTCTGATTAGACCCTTCTGTTCAGAGTCACATCAAATACTTGTGCCACTGCACAAATAACAGATTGGCAGTTAAAATATATAAAAATTATTATAAATACTACCAGTTTGCTGACTTGTGACTGTCACTGGAAATACTGGCAGCCGAATGCAAATAGTTTCTGATGAGGTCGGAGCTGCAAGAGAGCATGAGTTAGCTTTCATGCAAGGAGGAGTTGATTTTGAAGATAAGTGCACTTTATGCTGAATGGGTAAATGTACTGACCAGTGTGGAAATGAACCACAGACCAGGAAGGTTGCAGGATTGATCTTCAAATTTGTGCTGAACCAGGGCAACATTTGGGGTGCTAAAAAAAAAAAATGGCTTTGATGTCAAAAAGCTAGGAAGTGGAAATTCAGCAGGGCTTCTGCTCCTGATCACTATCCAGCAACCCCTGCTAGAAATAGTCACATGGGTGACATGTGAAGGCAAGATTGATATGACTCCAGAGTCAAATATCTAGCAACACTCCTCTAAGAATGTGTATGAAGTCTTGAAGGCTGCAGACATTTTTGTAACCATGAATCACTGCCTTCAGAAGAGGATCAAAGGGAAGAATATTAGAATTAAAAAAATATATAAAGTGC
Source organism: Pristiophorus japonicus (assembly GCF_044704955.1). Taxonomy (NCBI): domain Eukaryota; kingdom Metazoa; phylum Chordata; class Chondrichthyes; family Pristiophoridae; genus Pristiophorus; species Pristiophorus japonicus. Next base: position 191,757,010 of record NC_091986.1, on the reverse strand, counting down.
AAGTCACTGTGCACTGGGGCATTTGGTAATAATCATACAACACAGAAGGCAGCCATTCAGCCTACCGTTCTGGCTCTGAAAAAGCTAGCCACTTAATCCCACTCCCCTGCTCTTTCCCCATAACCCTGCACCAGATCTAAACCAAAGTGAAAAAAGTTAAATGATTTACTCACTTATGCAGACTAAATGGGTGTGCTATAAGACAGAAGCAGAATGCAGTACAATACATGCCTTTGTGTTTACACAAGCAAGTTAGTTGTCATGTGGTATCTGCCCAGATGTCTGAACAGAGCTTTCTTTACTGGCAAAGCATTTCTTATGTAAGCAAGTTACACAAGTCACGAAAGCAAGTTATCTCAAAAAGGCCAATGTACATTTTTAAAAGGTTATGGTAATATTTCAAAATAATTTTAAATACAATTTTATTTGGTTAAATACAGACAAGCAGTTTTGAAGAGGATTTACCACATATGCGGTTTCTTCCAAGAAAGTGCTGTGGTTTCAGAACTCAACACAAAAAGAACATTACAATAGAACAGTCACACAACAGCTAACAGAAAAGTTATGACTGCACTAGAATGTTTAGAAAGGGCTTAAATAAATTTCCTGAAAATACAGTATAAGCGCTCTGTCCTTTTATTTTAGATATAGTTCAAGAAACTCTGAGGTACTCGTCATATGTTTCTATTACAAGAGTTTTCATGTATACAGTAGATAGAATCTTTCATACATCCTCTATTTTAAGCTTTGATAAAATATATACATAAAGTACAGTATAAAGTTCTGACATTTGTAAGGCATATTTTATGGTGGACAATTCTATTGCACATCCTTCCATTCAGTGGCTTCTGAGCAACAAGTAGCTAAGCTCGTTTTTTTTTAAACTTTCTTTTTAAAGAATGGCGTTTAACCTTCTCGTCATTGGTATCGAAATCTGGCCAGCAGATACGCCAGGCTCAGAAAGACCCATACCATCATTAAATTGGGGCTAAGAGCAAGTAAAGGGATGGAATAGAGGAGGCTGGGGTCAAGCCTGCAATCACGGATGGGCACCAGGCCACTCAAGTTCTTCTGTGTGACTACCTCCCGCGTTCCAATGCTGTGAAAAGGGATAATGTAGGAAATTGCAGGGGAGAAGGGCAGGGGAAAGAAAGCAAAACAAGCATGCAGCAAAGACAGCATAAAAAGAATAGGCAAGAATATTTAAAACAGGAGGGGGGGGGGGGGGCGGGGAAAGGGGAAGGTGGAGTTTTTTTTATATTTAAATAGTACAAAGGTACAAAATATGAGATATTATAAAGGAAAGCACCAAAACCAGCAAATGAAAAGAAGAGTGACAAAAGTAACACATTAGAAAGAGAAAGAGTGAAAAAAGAGAAAAAAAGAGAAAAGTTGAAAATTTAGAAAGAATGACACTGGTTTCTCATGTTCAGTCTGCATGTCAGTCCATGCTGCAGTGCCATGCCTCACCATGCTTCAAAATGTACAAGCAAACTGAACGTGAATAACCATTCTCGTATTTAACCCTTTCTCACCTTCAAAAAGGAAAATAAATTGTGTAAAATTTCCCACAGAAATTAAGCTTTTTTTTTTAAGCGCATCAAGATTTTCTCTGCAGATCACAATATGGTGAACAGATTTCTCAGGTTGCTATTTCTAACGTAATCATAAGCACATTCTTTCAGGATGCCATTAAGATTTCTTAGTGAATATGGAAAATCTTCCCATGATGCCACTAACAAACATGAGAAAATCTGTGAAGGTTAGAGTCGAATTATAAATCTTAGCTTTATATAGAGCTATGATGGCAAGAATGTTTCTTTCAACACTTTAGTTATCTACCAGAATAAAGGGCAACCATTTAGATATAGAGAAATTTATATCGCCAGCTAAAACCACCTCTGAAATATTTGGGTGAGACAGCGTTAAATAACAGGTAAACACAGAAAGGATAAGAAAACGACAAAAAACTTTGAGACAAGGTACACAATAAAACTAACTTTAAAACTTCAGTGAGTGCAAACAGGGTTCGATCACAGTTAGTGTAGGGTCATTTACTGTGTCTTAAATTCTTATCCTTTCTTAGAGATGTACAGCAAATTAAGAACATGTCCTTAATTAGTGCTGAAACCTTTTCAATATTTGAGAGCTATTTAAAGGATTTCATGTTTATGACATCTGCGAAACATATAAAACAAAACTGATGAATGATGCATAAATGGGGACTATAAAATAAAAAGGAAAGCTCACAGACAATTCCTTAATTTTAGTAACATTCATGTAGTTCTGACAGACAAGTTAAAAAGCAACTTCGCTGCTGCTGTGAACTCAGCGATGGGAACAAGAGCAAACTGCAGAAGAGTTTCTTTGTACAGATTATGCCAGATAACTGAAGACTGGGCATAGCATTCCAGTTTACCAAACAACATCCCATTGAATTCAATTACACGGAGATCCTAATCCAATTAAAATGCAAAATGTCAATGCAAAATATCATGCTTTCGCCCAGTTCGAATTTTAAAATTACATGCTCTGTCATTCTACAATAATTTAATTACTTTCTTTACTTTCTTTGAGAGAAGACACGGGATTATCATTTTATCTCTTTTTCTTCCCTAGACCGTGTGGCTGCAGAGTGGGGTGATATGAAGCCAAATCTTTGCCAAGGACTTTCTTGAGTCAGTCGCCAATAGGCCCAGGACAGAGGACAAATGATTCCACCATCCTATGGGGTGATAACGGGCCTCCAAGTTAATGCTTCCCCACAGAATCAAAGTTGAGACTGGGAACTCGGTTGTGATTCTGTGGAAGAAAAGTAGTAGTTGACACCCATCTATGTCTCTGCCACCATGCAGTAGTGCTTCCGATATGTAGTGCTGTTGAACCAACCCCATTCTCTTGCCTTCCACTCCTCTGCCATGCCCTTACCAACAACCCTGTGCTCAAAGAGCAGCCAGGCCATCCAATCCCAGACACCTGGAAATATCCAAACTGCTCACTGGGTGAGAAGTGTAGACTCACTCATCCTGATGATCACTCCTTTCATATGGGCACACGACTGATCTCTGATCCACAGCACTAGTACCTGCCAAAGACTGTGAAATCACTGTGTGGAAATGCAGTTTTAAACCCCAGTCCTGTTGTTCCACATCAAAACCGGTTAGAAGGGTACTTGATAATCGGCCTGCACTAATCTGTATTTTAAAAAAGTGAGCGAATGTTCTTATTTTTATATAAAGCTAACCCACTCACAAATTTCTCCTTAAGGTAAGCATACATTTTATAATTCTCAGCAAATGATGTAAAATCAAGTCTTTTCTTTTGTTTATATTTGGATTGACTTGTCAGATTAATAAACTGGTTGCAGTACAAAAAAATTGGAAATTGACTGATGAAACCATTTATAAAAATCTTAATCGAAACAAAGTATTTCTTGGTACACTAATTACACTATTAGTAACGAATTATAAAACAATTATAAATGAATAGAAATTTATTGGAGCAGCAAAGGGCTTTCAGTTTAGGCTTATTTCCAGCAAAAGAGGCATGTAAACAGCAACTGGAAGTTTTTTCTCTGAAATATTCTCCCTACCCTCTTTCTTAAAAGGTAGTGACTCTTAGCTGGGCACTGTCCCATGGCTATGGGTCACTGTCGAGTACCTTACTGAAGTAGACATTCTGTAGGTGCAAGGCTTGACAATGAGTGTTGGCTGGTTATTTGTGAAGGGCATCACTGTTGAGCCTGATCAAGTTTTGACCTGACATGTACACAAGCATTCTTCAAACAGGAGTTGCTGGGTAGCAATCAGAGGCAGGAATGTTAATTAATTTTCCAGACCCTAACCCAAGTATGTTGTAGTAAACCGTAGCTCCTCTAGCACTGCCCTGAATCAGGGGACCTTTCAGCTGTTTAACTGTTGACAGTATGTACTAATTCAACAATGCAATCACATAATATTCAGTGAATGTCCAGCTTTCTTTTCCTTGCATCTCGCAGGTTAGCAGACAGGTGTATTTTTCCCGGACGTTAATTCCAGCCTCTCTGGCACTCGTCACTTTGCCTTCACAGTGGCCTTTGGCAAACATTCTGCTTCATGAATCTGAGCAGCCAGTGACCACCTCAGGGCTGTGGGACGTTGCCAAAGCTGAGAACCAGCACTGGGACTTCTGCTTTTCTTGCTATCCAGTGAGACAATGAGAAAGGACTGATATTAGGAGGGTGCGCTCTCCCAGAATCCAGAGATTTATTTGAAAAGGTTTTATTCAAATTGTAAACGCAATTGGAACTATTGGTCTGATAGTGGTTGTTCCTTTTGTTCGAGAGAATTCCAAAGATTAACAACCCTGAGTGAAGAAATTCCACATCAGTCTTAAATGGCTGGCCCCTTATCCTGAGAATAAATCACGTGCCCAATTAGTTTAGTGTGGTAATTATCACTTTACAACTGCAACCAATTTAGAAAAATATTAACTCGAGAACTTTTTTTTGTACACAATCTATACAGATTAAAACAAAGCTAAAGAAATTTAAAGAATTTCCCCCATTTTTAAATAATTTCTATATACATGGATATGAGTAGACCATGACTTCTAGACTCTCCAGCCAGGTGAAACAACATCTCAGCATCTACCTTGTCAGTCCCCCTCACAATCTTGTATGTTTCAATGAGATCACCTCTCATTCTTCTAAATTCCAGAGAACAAGCCCAATCTACTCAATCTCTCCTCATAGGACAACCCTCTCATCCCAGGAATCAATCTAGTGAACCTTCGTTGCACTGCCTCTAAGGCAAGTATATCCTTCCTTAGATAAGACCAAAACTGTGCACAGTACTCCAGGTGTGACCTCACCAAAGCCCTGTACAATTGTAGCGATACTTCTTTATTCTTGTACTCCAACCTGTCTTCCTAATTGCTTGCTTTACCTGCACACTAAACTGTTGCTTGTACAAGGACACCTACATCGCTCTGAACACCAACATTTACTAGTTTCTCAACACTAAAAAAAATTCTGTTTTTCTATTCTTCCTACCAAAGTGAATAACCTCACATTTCCCTACATTATATTCCATCTGCCACCTTATTACCTCCTTAACCTGCCTATATCCTTTTGCAGGCTGTGTGTCCCTTCCTCAGAGCTTACTTTCCCATCTAGCTTTGTATTGTCCGCAAACATGGATACATTGCACGTAGTCCCTTCATCTAAATCATTAATATCGATTGTAAATAGCTGGGGCCTAAGCACTGATCCTTGCGGCATCCCACTACCAACCTGAAAATGACCAGTTTATCTCTACTCGCTGTTTTCTATCCGTTAACCAATACTCTAGCCATTTTCTACAGGGAATGCCATTTATAGAGGTGGATAGGGGAAAAAATAAAGAGTAAACTGAATATGAACAGAAGGGAAAAGTATATCTATATTGAAACCACAATGAATGTCTTTCTCAATGTTTGCAATCAGTGTAACTTAAAACCAATCAAAAGGACTTACTGGCTTCCAAGCACTGGTTTGGCTGCTTCTAAATGTATAACAATGGCCTTGTTTCATAATTATTGTTGCTTAAAATAAAAAGACATGAATTATCTTTTAAAAGAAAATGTCAGATCATCATTTCACTTTTAAGAGCAACTGCATCTCATTTCCCTGCAGGTTGCAAGACTGATCCCCAATGTCACAGAAGTGAGTTCGGAGGATGGGCCAGAGAAATGTGTACTCTGAAGCTGGATGGCCGGGAGCTGTAGGAGTAACTGCAGCTTTGGTTCTTGGGTGAATGAGTGCATAGTTATTTTCTGATCTATATTCAGAGTTAGGAGTTAATGATGGGTCTTAATTCTTAGACAAGGACAATCGAGCTGTATGTCTTCTTGACAGATTTTGGCGGAGTTTGGCTGTCATGTATAGTATTTGCCTGCTCTGGCCTGCAATTTAGACAAATTAAAAAACAAATTACCACAGGCTTCTGAAGTGTAGAAATAAGGTTTTGCTGAGCTGCCAGTGCCAATGCCTCAATTCCAAATGCAAAAAAATGGACTCCGTTTTAAGTATATTGAAGTTACTGCTGTCACAACTGACAATCTCAAATGATCAAAATAGGGTCACACCATTCTCCTGCAAACCAGTTGTAACTAAGGAAATATGTAGCAATTTTGGGCTATTCTTCAGTGTTGGTTGAAGAAAGCCCCCAATGGCTGCCACACATTACTAACCTGGATAAACCCACATATTTTAGAATATTGGGCACACATGGATCAGCTCCTGGGCTGGTGAGGTTGCTGTACTGATTAAGACGACTACTCCAAGATACAGTTTAGCCCGGTCAGCTGTGTCACTGCAGCAGCCTGGGGGCAAGGAGACCTGTAGTGAAGGTTCATTATTGTAGGAACAGGAGTAGGCCATTCAGCCCCTCGAGCCTGTATCTCAACTTCATTTACCTGCCGTTGCTCTATATCCCTTACCCAACAAAAATCTATAGCTCAGTTTTGACTTCAATTGACCTAGCCTCAGCTTTTTGAGGGAGAGCGTTGCAGATTCACACTACCTTTTGTGTGCAATGCTTCCTGACATCAGCCCTGAAAAGGAAATTTAATGTTTTTTTAAAAAACACTCCAATTTTAGTTTACTTCTAGCCTTTTTATCCACAGCATTCTGAAAACTTCAAATAGTTTCTTTTTAAAAAAAAAAGGAGGTATATATCTCTTCTGCTACTTTGCAATCTCCTTTTTGAAAATATCCCATTACTGCCATGCTCCACCTCACAGTCGACAAGCTCCCTGCTGGAGTAGAACTAAACTACAGAACCAGTGGAACCTGTTCAACCTCTGCTGATCTACAGTCCTACAGCTAGCTTACTCCTCATCTTTTTAAAATCTACCCAAGGTGTCAGGGGAAGAATAGGAGGAGGAATGAGAAAAGTTCACCAAGATGAACTTGATGGTCACATCCCAACAAGTCCTGAAGCAGACAGCATTTGGGGGGGGGGGGGGGGAGGGAAATAATACATCTTGTTGGGTGGGGTAGGACTGACAAGGCAGCCAGTGGGTAGGGGAGACATGAAAAGTTTAGGGAAACTCATGCATCTTCAGGGGCACCATTATTATATGGGGAAAGCAAGACAGTGAGTCAGGGACGGTTAATGCTCTAGATGGAAGGGGAAGATGAGCAGCAACGGTTTCCAAAGCAAAAAGAGAATTGGCGTCTCCTTTCTAATCTGTACAGCCTGTTGCATAAACTTCCTTCTGATATATGTTTTTGCTGCCCCAGCATTAGGATTAGTTCATCATACCGTGATGAATATAATTGATGAAATTTTGTTATATTCCGTTCCTCAGTGCAATTCACTGCATAATTGCGTTACTGAAGAATTACTTTTCTGCAGTTTGCATCTTTCCGCAATCAATGTGTGCAGTTTTGAATGACTTGCCAACAAATGAAAGCTTACCTCCTCATGCAGTCCAGGGCCTGTGTAAAGACCTGAGGAGCCATGCCATGCTCATGCTGCAGAATCAGGCACTGTTCCAGAGTGATCGACATAGCCGTCCGATCCTTGGCACTTTTACAGCTTGTAAATCGAACACCATTTAGTCTACGACAAATCTGAGAACAAAAAATGGAAGAAAAAAAAATTGTATCAGAAGATTAAAAGTGATTTAATTCTTTAGAATATCTCAATTTTGAATTGAAGTATATTTCAGAATCAAAATAAGAATGTAACAAGGTTATAGAAACTTATAAATGGATACAAGTGAAGAATAATATTGCAGTCAGTCAATTGAGAGGTTCTGATAGCTTCAAGAATGCAAAAACAGCTTAAATTGTAAAATAAATTTTTTTTAAAAATCACACCTTATTACATGTTCCAGAAATGTCCCAAAGTGCTTCACATCATTAATCACTATGTAAATAAATACAGCAGTTATTTGTGCAGAGCACAGCAAGGTGCAATGAATAGAAGAGAGCAATTGGTGGTACTGATTGAGAGAGAAATGTCAGCCAGAGTACCAGGAAAATTGCGTACTCGTGTCATTGGATTTTTAATATTCACCTAAACCAGTGGAACATCCAACAGGACCTTAATGGAACATCTCAATTGAAGGATACCTTTGACAATACAGTAATGCACTGGGACGTCACTTCAGAGTTCATGCTCAAGTCCTAGAGTGGGACTTGAACCCACAATATCTAAATGTAAATGAGCAAGCCATGGATCAGATCAAAGCTCTGCAGACATGCAACATTCAGTCGTGAATGGCGGTGGACAATTAAATGACGAATGGGAGGAGGAGGCTCCATGAATATACGCATCCTCAATGATGGCAGAGCCCAGCATGTGAATGCAAAAGATAAGGCTGAAGCATTTGCAACCTTCAGAACTGCTGAGTGGATGATCCATATCGGCCTCCTCCGGAAGTCCCCACCATCACAGAAGCCAGTCTTCAGCTAACTTGATTCACTCCACGTGATATCAAGAAATGGCTGAGCACACTAGATACAGCAAAGGCTATGGGCCCCGACAACTGCCTGGCTGTCGTGCTGAAGACTTGTGCTCCAGAATTAACTACGCCTCGAGCTAAACTGTTCCAGTACAGCTGCAACACTGGCATTTATCAGACAATGTGGAAAACTGCCCAGGTATGTCCTGTCCACAAAAAGCAGGACAAATCCAATCTGGCCAATTACTGCCCCATCAGTCTACTCTGTCATCAGCAATGTGATGGAAGGTGTTGTTGACAGTGCTATCAAGCAGTACTTACTCACCAATAACCTGTTCGCCGATGCCCATTTTGGGTTCAGACAGGACCACTCGGCTCCAGACCTCATTACAGCCTTGGTCCAAACATGGACAAAAGAGCTGAATTCCAGAGGTGAGGTGAGAGTGACTGAACTTGACATCAAGGCAGCATTTGGCCAAGTGTGACATCAAGGAGCCCAAGTAAAACTGAAGTCAATGGGAATCAGGGGGAAAACTAGTTCTCCATTGGCTGGAGTCATACCTAGCACAAAGGAACATGGTTGTGGTGGTTGGAGGTCAATCACATCAGGCCCAGGACATCGCTGCAGGAGTTCCTCAGGGCAGTGTCCTAGGCCCAACCATCTTCAGCTGCTTAATCAATGACCTTCCCTCCATCATAAAGTCAAAAGTGGGGATGTTCGCTGATGACTGCACAGTGTTCAGTACCATTCACAACTCCTCAGATAATGAATCAGTCCATGCCCGAAAACGGCAAGACCTGGACGACATTCAGGCTTGGGCTGATAAGTGGCAAGTAACATTTCTGCCACACAAATGCCAGACAATGACCATCTCCAACAAGCGAGAGTCTAACCACTGCCCCATGACATTCAACAGCATTACCATCGCTGAATACCCGACCATCAACATCCTTGGGGGGCGGGGGTCACCACTCACCACTGACCAGAAACTTAACTAGACCAGCCGCATAAATACTGTGGCAACAAGAGCAAGTCAGAGGCTGGGTATTCTGCGGCGAGTGTCGCATCTCCTGACTCCACAAAGCCTTTCCACCATTTACAAGGCACAAGTCGGGAGTGTGTTGGAATACTCTCCACTTGCCTAGATGAGTGCAGCTCCAACACTCAAGAAGCTTGACACCATCCAGGACAAAGCTTTGATTGGCATCCCACCCACCACTTTAAACATTCACTTCCTCCACTACCGGTGTACCGTGGCTGCAGTGTGTACCATTTACAAGATGCACTGCAACAACTCGCCACAGCTTCTCCAGCAGCACCCCCCAAACCCACGACCTCTACCACCTAGAAGGACAAGGGCAACAGGCGTATGCGAACACCACCGCCTCAAAGTTCCCCTCCAAGTCACACACCATCCTGACTTGGAAGCATATCGCCGTTCCTTCACAATACTCTGGATCAAAATACTGGAACTCCTTCCCTAACAGCACTTCACCAGACGGACGAGAACATAAGAAATAGGAGCAGGAGTAGGCCATACTGCCCCTCGAGCCTGCTCCGCCATTCAATATCGTGGCTGATCTGATCATGGACTCAGCTCCACTTCCCTGCCCGCTCCTCATAACCCTTTATTCCCTTATCGCTCAAAAATCTGAGTATCTCCACCTTAAATATATTCAATGACCCAGTCTCCACAGTATTCTGGGGCAGAGAATTCCATAGATTTACAACCCTCAGAAGAAATTCCTCCTCATCTCAGTTTTAAATGGGCTGCCCCTTATTCTGAGACCATGTCCTCTAGTTTTAGTCTCCCCCATGAGTGGAAATATCCTCACTGAATCCACCTTGTCAAACCCCCTCATTAGCTTTTATGTTTCGCTATCACCGCTCATTCTTCTGAACTCCAATGAGTATAAGCCCAACCTACTCAACCTATCTTCATAAGTCAATCCCCTCATCTTCGGAATCAACCTTCGCTGAACAGCCTCCAATGCAAGTATATCCATCCTTAAATACGGAGACCAAAATTGTACCCTGTACTCCAGGCTGTACAGTTGTAGCAGGACTTCTCTGCTTTTATACTCCATCCCCCTTGCAATAAACGCCAACATTCCATTTGCCTTCCTGATTACTTGCTGTACCTGCATACTAACTTTTTGTGTTTCCTGAACAAGGATCCTCCGGTCTCTCTGTACTGCAGCACTTTGCAATTTTTCCCCATTTAAATTATAATTTGCTTTTCTATTTTTTTCTGCTAAAGTGGATAACCTCACATTTTCCCACATTATACTCCATCTACCAAATTTTTGCCCACTCACTTAGCCTGTCTATATTCCTTTGCATATTTTTTGTGTCCTCCTCACAATTTGCTTTCCCACCCATCTTTGTATCATCAGCAAACTTGGCTACATTACACTCGGTCCCTTCATCCAAGTTATTAATATAGATTGTAAATAGTTGAGGCCCCAGCACAGATCCCTGCGGCACCCCACTAGTTACTGTTTACCAACCGGAAAATTACCCATTTATCCCAACCCTCTGTTTTCTGTTAGTTAGCCAATCCTCTATCCATACTAATATATTACTTCCAACCCTGTGAACTTTTATCTTGTGCAGTAATCTTTTATGTGGCACCTTAGTGAATGCCTTCTGGAAATCCAAATGCACCACATCTACTGGTTCCCCCTTATCCATCCTGCTCGTTACATCCTCAAAGAACTCCAGCGAATTTGTCAAAACATGATTTCCCTTTCATAAAACCATGCTGACTCTGCTTGATTGAATTATGCTTTTCCAAATGTCCTGCTACTGCTTCCTTAATAATGGACTCCAGCATTTCCCCAACGATAGATGTTAGGCTAACTGGTCTATAGTTTCCTGATTTTTGTCTGCCTCCTTTTTTAAATAGGGGCATTACATTTGCAGTTTTCCAATCTGCTGGGGCCGCCCCAGAATCCAGGGAATTTTGGTAGATTACAGCCAATGCATCCACTATCTCTGCAGCCACTTCTTTTAAGATCCTTGGATGTAAGCCATCATGTCCAAGGGACTTGGCCGCCTTTAGTCCCATTATTTTACCGAGTTCCTCCCTCCCTATAGCCCCTTGATTATCCACTATTGGGTTGTTTTTAGTGTCTTCTACTGTGAAGACCGATAAAAAATACTTGTTCAACGTTTCTGCCGTTTCCTTGTTCTCCATTATTAATTCCCCAGTCTCATCCTCTCGGGGACCAACATTTACTTTAGCCACTCTTTCCCTTTTTATGTACCTACAGAAACTCTTACTATATGTTTTTATATTCCGTGCTAGTTTACTTTCATAATCTATCTTCCCTCTATTTTTTTTTTTAGTCATTCTTTGCTGGCTTTTAAAAGTTTCCCAATCCTCTGGCAGCGGTTCTGGAAATTGGCTCACCACCTCCTTCTCAAAGCTAAATAGGGATGGGCAATAAATGCTGGCGTTGCCAACGACACCCATAACCTGGAACAAATAATAAATAAAAGCTGACACTACTATAGCTTTATGCTTACGGTTCTGAATGTACTGCCATCATACAAAGCATCAATTAAATAATAGTCATGTAATTACATGGCACATTTGCTAAATGTAGTTGCTAGGTGGGGTATGTTGACGCAGGTAATAAAATCAATTGTGACATTCAACCTTAAAAGGCTCCTGCAGTGTTGGGAGCTCTTCTCATCTATGGGTTATTGTTTATTAGCAGCATTTGCTACAAGCATGGAACAGTCAAGATTTGAATTATTACATCACTTTCATAAATGAAAAACTCCCATATATATTTACGAGTACATATGCCTGATTATGCCCACTCCACTTTAGAAAAACATTTTTTTTTAAATCTTTTTCAAATTTACATAACACAAATGTTCACAGTTGTGATAACAAGGCTAAAGAATCTCTGACCAAAGGTCATCGGCCTGAAACGTTAACTCTGTTTCTCTCTCCACAGATGCTGCCTGACCTGCTGAGTATTTCTGGCATTTTCTGTTTTTAAAATAAAAACATAAGAAATAGGAACAGGAGTAGGCCATACGGCCCCTCGAGCCTGCTCCGCCATTTAATAAGATCATGGCTGATCTGATCATGGACTCAGCTCCACTTCCCCGCCCGCTCACCATAACCCCTTATCGTTCAAGAAACTGTCTATTTCTGTCTTAAATTTATTCAATGTCCCAGCTTCCAAAGCTCTCTGAGGCAGCGAATTTCACAGATTTACAACCATCAGAAGAAATGTCTTCTCACCTCTGTTTTAAATGGGCGGCCCCTTATTCTATGATCATGCCCTCTAGTTCTCGTCTCCCCCATCTGTGGAAACATCCTCTCTGCATCCACCTTGTCAAGCCCCCTCATAATCTTATACGTTTCGATAAGATCACCTCTCATTCTTCTGAATTCCAATGAGTAGATGCCCAACCTACTCAACCTTTCCTCTTAAGTCAACCCCCTCATCCCCGGAATCAACCTAGTGAACCTTTTCTGAACTGCCTCCAAAGCAAGTATATCCTTTCGTAAATATGGAAACCAAAACTGCACGCAGTATTCCAGGTGTGGCCTCACCAATACCTTGTATAGCTGTAGTAAGACTGCCCTGCTTTTTTACTCCATCCCCTTTACAATAAAGCCCAAGATACCATTGGCCTTCCTGATCACTTGCTGTACCTACACACTATCCTTTTGTGTTTCATGCACAAGGATCCCCAGGTCCAGCTGTACTGCAGCACTTTGCAATCTTTCTCCATTTAAATAATAACTTGCTCTTTGATTTTTTCTGCCAAAGTGCATGACCTCACGCTTTCCAACATTATACTCCATCTGCCAAATCTTTGCTACTCACTTAACCTGTATGTCCTTTTGCAGATTTTCTGTGCCTTCCTCACACATTGCTTTGTCTCCCATTTTTGTATCGTCAGCAAACTTGGCTACGTCACACTCAGTCTTTTCTTCCAAGTCGTTAATATAGATTTTAAATAGTTGGGGTCCTAGTACTAATCCCTGCGGCACCCCACTAGTTACTGATTGCCAACCAGAGAATGAACCATTTATCCCGACTCTCTGTTCGTTAGCCAATCCTCTAGCCATGCTAATATATTACCCCCAACCCCGTGAACTTTTATCTTGTGCAATAACCTTTCATGTGGCACCTTGTCAAATGCCTTCTGGAAGTCCAAATACACATCCACTGGTTCCCATTTATCCACCCTGTTCGTTACATCCTCAAATAACTCCAACAAATTTGTCAAACATGACTTCCACTTCATAAATCCATGCTGACTCTGCCTGACTGAATTATGCTTTTCCAAATGTCCTGCTACTGCTTCTTTAATAATGGACTCCAACATTTTCCCAACCACAGATGTTAGGCTAACTGGTCTATAGTTTCCTGCTTTTTGTCTGCCTCCTTTTTTAAATAGGGGCATTACATTTGTAGTTTTCCAATCTGCTGGGACCTCCCCAGAATCCAGGGAATTTTGGTAAATTACAACCAATGCATCCACAATCCCTGCTGCTACTTCTCTTAAGATCCTAGGATGCAAGCCATCAGGTCCAGGGGAGTTATCTGCCTTTAGTCCCATTATCGTACTGAGGAATTATTTTTTTGAAGGATATCTTCCTCTCTGGTGCACCTTCATTCTTGTGCTCTGATGTAACTGCACATGGCTTTATAAAGGGAGTTACTGATATCTCCCAATTCAGATTTAACTAGTGACATAGTGGAGCATTGTTTGCAAATAAAAGGTAAAATCTACTATTCAGTTTATTAGGTCAGCAGTGATAGATTTCAACACAACTGCTTTTGATGTACAGTAGTGCAGCTAATTTTTGCTAGTTCATTTTCTTAAATAAGTCTCCTCAATGAAATGCTGCCTCTCTTGACTCCTGAGATGTTATATTAAAAGGAGAGTGGTAAGAACATCACAAAAGAAACATAGGAACCTAGTGGACCAATCCCAAAGTTCAAAAAATGCCATGTACTGCTTGACTTTATTTCGTACCCTTCAGTAACTTTCTCTTACATATCTATCAAGTGCCTTTTTGAATTTTCTGACAGTCGGAAAAAAAATCTTTATATATAACTCATTTAACAAGACTCTTCAGAAAACCTCCTACTGCCGAAAATGAACAGTTGACTAGAATGAGACTTCTTTAGTCGCATCAATGTAGAGGGAAAGAGCCATATATTCTTCTCATACATATATATGGACATGCATATTCAGGAAACTAGATTACAGACAACAGAATTCATATTAATATTTACATCGGCTGCCCAAAACACAATTAATTGTAAAAATGACTTGCTGGATAAACTCCAAATTGTAAATAATTTCAGTGTTCTCCCCAAAACCACACTGCAACAATGCCGTCTCAACCAATGAGCGGTCTTGCTAATAAATGGATGTTGCCATATGAATTCAGGAGAGAGACACACAATCTGGTGACTAATGGGCCTCTCCAACAATTAATAGAGTTGAGATAATAAAATCCATAACTACTGGAAATCCAATTGCGTTGGAAGGCTCTCATCTGAAAGGTTAGCCATTGCTTTTTTTTCCCAAAAGTTGACTGACTATGTGTGCATTTCTCGCATTTTCTGTTGTTACTATTTCTTGGAATCATAATCATAGTATTTAAACTAAAGCAAATAAAACTGTACTCACCTCAGCAGCTTGCCAAAGGATATCTACATTCTTATTTTTCCTTGCATGGACATTTTGGCCAAGAAATCTCAACAGTTCAGGCAGACATGTCTGACTCCGGGATCGAGGTAGACCTAAAGAAATCACATATTTTAAAACTATAAACAGGATAAAAGCAGAGTGGCATTGACAATTGTATTTGTGGAATTTGTTTTACTCTGCAATTTTAATTGCTCCACCACTGACGGTCGTGCCTTCAGTTGCTTCGGTCCTAAGCTTTGGAATTCCCTTTCTAAATCTCTCCACCTCTCTTTCCTCCTTTAAGATGCTCCTTAAAACCTACCTCTTTCTGCCCTAACAACTCCTTGTATGGCTTGGTGTCAAGTTATTTTTGATAATGCTCCTGTGAAGTGCCTTGGATCGTTTTAATACTTTAAAGGCATTATATAAATATTAGTTGTTGTTCTTGCTGGTAGCTCATGTTGTAGATTTACATCCACTGAACTAGTTATCACTTGAAAAGTTTGTGAGCTAGGTATATAAAGAGCGCATATTTCAATTACATCACAGCATTTTAAGATATGATATTTATTTTTCTGTATGTTGCATACCTAAAACATAACCACTAGTTTCAGCTTTTATAGAATATTTAGTATCTACC
Source organism: Pristiophorus japonicus (assembly GCF_044704955.1). Classification (NCBI taxonomy): domain Eukaryota; kingdom Metazoa; phylum Chordata; class Chondrichthyes; family Pristiophoridae; genus Pristiophorus; species Pristiophorus japonicus. The sequence continues at coordinate 191,741,258 of NC_091986.1, read as the reverse complement.
ATCTACTGACTACAAAAGATTCTATAGATATGTGAAGAGAAAAAGATTAGTGAAGACTAATGTAGGTCCCTTGCAGTCAGAATCAGATGAATTCAAAATGGGGAACAAGGAAATGGCAGACCAATTGAACAAATACTTTGGTTCTGTCTTCACTAAGGAAGACACAAATAACCTCCCGAATATACTAGGGGACCGAGGGTCTAGCGAGAAAGGGGAACTGAGGGAAATTCTCATTAGTCAGGAAATTGTGTTAGGGAAATTGAAGGGGCTGAAGGCCGATAAATCCCCAGGGCCTGATAGTCTGCATCCCAGAGTACTCAAGGAAGTGGCCCTAGAAATAGTAGATGCATTGGTGGTCATTTTCCAACATTCCATGGATTCTGGTTCAGTTCCTATGGATTGGAGGGTAGCTAATGTAACCCTACTTTTAAAAAAAGGAGGGAGCGAGAAAACAGGGAATAATAGACCGGTTAGCCTGACATCGGTGGTGGGGAAAATGCTGGATTCAATTATTAAATATGTAATAGCAGCGCATTTGGAAAGCAGTGACAGGATCGGTCCAAGTCAGCATGGATTTATGAAAGGGAAATCATGCTTGACAAATCTTCTAGAATTTTTTGAGGATGTAACTAGTAGAGTGGATAAGGGAGAACCAGTGGATGTGGTGTATTTGGACTTTCAAAAGGCTTCTGACAAGGTCCCGCACATGAGATTAGTGTGCAAAATTAAGGCACATGGTGTATTGGGGGTAATGTATTGACGTGGATAGAGAACTGGTTGGCAGACAGGAAGCAAATAGTGGGAATAAACGGGTCCTTTTCAGAATGGCAAGCAGTGACTAGTGGGGTGCCCCAGGGTTCAGTGCTGGGACCTCAGCTAGTTACAATATGCATTAATGATTTAGGCAAATGAATTGAATGTAATATCTCCAAGTTTGCAGATGACACTAAGCTGGGTGGCAGTGCGAACTGCGAGGAGGATGCTCGGAGACTGCAGGGGGACTTGGACAGGTTAGGTGAATGGGCAAATGCATGGCAGATGCAGTATAATGTGGTGTGAGGTTATCTATTGGTGGCAAAAACAGGAAGGCAGATTATCTGAATGGTGACAGATCAGTAAAAGGGGAGGTGCAACGAGACCTGGGTGTCATGGTTCATCAGTCATTGAAGGTAGGCATGCAGGTACAGCAGCTAGAGCAGCTAGTAAAGAAAGTAAATGGCATGCTGGCCTTCATAGCGAGGGAATTTGAGTATAGGAGCAGGGAGGTCTTACTGCAGTTGTACAGGGCGTTGGTGACAATTGAGTACTGTGATCATATTGAATGGTGGTGCAGGCTCGAAGGGCCGAATGGCCTACTCCTGCACCTATTTTCTATGTTTCCATGAATAATGGCAAAAATGTCACCCATGGAACCACAACTCAGTGAGGTGATCAGTGTATTTTCAACAAAAGATATTAGATTTAATAAAATGTTTTCTGTGGTGTAGCAGGTTTTATAAATCCACAGGATGCATTATACCATTAAATGCACAAACAATAAAACAAAAAGTTAAGTTACAGGATAATGTCTTGTTTTATGCAGATGAGATCTGAAATGTAATCAATTGAAACTTTTCAAATGATTGCACTGCTGCTTTAAATTCACTTGTGTACAGCAAGCCTCAAACTGGTGATCATCTCCTTCCTCCCTCCTCCCTCAAGGTTCGCTCAGCCAAGACAATAATTAACCCTTTACTTCTATTCTCCCAGGTCATGAAGAATTTAATATCAGATCAGCCATGGAATCTCGCCACTGAGTCAGAAGGTTGTGGGTTGAAGTCATATTTCAGGGGCTTCAGCACATAATTCAGGCTTTTGGGGAAGATGTTAAACCCTCTCAGGTGGACGTAAAAGATCGAATGCCACCATTTTGAAGAAGAGCAGGGGAGTTATCCCCGGTGTCCTGGCCAATATTTATCCCTCAATCATCATAAACAGGTTATCTAGTCATTATCAAATTGCTGTTTGTGGAAGCTTGCTATTGACTGCCGTGTTTCCTACATAACGAAAGGTCATCGACCTGAAATGATAACTCTGTTTCTCTCTCCACAGATGCTGCCTGACCCGAGTATTTCCAACATTATGTTTTTATTTCAGATTTCCAACATCGCAGTATTTTGCTGCTGTACAAATGTAAAGCATTTTCTTTCTTTCTAGATCTGGATTTGAGAAGATAAAAAGTTAATGAGAGCTACAAAGGAAAGGGGAGGTTGTGTCAAAATTAGTGCACTTAATTGACACTACCTTTTGTGTCCGAGATAAATAGAATCATCGAAGATTTTATGATAGCAAGAAGTTGTGTGTGGGGAAATCTATCAATTTGTTTTGGTAATGTAGAAGTAGGACCCGAGTAGCTCTTGCCCTGCATCCACATCTACTCCACAGCACTAAGTGGTAATGCAGTAAGGCGATCAATAAAAAAAATTAATTTATAGTCGTTCTTTGTAAAAATGAAAAACAAATTAAGTAAAAATAAAAACCAACAATATGCAAAGCAACATGAGGAATTCTGATAGCATCAAGCACTCAGAGTTCAAAATACATGTGTTACATAAGCATAGAATGCCAAGTCATACTTCAAACCACATATGTAAAACTCATTTGTGAAGGCAAATTCATGTACAGTTTATCTCATTTTCAACACAAAGTAAAACAGACCCGCCTCAATATTCCACAACTACTTATTAGCTACAACTCTGCAATTCATTTACTTCAGAGGCAGGAGACAGAAAAACAAGTTGCATTCAAATTTGCGCACTTACAAATTAAACCAGGCTTATGTCAAGTCTCCGCAATCTCTGAGCCTCAAGCACTGAGGTGAGCTTTTTTAGATGATCATTTTGGTAAATAATTGCTAACCCCAGTGTTGTTGATGCAGCTTGATATGCTATGTTCACTTAATCAAGAGGAAGGAACTATGTCGAAAAGAACACACAGTTCATACCTATATATATATATATACTTACAATCATCAGGCAAAACCTCTTTGAATTGTTCATAGTAGGAATTTAGGCGGCCCAAACTCTCTGCATTAATTACTTCTTGTAAGGATGTGTCTCCAAACCTAACCCAGATAAAACATAAACATGAATATTCAATGCATGGCAACAAATAAATATGATTATCAAAATTGGACTTGGAAAAAAAACAATATATATTTGAGTGCAAGGCTTTCAGTATTTTTGTATTGTCCAGGCTACCCACTAACTGGGAACTTCCTTCTAATCCTCGTCTCTAATGCCACTCTCAACAAGCTCCATGTGCGAGATGCTGAGGAGTGGATCTCTTCCAGGTTCTCTCTCCTTTCCAGTGGCTTACACTTCTCCAGCGATATAGCTGGAATTGGGAACTCAGGAATGAGGGATCAAACCTGCATCTCCCTACTCGATAATGCTTGAAAGGGTCCATCAAAATTGTGCTTCAAGCTGCAGATCGTTTAAGATTTCGTCATCGAGAGATAAGGGTTGTGAAAGAAGCTCAATAATTGTTATTCACAATTGTTTTACACGAGCTTTGCGGACATCATCTGAAAACACAGCGTCAGTTTCCACATATACGCTGACGACACCTAGCTCTACCTCACTACCACTTCATTCGACCCCTCCACTGTCTCTAAACTGTCAGTCTGCTTGTCCGACATGCAGGACTGAATGAGCAGAAATATTCTCCAATTAAATATTGGGAAGATAGAAGCCAGTGTCTATGGTCCATGACAAAAAACTGCATTCCCTAGGCTCCGACTCCATCCCTCTTACTAGTAGTATCTGTCTGAGGCTGAACCAGGCTGTTCGCAACCCGTCATATTTGACCCCGAAATGAGCTTCCAGCCACATATTCGCGTCATAACTAAAACCATATATTTCCACCTCCATAACATTGCCTGTCTCCGCCCCTACCTCAGCTCATCTGCTGCTGAAATCCTCATTCATGCCTTCGTTAACTCTAGACTTAACTATTCCAACGCACTCCTGACTTGTCTCCCACATTCTACCTTACATAAACTTGAGGCCATCCAAAACTCGGGAGCCCGTGTCCAAACTTGCACCAAGTTCTGTTCACCCATCACCCCTTAGCCCCCGGTTAAGCAACGTCTCAATTTCAAAATCCTCATCCTTGTTTACAAATCCCTCCATGGCCTCGCTCGCTCCTCCCTATCTCTAACCTCCTTCAGCATCTCAACCCCCCCCACCCCCACCACCAGAGACATCTGCGCTCCTCAAATTCTGCCCTCTAGAGCATCCCCGATTATAACTGCTCAACCAGTGGTAGCTGTGCCTTTAGCTGCCTGGGCCCCAACAATGGATCCCTACCTCTCTACCTCTCTACCTCTCTACCTCTCTACCTCTCTACCTCTCTACCTCTCTACCTCTCTACCTCTCTACCTCTCTACCTCTCTACCTCTCGTAAAACACTCCTTAAAACCTACCTCTTTGACCAAACTTTTGGTCATCTGCTGCAATTTCTTCTTATGTGGCTCACAAGAACACAATAGAAGCAGGAGTAGGCCATTTGACCCTTCAAGCCTGCTCCGGCATTGAATAAGATCATGGCTGATCTGATCATGGACTCAGTTCCACTTTCCTGCCCGCTCTCCATAACTCTTTATTCCCTTATCACTCAAAAATCTGTCTATCTCCGCCTTGAATATATTCAATGACCCAGCCTCCACAGCTCTCTGGGCAGAGAATTCCACAGATTTACAACTCAGAAGAAATTTCTCCTCATCTCAGTTTTAAATAGGAGGCCCCTTATTCTGAGACTATGCCCTCTAGTTTTAGTTTCCCTTATGAGTGGAAATATCCTCTCTGCATCCAACTTGTCGAGCCCCCTCATAATCTTATACGTTTCAATAAGAGCACCTCTCATTCTTCTGAACTCCAATGAGTACAATCCCAACCAATTCAACCTATCTTCAAAAGTCAACCCCCTCATCTCTGGAATCAACCTAGTGAATCTTCTCTGAACAGCCTCCAATACACGTATATCCTTGGCCAGATCAGTCTTGTTGAGTGGCGGAGCAGGCTTGAGGGGCTAGATGGCCTACTCCGGTTCCTAATTCTTATGTATCCTTCCTTTAATATGGAGACCAAAACTTCACGCAGTACTCCAGGTGTGGCCTCACCAATACCCTGTACAGTTGTAGCAGGACTTCTCTGCTTTTATACTCTATCCCCCTTACAATAAAGGCCAATATTCCATTTGCCTTTCTGATTACTTGCTGTAGCTGCATACTAACTTTTTGTGTTTCATGTACAAGGACCCCCAGGTCCCTCTGTACTTAAGCACTTTGCAATTTTTCTCCATTTAAATTATAATTTGCTTTTCTATTTTTCCTGCCAAAGTGGATAACCTCACATTTTCCTATATTATACTCCATCTGCCAAATTTTTTGCCTACTCACTTAGTCTGTCTACTATATCCCTTTGCAGATTTTGTGCGTTCTCCTCACAATTTGCTCTCCCACCTGTCTTTGTATCATCAGCAAACTTGGCTGCATTACACTTAGTCTCTTCAACCAAGTCATTAATAGAGATTGTAAATAGTTGAGGCCCCAGCACCGATCCCTGCAGCACCCCACTAGTTGCTATTTGCCAACCGGAAAATGACCCATTTATCCACCCTGCTCGTTACATCCTCAAAGAACTTCTCTGCTTTTTCTCGAGGGTCGAGTGAGAAGGAGGAACTGAAGGATATCCTTATAAAGCGGGAAATTGTGTTAGGGAAATTGATGGGATTGAAGCCTGATAAATACCTGGGGCCTGATAGTCTGCATCCCAGAGTACTTAAGGAAGTGGCCATAGAAATAGTGGATGCATTGGTGATCATTTTCCAACAGTCTATCGACTCGGGATCAGTTCCTATGGACTGCAGGGTAGCTAATGTAACACCACTATTTAAAAGAGTTGTTGATGCCAGTTCGTTGGATATATTCAAGAGGGAATTAGATATGGCCTTAACGGCTAAAGGGATCAAGGGCTATGGAGAGAAAGCAGGAAAGTGGTACTGAGGTGATGATCAGCTATGATCTTATTGAATGGTGGTGCAAGCTCGAAGGGCCAAATGGCCTACTCCCGCACCTATTTTCTATGTTTCTATGATACAGCATCTAAATTACTGTAGGACTTAGTGAAGTGATGCACCTCCCCTTCACCTTCCTATTCTCCATTCCTCACTTCATGATCAACATTGTTTCAACTGCCAGTGATGGAGAGTGAAAGGAACGTGAAAGGAGGTGGAATTCACATCACCTCCAACACTAATTTTACTAAATTAAGGTGAGGTGAAGCAGGTAATCCACCAAAATGATCAAAAGTAGTATTCATGATTATTTTAGCTTCTCAGTTGCCATGGACAGAGGGTTGGTGATTTCTTGAAAACCTTTGGCTGCAAACTATTTTTAAAACTGAAGTAAACTCCCAGGCACTTCCATTTTGTAGGATCAATTCATTCAGGCTAAATATGGCCCTGCATTGGCTTTCGGAGGCTTCCCTTGGGGAAATGCCTCTGATCCGTAAATAAAATGTCCGCGTAGCTGGTGGTTTGGGAGGTATGAAGATTCACGGCCCTGGGCCTCTCTGGGCACCCACGGGTAGAGGCTCACACGTTTCGCAAGTGCCCCTGAGATCACATGGGCTGGCCCAACCAATTAAAGAAGGGAATCCTCCATTCATGCTTACGGGGATTCCGTATGTACGTTTTTAAACAGAATTTCACGGACATTCGCTGGGCAAATAGCCCAACTCTACACCTGCGAATGCCTTTTTCCCCGGAGATGTGTTGGATTGGTCAAGAAAATTCTTGACAGATCGCAAGTTCCGTGTTTTCACGCAGGTGTTTTACACGCGCGGAAACCTGGAACTTACGTGGCTCTCACGGGCGCGTGCGCACCTCAAATGCGTCCGCAGGGGCCGCAAATTACGGGCCTATATATTTGGCAGGACAAAGAACTTCCTGATAAATCAGTGAGATGCAGAGTATAAAAATATTTTAAAAGTGTCAGCTGAGGCTCAGTTAGTAGCACTCTTGCCTGTGTCAGAAGGTTTGTGGGTTCAAGTCCCACTCCAGAGACTTGAGCACAAAAATCTAGGCTGACACTCCAGTGCAGTGCTGAGGGAGTGCTACACTGTCAGAGATGTCGTCTTTCGGATAAGACATTAAACCGAGGCCCGTCGCGAAGAGGAGCAGGGGTGTTATCCCCAGTGTCCTGGCCAATATTTATTCCTGAATTATTATTAAAAACAGATTATCTAATCATTATCACATTTCTGTTTAGGAGCTTGCTGTGCGCAAATTGTCTGCCGCGTTTCCTATAATACAACATTGATTACAGTTCAAAAGTACTTCATTGGCTGTAAAGCAGTTTGGGACGTCCTGCGGTCATGAAAAACGCGATATAAAGGCAAGTCTTTTTTTCTTCTTCTAAATGTCTACAAATAAAATAACAAAATATTGAAAATGCTCAGCAAGTCTATCAGCATCTGAAAAATTTAAAGACACATTTAACGTTAAACGATTAACCTAACTTCAAAACGCTGATATTCCTGGTAAATATATTCAGCATTTTCTACTTTTATTGCAGATTTTCAGTACTTGGGCAGTTTTTGACCCGTATTATCTCTTACTCTTAAAGGATCAGCGATCACTGTGTAAAGTTGCTGAACTTGTTTGGTGGCAGTACTTACTTTTCAGCGAGTGTTTGCTGCTCATTGATCCCCACATTAAATAACACTGGCTGCACGCGAAGTAACATTCCACTCTGTATTTCCCTAGGTAAGGCATCAAACATGGCACCTGGCAGTGGGATTCGTACATTAAACCCATCCCTATAAAGATGAATGGAGGTTAGGGTTTTTGCAAGCAAAATAAACTGTGTACTTAAAGACCTTTGGCATTCTTTCTGTACACAAACATAGAATAGAAATAACTATAGGCAATATCAGTAGATGAGCACTTATATAAATGGATTAATGCCAGTGTTAAAATAGTGGACAGAGGAATGTGATATGGGCATTAAGCTTTTATCATCAACAGTAATTTGTACACTTGTTTTTATTAACTATACATCTGCAAAAAAGTGATAGCTTGCAAACAGTGTTAAATGTGGGTGAGCACTTCAGTAGTGACCATAATATTTTACGGTTTAAACACTGGGAAGACCGAAGCCAGTGTCTTCAGCTCGCTCCACAAACTCTGCTCCCTAGCCAGCAAGTTCATCCCCTTCCCTGGCGACTATCTCAGGCTGAACCAGACTGTTCGAAACCTTGGCGCCCTATTTGACCCCGAGCTGAGCTCTGACCCCATATCCTCTCCCAGACCAAGACATCACTACTTCCACCTCTAATATTGCCCGTCTCAACCCATCTGCTGCTGAAATCCTCTTCCATGCTTTTGTTACCTCCAGACTCAACTACTCCAATGCTCTCCTGGCCAAGCTCCCATCTCCCATCCTCCTTAAGGCTCAGCCAAAACTCTGCTGCTTGTGTCCTAACTCGCACCAAGACTCGTTCACCTATCACCCGTGTTCACTGACCTAGATTAGTCCACCAATGCCTCAAATTTAAAATTCTGATCCTTGCGTTCCAATCGCTCCATGGTCTCATCCCTCCTCATCTCTACAACCCTCCAAGAACTCTCCACCCCTCCAATTCTGGTCTCCTTTGCATCCCAGATTTCCTTCGCCGTACCATCGGTGGGCGTACCTTCGGTCATCTAGGCCTTAACTCTGGAAATCTCTCCCGAAACCTCTCCACTTCTCTCTCCTTTAAATCCACCTCTTTGATTAAGCTTTTGGTCACCTGTCCTAATGTGTCCTTCTTTTGTTCGGTGTCAATTGATGTCCAATTACACTTTTGTAAAGATCTTTGGGACATTTTATTATGTTAAAGGCTTGATATAAATACAAGCCATTGTTGTTGTAAGGTCCAAACAGATAAAGAAAAAGTTAATACAAAAACAAAGTCACCAGATTGGGATAAGCCAGGACACAAAAAATCTGCAAGGGACATAGGCAGCCTAAGTGCGTGGGCAAACATTTGGCAGGTGGAGTATAATGTGGGAAAGTGTGAGGTTATCCATTCTGGCAGGAAAAATAAAAAAGCGAATTATTTAAATGGTGAGAAACCACAAAATGCTGCGATTTAGAGGGACCTGGGGGCCCTTCTGCATGAAACACAAAAAGTTAGTATGCAGGTACAGCAAGTAATTAGGAAGGCAAATGGAATGTTGGCCTTTATTGCAAGGGGGATAGAGTATAAAAGCAGGGAAGTCCTGCTACAGCTGTACAGGGTGTTGGTGAGACCACACCTCGAGTACTGCATACAGCATTGGTCTCCTTATTCAAGGAGGGATATACAGGTGCAGCGTCCCGAATCCAGAACCCTTCGGACCGAGGCTGTTCCAGATTTTGCTGGACTTTAGAACATCTTTCCAAAGTCACGAATCCAGAAACACCCGAGCCCAGATTTGGGTATTTCTGGATTTTGGAACATCAGAAAATGGAGGGGGGGGGGTACTCGTCAAAGAGCTGTTTGGGTCGCCGGGCGAAGAGGAGCTGATCGGGCGGGGCCCCGGCAAAGAGGAGCTGGTCGGGCGGGGCCCCGGCAAAGAGGAGCTGGTCGGGCGGGGCCCCGGCGAGGTGAGGCCCAAGGTCGGGCGGCGGCGAGGCCAGAGGTTGGGCAACAGCAGCCAGGTGAGGCTCGAGGTCGGCAGGATCCAGATTCCGGAAAATTTTTACAGATTCCAGACGAATCCTGCCACCAATTGGTCCGGAGTCCGGATTCCGGAACTCCAGATTTTGGACGCTGCACCTGTACTTGCATTGGATACAGTTCAGAGAAGGTTCACGAGGTTGATTCAGGAAATGAAGGGGTTGACTTATGAAGAAAGGATGAGCAGATTGGGCCTAGACTCTGAGTTTAGAAGAATGAGAGGTGATTTTATTGAAACATAAGATACTGAGGGGGCTCGACAAGGCAGATGCAGAGAGGATGTTTCCACTCGTGGGGGGAATCTAGAACTAGGGGGCATAGTTTAAGAATAAGGGGTCGCCCATTTAGAACTGAGAGGAATTTCTTCCCTAAGAGTCGTAAATCTGTGGAATTCTCTGCCCCAGACAGCTGTGGAGGAGCGGTCATTGAATATATTTAAAGGTGGAGATAGACAGATTGTTGCATGATAAGGGAGTGAAGGGTTATGGGGAGCGGGCAGGGAAGTGAAGCTGAGTCCATGATCAGACCAGCCGTGATCTTATTGAATGGCGGAGCAGGCTCGAGGGGCAAAATGGCCTACTCCTGCTCCAAATTCTTATTTTATCTTAGCAAGATGAAGAGAACTAGCTGAGGAGAGGTAGAAACACAAATTGGCAAACAGGCCTATAGATCAATATGGGATATTTTTTCAAAAAGGTGACTGCAAAGTTTCCACACAAATATACACCAGACTACTTTAAGTTTCAGAATGCTGTGGTTAAATAAAGTTATAAAACAAATCAAAATTGAAGAATAGGGCATATGATGCTAATAGATATGAATAAAATAATATGAGAAAATAAGCAAGAGGTTAAGAAAGAGATAAGTAAAGCGAATAGGGAATAAGGAGAGATCCCCAAAATTATTGAAGACAGTAAATGCGAATTAGAATCTCAATTGCATCATAACTGAAATTTAGTGACCTTCCTTAGGTGAAGTTCCCAGTTTGTGATGGGTTTTCTATAGAACACGGTGCAGGACAGAGGCATAGAAAAACTTAGGACCAATGCTAACCGTACAGAAACCTTCCCTTGGCTGATTGTGAAGTGCCATTGGGTGGTGTTTAAACAGTAAATTCAATTCCATAGATCCTTACTATATATAAATGAGATATTGCTAGATATTTATGCACTAGATAGTTTGGTATCATCCAACTTTCTCTCATTGTTCTAAGTCACAAAATATGTAAGCAAATGTCACATTTTTTTAAATTTCCAAAACTTTTGACAGAAGCATGATAAAATCAGAGAGATCACCGTGGAGCTGATGGAATCTACTGAGGCACTTGAAGAAGCCAAATCAGAGCTCTCTTGTTTTAGATAGAACAAAATTCACCATCACAAATACTTCACTTATAATTCTCCTCCTGTCGATGCAATAGTCGAGGGGAATCTGCATGTAGTGATTATGCTGACATAATGTTCAAATTGCATTTTCGTAAGACCATAAGAAATAGGAGCAGGAGTAGGCCTTTTGGCCCCTCGAGCCTGCTCCGCCATTCAATAAGGTCTTGGCTGATCTGATCTTGGCCTCAACTCCACTGTTCTGCCCGCTCCCCAGAATCCTTGATTCCCTTATCATTCAAAAATCTGTCCATCTCCACTTTAAATATATTCAAAGACCCAGCCTCCACAGCTCTCTGGATTAGAGAATTCCAAAAATCCATGACTCAGAAGAAATTCCTCCTCATCTCCATTTTAAATGGGTGACCCCCTATTGTGAAACTATGCTCCCTAGTTCTAGATTCCCCCATGTGGGAAAACATCCTCTCTGCATCTACTTCGTCAAGCCCCCCTCAGAATATTATACGTTTCAATAAGATCACCTTTCATTCTTCTAAACTCTAATGAGTATAGGCCCAACCTTTCTTCATAAGACAACCCCTTTATCACAGGAATCAACATAGTGAACCTTTTCTGAACTGCCTTCACTGCAAGTATGTCCCTCCTTAAATAAGGAGACCAAAACCGTACGCAGTACTCTAGGTGTGGTCTCACCAACACCCTGTACAGTTGTAACACGACTTCCCTTACTTTTATACTCTATCCCCTTGCAATAAAGGCCAACATTCCATTTGCCTTCCTAATTATTTGCTGTACCTGCATACTAACTTTGTGTTTCATATACAAGGGCCCCTGGATCCCTCAGTACTGCAGTATTTTGTAGTCTCTCTCCATTTAAATAATAATGTGTTTTTTTATTTTTCCTGCCAAAGTGGATAACCTCACATTTTCACACATTATACTCTATCTGCCAATTTTTTGCCCACTCACCTAACCTATCTATATCCCTTTGTAGATTCTCTGTGTCCTCTTCACAACTTGCTTTCCCACCTATTTGTATATCAGCAGCAAATTTGGCTACATTACACTCAGTCCCTTCACCCAAGTCATTAATATAGACTGTAAATAGTTGAGGACTCAGCATTGATCCCTGTGGCACCCCACTAGTTACAGTTTGCCAACATGAAAATGTCCCATTTATCCCAACTCTCTGATTTGTTAGTCCTTTTATGTGGCACATCAAATGCCTTCTGGAAATCCAAATACACAACATCCACTGTTTCCCCTTTATCCACCCTGCTCGTTACATTCTCAAAGAACTCTAGCAAATTTGTCAAACATGATTTCTCTTTCATAAAACCACGCTGACTCTGCTTGACTGTGTTATGATTTTCTAAATGTCCTACAACGACTTCCTTTATAATGGATTTGAGCATTTTCCCAACAGATGTTAGGCTAACTGGTCTATAGTATCCTGCTTTCTGTCTCCCTCCTTTCTTGAATAGAGGCGTTACATTTACGGTTTTCCAATCCGCTGGGACCTCTCCAGAATCCAGGGAATTTTGGTAGATTGCATCTACTATCTCTGCAGCCACTTCTTTTAAGACACTAGGATGCAGGCCATCAGGTCCAGGGGACTTGTCCACCTTTAGTCTCATTAGTTTGCCTAGTACTTGTTCTCTAGTAATAATGATTGTTTTAAGTTTCCCCTTCCCTTTAGCCCTTTGATTATCTATTATTAAGATGCTTTTAGTGTCTTCTACTGTGAAGACCGATACAAAATATTGGTTCAAAGTCTCTCCCATTTCCCAGTATTAATTCCCCAGTCTCATCATCTAAGGGACCAACATTTACTTTAGCTACTCTCTTCCTTTTTATATTCCTGTAGAAGCTCTTACTGTCTGTTTTTATGGTACTTGCTCGTTTACTCTCATAATCTATCTTCTCCCTCTATTATTTTTTGTAATCGTCCTTTGCTGGTTTCCAGAAGTTTCCCAATCCTCTGGCCTACCTCTAATCTTCACAACATTGTATGCCTTTGTTTTCAATTTGATACCATCCTTAACTTCCTTAGTTCGCCACGGATGGTTTATCCTTCTCTTAGAGTCTTTCTTTCTCACTGGAATATATCTTTGCTGAGAGTTATGAAATATCTCCTTAAAAAGTCTGCCACTGTGTATCTACCGTCTTACCCTTTAATCTATTTTCCCAGTCCATTTTGGCCAACTCTGTCTTCATACCTTTGTAATTGCCTTTATTAAAGTTCAGGACACTAGTTTGAGACCCAAGTTTCTCACCCTCAAACTGAATTTGAAATTCTAACATGCTATGATCACTCTTCCCGAGAGGATATTTTACTATGAGATAATTAATTAATCCTATCTCATTACACATTACCAGATCTAAAATAGCCTGCTCCTTGGTTGGTTCCACGAAACCGTACTAAATATACTATGACCTCGTCCTCAAGGCTACCTATGTCAATTTGGTTTGTCCAATTCCTCCTTGGGGAAGAGTAACCATAATATGGTAGAATTCTTTATTAAGATGGAGAGTGACACAGTTAATTCAGAAACTAGGGTCCTCAACTTAAGGAAAGCTATCTTCAACGGTATGAGGCGTGAATTGGGCTAGAATAGGCAGGCAAATGATATTTAAAGGGTTGACGGTGGATAGGCAATGGCAAACATTTAAAGATCACATGGATGAACTTCAACAATTGTACATCCCTGTCTGGAGTAAAAATAAAACAGGGAAGGTGGCTCAACCGTGGCTAACAAGGGAAATTAAGGATAGTGTTAGATCCAAGGAAGAGGCATATAAATTGGCCAATAAAAGCAGCAAACCTGAGGACTGGGAGAAATTTATAATTCAGCAGAGGAGGACAAAGGGTTTGATTAGGAGGGGGAAAATAGAGTACGAGAGGAAGCTTGCCGGGAACATAAAAACTGACTGCAAAAGCTTCTATAGATATGTGAAGAGAAAAAGATTAGTGAAGACAAACGTAGGTACCTTGCAGTCGGACTCAGGTGAATTTATAATGGGGAACAAAGAAATGGCAGACCAACTGAACAAATACTTTGGTTCTGTCTTCACGAAGGAAGACACAAATAACCTTCCGAAAGTACAAGGAGACCGAGGGTCTAGTGAGAAGGAGGAACTGAAGGATATCCTTATTAGGCGGGAAATTGTGTTGGGGAAATTGATGGGATTGAAGGTCGATAACTCCCCAGGGACTGATTGTTTGCATCCCAGAGTACTTAAGGAAGTGGCCCTAGAAATAGTGGATGCATTGGTGATCATTTTCCAACAGTCTATCAACTCGGGATCATTTCCTATGGACTGTAGGTAGCTAATGTAACACCACTTTTTAAAAAAGGAGGGAGAGAAAACGGGTTAGCTTGACATCAGTAGTGGGGAAAATGTTGGAATCAATTATTACGGATGAAATAGCAGCGCATTTGGAAAGCAGTGACAGGATCAGTCCAAGTCAGCATGAATTTATGAAGGGGAAATCATGCTTGACAAATCTTCTGGAATTTTTTTTGAGGATGTAACTAGAAGAGTGGACAAGGAAGAACCAGTGGATGTGGTGTATTTGGACTTTCAAAAGGCTTTTGACAAGGTCCCACACAAGAGATTAGTGTGCAAAATCAAAGCTCATTGTATTGGGGGTAATGTACTGGCGTGGATACAGAATTGGTTGGCAGACAGAGAGTCGGGATAAACGGGTCCTTTTCGGAATGGGAGGCAGTGACTAATGGAGTGCCGCAGGGCTCAGTGCTGGGACCCCAGCTTTTTACAATACACATTAATGATTTGGATGAAGGAATTGAATGCAATATCTCCAAGTTTGCAGATGACACTAAACTGGGTGGCGGTGTGAGCTGCGAGGAGGATGCCAAGAGGCTGCAGGGTGATTTGGACAGGTTAGGTGAGTGGGCAAATGCATGGCAGATGCAGTATAATGTGAATAAATGTGAGGTTATCCACTTTGGAGACAATAACACAAAGGCAGAATATTATCTGAATGGCGGCAGATTAGGAAAAGGGGAGGTGTAACGAGACTTGGGTGTCATGGTTCATCAGTCATTGAAAGTTGACATGCAGGTTCAGCAGGCGGCAAATGGCATGTTGGCCTTCATAGCTAGGGGATTTGAGTATAGGAGCATGGAGGTCTTACTGCAATTGTACAGGGGCCTTGGTGAGGCCTCACCTGGAATATTGTGCTCAGTTTTGGTCTCCTAATCTGAGGATGGACGTTCTTGCTATTGAGGGAGTGCAGTGAAGGTTCACCAGACTGATTCCCAGGATGGCTGGACTGATGTATGAGGAGAGACTGGATCAACTGGACCTTTATACAATGGAGTTTAGAAGGATAAGAGGGGATCTCATAGAAACTTATAAGATTCTGACAGGACGGGACAGGTTAGATGCAGGAAGAATGTTCCCAATGTTGTGGAAGTCCAGAACCAGGGGACACAATCTTAGGATAAGGGGTAGGCCATTTAGGACCGAGATGAGGAGTAACTTCTTCACTCAGAGTTGTTAACCTGTGGAATTCCCTGCCGCAGAGTGTTGTTGATGCCAGTTCATTGGATATATTCAAGAGGGAGTTAGATATGGCCCTTACGACTAAAGGGATCGAGGGGTATGGAGAGAAAGCAGGAAAGGGGTACTGAGGTGAATGATCAGCCATGATCTTATTGAATGGTGGTGCAGATTCGAAGGGCCGAATGGCCTACACCTGTACCTATTTTCGATGTTTCTCTTAGTTTTTGATTTATACACTGTCCTACAGTGTAGCTGTTAGGGGACCTTTGGACTACTCCCACCAGTGACTTCTTTCCCTTATTATTCCTCATCTCCTCCCAAGCGGATTCTACATCTTGATCTTCTGAGCCAATATCATTTCTCACTACTGCATTGATCGCATCCTTTATTAACAGAGCTACCCCACCTCCTTTTCCTTTCTGCCTATCCTTCCAAAATGTCAAATACAGGTGCAGCGTCCCGAATCTGGAACCCTCGGAACCGAGGCTATTCCGGATTTTGCGTTTTGCCGGACTCTGGAACGTCTTTCTGACGTCATGAATCCAGAAACACCCGAGCCCAGGTTCGGGTATGTCTGGATTTTGGAACGTCAGAAATGGGGGTGGGGTGGGTGTACTCGCCGAAGAGCTGTTCGGGTCGCCGGGCGATGAGGTGTTTGGGCGGGGCGCCGCCGCCATGGAGGTGTTTTGGTGGGGCATTGCCACCATGGAACTGGTCGAGCGGGGCGCTGCCGCCGTGGAGCTGGGCGCTGCCGCCGTGGAGCTGGTCGAGGTGTTTGGGTGGGGGCGCCGCCACCATGGAGCTGGTCGAATGGGCTGGCGAGGGGGCCCCCAAGGTCGGGCAGCGGCGGCGAGGGGAGGCACGAGGTCGGGTGACAGCGAGGGTGGCGTGGCGAGGTCAGAGATCGGGCAACGGCGGCATCTTGAGGTCGGCATGGTCCGGATTCCGGAACATTTTACGTTCTCGGATTTTGGACGCTGCACCTGTACCCCTGAATATTCAGTTCCCAGTCTTGGTCACCTTGCAACCACGTTTCTGTAATGGCCATCAGATCATACCCACTTCTATTTGTGCTGTCAACTCATCAATCTTGTTACGAATGCTGCATGCATTGAGATAAACCGCTTTTAATTGTCATTTTACCATTTTTCTCTACTCTGACCCCACTTTCTGATGCACTCATGTTTATACGCTCTGACCCTTCCTGTCACACTCTGGTTATCATTACCCCTATCGCTACCCTGCACTACTGCCTTCTCCTTTCTCTAACTTTTTTAAAATTTTCCCTCGCCCCACTATTGAGTTTAATTAATTATTTTTGTGCATTTTTTATTGGTTGAACTATCAGTACAAGTTAACCTTACTGATCAATTTCATGCCAGAATCCCCATTCTTTTTATTGCAGTATCACCATCTCGTATTGCTTTCCAACTTCTAATAGTGTCAGTGAGCGGCATTAGTGCCCACATGCATTAGTGCCCGCACGCAGCATTGTTGAACAGCAGCTCTGCACCATCTGCCACTTTGAACAGCTGGGCCATCCCACTGAGACTGCCAGCGAGAGACTGAATGATTGCAATAAAAAGCAGCAATATTGAAGTGCTGATATTAAAGAGTTTAATGTTGATTCTTACTGAGCAGCAACAGATATAGAAAATCACTTGCAGTAATCATTTGGTCAACTGATCAAATGGCTGGATGCTATTGAGAGAAACCTCAATGTTGAATGATTCTGGGGCAGGATGCGGGTTACTGACCAATACATTTGCATACTTCAAGGAAATATTAATTGTAATGGCCTGCATAAATTTTAGTTGTCGTGGCAAAGCATGTAGCACACAGGAACATACACAAGTGTTTTTACTTTTCATCTACCATCTATGCACAAGCTTTTACAAAAGGAATACAATAATCTAGTGCTACTTACCGATTTCCAGTAATGACTGGCAGCATGTCAACTGAAGAAGTAGATGTAGCCTGGATTACTTTAAACGTCACATTCCGTAAATCCATGATTCCTGTACCCATATCTTCAAGCATAGCAAGTTCCTCCCCTACACAAGGTACACTGTTATTAGATGTGGTTTCCAGATCATTTTTGTTAAACTTTTACTTACCAAGGAAAGGATATCACTGCTGGCAAAGAAATACTTTTTCCACTTTTAGTATCATCACTAAACACTTTCAGCTTGGTTAAAAGACAGCCACATGCAATTTTAAAGCTCCATTTACTTTGTAATAAGATGTGTCGAAGCTCACAAGAACTACTGCAACAGTAAGTTCTCAAACTGTTTGTGCCTAGAGAAAGATCAATACCATGAAAATGGAACCAGAGCCCATTATGGGGGATGGGACAGTACAGAAGTTTTTTGCGAAGGCTAAAAACAATAGGACAAAACTGATTACATTTGAGTGAGGACAATAACATGCCAAGAAGTGAGAAAGCAATTACTTAAGACAAATATATATATTATTTGCTATTTGGTGAATTTTTTGAAAAGATTTTACAAAGAGGATTATTTTACTTATGTTCAAAAGCAACTGTACATTAAACAAAATCTATTATTGACATTAGGACTAAGGGACTGTGCCAAAGTTGGGTTATACAAGACAATAGAAAGATGGTGAATGACTATTTATGCAATGATGTTAAAAAATCTTACAGGGACCAAGTTTCCATGATTATGCAGCAAAAGATGGTAGGCAATTTTCTGCCAGTATATTTGGTATTAACAAAAATAAATATGACAAAACCACAATAAATCATGGGCAAAAAAGCTTAATTTTCATCAAAGGCCTTTCCAGAAATCTAGTAATGCAAATAAAGCTAGGAATGTCTTACCGTATGTGCTTAAAAGACCTTCAAATTGTGCCAACAAGCCAATGGTATAAAGCTGGCGCAAATATCCATCATCACGAAGGCAGTTTCTTAGTTTGATAATGAAACCACAGATCAGGGCTGTCAGCTATATAGAAGGCAAAGAATATAAAACATACGATATTCAATAAAAAAAAAAATCAGTGGTTAACTTGCGACGTGCAAGATTGTCTTTTTTCCTTTTTGACTTTGCTTTTTTTCAGGGCATTTCATTTAGATGCTTTTTTGAACTGCTTTCAAATGAAAGCAAAGTCATTAGCAGCACTGGTCAAAATGCCCCGTTAAAAGCATATGTTTTTTTCAGCAATAAAGTACAAAAAGCATCCCATCTGTTAAATTGTACAAACAAAATTAAACAATATTTTTCTTGCAGAGCAGGCTCGAGGGACCGAATGGCCTATTCCTGCTCCTAATTCTTATGTTCTTATAAATGCGGGCAAGGCATTCATACAGAAGTGTAATGATGAAATGGTGCAGCACGATACATATAGTTTCCTCTTACTAGTGAGAAGATTTGTGCCACTACCCATCAGGGGAATGACACTGCAGTTACAGAATTAGGAGCAGGGGTAGGCCATTCGGCCCCTCGAGCCTGTTCCACCATTCACTATCATGGCTGATCTTCTACCTCAACTCCACTTTCCTGCACTATCCCCATATCCCTCGATTCCCTTAATATCCAAAAATCTCTCGATCTCAGTTTAGAATATACTCAAAAAGACTGAGTTTGAGGTAGAGAATTCCAAAGATTCCCCACCCTCTAAGTGAAGAAGTTTCTCCTCAGCTCAGTCCTAAATGGCCTATCCTTTATTCTGAGACTTGGCACCTGGTTCACAGGGACAGCTGCAGAAATTCTCTCTTGACTGGAGTTTCACAATAATGCAGGTAAGGGGTTAATTAAAAAGTACAAATAAATGAATAAAATACTCAAAAATATCTACAAAAACAAACTAGTCCATAATGTGATTGGATGGTTTAAATGTCTTTGAAAGTGGCAGAAGAAAATAATTCCTCTGGCCGCTGTGTACACAGAAATGCATTTGTTATGATGATTAGTCATTTATTGGCAGTGAGGTATGTTGGGATGCCCTGAGGCATGGAAAATATTATATCAATGCAAGTTATTTCATGAAAAATACCAGAGAAAACCAACACACATACACTTGTAATCTTACTACATACACCAACTAGAGGAACTCTTCAAGGCTTTTGACAAAGATTCACATGTACATTGAGAGAGCATGCCCAACAAATGCCAAATCTTTTCACTCTGGCATGATTTATATATATATATACACACACACACACACACACACTTTTTTTTTTTTAAAAGCAATTGTTTTTTAGTTGTGTTTTAGCTACATGCTGCAGAGTATGTTAGCACTTTTGTGTTCATGGTTTGGGCACCCTTTGATCTACACAAGTGAGATGCTATACATCAATGAGATAAGTGGAAGTACTTCCTGCAACAGAGGATGAAATGACACACAATCTTCTTTTCTGCACCATTCAGGGTATTTTAATTAGTCTAGCAGTTGCAAACCACATATTGAATTAAGACACTACATTTTTATAGCACCTTTCACATTCGGGATGTCCCAAAATGCTTCACAGCCAATGCTGTACTTTTGAAGTGTAGTCACTGTTGCAGGGAAACACAACAGCCAAATTTGCACTCAGCAAGGTCCAACAGCAATGAAATAAATGACTAGATAATTCTGTTGATTGAGGGCTAACTATTGGTAAGGACACAAGAACACCACCCTTATTCTTCTTCGAACAGTGCCATGGAATCTTTTGCATCCATCAGAGAGGGCTGATGAGGCCTTGGTTGAATGTCTCATCTGAAAGACAGCACCTGTGACAGTGCAGCACTCTCTCAATACTGCACTTGTAGCTCTAGAGCTAGGGCATAAATGCCTTTATTAGGATACACTGTTATGCATCAAAAAAATGGAAATGTCATTTACAATTACTTCAGCCACACTATTCAAAATATTGTAGTAATAGAAACAGAAATTAATTTGAAGTTTTTTGAAAACTTATCACTTTTCTGACTTTCGAGTTAAATGTCCTTACTCTTGGGGTACCAGAAAGTGGCTGCAATAAGAGTTTTCTGGTCCATGTGGCAACAATTCAGGTAAGTGCGAGCTGAGACTAAGTCACACTAGGCTACTCTTGCACAGCCTGTAGTATCTGGTTATACAACAGCTTTGAAAGAGGCCTGTTGAGCTTGGTTAGGCAAAGTGCATGGTAAGAGAGATTTGAGAAAAGAAAAAGAGCAAAGGAAAAAAAAACTTACTGGCCTAATGGCAAAAGACAATAGCTGCATCTGTACGCAAACTTACAGTCTGACAAAAGACCACGTCTCTGCGGTACTGGATAGTCAAGTCCATTGCTATAGTAGGAGCACTATCTTGCATTAGTAGAAAGACCATAGCTTTCTTTGCTTTGTCACTCATCATGGCTACACAGTCGGTGAGTGTGGTCAGCAGAGGATAAAGTGCTTCGCTCCACTCACCTGTCAAACAGCAAAGGAATAATTACTTTCAATACCAGGGTTTGAGGCAACAAAGAATTATCACACAGGAGCAGCAGGATCTAGTGACTGACACGTTTGAGTCCCCTCTGTTAGAATTCAGAAATGTGTAAAACTAAATTTATAAATCATCATCCATATCTAAGGGTCCACTATAAAAGGAAAAAAAGCGGTTCCAAAGTAACAGTGCAATTTTACATTTATGCAGGTCATCACAAGTCAGGTGCAGTTTCAAGTTCTACCTGTATTGCGTGAAATGGATTCTCAGTGCAACACTGTAAACTGGTACTTTTTAGTACTTAGAAAAGTGACAAGTCACGTGAGATGCTGCATTTTTCACTCAAATTATTTTCAATGTAGAAGAGTGGTTAATACATTTATTACAAACTACAGTCAGCATTTAAAGTTCGCATGTATTTTCATTCTTGAAGTTGGAACAATGCAATATTTAATTTCAGATATTAATTCCAGTATTCGGTTGGTGTTTACAGCTAGAGTTAGTTACTTCAGCTAAGGCTAAAAGACAATTTAAAAAAGGTACTTCATAAGTTAGCTAGCCACATTCACAAATCCTTAGCTCAATTTCCTTACACTGTTATATTATTTCCATTTAAGGTTTGTCCCTCCTGAATGGACAACAGAGTGAACAAGTTAACAATTTTAAGTAATCAATAAATACTTTTAAATTAAGCTATGACAAAATAAAAATTAATGTCCTCATTAATAATGCCAAAAATAGTAATGTTTTTAAAAAGCATTTACTAAAACATTATTACAGCAGCATAATTTGTGGGCATTAGTTGTTTTAATTACCAGGGGTTATCATGCCATTTTATAAAGGATTTCATATATACTCAAACAATAACATTTTCAAACATCTTAAAAAAGCATACTTATTTCCTATTACTTCTGTAGCATCAGCGGCATCATAATTTAATCACAATTTTTTTTATCAAGGTGTTATAAAGTAAATGTCATTTAAAATTAGCCGCTATAATTCAGCTTAGAATGATGACACTTACACGTCTTGGCTTTGTATCTATTTGTTCTCTAGATTTCCAACAGTATAATGGTTAGGAAAGACCTATTTCCTTTGACTGTTGTTCTAAAAGTGAGCCATTCCACTAAAAGATGAGAGACAGCCTCTTAGATTTACCCTGTAGTTCTGGGCAATAATGCAAAAAAGTGAGTTTGAATCTCAGCCATAATTCATGCTCACTTACAGGATTCTAGCATGAGGGCATTGTAGCTAAGTCACTGGGGAAGAAGGGAACTAGTGCGGAGGGCTCTTTCTGAACTGCTTCTGAACAGTCAACTGAGAATTATTTTTGATCACACTCATTATAGGCTGGCCAAATCAAGGACAGAGGGACAGAAGAGAATTAAAAAAATACAACTGCCCTCCTAAGGTTTCATGTAATCTGCTTTTTTGCAATTTTCGTTATTGCAAATTTACAGGAAGAATTGCAAAAGGTGCATTGCAAAATAATAGACATTTATATTTTGAAATAAAGGTCCTTTCAGCCCTTAAAAATATCATTGTAAAAGATTATCAACATCTTCCACCTCGATCATTATTAAGATGTGATATTTGTACTACTGTATACATGCACATCCTCTTTTCATAAACTGCTTCAAGGTCACAACAATTCCATCATCTTTCAATTAAAAAAAAACTTGTTCGAGGCCACTTAATAGTGTAGATGAACAAAGGGACCTTAAAGTGCTTGTCTGCAGATCCTTGAAAAGTAGGCCAGGTGGATAAGGTGGTTAAGACGACATACGGAATGCTTGTCTTTATTGGCCGAGGCATAGAATACAACAGCAGGGAGGTTATGCTTAAATTGTATAATACTTTGGTTAGGCCACAGCTGGAGTATTGCATGCAATATTATAGGAAGGATGTGATTGCACTAGAGAAGGTGCAGAGGAGATTTACTAGGATGCTGCCTGGAATGGAGAATCATGGGGGCCAAGTTTCGGCCTGAGTTGCTCCTGTTTTTTTGGAGCAACTGGTTTAGAATGGAGCATCTTAGAAATTGCAATTCTCGGCATTTAGTTTGCTCCAGTTCTAGTCAGTTAGAACAGTTTCAGTTTGGAACAGATTTTTTTTTCCAAAAGGGGGCATGTCCGGCCACTTACGCCCGTTTTGAAAGTTTAGGCAATGAAAACTTACTCCAAACTAACTTAGAATGGAGTAAGTGTAAATTTTTGTACGCTCAGAAAAACCTTGCCTACACTTAGAAAATCAGGCGTAGGTTACAAATCAGGCATAGGGAACGGGGTTGGGGGGGGGGGCGGAGAGGGAAGTTCACAAACATTAAACACTTAAGTTTTACAAATAAAGAGCAATCATCAATAATAAATGCTAAATACATCAATAAATCAATCATAAAAAATTAATACAAAATTTAATTTAAAAAAAATCAATAAATAAAAAAATTTGTACTCACCAACTGCAGCACCGGGAGCCCTCCAACAGCGTGCTGGGACGGGACGG
Organism: Pristiophorus japonicus; assembly: GCF_044704955.1. NCBI lineage: Eukaryota > Metazoa > Chordata > Chondrichthyes > Pristiophoridae > Pristiophorus > Pristiophorus japonicus. Next base: position 191,717,719 of record NC_091986.1, on the reverse strand, counting down.
GACGGGACGGGCCCCCCTCCCCCCTCCCCAAGTGTGTCTCTCTCTGTATGTCTGTCAGTGTCTATGTGTTGTGGGGAGGGAGGGAGGGAGAGAGAGAGGAGAGAGAGAGAGAGAGAGAGAGAGAGAGAGAGAGAGAGAGAGAGAGAGAGAGAGAGAGAGAGGAGGGGGAAGAGAGAGAGAGGGAGGGGAGAGAGAGAGGGAGGGGAGAGAGAGAGAGAGAGAGAGAGAGAGAGAGAGAGAGAGAGAGAGAGAGAGAGAGAGAGAGAGAGAGAGGAGAGGGAGGAGAGGAAGGGAGATGTGAGAGAGAGAAAGAGAGGAGAGAGGGAGAGAGAAAGAGAGGAGAGAGGGAGAGAGAAAGAGAGGAGAGAGGGAGAGAGAAAGAGAGGAGAGAGGGAGAGAGAAAGAGAGGAGAGAGGGAGAGAGAAAGAGAGGAGAGAGGGAGAGAGAAAGAGAGGAGAGTGGGAGAGAGAAAGAGAGGAGAGTGGGAGAGAGAAAGAGAGGAGAGAGGGAGAGAGAAAGAGAGGAGAGAGGGAGAGAGAAAGAGAGGAGAGAGGGAGAGAGAAAGAGAGGAGAGAGGGAGAGAGAAAGAGAGGAGAGAGGGAGAGAGAAAGAGAGGAGAGAGGGAGAGAGAAAGAGAGGAGAGAGGGAGAGAGAAAGAGAGGAGAGAGGGAGAGAGAAAGAGAGGAGAGAGGGAGAGAGAAAGAGAGGAGAGAGGAGAGAGAAAGAGAGAGAGAGGGAGAGAGAAAGAGAGGAGAGAGGGAGAGAGAAAGAGAGGAGAG